>NC_045616.1:157003165-157711665 GCF_009829155.1 Mustela erminea | reverse complement strand
GTCGGCATCGAAGGACAAGCCAGGGACATGGACATCCAGAGAGAGAGGAGGAGCAGCCCATTCAGTGAAAGATGACTTTTACTTACAAAGTTGTCCTAGATCATCTTAAATATAGTGAAAACATATCTTCTTTGCATTACCAGTGTTGAAAGCATTGCCAGGTTAATTGCTTAAATTAAATAGAGCAAACATAATTCACCCCTTCCTTAATGACTTGAGGGCGTTACCCTGAACTTTCAGGTTTTGTGATGTCCTGAGAGCTGTAGGCTTTTCAAATATGCCCCAGTTCTGATTAGCCTGTATTTTCCTCTTCTCCTGAGCAAATTCAGTCCATATTCTCCACCTCCCCATGCCCAAACTTAATCCTCGAGTTACGTGGCTTTGTTTCTCAAATCATTCACCAGGCATGACTTTACCGATGTAAGATGATATCATCAATCTTCTCTGTATGTTTGTCTCATTCTGATCTCATGAGACTGATGCCTACGGCCATTCTAGTTGTCCATAAGACATCATAGTGAAGACATCAGGGGACAGCTTGATGCTGCAGCCCTGTGCTCACAGAAGAAGTCAAGGCTGGAGATTTTCATTTAGAAGTCGGCAATATGGAGCTGGTATTTGATGCCCACACAGAGGTAGCATTTACTGTCATGGAATAGTGTCTTAGTTCAGCCTACTCTAACAGAACACCGTAGACTGGGTGGCTTAAACAACAAGCATTTTCTTCTCCCAGTTCTGGAGACTGGGTATCCAAGACTGGGGTTCAGGCATGGTTCTGGTGAGAGCGCACCTCCTGGTTGGTAGACAGCTGTCTTCTTGGTCTGTCTTGCCGTGGTTAAGGAGAGCAGAGGAAGAGAGCAAACTCTCATGTCTTTTCTGAAAAGGGTGCTAATCTCATCCTGGGCTCTCCATCCTCATGACACAATCATTCCACAGAGACCCACCTCCTACAAGCATCACAAGAGGTAATGCTTGTGCCTTTGCCAGTGTAGACGCTCAGCCACGTGATACCATGCAATGATTGCTGGGAGAGAAGCAGGTGATGAAATGGAGTAAAATAAGAAATGAGATGACAAGTCGTTCATACATTCCATCAAGGGGCTAGGGTTCTATCCCCAGTATAACAAAAAAGAAGGTGTGCCCTTTGATGTCAGTCAGATATCGGGCTCACCCTCAACCTCATCTCTTGAGGCAGTCGGACACCTGCTGAGTAGCTCTCTTGTCCTGGGCTCTGGCCTATAAATTGTGGGAAGTTATTTTTGCTTAATAGAGTTTATACGTGGACTAATGCGCATATTTTGGTGACAAGTCTGAAAGGGCATTCATTTGTTCCTCAGCAAACATACCCCCAACTCATGTTTCCAAGTCATTTGAATAACAGCTCCACTGGTACTTTTGTGGATAAATCAGTATAATGCATTGTGTATTACCCTTACTCATAATCTCTTGTAAACTTGTAAAATCCTGGTGGAAACACATTTTCTTCTTGGTCTCCTCTCTTCTCTACACTGTTTGAATTTCTGTATCCTCCAGCTCTCAATAGTTGAGTTTTTCTTTTATATCTCTCTATTTTCACAAATTGATTTAACAGGGTACACCCATGTTTGGGAGGACAGACACCCTAATAAGTGAAGCCCTCCTTTCTGGGAATGTTTGAACTTTCCCGACTCCCCAAAATAATTAAAGCACGAGAGTAAACTGCGCCAGAGTAACAACACCATTTCTTATGTATTGAGCAGTTTCATTTTTGTCACAAACTGTCTTGGTTACCGATGGTGTGAAGACTCTTTTTACACCCTTTGTGCAGATAAAGAAATGGTTACAGAGGATGAGGAACTGGTTCATAACCATATGTTTGGAGTGAAGACAGAAATTTAAGTTCATCTAAACCTTGTGTTCTCGTCACTGTGCATGGATTCCAGAAATATGAAGATTACATTAAGTTAACCAAAAAAAAAAAAAAAAAAGCTCTTGTACTCCCTGTTATATTTTACTGTAATAGTATGTGTTTGGAGTGTATTAGACTGTAATTTATCTGTAATTTAGATCTGAGCATATGTGAAATATTAGGAGGAAAACCAAGAAGAACCGCATAAGGCTATTCACATAAACTTGAAGTTATCCTCATAAACTTGTGTAAGAGGCAGATACCGATAATTATCTGTGATTGTTATCTTGTACAGCACCTAGAAGTAATTTTTTAAGAGTTATTATGATCCGTTTCAGACATATGAAAATTTAACCTGCTTACTACCAATTTGGCACACTAGAGAATGAGTGTTTGTTGTTCTAGTTCTGTCATGTTGCAGCCAAAATCGATTCAGGTGACTTTTTTTTTTAACATGAGACCCTAAGTGGGAGGTTAAATTAATTTTACAACAGTGAGCCCTGTAATTATATGAATTTTTCTAAAATGGATTTATTTAAAAATTGACTGTAATTTCATTATGAAAGTTTGGATCCCAAAGTCGGTTTTCTTAAGTGGAAGAAACAATTTGACTTGCCATGTGTGTGAGATGTTTCTACTTCAACATTTAACGGACCAAAAAATAAACACCAAAAAACAAACACTCTCACCAAAAGGCGCCAGTCACTGTTGTGCATTTGGGCAGATGATTTGGTATCCTCTGCCTACCCCGAAACCTACCCTGAAAAACACTTTGTTGTCCATAGTGTATCGCTACTGTACCTTCTCAAAGTCAGAGAACTTACCCCGTAATGTGCTTTTTCTCTGATTGAATATATTATAGTTTCATCCCAGTTTAATTTTAGCTTTGCAGTGATTACCATTACATCATAAAGCCAAATAGCATAGATCATCTTCACCCACACATAGTTCATAATCAAAGAGAAATAATCATCCTTGATGTGAAAGGATGCCCATTTCTCATTTCAGCTCCACCCTTAAATAATCCGTCATGTTCCCAGTTCATATTTGGATGATGCTATCATCTATACATCTGGAATTATGAACGAAGGAGTGAATGAATGTGTGAGTGAGTGAATAAATGAATGAATGAGGAAAAAGGAAAGGAAAAATGCCGACCTCAATTGCCCACTCAAGAAGTATCATACAATCATGACGTGTTCTCTGTCTGATGACACAGCATAATTCTAGACGTGTATGTGGACATCCATGTGCAGACTTACACAAACCTGACAGCATGTTTTTCCATGTACATCTGGGCATATGTTCTTTTCCACCATTTCCCATATGCTATTTTCTACTTCTTCATCAAATATTTCTATCAGTTTTCATTTTTCTAATAACTGTTTATAGTCCAGTTAAATGGCAAATACTATCTTTTCACAGGTCAACTTGGGTCCCTCAGCAGCATCTGCCATGTTGGAGAATTTACTGGAAGGTAAATGCTGTGACAGCCTCTGCTGTCACTTCTGTCATTTCTGCTCAGAAGCCACATTCTCCCCCAGTTCACAGTATATTTAATCTCTTCTACAGATTTATGGCCCAGCCTTCTCAGGACACAATGTTTCTTTTCATCACCCTCCTCTTAGAAACAAGATTCAAATTATATTCCTGATTTGCAGATGCTTTGTCCTTTGGTTTCTCAGAATGAGAGTGATCAGGGGAGAGGACCACATGAATAGAAATACTAAAAATTGGCAAATCTTATCTCTGTGCCTGGATAACAGTTTTACAAAGGAGAATTCACTTGTGATGCTAATAATAGAAACAATTTGTTTCATTAATGAGTCTTGTCATGATTTCTAGTTGTAATGATTGTTACTAAGGGTGTAGTTTGTATTTTGTATGCCTTGAGACATCAATTTTTGTAAAAACTTAGGGTGTTTTTCACTGGGAAATCTGTGTTTCCTTATTCACAAGTGCATTGATCTCTTTGCTTCATTATTAAGAATATATGTCAGATAAATCGAATGCTACTCCTCTTTCTCCCTCTGTCTCTGCGACTGTGTTTCTCCACCCCTCTCTTTTGCCTCTTTCTTTACTTATTCTGACCTTCCAAATGCTTTTCCATTGAGCTAACCATAACACTGTGCTCCTAGACATTAAGTATCCCCAGGCTAGGAATAAGGGAATAAATCCATCCCAAAGAACAGAAGACAGGAGTTTCTCTGATGCCTCAGAGAAGAGAGCAAATTAAGTAATTTTAACACAGAAAAGAGGAAGCCGCGCCCATCAGCCTACAGAGATGTGGCAACTCCTTATCTCTATGCAGAACAGCAGACACAAGGCTACACCCAGGTTAGAACCAAAAGTTGTCACCTCACACTGTCTTCAGGCGACAAGATCCACAAAAGATAAAGCACAACTTTTTAATTACTCAAGGTTAAAAAATAGAAAAAGAAAATGACTTAGTTTATTCAAGAACAAGAGAAATCAAAAACAGTATTTTCTTTATTAATATAAACATGTTTATTTTTGCCATACTATTTCTTGATTGTTATGCATTAGTCACATTATTAACCTAATAACCTTGGTGATCATAGTATGAAAGTCTTGTATCATATGCACAAAGTGAAGTAGAGTGAGTTCACAAATACGTGTTTATGTGTTTGATATTGAATATTTTAAAAAATAAGGATATGTGGCAAATTTGCATAAGCATATAATAGTTTTCTAGATTACAGAATACATATTATGGGTTGTGATTGATATATTTAAAATGCATTATTTAGTTCGTACTTAAGTTTCTCCCATCATTCCAGGACTTTGCTTTATGCAGTGCAGTTTGGTTTTGTTATTGTTGTTTTGTTTTGTTCTGTTTTGGTTTTGATGGAGAGAGAGCAGAAGCAGGGAGAGCTGAGGAGGGAGAAGCAGGCTCAGGGAGCCTGATGCGGGGCTCGATTTTAGGACCCTAAGATCATGATCTGAACCAAAGGCAGTCGCTTAACCAACTGAGCCACCCAGGCACCCCTCAGTCTGTTTCATTCATACAGAGAGACCATGACACTGGTGAGCTGTGTTCAGTCTTCAAGGACATTGAGCTTGGCTTGGGTACATTGGGTATCTGTTTTCATCATCCGTTAATGCTTAATTTGAAAATAAATATATTAATATGAAATGTAAGTGGACACTGGAACATGGGACATTGTTCTACCCAACCACAAGGATTAAGTGCAAAATGTCCCAGCCTCCAGGCATTTTTGTCTTCTTTGGTAAGAATTTTTAACTCTGGCATTCATAGTCAATAAGACTATGTAAATGATAGTCAATAAGACTATGTAAATGTTTGACTTTTATTTTTACTTATTTATTTGTTTTGGCTATGAAGTCTATTTTTTTTAATTTCAATTCAATTAGCCAATGCATAGTACATCATTAGCCAGATGTAGTATTCAACAACCCATCAGTCACATGTAACACCCAGTGCTTTTACTGATTGATTTGTTTTGTTTTGTTTTTATTCAAGTATAAACATATTAACATACAGTGTTCTATTAGCATGAGGTGTACAGTGTAGTGATTCAGCAATTCTCTACGTTTATCAGTGTTCATCACGGTAAGTGTACTCTTATTTCCCTTCATCGATTTCACCCCCTCCCTGCGCCCCATCTCCTCTGGCAACCGCCAGTTTGTTCTCTGTACTTAAGAGTCTGCTTTCTTCCAGAGAGGGAGACAGATCTCATGAATATGTAATATACACAATGGAATATTATTCAGCCCCCAAAAAGAATGAAGTCTTGCCATCTGCAACAACATGGATGGAACGAGAGGGTATAACACTAAGTGAATGAGTCAGAGAAACACAAGTACCATATGATTTCACTTATGTGTGGAATTTAAGAAACAAAACAAATGAACAAATGAGTGGTGAAATTACTAGATCATATGTAATTCTACTTCTAATTTTTTTGAGGAACCTCCATATTGTTTTCCACAGTGGCTGCATCAATTTGCATTCCCACCAACAGTGCAGGTGGCTTCCTTCTTGTTATTCATTGTCTTTTTTATTTTAGCCATTCTGACATGTAAGTGATATCTCACTGTGGTTTTAATTTGCATTTCTCTGGCAAAAAGTGATGTTGAACATCTTTTCATGTGTCTGTTGGCCATCTGTATGTCTTCTTTGGATTCAATAAGCTGTTGAAATATAAAGAATATTATTCTTAAGAAAAACAAGTTATTTTTTCATTTAAAATTTCTAATGGGTACCTTTCAAAAAATTTTAGTAGTTTTTTTGTTTTGTTTTGTTTTGTTTTGGTAAATGATTATATATGTGAATATATTCTTAGTAGAATTGGTCAAACATTTTAGCCTTGGAAGGCTCAGGGATATGAAGATAAACATCAAACATTGAATGGTTTCTACAATACAAAACCAGTCTCGTGATTTCTTGATCCCAGGCTCTTTGAGTTACTACATTTATTCTTTATAGTTTTTTCCCTCCTTTTCCCCACTGACATTTCCTGGTGTCAAGCATATGTGTCTATTAAGATATTTAGTCAGTGGTGTATCAGTTCTGTTCTGGAAAGCTGTATGACCAAGCTAAAAGTACAGGGAGAAAGTCAGTTAAATCTAGCCTATTAGAAGAGGTCTGGAAATATCTTATTGTCCCTGAAAGTAAGGACATGCTCAAAAGAAAAACAAACTCATTGTCAAAGGAGCATAGGAACCAACCAAAGGAGCTCCTAACAGCCAAAGCTAGAATAATTTGGGCAACAGAATAAGCAAACAATGGATTATAACCCAAAATATAAAATACATATCCACAAGTACACATGAATTTAAATAAATGGTTGAATAAGTAAGCAAATGGGAGAAAAGAGACAAGTCTCCCATGTAGTAAAATTTAAAATAAATTGTGTTGATCCACTGTTCTCTTGGAGGTGGAACATAACTCCTCACTCCTCAGATGGGGGGTTTCTATTGTGATGGACTTCCGAAGAGAACAGTCCAGAATGAGGAGATACAAGAGTAACTTTACAACAGACCAATCTAACAAGCTCTATCAGCTGAATAACATCAACATCAACAGCCATAAATAATGTGGCTATTTTGTATCTTTGATGAGATGGGATGTGGAGGGCACTTTATCTCTGTGGTCTTTGTCCTAGTAATACATAACTGCTGTCTAACCATGAGGAAAGTAACAGACAAACCCAAACTGAGGAATATTCTACAAATTAGCTGACCAATATTCCTCAAAATTGTCAAGATCATCAGAAAGCAAACACAGTCTGAGAAACTATCACAAGCCAAAAGAAGCCTGAGGAGCCTTAGCTAACGATGGAATTCTAGATGGAATCTTGAGAGAGAAAAAGACATGGGATAAAAAATAAGGAAAATTTAAAAACTTGGAACATCTGCATGAAATAACTTCAGTTAAGAATAACCTATTCAAGGGATACCTGGGTGGCTCAGTGGGTTAAGCTGCTGCCTTTGGCTCAGGTTATGATCCCAGGGTCCTGAGATCGAGTCTTGCATCAGGCTCCTTGCTTGGTGGGGAGCCTGCTTCTCTCTCTGCCTCTCCCTGCCACTCTGCCTGTTTGTGCACACACTCTCTCTCTGAAAAATAAATAAATAAAATCTTAAAAAAAAAAAAGAAGAACCTATTCATGCTGGTTCATTAGCAGTGATGAATTAATAGAAGACGTTACACTACACAAAACTGGTTGGGGTATACAAAAGCCCCCTGTACTATCTTTGCCACTTTCTGTTAGTCTAAAACCATCTTAAAAATTAAAAAGTTTATTATAAAAACCAACAGTTTATTTGGTTTTATTATTTATTATTAATATTTGAGTGTATTAAATCCCCCTGTTATTTACTGAGAGTGTTACATAACTTGTCTCTTTAAATCTGGATGAGAATCATTGAAGCCTATTAGATTCTTTTTTATTTAAATTCAATTAGCCAACTTATAGTACATCATTAATTTCAGATGTAGTGTTCAATAATTAATCATTTGCATGTAATACCCAGTGCTCATCACAACACAAGTCTATTAGATTCTTATAAAAAGTGGCAACCTGGGCGTCTGTTGACCTTCCCTACCTATACCTGGACCCCACACTGAGAGATCCTGATTTATTTATTCTGGTCTGTTGCTGGACAAGAGGATTTTTAAACACTACTCAATAATTTCCATGTTCAACCAAAGTAGGGAACATTCTGTGGAATGTTTTATATTACAGATATTAGCTGTGTTTCCCCCCTCGAAATGCAAATAGCTGACCAATTATATCAGCATCTCTAGAGAGGTTTGTTAAACATACAGCTTCCTGCTTTCTACTCCGGCACTTGGGATGATGATCTTGAGATCTGGGGTCAAGAAATTCAAATTTGGCAGCAAATAATCCAGCCATATGCAAATTTAAATGGCTGGTAGTGTCTCATTAGAAGGAAGGGAAGAAGCAGGGAGGGAGCGAAAGGTTCAGGGCAGGAGAGTGGAGCAGGGGCTTGAAGGAATGAAGGGTAAGGTTTACAGAGTGGGACAGAGAGGAAGAAGATAAGCAAGACGGCAAAGAAAGAGAAAGGGGAACTCGGTCAATGGCCTTGTGATTACTCACCTACCATATATATTTTCAATATATTGTCTTACTAAGTTCTCACCAGAACCCCTTTAGTTTGATATTGTTGTTCTAATTTTTTTTTATTTTTAATTTTTATTATGTTCAGTTAACCAACATATAGTACATCATTACTTGTTGATACAGTGTTCAGTGATTCATTAGTTGTTTCTAACACCCAGTGCCCGGGGATGAGTATTAAGGAGGATTCATGTTGTGAAGAGCACTGGGTAATTCCCATTTTATAAATAAGGAAGGAGACCCAGCGAGGAGGGATAACTTGCACTGGGAGTCTGAAGACCCTAGAGCAGAGCAAACAGGAAACAGAGCAGGAGAGAGGCACGTGAGGCTAGTGTGGCCTGTTGCCCAGGAGAGGACAGCGGATGTCACGATGCAGCTGCAGGCTTATATCATTGAAAAAAATTAAGTCATGGAAAACTTAGGGCATTTCCTGAGTCTGAGTCAGTGCTTTTGTGGAGAACTGCTGTTCTAAAGTCAACATAAAATAAAATAGTTTATTTTAATATTGAAAGCGCATGTGATTGTCTTGACCTTTCCTTGGTGTTTTCCTCACATTGTTGAGTATTTGCCTTCTGAAGTAATGTTCTGTGTGTTTTATAGCTGTTGATATATCCTCTATTTTTTCCAGGAGTTTCTACTAGAGTACCTGTAAAGATGTGCCGGAGGAATGGGGATTTGTCCCCAGAAGAGTCCATAACCCCCTGTGGGGCCCCTGCCACCTGGGTTGCACCTGTGATGTTGAGTACGGAGGTGTAGGTCTGCGTGGGTAGCCATGGTCAGGCCTCAGTAACAACCTCTGAGAAGCGATGAGCAAATAATGTTGCTAAAAAGGCCACACTCTGAAATGAGAGTATTTATTCATGCTGTACGATACGTAGACACTAGTTGCAAATGAAAAACATTAGGGACAACACCTCATGTTACTTGGAGATATTACTGGGGTGATAGGTGTTTTACTTTGGGGGAGAGTTGTTGTACCATGTAGTTTATCTGCACAGAAAACAGGAAGACGAACCTGTGCTCCGAAGGAGGAAACATCCTTAGATGATCAAGAGAAGGCCACCATATGTTGAGGAGAGATGCTCTCCCATCTATGGGTATTACTTGAGCTGCTTTATTTTGATGAGAGCAGGGAGAGCGGGTGACAAGGAGATGAATGGCTCAGCTGCACGTGTGACTTCAGAGGAGACTCCGTCTTTAGCTGCCGGAGAGCGAAATTTCTGTAATGGATATGAAACTTTAATTCACTAAACTTCATGAAGTTGCTAATTGTTTATGTAGAAAGAAAAGAGTCTCTAAACAACACCCCCTAAAAATCATCAAATCAAGGGGTTAGGTAGAGAGGCAGGAAAAGAGAAATGAAACTAAAACTTCATAAAGACAGGAAATTTGAGTTTGTGGAGATGTTTTCAGAAGAGAACAGACGCTGGAGCAATTTGTTCGTTTGGGGTTGGGGTTTGTTGGTTGGTTGGTTGGTTTGGTTTTTGATTTTGTTTTCTGTTTTTGTTGTTGTTTCCTACTGGTTGCAAGGGAGGTGTATTTTTAGTTCATTCCTTTGTATCTATCAGTGTGTGACCTTGATCCTGAACTGAAGTTCCAGGAGTTTATGGCAATGATGGACAGCCGTCTCCACCCTGCAGAGCTGTGAATCATTCCTTCATTAACACTGTCAGAACAATAAGATAATGTCCTCCAGCTGATCTGGGTACGCTGGCAGAGGTGGACAGGAAGCATAACCCCTGCCCCCCTTAGAGACCAGGTGTCACCGGATGCGCGTGCCTTTTGCTGGCCCACTCGGGGCAGCTCGCCACGTGCTCACTGACAGACAAGACCTGGGGCTGTCTTCCCAACCCTAAATGAGGCAGATTCTCCTGTGTGTGTGTGTGTGAGAGAGAGAGAGAGAGAGAAATTGAGATTGACTCTAATTATCGGCCAATATCAAATGAATTTTGTCTAATTCTCCGACTCCCTTCAGTTGTCGACCTAGCATTTCCTGGGTCCTGACATAAGACAGCATTAAATGAGTCCATATGATAATTTGTTTAATATATTCTACAATTTGTGAAATAACAGAAACAATAACACTCTCTAATCTAGTAATCTGCACTGCTAGTGTGACCAGTAATGTGCTGTGTCTTGTCCATTTCCCTAGATGTATAAAAATATTGGAGAAAAAATGTGTAATAATCACTTAGAAAATGCTACAGGCTATTTAATATGAGAATTTGTTCAGGTAACATCTTGACTGTAAAGTTAAAAATGATTTGGACTGAAAGTCCTCCAGGCCAATAGAATTAAATTTAATTTGTTAAAGTAGGACCACCTTATTGGAAGTAGTAATGTTTAAAATATCTCATGGAATTTTGAACTTAAACTCAAAGTTTAAGGTTTAGGGTAATGTTAAACATTAAATCATTTTAGAGGTCAATATTTTATTTTAGTATTTTGAACTGGAACAAAGGGAATGATTCTGGGAGGCCATTTTTTCATAATTAGCTTTGTTGAGGTATAATCGAGATACAAGAAACTGCACATATTTCAAGTATACAACCCAGTTAACCCAACATATGTACATACCTGCAGATTCAACCATAACCGGGTAGTAAATACATCCATCACCTCCAAAACTTTCCTCCCGCTCTTTTGTGTTTCTTTCCACCTAACAAAATCTTAAGTGCATGGTACAGTATTGTTAACTATAGGCACAATATGGTACAACAGATCTCTAGACTTTATTTCTTATGTAACAGAAACTTTACCCTCATGAGTAACAGTTCCCCATTTCTCCCTCTGCCCATTCCCTAGCAACCACCATTCTACTGTCTGCTTCTGTGAATTTGGCTAGAGTAGGCATCTCACCTGAGTGCAATGATGCAGTATTTATCTGTGGCTGGCTTAGTTCACTTGGCGTAATGTCTTCTGGTGTCATCCCTGTGTCATATATGACAACACTTCCTTTCTTAAAGGCTGAACATGTTGCGTGTCTATGCCACATTTCCTTCATCTCTTAATCCACTGATACCCATTTAGAATGATTTCTCGAACATGACACCAAAGGCATAGGTGACAAAAGCAAAACAAACAAATGGGACTACACCAAACTAAAAAGCTTCCACCTAGCAAAGGAAACACTCAAGAGATTGAAAATGCAGTTGATGGGATGGGAGAAAATATTTGCAAACTGTCTGTCTGATAAAGGAGTAATATTCAAAATATACAAGGAAGTACAACAACTCAAAAGTAAAAAAAAACAAAAACAAAAACACTAACCCAATCAAAACATGGGTGAAGGACTTGAACAGACATTTCTCCAAAGACATGCGAATGACCTACAGGTGTATGAAAAGGTACTCACCATTACTAATTACCAGGGAAATGGAAATCAAAACCACAATGAGATATTGCCTCATATTTGCTAGAACGGCTATCACCACCCTCCCCCCAAACCTGGCAAAAAGTTAAGTGTTGGTGAAGATGTAGAGAAATTGAAGCCATTGTAAGCTGTTGGTGTGAATGCAAAATGGCGTAGTCAGTATGAAAAATAGCATGGAGGTTCCTCAAAAAATTAGAACTACCACCATGATCCAGCAATCCCACTTCCAGGTCTATATCTAATAGGATCCAAATCAGGGTGCCTGGGTGGCTCAGTGGGTTAAAGTCTCTGCCTTCAGGTCAGGTCATGATCTCAGGGTCCTGAGATTGAGTCCTGCATCAGGCTCTCTGCTCTGTGGGGAGCCCGCTTCCCCCTCTCTCTCTGCCTGCATCTCTGTCTACTTGTGATTGCTCTCTCTCTTTGTCAAATAAATAAATAAAATCTTAAATAATCATAACAATAATAATAATAAAGAATCCAAATCAGGATCACAAAAGAGATATCTGAACTCCTACATTTATTGCAGCATTATTTACAGTAGGACTCTGAAAGATCTTCCTGTCACATTACTAAAACACACCTAATTCCGAACTTGCAAGTTCATGACCAGACCAGCTCCTAGACCAACCTCCTTGACCACCAATGTCCTACCTGAACACCTCTCAGCTTCTCTCTTTCTCTCTCCTCTTCTCCCTCCCCACTCCCCATTTGGACCCTGTTGGAGCAAGGGCTCGGCCCACTGAATGCCAGCCCCTGCGAGAGCTGGTCTGTAGTTGACAGGCTTGGGAAGGGGGTAGGGGAGGGACTGACGGTCGGAATTCCTAGAGTTGCAACAAACTTTTGAGAAGGTGAGCACCATTGTATGTATTACAGATGTCTCTTTGGCAGCCTTGAAGGAAGCAGGAAGGGAAGCGCTCTGAAATCAAAACCAAGTCTTCTTCTCATGCTCTGTCCTGCCAGCACTCTCTCTCCTGACCTACTTTAACATTCTCCCAGTCAGAGAGGAGAAACAATTAGTGGGGCTCATTCTTTGATCAAGGAGCAGGACAATGAGGGTATATTTAGGGAAGAGGGGCAATAAATTGATAATTGGCACGACTGACTTGATGGCATTGTATTGGCTCATATATTATCATTTTTTGTTGTTGTTTTCTGTCTTCCAAAGTGCTTCAGTCTGGCGGGTGGTGGTGCAGCTCAGCTCTAGAAGACTGAGGACTGGTTCACCAAAAAGGTGGACTTACAACATGGCAGGTAGAGGGATGATTTAGTGAAGAAAGCAGGATGCGGTGTATACCTGTGAATGAGAAGAAATCCGACACAGACTTCACTTGCTCAACAACACTTCCATGTTTAGTAAGTTGCAGGCGGTCAGGGAGAAGAGTAAGCATCATATGTGGTATAAAAAGAATCAGATATTAAAGAAGTGACTTTTTAAGTTTTTGTTTTAATTTCAGTTAGCTAATATACAGTATTACACTAGTTTCAGTACAGCATATCAGTACAATGTGGTGATTCGACGCTGCCATACACCACCCGTGTTCATCAGGACAATACACTCCTCCACCCCCACCGGCTTCCCCTCTGGTAACCATCAGTTTTTTCTCTATAACTAAAAGTCTGTCTCTTGGTTTGCCTCTCTTTATCCCCACACCTTTCTCCTTTGTTTAGTGTCTTGAATTCCACATACGAGTGAAATCAGTGATATTTGTCTTTCTCTGACTGAATTTGCTTAGTAGTACTCTCTCTAGCTCTATCCATCATGCAAATGGCAAGATTTAATTCTTTTTATGGCTGATTAATATAAACCACATCTTCTTTATCCATTCATAAATTGATGGACACTTGGGCTGCTTCCATATCTTGGCTATTGTAAATAAAGCTGCTATAAATACAGGGGTGCACGTATCCCTTTGAATTAGTGTTCTTGTATTTTTTGGGTAAATACCCAGTAGTGCAATTGCTGATTATAGGGTAGCTCTATTTTTAATTTTTTGAGGAACCTCCATACTGTTTTCTGTGGTGGCTGCACCAGCTTGCATTCCCACCAACAATGCAAGAGATTGCCTTTCTCTCCACATCCTGGCCAACATCTGTTGTTTCTTATGTTGTTGATTTTAGTCATTCTAACAGGTGTGAAGTGATATCTCATTCTAGTTTTGATTTGCATTAACCTCATGGAAGGTGATGATGAACATATGTCCATGTATCTGCTGGCCATCTATATGTATTCTTTGCAGAAATGTCTGTAAATATCCTCTGCCCATTTTTTAATTGGGTGATGTAATTTTGGGGTATTGAGTTTTAGAAGTTCTTTATTTTGGATACTAAGTCTTTATTGGATACTTGCAATATTGGATACTTATTGGATATTTGCAAACATCTTTTCTTATTCTGGAGGTTACCTTTTAGTTCTCTTACTTATTTCCTTCACTGTGCAGAAGCTTTTTATTTTGATGTAATCCCAATAGTTTATTTTTGTTTTTGTTTTCCTTGGGAAACATATCTAGAAAAAAAGTTGTTATGGCCAATGTCAAAGAAATTGCTGCTTATTTTCTCTTCTAGGATTTTTATGGTTTCAGGTCTCACATTTAAGTCTTTAATCCATTTTAAATAGATTTTTATGGTATAATAAAGCAGTCCAATTTTTTTCTTTGCATGCTGCTGTCGAGTTTTCCCAACCCATTTGTTGAAGAGACTGTCTTTTTCCCTTTGCATATTCTTTCCTGCTTTGCCAAGATTAATTCTCCATATAGTTGTGGGTTTAATTCGGGATTTTCTATTCTGTTCCATTGATCTATGTGTCTGTATTTGTGCCAGTGCCATACTATTTTGATTACTACAGCTTTGTAATATAACTTAATGTCTGGAATTGTGGTGCCTCGAGCTTTGCTTTTCTTTTTCAAGATTGCTTTGCCCATTTGAGGTCTTTTGCAGTTCCATACAAATTTTAGAGCTGTTTGTTCTAGTTCTGTGAAAAATGCTGTTGGTATTTTGATAGGAATTACATTAAATATGTAGATTGTTTTGGGTGGTAGAGTCATTTTGTAAAGAACAGATTTTTAAGAACAATGAACAGAATCATGTAAAATCCATGCTTCCACATATTTGGAAGTTGGTTATAATCACAATTACTTATATAATGACATTGTGGGGCTCATTACTGTAAAGTAATTCTCTCTCAGAAAGTTATTGATAATATGAATAATGTCACAAATTATTTTTATAAATTCAAAACTATAACACTTTACTCTCATAAAACTAGTGTTCATATCTGGTTGTGCCAAATATATTGAAAATCACCTCCCCATTTGTGGCTGTGACTGAACCCAGCTCATTCTTCATTGGTAATGCCAGGGCGTTATCTTTATAGTTATGCTCCCCCGTCTTGAGAGGGCAGGATGAAAGATGGTCTTAACGTCACCTAGCAGAATTAATGCTGAAATTATTGAGATAAGCTCACCACATAAGCCAGCAATTCTTTTTTTTTTTTAAAGATTTTATTTATTTATTTGAGAGAGAGACAGTGAGAGAGAGCATGAGCGAGGAGAAGGTCAGAGAGTGAAGCAGACTCCCCGTGGAGCTGGGAGCCCGATGTGGGACTCGATCCCGGGACTCCAGGATCATGACCTGAGCCGAAGGCCGTCGTCCAACCAACTGAGCCACCCAGGCATCCCAAGCCAGCAATTCTTTATCCAAACAAGAGCCTGGGTTGAAATCCTCTGAAAATGTGCTGAAGGATGTTAAGAGTTGCCATAATCTATGTAATAAATGAAACTTCTAAACTCCTCCCAAGAAAGGCTACCTCCTAATTAGTCTTCAAGGAGTCTGTTGAATCGTGTACTGTTTCATTATAGAAAAAGAATGCACAAATTATTAGTGAGAAGAGATATAGGAAAGAGGGCTAACAGGAGTGGGGGAGGGTGTTGGATTCCTTGGTCTTGGGACTAGTCAACCCTTCAGAAATCTGTGCTACCAGTTAGTTATCTAGGGGAAATGGAAAAAATCTTTAGTACAATAGTTGTATTTCTTTTTAAATATAACTAACTCAATGATTAAAAAATAAATCAAATAAAATAATTTACTTTGTTTAAAATGCATAAAAT
The DNA here is from genome assembly GCF_009829155.1 of Mustela erminea. NCBI lineage: Eukaryota > Metazoa > Chordata > Mammalia > Carnivora > Mustelidae > Mustela > Mustela erminea. The sequence goes on along the minus strand of NC_045616.1, from coordinate 157,695,675 downwards.
ATAGTGTTCTCTCCCAAATGATCCAAAATGTCTGTTAATATATACATTTTTCTTGAGGAAAATGCCAGCAGACCTCATGTAAATATAGAATATCCAACATTTAATGACTCGTGAAAGATTCTGAGTGATTACAGACCTTTCTATTTGTTTTATTCATATGGTAGACGCTCACTAAATGCTGAATGGGCAGAACCTGTGGACTGAGACATTGGACTAAAAATCAATTCCACAGGTAATATTTTCTTTTTGCCTGATGATTCCTCCACACACTACTTCCTGAATTGAGAGGAAGCTCTCAAAGGGAGATGTCAGAGTCCTCAAGAGGATTATTTACATTTCCAATATAGTGGGGGTTAAAAGGCCCTCAAAGAAAAACAGCAGGTAATAACCTGGGCCCCGGGGGGGGGGGGGGGGGGCTGGGAGGGTGCTGGCAGAGTTAGTTATTTGAAGAATGTAAGGCAAATACCATCCTGTCAATAATGCTGAGCTCTTTCAGAAGATGACTTGTGGGAGAATAAATCATAAATAGGTTTTCAGGTGTCAGTCAGGAAATAAGCTATTACTTTGTCCGAAGTGAAGCAGTTGGGGACAACAGAGCAGAATATTGCATGTCTGAATGCTTCTGTGAGCCCTGCTTACCATGACAACCAGGCCAGGGGTGGGAGGAACAATCATTCCCAAGGGTAAGTGGATCACAGCAGGTTTTCCTTCTGAACTCGGAATACAGAGGCTAAGAGGTATAAATGGATCATTCATTTCCCTAACTCCATGTATGATACTCTTGAGAACATCCAGACTGTTGAACGGTTGAATTGACACTATTGGGCAGGTCCAGGGTTGGGGGGTGCTGAGGAGGGAGGCTTCTGGAGACCCTCATTCAGGCTGCATCTATTCCTGCCCTTGCTGTGTGCAACTTGGCAAATCACACTTTCACTGCGTAAAAAGCACTGATCAGAAGCTTTGCCAACTGTTGCTGGGAAGCAAAAATTAAGGAACTGAAGTTCAGATATTTTAAAACAAAACACCTCCAGGTAACCAGCGTTTTGCATAGAATGTGAGTTATTTGCTATTATAATAGGAAAGATATTTTCAAAATTCTAAAAGCTTTAATCATCTACCCATCATGTAGTCTTAGCAACAAAAAGATCTAGTTGGCAGTAGGCTTTCCTTTTTGTTAGTTCTTTGGTCTTATTTTTAAATGGCATAAGAAAATTAAAAAAAAAAAAAAATTCAGATCGAGACTTGTGCAAACACAAGTGACCACAGTCAGAATACAACAACGTGAGACAGGGGCACTGAAACTTCACGGTGCTATCCGCAACCTTTTTTCTATCACAGTTTTTGACTGCACTAAAGTGGCAATCTGCCTGTTGAAGGTTACACAAACCAGTTTTAGGTGTGGTCAGGGTTACCTTATAGTCCATCAAAATTTAAAAAAAAAAAAAAATGCTTTTGAACTCCTTTTTTCTAGACCTTCTCCAAATGTGGCTACAATTCTGGACACAGTTCTGAAGTGTGGAATTTTTCCAGACACCAAGAAATTCCTGGGATACCTGTGTGTCCTGCAGTTGAACTCAATTCTGACATATCTGCCTGGAGCTAGCATCAGATCTCGCATGTCCTTTGCGCCTCCCTCCATTTTAGATGTCAGTCCCAAGTCCAGGCTGTCACCTGTGTTCTGACCTATCAACTATAGATCAGACGTTCCAATGTCCCCCTTGTTGGGTTCCATTAATTTGCTAGAGTGGCTCACAGAACTCAGAGAAAAACCATACTTACTAGATTACTGGCTTATTATGGAAGGAAGGTATAGAACACAAGATGGTGAAAGACCATGGAGCCTCCATGCTCCACGATCATGCCCTATCTCCAAATCTCATGTTCATCAACCTAAAAGCTTTCCGAACCCAGGTCTTTCGGGGGTTTTTGGAGGCTTTGTTACATAGGCATGCTTGATTAAATCTTTGACCACTGGTGATTGAGCTCAGTCTTCAGTCCTTCTTCACTCCCCAGAGGTTAGTGGGTCAGACTGTTCAGTTGGTTCTCCAATCCCATAGCTGGCTCTCCTAGCCTCTAGACCCCATCCCTAGGTGCTTTCTAAAAGTCGTCTCATTAACATAAACCCAGGTGTGGTCGAAAGGCATTTGTTATGAATATAAAAATCCAAGGGTTTTAGGAGCTTTGTGCCAGGAATAGAGATGAAGACCAAATGCACATTTCTTATTGTAAATGACAAAATCACCATGGCTTATATGTTTCTGTTGGTGCATGGCATCTTCTCAGGTACCAGGATCATATAAAATCTTTCTTTATCTAGTTGTGTTTTTATCCCTCTGAGAGTCCTTTTTCCCCTATAGTTTAATTAAAGCCATTCTTTTTAAACTGCTAATGTATGTTGAAGGATCTTTTTGTAAAAGAGGCTCTTGGATCATTCAGTTAGCCTCTTGCAAGGGAGGATTGTACATCCTTGTCATTTTATTTTATCTTTAAAGGAATCATTCCTCAAGTTTGGGGAATTCTGCTCCATACACATCGATGTCACCCCTGGTTCCCAGAACTTTGACATATAACTCAGTAATACTGAGCAGCTTGCTTAGCAAAGCTAACAAGCTTATTCCTAGGATTTCAACCAAACAGTCTTTTGTTTGGCCATACTCTTAAATACTAAAATGAACACTTCTTCAAATTTAACAATAGCACACTAAAACTAAAATTTAACCAAAAAATCTAACTGGTATTGGGATAGTATCAATCTTTATGCTTTAATGAAAAGAAAAATAATATTTCTGATATTCACTTTCCATATTCATCAGTATGAACAGAGAAAAGAGAATATGACTAAAGCAGAACAAAGCCATTAGGAAGGTGATTGAATTAATATGTATCTGTTGATGAGCTGGAAATCCATCTCAGCATTAAAATTAAACCAAAGTGTTGCAAGACAATTCGCTATCAGGGATTACCCCGGTAGTGCTTGTACAGCTCTATGCATTTGTCAGAAATGTATGAAAAAAGCAAATTTTACTACATGTTAGTTAACACATGGGATGTTTAAAAGCAAACTTCTAAAATTTCTTCCTGTTCTAATCATCTTTAATTGAAGGAAGATTTTCATGTCCCAGAAATTTGTTCCACTTTTAAACGGAGAATGCCTTTGAGGACTTGCCCTTGGTATGATCCCAACTTGCATAGATCTTATTAATATTGGGACATGTCTACACTAGATTTTTCTTGGGATAAGAGTTTCAAATCCCAAGTAGTCATGAAATTGGCTTTTAAAAGAATGAGATCCCTTACTGAGTTGATATATCTTTCCAAAAACAAACAAACAAACAAAACAAAACAATACAAAACAAAAACAAAAAAAAACGATCTTCCCTAGGAGTTTGTAGACCTACAGTATCTTTACTTGACCCAGAGTAACACTTGGCAATGTTCTTTGCTTCCAAGAATCACTGTAAAAAGAAATTCTAAAAGTGTTTCATTAACAAGTCTTGGTACTTACCAGGCACCATGAAAAATACCTCCTATGTGTTGTTACTCTTAATCTTCATAAGAAACTTGAGATCTGAATACTATACTATTTTCATCTTTTTTACAGAGGAATGCAATTAATTTATTCTGTGCATGAGTATTTAACCTATGAATGGACAGGAGTGAGATTTGAACCCCTATTTAGGCATCTCAAAACTCACCCTCTCAACAAGATGCAGATTGTCTGTCACCCCTGTCTCTGCTTTCCTGGACCCCATTTCAATCGATTCTGAAACTCACTTGATGCTGGATAAATGTCATAACATTTTTAGAAATCAGTAAGAGCCTACTCCTTTGTTAAGCACAGTATTCTCCCAATGCGCTGTGGAAATATCACTTTCTATGACTTAAATCTACACTGAAATCCACCATTATAGCTGCCCATTGGAAATAAGAAAACAAAACACTATTTGGGAATAGAAGTCTTCTCTCCAACGTGTCCTTTGTATGAGGTCTGGTCTGATGTGAGTCACCTAAAGAGAGATGTACCATGAGGACCTCAACGGGTTCTAGGGCTGGAATGAGAAGTTTGAAGACGTGGGAGGCAATGAAGACTTCCAGCTCTCATCCTCAACGACCTTGAAGTTCACGTGTTCTCCATGCCATCATTCAGACTATGACTGGCCCTTGATTTTCCTGGAGGGTGAAATGTGGGTTGGCGGCAGCAGAAAGTGACCCATTAGGCTGCCACAGAGATCAGCCAAAGTTTTGCTTCTGAACATTAAATTGAATCAGAAGTCACTCCCCTTCTGTATCTAATATATTAAATTATCTTAGATTTGAATAAATTATTTCTGGAAAAGGTTTGCTGTGAGTGGGTTGTGAACATCCTATTTTATTCCTGGTCTGTAGGCAAAGAAGTTCTGTTTTTGATTAAGTGGAAGTGGGGTGGGAGGGGGCTCTTGCTTTGATTATAAACCCCTCAGTTGAAGATCCTTTGCAACAATCAGAAATAAAATTATTGACCTTATGACTTAATCTGTATTGCTATTAAATCACTTTCATGGTATTGCATGAAAGGTTCCAAAAGTCTTTGTCATGCGTTTTCTATAGATTCCTTTCCCACAATCATATTCCTTTTTCCTTGTAAAATTAATACCCATGTTGCTAGTACTTGAGAAATATTAAATACAGGGAAAGCCTCAAAGTGATTTTTGTTTTCTGTTACAACAATCTGGTATGCGAAGCAATGTTAAGGAAACATGCTCACTTAAGGAGAAAGAATAAAGATACCTTACAGTTTGTTAGTGTCAAGTTTTAGGTGGAGGAGAAAGACATGGCTTTAAGATAGTTTCCTTTTTCCACGAAATGATGTTGGCGTGTCCTGTGGACTTCCGTCAGAAACCACCTAGAGAACAAATGCCACCCCAGAAAATGTGTTGCTTTTATTTGTGGAAGGAAGGCTTCCCTTTACTTGATTTGGAGATGCTGCATGCTACAGACTTTCTGTGCAAAACATTAAAATCGGGGGGATATGAAGCACGAGTTCCTCTCCCTAATTTATCATTGATTTTCACTGCCATTGTTCTCTTCAGGAGATTGTTGGTCCCAATGTGTACCCCAAGAGCTTCCCCAGAGGGACAACAGCAAGGGCCTATAGACCAGCCCCAGCAAAACCCTGGGCATTTTTCTTTTGTTAGCAGGAGCTGCCTGAGCTACCATGAGCCCAACACTTAAAAATACAAAGAAAAAAATGCAAAGTGATAATGCCATAAAGCAAAACCGTTTGCTGAGTCTCCTAAGACACCATTTCACAACTTCTGTGAAGAACATTAACAGGGAGTTAATTAGCCATTATTGTGACTGATAATTAAGTCCACAGTTTTTCTTTCTATGGGGCTGGTGGGCTATCTGGGTTAATCTGACGAAGTTTAATAAACCGAGGTTCCACAACAGCATGAAAAATAAGCCATATGTGATGAAAACCTATTACAAACATCCAAGTCATCACTCCGCAAACTGCTATCTCCCAACCGCCAGGAGTCATCAAAAGATAATAACCAAAAAAGGGGATCGATCCTTTGAGAGTTTGAGCTAAAATTCTGCATTTTTTTTAGAATTTTTATTTATTTATTTGACAGACGGAGATCACAAGTAGGCAGAGAGGCAGGCAGAGAGAGACGAGGAAGCAGGCTCCCCGCTGAGCAGAGAGCCTGATGTGGGGCTCGATCCCAGCACCCTGGGATCATGACCTGAGCCGAAGGCAGAGGCTTTAACCCACTGAGCTACCCAGGCGCCCCTAAAATTCTGTATTTTTAAAAAGTGGGAGACTGTCATAGCATAATCGGAATAAGGAATCTTAGAGACGCAGAGGAGGTGCAGGCGGCAGAAAGGGCAAACTGGGTTTCATCTCCGAGGCCGGCGGGGGCTGGCGGGGGGCGCGCGTCGGGGAGCCCCCAGCACGGGGTTACTGAGGCCGCAGACGCCGCGGCCTCCAGGCTTGGCGCGTGTCCCGAAGAAGCCGGCCAGCCACCTGCCCAGTCCCTGGAGAGTCCCTGCGAGGAAGTTAAAGGCTTCGAGGCTTCCAGCTGCGGAGAATAACGGAGACCACAAGGGCCCTGAGATCCCAGCAGCGTCCGGGACGCACAGGGTAGCGGCAGCCTGAGTCCGAGCTTTGCGCTTGCGCCCGCGCCCTGACCGGCACAGAGGCCACTGCGTCACACCCTGACACCGGTCTGGTCTCACAGGAGGTGAGGTCAGCCTCCGCCGCGGGGATCCACCCGAGGGTCAGGCAAGGGCGCGGATGCCGTGTCCCAGCCGACCTGGCCATGGTGGCGGCACCACCTCCAGGATCCCCATGGGTGTCAGGGGCCGCCTTCCAAAGGAGGGACCCTGGCCTGTCGCCCTGCAGTTGTGACAGCTGCACTGGGAATAGGAGGGGTGTCAGCAAGTCTGGGGCAGTCCCGCTCCGCACGAACCCGGGATGGGTTTGCCCCACAGGGAAAGAAAAGAGAGCTAGTATGACGTTAGTTCCTACCGTGTTCCAGAAAGGGAAAGACACTGGGGTGTGATTCTGCCTCTGCCTCTCACGGCCGTCCTGAGAAGTGAGTCTGCCTCTGACCACAAAGGAAAGGAGATTCTGTAAGACCGTGGCTTGTCCCATGGCATTCAGCTGAGAGACCACCACGGGCAGGACCCGAATCAAGATGCGTCTGACCCCAGAGTCCGAGCTCCTCTATTGCCTCCTGTCTCTCTCAGGAAAACCTTAGTGAAGGTCTAGTCTCCCCTGAGTCTTTTCCCCATTTCTCTAGAAGCAGACTTTCTCCACCTGCAGAACCTCACTCACTCCTTTCCCAGCCAACACATGAGATAGTCCTATTACCAAGAAAAAATAAAACAGAACTCAACCAGGAAGGGAGGTTCTGCAATGTCTGTGGAGGGACAGAACCCACAGTAAAGTACTTGGTTTATCAGCCTGGGGTTAAAGAAAATGAGAAAACTATTATTTTGCGAGTTAGGCCCCAAGCCTTTAATTTGACTGCTCTGAACTACTTATCTTTCCAAGTACCTTTTCTTGGATTATAACTCAAGAAGAAGAGACAAGCTATGCATTAGAAGCATCCTGGATGATTTTGATAAAATCCCTTATAATCATTTAAGAACTACTATCCGTGTATTGCAATTCTTTAAGGTTATCGTGGAAAGACGTTGGAGTCCAGTCTTTGAGGCAGCTCCTCGATAGAGCAAAGAGTAAGAGTCCCAAAGACACACTCACTTCAGCAACGAAAATACGTAGAAGCGCAGAGAAATACTTCCACAGGATGATTCGGGAAAATGCATTAGAGAGTAGGGCACAAGAGAAATGAATCACGAAAGGAGACGGCACTGGGAATATTTGGAGATGGAACACCTCATTGGAAGGAATGGAGAGGGCAAAAGCCTTTAAGCAGGAAGGAACTTGGCGCGGATGAGGCAGAAAGGAAGTCAGCATCCCGGGCAGGTAGTAGCAGGCAGGAGAATGACATCTGAAGGATCAGGAAGGGAGACAGAGACAAGCCTGTATGAGCCCTGTCAGACCACGCAAAGATGTCTGCTCTCTGTTCAACCTGGCAGCGTGAGATCATAACAGTGGGTCATTTTCCCTTTACAGTTTAGGAAGGTAATGCTTCTTCCTGGGTTGCTGGGTTGCTGGCTGCCTAGGGAGGCAGGAATGGAGGAGCACAGAGATGCTAGGATGCTGAAAGGGTTCCAAGCACCACAGGATGCTGGTCTGCACCATGTAATTAGCATTTGCAACGCGAGAAGTGGGTGGATGATGGACATTTCAAAGGTAGAGCCAAGGAGATGTGCTGCCAAAGCAGACCTGATGGGATGCAGGAAAGAGAAACCCAAGGAAGGCTGGGGTGTTGAGCCAGAACAACTGGATTTTTGGTGTTCACTGCTGAGATGAGGAAAGCTCTGCGGGGAGCAAGCTTGCTTGGGTGTAGGGTCGGGTGGAGGATGGTGGGAAGGGAAAGGTGAAGTGCTCTAGGAAAGTGAGGATGAGCAGGAAGCTCCCCTCACTCCTCACCAGCCCACTCATCCATGAGGCAGTTTGATGGGCACTACCTCTGATACTCTTCCGGATCATTCCACGTTCCCCCAGTTCGGTAGCCACTTGCCACGGAGCCATCATCTTTATCTGAGCATCGACTCTTGCTCTCCTATTCCACATTCCATTTCTCATGCAGCAGTATGATCTTCTGAAAATGCTGATCAGATTCTATCATCCCGCTGCTTAAAACCCTCCCCCGACTACTCATCAGACTCGGGGTAAGTGCCACACCGTGGCCTTACCCAGGACCTGGACGCCTGGTCCCGCCCCTCCTCCATCCTCCGGCCATCCCACGCTCCTCTCCCGCTGCCACCCTGCATGTCAGCCTTCTTTTCCCTTCAGCCTCCTCCCAGAGCCCATTCTTAGGACCTTAGAAATACACATTGTCTCTGCCTGATCTCTACATAGCTGGTCTCCTCCTGTCACTCGAATCACAACTTAAATGTTATTCTTCGGAGAAATTTTCTCTGTCCACATACTGTAAATGGCCACTGCATCTTTAACCCTGTTGAAATTCTCATTGTGGTTATCATCACTGGCACGGTTATTGATAGTTTGTTACTTACGGGCTACCTCTCCCAAGTATAATTAAAATAATGAATGAAATAATGAATGGATGAAAAATGGCTCTGTTTTCTTTGATTGAGTTGGACAGTATCTGACACCTAGAAACTCACATCGCAGTTGAATGAATGAATTGTTATTTCACAATATCTTGCCATTAAATTCGGAGTAAAGCAGATGTTCAGTGAAGGTTTTGAAGATTTGGGTTTTCTGGTAATCAGTGACACTCAAGAATCACTCAAGTGGCTCATTTCTCTTTGCTGTATCTCTTAAGTGGGAAGTAATAACTAAAGTTCTTAATCTTTCAATCAAAATACCTCTGTGACAACTGTCTGCCAGTGCTCTGACACACCTAAAGTTTTCCTTAAGTTTTGAATTGAGAAGTATTATCTCAGGAATTTCAAACCTATTTTGTCATATATTGTTAAAAAATAGTCACTAAGTGTATTATCCCCCATGAATTGAAATCATTTGTCCCGTTTGCCTCGGGATGGAGATTAGTGCACCTGACATCATCAAAAACAGCTTAGACTTCTCTTCAACTGGAGGCATTTCCTTCTCTGCTGGGGAACATTTCATGCTCAAAGATGGAGTCTCATTAAAAAGATAGCAGCATATTTGTAGATGGGCCACAATATTCATTTATTTCAGAATAAATGTGCAAACTAAGTAGATAACATTCCTTTACTTCCCCAAGAAAAGCAAAATGTTATTCTGAATAACAGAATCTGTTCTTGCTAAACTGGTCATTTATCAAATTGATTCCATTGCACTCATACCCGCAATTGATCCCCCAGACAATTAGACTGACTTAAATGTGTTGCCAAAGTTTCGGGGATGATGGAGGAGAAAGAAAACAGATAGGACTGAAAACATCACCCCCCAACTGGGACCTCTGATTCCAAGAGTGTAATTAGGTGGCCAGCAGCCACAGAATAAACATGGTTTGTTACACTAGAGCACTGAACTATCTCAAAATTTTTGATAAAATGTTAGGCAGTTAAACGTACAAGTATTCAGACCATCTTTTTTTAAATTAAAAGAATACCAGGGATGTTAGGAAGCAGAATGCATCTGCACATGAATTTATGTGATAAAAGACAGAACTGTAAAGAGAGATCCCTTCATCCTGTCAGAATAGGGACTGCTTAGGTTATAGCATCGGAACCTCTGTGGGGTGTCTCCACTGTCTTTCAGTTACCACCACTGTCAGGGATTTCAGCAGAAAGATTTGAGTAGCCCTATGATAAATAAGGTCACACCTTCCAACTGCCTCCACCCCAAACCTCAACACTCACACACACACACACACACACACACACACACACCTCCAAGCTGTGCTTTCTTTCCTATCTTGGCAAATCCCAAGTGACTCTCCCATGACCTACTCATAAACACTCCTTCAAGGAAATCTTCCCATACTGAAACCATGTAAGGTGCCTACCTCTTGTGTTTCAAGCTTCTGAACCTCAATTATTCCCCTAGCCTTCAAGACCTGCTCCTTCACCACACTGTGAGCTCCCTGATGACCAGTAATTCAGGTTTCTTCTCCTTTCTCTTCTATTGCAGCCTGTTCCTGCCCCCATATGATGTAAATTTCCGGCCTACCTTACTTTCAATGACCACATTTCCTCATCCAAATATCTACTGTATCTTTACCTTCCACTGTCCCTCACTTCCTACTTACTGGCTTTTAAACCAGGTAAATAATACAAAACCCAAATAATGTTCCCCCTGTGGGTTTAGGTCTTTTGTCCCAAATCAGACTTCTTTCTTATCATCACATTCTTTATATGGATTTAGCAGTGATATTTTTTACTAAGGCGTACTCCATGGAAATGAACAAGTCAGAGGGGTTTAACCTTGATGCTACTAGATTTACTGCTTTCATCGATCCAGGGCTGCTTTTTATGGTACTGCCTCAGGTTGGGATTCCTGATCCATGCAGGTGATGCAAATTCAGACTCCACACCTCTGTATGGCAAGGACTCAATAGAGAGTTTTCCAGAATTCAACAACTATGTGCTGAGCACTTACAATGTGTGAGACACTGCTTTAAGCTGGACACAGCAGTGAACCAAAGTCAACAACCCTGATCTCAGGATGCTTAAATTTCCAGAGGTGAATGGGCCTCTTATCATGGAGCACAGGAAGAGAACAAGCTATTTTGGGGTGGTGGGTCTTCTTACATGATTAGATGGGTAGCACTGAAAGATCCCAATTGTATGCGAGGGAGTCAGCTCTATTTCCCCTTCTTGGGTAGACTCGAGCCCAAAAAACCTGTCTCCACAGGATTTAGAATCTTATCCTTTGTGGCCCTATATCCAGTTTCCATATCACTTTGTTTAAGTTCCCTAACACTTCTTGGCCACAGTGTTTCCCTTGCTTTTAAGCTAAGCTATTTATTAAGGTCATTTCTGTTATGGTTTATTTAGCACATCTCAGGGTATCCATAAAGTCTGGAAATACAGATAAATTTTTCATAGGGAAGATGTCCTAGAGGAGGTTTCTCTATTTATCTATGTTTTTAGTCTTTACAGACACCTCTGTCTTTAGAAAGCAAGTTTTGATTCAACTCAGTCCACCAATCTACTGAAAGGACACGCAAAATTCCTGCCATGCTCAGGTATGAGTCTCATCCCCACATTCTCATGTCTCGCTATAATAAATTGTTATTGTGGATTAATAGATAAGGAAATGAGTCCCAGATGAGGGTTACAATCAGGATATAGTGTGACACGCAATTCAAGGAGCTAAAATTTTCTCTTTCTCTTTCAGGGTCTCTGTTCTCTGAGCTCAGCCAGTGTATGTTTTGTCTTTTCTGTAGTGTTTTCTTGGTTTCTACCTCCTAAAATCTGGTGTGGTGTGAAACCTGAGCTTCAGCCTTCTGTTTCCCTCTCTCCACCTGGGGGCTGAAGGGTTGTGTGCTCCCAGCATCTCCTTCCTCCATCTTTGACGGCAGTGGTCGGATCCACAGGGGAATGCATTTCTTCCCCTTCCATAGTTGCTGGTGGGACTGTTATCACTCGTGCTCTGCTCTCCGTGACAACAGAAGGGGACACCTGAGCCAGTAACACCCTGGGCACTATTTCAGGAATCACATCTGTGCAGTGGGGTAACCAAACTTGGAGCTTTAAAACTCCCTCAGTTGACATTCAGCATCATAGGGCAGTCTTCTCCTCGAAACGGTGTGATCTGGTGCTGATAAGCAGTGATCCACTCGAAATTTCTTGGGTTGTTCACTTCTCCTTTCCCAGCCCCTCTGGGAGACTCAGATCCCTCAGAAATTCTCATGGCAATAGATTCCTTCCAACCACCTCACTATACCATTCCTCCTCTCTCCCCCCAGATGCTGGGCCACACCGTTGCCATGGTGATGTGTATAAAGTACACATATGATTGCATCGCTGGCATCCAGAATCCTGCAAAGTGCCCCGTAGACTTCAGAGTCAAGCCCAGCACTGTGACGTGGCCTGGAAGAGCACGGATGGGCCTGTCCCTGTGGCCTTTCCCAGCCTCGCCCCAGCCGTAGCTTCCCCGGCTTTCCCTGACCTCCTCCTGGCTGGAAATTGCCCCAGTTCTCAAAACAGAGGACACTTTAGAGACAGAGTTCTGGGGTCTCTGAGGGACTGCCCTCTTGTCCTTTCATCTGAGTCCCCTGAGGTCACTATGATGATGTTTCCTAAGGAGTTTTGGTAAGGTCGAGGCAGCAGATGGGAAGAAACTGCAAGATGAGTACTAATCCAATCGAAAAACCCATTTGCCCTGTGACTCAAAACACGTCCTTCTCATCAATTAACAGATAAAGTACTCAAAAGAGCTCCAAAATGATTTCACTGCAATATATTCCATCAGAGAAAAATTGGAAACAACTTAAATGTCTTCCCATAAGAAACTGATAAATGATATTTTGTACAGGGGCACCTGGGTGGCTCAGTCTAAGGAGGAACCAACTCTTGATTTCAGCTCAGGTCATGATCTCAGGATGGTGAGATCGAGCCCAGCATCAGGCTCTATGCTCAGTGTGCAGTCTGCTTGACATTCTCTCCCTCTCCCTCTGCCCTCGCCCAAACCAAAAAGATATATAGTACATCTATGCAAAGAAATGTAATGCTAGGGTCCTCCTAGATCCCTATGCAGTGACAGCATGAAGAGAACAATCTTCTTATTGGAGACCATGAACAGAGAGGGAGGCTGAGTGCCTGGGAACATTGCTTATGAGAGACAGTTACATTCTCTGTGTTGATTAGAATTTTATTATTTAGCATCAGAAATATATAGAAATGTTATAATTAAATTTACATGATTTACAAAATTACTTAAATATGTGATTTCTGGAGCATAAAGGTAGTCGATCTTGATGTATCTAAAATAAATTCACCTTCTAGGTTTGAATGAGAAAAGTCATAATAAAAAATTCTCCATTTTCTCCCTTAGAATGCTTTGTAGTTTAATTTTCTGGCTGCATTCTTTTGTTCAAGTGCATAAAAAGCCTGTGAACTACAATTAGCTGTGTTTGAGGACTGACTTTATACTAAATTCTTGTTCTTAGCCACAGATAACTTCTTGAAAAAAGAAATAGCCTTTGGCCTAAAATTTCTATATCTGTTTTCAAGCCAACAGTGAATTTTATTTGAAAAGCTGGAGGGGAAAAAATACTCACTCCTTTCAGTTATTAATATTTAAAGCAATGTGGTTCTTAATGCACCGAGAGAGCAAGAGAGAAAACATTTAAACACTTTTGTTTATGGCTAGTCTGAAAATGTTCCCACTGAGTTGCCCTCAAGTTGGCACAGTTGCTGTCTGAATACTTTTAACATCCTCTCTAGTCATACTTGCATCCAGGTTTGTCAAAGTGAATGGGGGCCTTGCATAGCCTCCTAGTGCCTTTGCATATACACATCAAATGGATGTGAGCACTGGGTCCTCACAGTCTTGATGAAGTTTGAGAATATGGGTGAGATCCAATGGGGTGGAGTCTGGAGCCAACGAGCAAGGAAGAATTCTTGAGACATCTTTGGTGCAAAGTGGTGGTTTATTAAAGCACCAGGGACAGGACCCATGGGCAGAAAAAGCTGCTGCCCCAGGGTTGGAGGGGTGGCAGGCTATATGGATGGGGTTGGGGGAGGTAAGGAAAAAGGAAGGTTTCAAAAGAACTTTCATATGCTAAAGAGGACCTACAAGATGTTAGAGGCCTTGAGGCCTTGACATTGTCAACGTTTTTCCCTCTAGCAAGGTATTAACGTTAAGAGAGTTGGGGGATTCCTAAAGAATGTCACATGTGTCCACCCAGGAGTCGGGTGGGGGAAGGTTGGAGGTTGTCAGCTTTTGCTTTGTCATCAGTCAGCCTTCTGTTCCCTCATCAGTCTCTCCGTGGAGCCAGACCATGATGTGAGTCTTTCCTTACGAAAAGGCATTTCTTGGTTTTTAATTATGACAGCAAGCCAATGTTCTCTCCCTACCCTTCCCTCCCTCCGTCTCTCCTGTCTCCTCTCTGGCCCTCCCCCTTCCCCACCTACCCCGCCTCAGCTGCTCTTTTTTATTTCTTTTCAGCATAACAGTATTCATTATTTTTGCACCACACCCAGTGCTCCATGCAATCCGTGCCCTCTATAATACCCACCTGGTACCCCGACCTCCCACCCCCCGCCCCTTCAAACCCCTCAGATTGTTTTTCAGAGTCAAGCCCAGCTGTATTCACTTTACATCTTGAAGTTGGTGGCCCACGTACGGGTCAGTTTTTATAGGCTACTGACAATGTATCACAAATTTTCCTCCTTTGAGCTCCCAGGGCCCCATGTTCTGATGTATTGGGTGGTGCAGGTAAATCCTGGGAAGCGCTTACCGCTGGGAGTGGGTCAGCCAGGGCTCCCAGCTCCTCTCCTGCCTTCTTACCACAGAGGCTCCTTCAGTTCTGCGGTCTGCAGGCCTCAGAGGCCCCAGGTCGTTCAACTATGACCGTCTTCCTCCAGTTCCCCAGACCCCCTTGCTGTTGTCAGTTCTCTTAGGGTCACCATATTTGTGTTCTGTGTCTTTCAAAAACTAGTCTAGTAGTGATTTCTGGGAGGAACTGATTTAATTCTGGAGTGTAAACCCAGACAGTAGGGTTTTTCCTTTTTGAAATGTAATTGCCTGACTTCAGTAAGCTTGGATTGCCAGGCACCCAAGACAAAGAGGGCTACCTCTGAATAAACACACTTTAAGCTACACACAAAGAGCCAGGCTCCTCCCCCAACACCTGGACCCCCAGCCTCCTTTGTTTTAGAAGTCTTGGTGGATTTCCCTAACTGATCTTTTGGACCACTTCTTTTTTCTCTTCCTCAAGCTTTAATTTTCTCTCATTTTTTCAAGCCAGTTATCATACAATTTCACTCATGTATAAAATTTAAGAAACAAAACAGAGGGTTATAGGGGAAGGGAGGGAAAAATAAAATAAGAAGGAGTCTAAGATGGGGACAAACCATAAAAGACATCCAATTCTAGGAAACAAACTGACCATTGCTGGAGGGGAGGTGTGTGGGGGGAAGGCCTAACTGGGGGATGGGCATTAAGGAGGGCATGGGATGTGATGAGCACTGCGTGTTTTAGGCAACTGGTGAATCACTGAGCTCTACCTCTGAAACTAATAATACACTGTATGTTAATTAATTGAATCTAAATAAAATAAAATATTTTTTATTTTATTTTATTGATTTTTTATTTATTTTATTTTTTAAATAAATTAATAAATAAATTCACCAACAAAGCATGGGTCTGTGAAAATCTGCCTCCACCTTCCACACTGATACAAGCAAAACCCCAGGACTGCACTCTCTCTCTCTCTATGGTCAACTTCACTGTGTGGCCTCAGGGCTGTCTTGTCAGTTTCAGGCCCTGTGAGTGATGTCCCCCAACATTTCCTGATGGTTGTTGCTGAGGACATCTTGCAATTGAAGGCCCGCAGGAGCTGGTCCAGCCACAACCACGGTTGTTGATAGACTGAGACCAGCAGGCAGCAAGTTCTAACAGCTCGAATTCCATCTTCCGGTTTATCTGAGAAGCTGAGTATAATCTTTAATGTGAGTGTGAAGTCATTCTCCTTTCAAGTGCCTCCAGAAGGTCGATATGGGCAAAGAAAATCCAACCATGGCTGCCACAGTTTATTCCTTATAATTTTAGAGAGAAAGCAGACTAAACTCTACAGAACTATACGTAATGGATAGAACAATATTTTATGTAATAACAAACAAAACCTGTCCCAAAGCAGCAGTGCTAATGCAACTAAGTGCCCGGGTCATTGAAAAGGTTGAATTAAAACAATCTGAGGGGTTTGAAGTGGCAGAGGGCTGGGAGGTTGGGGAACCAGGTGGTGGGTATTATAGAGGGCACGGATTGCATGGAGCACTGGGTGTGGTGCAAAAATAATGATACTGTTATGCTGAAAATAAATAAAAAATAAATTAAAAAAAATCATTAAACCTTTTACATAGTAAGATGAATAGTTAAGCTAACCTGTAAAATAAAAATATAAACTAAAAGAATTATTTAATGTCTGTGTGTAAGGCGAATAACTATTGGTAACTTCCCAGCTCTCATATACTTAGAACTAAAGGAACATCTGAAGTGAGTTTTATAATCCATTTTTTTATTATCCAATTCAAAGTCTCCTAAAAGTACAATTAGAAAATTAGGAGAAAGGAATCAGGAATCATTAAAGAATAAAGCCAATATCAAATTTCTAACTTACAGACTTTCAAACTTTTAGCCTTCTGCCCTTTTTATTGATCAAAAGTTGTATTCTTAACTAATCCATGTGAACAAGCCATTGAGTTCTTATTTGTCATTGCTAAATGCATCTGCAAATCCTTCTGTGTGCTCCATACTGATGCACAGATGTGAGCCATGTAAATAACACTCACTGGGAAAGGTTCTACATTAAATGTATCTCCCTGTAACTAACCTGTGCTTGTGTCTTATATCTGCATCTGTACTGGATGATTTCCTTGGACTTCTACTTCTTGGCAACATGGCAGACTAACCATGACACAATCAGGTCTTGAATACATTGAAATAAATACACTTCAAATGTATTCTGGAGCTCCTGGATGTAATGTCAATGTCTAATGAGAAAAAAAAAATTAAAATTTCAGGATATATATTATATAATTTTATAATATGTAAAATATAAAGCCTGGATTTGCCCTGGAAAAAGGCCAGCTCTATGTCGGGTCTTAGAAATTAAGCCAGGACCTGTGAAATGTCAAGACCTACATCTGACACTCTTTCTCTAAGATACAGTTGAAGTGGGAGAGCTAGTTTCTTGTCTCACAAAGGCGAAGAATGAATCTCACGGACAAAGGAGAGTGAGTAAATTGATAGAGTTTTATTAAGTGAGGATACAGAAAAAGTCCATGGGAGGGGGAGGGTTCCCAACAGGGTTGCCACTCGAGGCCTTTAGGATTGGTCTTTTATAGAAAGCTAACTAGGGAACTCAAATCCTTTTCACATCTCTGTTATATCACCACTGAGCAAGGATAAGTGATAACATCTTTAATGTCTTACTTCTTTTTCAGGGTCTGGTGATTTTGTTGGTCACAGGCAGCTGTTCTAACAAGACCACACCTTTGACACCTGGGACAGGATGGTCTGGCTTGTTTCCTTTTCTATGGTTTTCTTTCATCCCCAGCACTTTTGAATTTATGAGCCTGATCACAGAGCCCTCTATCTCTCCCTACCTAGCCCTGCCTGTCCCTTACTCATAGTGACACACATGGCCCCTCAGCACTTCTGTGACTAAGTTTAATCAACAAGGGGAACCTTTTATACTACCAGTTGCAGAAAAAAACAAGCCTCCAGGGAGCTATAGTCAGTAGAAACAATCCGAAGTAAATAAACTCTCTCAGAAGGCTTCAGATATCAAAATTATAACCCCAGTGTAAAGGGCTATGTATAAAATATCTAAAAAAATAGAATATGACATCAAATATTAAGCAACAGTTTACTCTTAGAAATGGCAAAGCAGTTTTGAAAAATAACAAAATTAACTGTATGAGGATGAAAAATGTAATCACTAGTAATAAAACTTCAACGGATGCATTTAATGTCAATTAGGCTAGGCTGAAGGAGCAGTTGGTGTCTTTGGAGATAGAATTGAAGATATTATGCAGAATAGAGTGAGGCAAGGCATAGTAACAGATGTCACAGAAGTATTCCAGATTCTGTTGTAGCGTTAATAGCCCATCCCAAAACTTAGTGGCTTGAAACAACTATTTTATTATACTCATAAATTCTGAAGGTCAGTAGTTTGTTCAGAGGTGGTTTATCTCTGACCTGTGAGGCTAGGGACCTCCGTCAGGAAGATTCATAAAGGGGGGTGACTTTAGCCGGTGGCTGAAATTATCTGGGGCATCTCATTCACATGGCTGATGGGTAATAATGGTTATCAGCTTGTACCCAAACTGGGCTGTCGGCCAAAACAATTACATATGGCCCCTACACATGGGGTTCTATCTGTACACCCAAATGTGAGAACATATTTGGGGTCCCCCATGTTGTGGAGGCTCCAAAAGTAAGTTTTCTAAAGGTGTGTGTCATTGTTATGACCTCGTCTTGGAAGTCAGCTAGCAGCACCGTGACTGCTATAATCTTATGGTTGAGACAACTGCAAAGATCCACCCAATTTAAAAGGCAGAAAGCATGCATACAACCCACCACTGGATAGGATGAATGTCAAGGTCACATTGTACAAGAGCATGTATGCCATCTTTAGGAACATGCTCTGTCTCAAGAGGTTAAAATCCATGGGAGACATTGGAAAAGTCGAACATATAAACAACCAGAATCCCAGAAAAGGAGAAGACAATGGCAGAAAAGCAATTAAAAAAAGAAAGAAAGGAAGGAAGGAAGGAAGAGAAAAGAAAAGAAAAGAAAAGAAAAGAAAAGAAAAGAAAAGAAAAAGCTGAGAATCTTTCTCAAATATGGAATAGGTAAATCTACCAATACAAGAATCATAACCTATATCAACAAGGTTTTTTTTAAAGAAAATGTAAAGATACAAACAAAAGAAACAATGGAGAGAAATCTTAGGATTAAAGGAGAATAGAAGAATCACCTAATGAGACAATGCAAAGAATGGCTCCTTGGGCACAGAAACAGAAGCCAAAAAGCAGAGAACTGTGCCATCAAAGTGCTGAGAGAAGATATATCTCATCCTGGAACTGTCTATGCAGCAATACTGCATTTTATTAATGAAGGTGAAATGTATTTCAGATTATTAAACAGTGAAAAAATTTACCATGTCAAACTTGCTAAAGAATTTTATTATTTAATTTTTTTTTAACATTTATTTATTTATGAAAGAAAGAATGCACAAGCAGGGGGAGGAGCAGAGGGAGAGGGACAAAAAGACTCCATGCTGAGCACAGAGCCCAAAACAAGGCCTGATGCCAGGACTCTGAAATCATAACCTCACCCAAAACCAAGAGTCAGATGCTTAACTGACTGAGCCACCCAGATGTCCCTAAAGATTTTTTAAAGGATTTTTGTTGTTGTTGTTGTTGTTGTTAATTAACTCAGGAAACAACAGATGTTAGCAAGAATGCAGAGAAAGGGGAGCCCTCTTACACTCTATGTGGGAATGCAAACTGCTGAAGCCCCTCTGGACTATAGTATGGAGGTTCTTCAAAAAGTTCAAAACAAGACTACCTTAAGACCCAGCAATTGCACTTTTAGGTATTAGTTGAAAGGATACGGAAATAGTGATTCGAAGGGGAACATGTACCCAAAGATTTATAGCAGCAATGTCCACAATAGCCAAAATATGGAAAGAGTTCAGATGTCAATCAACAGATGGATGGATGCATGCATGCATGCATGGGTGGGTAAAGAGGTGATAGATAGATAGATAGATAGATAGGTAGGTAGAGATAGATAGATGTATCTACAGATGTATAGATATATTTCTCTATAGGTCTGTAGCTATCTACCTATATATATAATGGAATATTACTCAGCCATCAAAAAGAATGAAATCTTGCCATTTACAATGATGTGGGTGGAACCAGAGGGTATTATGCTAAGCGAAATAAGTCAGTCAGAGAAAGACAAACACCATATGCTTTCACTTCTATGGAATTTAAGAAATAAAACAGATGACCTAGGGAAAGGGAAGGAAAAATAAAATAAGATAAAAACAGAGAGGGAGGCAAACCATAAGAGACATAACTCTAGGAAATAAATTAAGGGTTGCTGGAGGGGAGGCGGGTGCGGTGTTGGGGGTAACTGGGTGGTGGGCATTACGGAGCAGGCTTGATGGAATGAGAACGGGTTGTTATACACAACTGATGAATCACTACATTCTACCCTTGAAACTAATGATACACTATATGTTAACTAACTTGACTTTAAATAAAACTAAAATTGAAGCTAATTAAGTAATTAATTAAAGAACTTTTTTGAATAAATTTTCAGCTTTATTAAGGTATAATTGACCCATAGGAATTGCATGTATTCAAGATATACAAGTTGATGTGTTGATATATGTATATATTGTGAAGTGATGGACACAATCAAGCTAATTAAATACCCATCACCTAATTAACATACTCACCATTAGCCACCATTTTCTTTCTCTGTTTTTCTTTATCCATTGATTTTCACCATTCCTCAATCTATTTATAAAAAGTCTTGATTTGAACTCAATTAGATTATGATGTATTTTTTCATTAAGACTTTATTCTTTTAGGGCACCTGGGTAGCTCAGTTGGTTAAGTGTCTACCTCAATTTAGGTCATGATCTCAGGGTCTTGGGATCAAGTCCCACATCAGGCTCTCCTTCTGTGCTCTCTCTCTCTCTCAAATAATAAATAAATAAATAAATAAATAAATAAATAAATAAATAAAATCTTTAAGAAAAAAGAATTTATTCTTTTAGAACAGTATAAAATTCAAAGCAAAACTGAAAGGAAAGTACAGAAATTTCCCATATGCACCTTGCCCTCACACATACATAGCCTCCCCCACTAATAATATCCCCCACCAGAATGGTATATTTCTTACAATGGATTAACCTTTGTTGACACAAAAGACCATATTTGACATTACAGTTCACTCTCAGTGTTTTGCATTCTATGGGTAGAGATAAATGTAGAATGAATCATCCACCATTATAACCTCATACATAGTATTCTTACTGCCCTAAAAATCCTCTGCCTTCTGGGTATTCATCCCTTATCCCCAACCTCTAACCACTAGCAAAAACTTATTTTTCGACTGTCTCCATAGATTTGACTTTTTCACAATTTTATATAAATGGAATCATACCCTATGTAGCATGTTCAGAATGGTTTCTTTATTAGTAAATGTCTTTAAGATTCCTCCATTTCCTTTCATGGCTTGATAACTCATCTCTTTTTAGTGCTAAATAATATTCTATGGTCCAGATTCTATGTGCATTTTAACCATGCACTTCCTGAGGGACATCTTGGTAGCTTCCAAGTTTTTGCAATTGAAGAAAGCTGCTATAAACATCGGTGTAGAAGTTACTGTGTGGACATAAATTTTCAACAAACTCGGATAGTTACCAAGAAGTACAGTTTCTGTATTGTATGGTAACAGCGTGTTTAGTTTAAGAAACCACCAAACTGTCTTCCCCGTGGTTGTACCATTTTGCATTTCCATCAGCAATGGACGAATGTTCCTCTTCCTCCACATCCTTGTCGCCATTTGGTGTTGTCTATGTTCTGCATTTTGACCATTGCAAAAGCCCTCTAGTGGTATCTTATTGTTTTAATATGCATTTTCCAAATGAACTATGATGTGCAACATCTTTTCTTACACTTATTTGCTATCTCTGTATCTATTTGATGAGATGTCTCTTAAGACCTTTGGCCCACTTTTTTTTTTTTTAAGATTGTATTTATTTATTTATTTATTTGACAGAGATCACAAGTAGGCAGAGAGGCAGACAGATAGAGAGAGGGGGAAGCAGGCTCCCTGCTGAGCAGAGAGCCCAATGTGGGGTTTGAAGCCAGGACTCTGGGATCATGACCTGAGCCGAAGGCAGAGGCTTTAACCCACTGAGCCACCCAGGGGTCCCTTTGGCCCACTTTTTAATTGAGTTCTTTGCTTACTTACAGTTGAGGTTTAAGAGTTTTATATATTTTGGATTATAGTCCCTTATCAGATGTCTTTTTTGTAAATATTTTTTCCCAGTCTATGACCTGTCTTTTCATTGTCTTGACATTGTCTTTCACAGATCAGAAGTCTTCCATTTTAATGAGGTCCGGCTTATCAATTATTTCTTTCATTTGGTGAAATGAGATGCTATTGGTATTGTATTTTAAAGATTATCACCCTACCCGAGGTCATCAAATTTTTTTCTATGTTATCTTCTAGTTTTACAGATTTGCATTTCACATTTAGTCTATGATCTATTTTGAGTTAGTTTTTGTGAAAGGTCTAAGGCCTGGGTCTAGATTCATTTTTTGCATTTGGATGTCTCAGTTGTCCCAGCCCCATTTATTGTCCATTATGTTGTCTCTCCTCCTTTGTCAAAGCTCAGATGACTCTATTTATGAGGGTCTATTTCCAGGCTCTCTATTCAATTGCATTGTCTATCCTTTTGCCAGGATCACCCTATCTTGATGACTGTAGGTTTATAATAAGTCTTGAAGTCAGGTATCATCAGTCTTCCAAATTTGTTCCTCTCTTAGTATTGCATTCTGGGTTTTTTGCCTCTCCATAAACTTCAGAATAAATTAGTCAGCACTCACAAAATAATATTGCTGGGGGTTTGATTGGAATAACTCTGAATCGATGGGCCATGTTGGGAAGCACTGGCCAGTAGAGCCAAACAAGACCTGCCTCTGCCTGTTGCAGGTGAAACCCAATGGAGCCCACAGACTGGGGATCAGAGCAAAGGTGAGGACTGGCGTAAAGGTGGAGAGTTGTCTTAGGTCCTGGGGTGGTGGAGACAATGCCAGTGGGGAATGCCCTTGACCCTGGGGACCTCTGGCAAGAGTGGCCTCTGAAACCCTGGGGTCCCCTTGCTCTCTGAGGTCACTATCTCTTCTTTGAGGTGTGGGAAGCCCTGTTCTGGAAAGCATCTTACAACACAGGAAGGATATTGCCAATCATTCTTTACACCCTGTTTGTATAAATAGGTAAAGCAAACCCAGAATGAATGACCCGGGGAAGAGCTGCCTTATTTTCCAAGGTTAATTCAGCTGTCAGTGTTTGGAAAACAAAGCAAGACTGATTCTATCTTCACCTTTCTTCTTCTGGAGTTTTACGTCATTGCCATAGCAACTCAGTCCACAATTTTGATGATAATTAAAAACTAAGGAGGACAGCATCTTTACCTACTGGACCAGGGAGGTAAATCCTGAAGTGCACAAAGAAAATAAAGGTAAATGCCAAGCCAGTGGCCAAAGAAATAAAAGCAGTTGGGCAACTTACTGCATTAAAAACTAAACTATTTAAGGATTTAATAGTTAATGCTGCAAAAATAAATGCTCATCAAATATAGTATGAACCAATAAAATATTTTTACTGAAGTCAAAAACAGTGTATGGGGTTTGGGTCTGGCTCTTTTTACTTACAAAAGTAAGATGCCAATATGCCATCTATTACTTTTTTGAAAGATACGAGTGTCTAGACTCTAAACAAGGAAAAGTCCACATTCACTCTCCTTAGTCATAATTTCCAAACACCACTAGTGACTCTAGTCCCTTCTCTAAAAACAAACAAACAAACAAACAAACAAACCACCCACTTTTATCAATTTCTGTGTGAGGCATGTGTGTACATGTGTGTAGTGTGTATGTATAAACATATAAATACATAAATATCAGGATTTCTGAACCTCATGTTCTTAACATTTGGCACTAGATCATTCTTCTCTTGGACTACTGTCCCGTAGGATGTTTAACAACATCTTCGCCGCCCCCCCCCCCGCCGTGATGCTAGTAGCATACTCCCTCTAGAGTTGTGCCCAATAAAACTGCCTGCAGATGTTATCAACTGAGACTCCTGTCCTAGAGCAATCTCTTTTAACCTCATTTTCCTTCTCTCCCACTCATATTTTAATGCACATGGATATCCTGCAAAAAAAAAAAAAAAGAAAGAAAGAAAAATGTTTGGATTTCAACTCATACCTGAGATGGTAACAGGCGAGGGAAACTCCCCAATATCATGCCTCATAGTGCCATACTCAAGAATTTTAAAACTCACATAGGAGTTGGCACCTTGTAGCCTCACAGCAAATCTATATGTATCAAAGGAGCTAGAAGTTGTCCTAACTGGCCTGAGTTTGCTGTGATCTGCTGGAAGCAAAGAATAACAGAAAGTCTTGCTATGGAGAATCAGAACTTTTTTTTTTTTTTTTTTTTCAAAATTAAGCAAGCTTCTAGTGGATTGCTGATAATATGAATAGGTACAACTTCCTTGAAGGGTAATTTGGAAATATATGTATCACAAGTGCAAGTGCATATGCCCTTTGATATAATAATTCTATAGAGCATTCTCTTAATACACTTGCATACATGTAAGACAATATATTTACAAAGATTCTCAATGAAGCATTGCTTGGGATAGCAAAATGTGGGGGCCAACCAAATATTGTCAGTGGTACTGCTTAAGTAAACAGATTATATACATAATACTAAAGGTAACAAAATCACATTTCATTGTACATCCATTTGTGGATTTGAAATTATGTGAATATATCAATCATATACAAATGAAATATAAAGTAATAGCTAATATGTTCCACAAATAAAAAGGGAATACGTAGTTATGTAGGAAAAGCACAGTAACATTGATATCATTTTAATTTTTTTTGAGATTTATTTATTAATTTTAGAGAGTGCACACCCCTGTAGGGGAAGGGGCAGAGGGAGAGTGGGGAGAGAATCTCAAGCAGACTCCCCGCTGAGCACACCTCCCCCCACTATGGGGCTTGATCTCGCAACTCATGAGGTCACAACCTGAGCCAAAACCAAAAGTCAACTGATTGTTGACTGTTGTCATTTTAATTTAAAATATATTTTATCTCAATGTATATGACACAAAACGTAAAATTACTTTTTGAAATGCATTCTCAACTGGATGAATTAAAATATGGACGGTAAGCACACTGGTCCAATTCCAACATTCTTCTCCCAGTGTGCGTCTTTCCTGAGTAGCATTACTGTGGGTGACAGGAGATGTGAACGGACCTCAGAGAATCAGCAGACTGAGCCCCAGTTGAGTCAGCTTTGCCTACACTGGATTTTCTCTTTGTTTTGAGAGGTACAAGATTATTCTTATGAGCATTGAGGATTATTTCATTGTGCTTTTAACTTGCTTTTTTCTAAAGACTAACAATGTTAAATTTGTCACTTATACCACTGTTTAGTTTTCATTTTTGTTTTTATTGTTTTATCTGGTTTTTTTGCTCTAAATTGAGAGTTATTTCCAAATTCTGTTACTAGTTGTTTATCAAGCATATATTTTGGAAATATTTTCTCCCAATCTGTGGCTCTTATCAGTTTTTATTTTCAGAAAATTCAATGACCAGAAATGTTTAATTGATTAATGCAATTTTGTTTCTTCTATGGCTGATCTATATTATGTTCTTGATAAGAAATCTTTAACCCAAAGTCATCAAGATTCTATTCTATTTTTTAAATAAAGTTTATAATTTTAAGTTTTACATTGTAGTCCCTGATCCAATTTTAGTTCATTTTTATGTAGCGTAAAGCATGACTATCCATTGACTTTTTAACCATACTGCTTTGCATTATATTTTGCAGTGATTTTTTTAATATAAATTCAGTTAACATATAATGTATTAATAGTTTCAGAGGCAGAGGTTAGTGATTCATGAATCTTATACAACACCCAGTGTTTGTTACATCACGTGTCCTCCTTAATGCACTTCACCATGTATCCCATCCCCCAACCCATCTCCCCTCCAGCAACCCTCAGTTTGTTTCCTATGATTTTGTCTCCCTCTCTAGTTTCAACTTGTTTCAATTTTTCCTCTCTTCCCTATGATCCTCTGCCTTGTCTCTTAAACCCACATATCAGGGAGATTATATGATAATTGTCCTCCTCTGATTGACTTGTCTCACTTAGCATAATACCCTCTGATTCCATCCACGTTGTTGCAAATGGCAAGATTTCTTTTTTTTTTTTTAATAATTGCGTAATATCCTGTGTGTGTGTGTGTGTGTGTGTGTGTGTGTGTGTGTGTGTTTTTCTCACATCTTCTTTATCCATTCATCTGTTGAAGGACATCTAGGCTCTTTCCATAGTTTGATTATTATAGACATTGCTGCTATAAACACTGGGGTGCAGGTGCCCCTTCGGATCACTATCTTCGTATCTTTGGGGCTAAATACCCAGTTGTACAATTGCTAGGTCATAGGGTATCTCTAATTTTACCTTTCTGAGGAACGTCCATACCGTTTTCCAGAATGGCTGTAGCATCTTCCATTTCCACTAACATTACAGTAGGGTTCCCCTTTCTCCACATCCTTGCCAACATCTGCGGTTTGGCAGATGTTGTTAATTTTAGTCATTCTGACTGGTGTGAGGTGGGATGTCTATGACCAATAGCACTACTGGGTATTTACCTATGACATGTTCATATCACATGAACATCAAACACAATGTCATTGCTTTTGCTTTTAGTCATGTGTTTTAAAGAGGTAAAGAGAAACAATAGAAAATTTTTGTGTATCATATTTTCCCATTTTCAATGTTATTCATGTTTTCTGGAAAATGCAACTTTTTATCTAACTTTATTTTTCTTCAGCCTAACTTCATATTAACAATTCTTAGAATGTAGTTCCCCTGTTGACAAATTTTTCATTATTTTGAATAAAATATAAGCTCTTTTTCATATATTTATTCCTTTGCATGGTACACATACTTCTTTTTCTGTCTATTTTCTATAGTTCACTTTGGTTTTCATCAATTTAACTATTTTGCTCCCAAGGCAATTAGATTCTTTTTTATCTATTCTACCTGCAGATTACTTAGTGTCATATAAACTATATATTTCACAAAAATAAGTTATTATTTCTCCAATATCATTTTCTTCTCCAGTTTTTCTTCTCCTTCTGGACCTGCAATGTTATATATGTTGAACAACTTGATATTGTTACATAGATCAGTGAAGCTTTATTTATTTTCTTTTAAGTTTTTTATCAACCTTCCATCTTCAAGTTGAATAATTTCTTTTGATTTATCTTATAATTTCCTGACTCTTTTTTTTCTTTTCAGTGTTCTAGAATTCATTGTTTATGCACCACACCCAATGCTCCATGCACTACATGCCCTCCATAATACCCACCACCAGACTCACCCAACCTCCCACCCTCTCCCCTCCAAAACCCTGTTTGTTTTTTAGAGTCCACAGTCTCTCATGGTTTGTCTTCTCCTCCCATTCCCCCCAACTCACTTCTTTCCAGACTCTTTTTTTAAAATTCTTCTTCAGTCTGGTGTTAAGCCATCTAGTGACTTTACTTCAGTTTTTTGTATCATTTGCTTCTCAAATTTCATTAGGTTTTTTGGTGGGTTTTTTTTTTTTTTTGGCTTTATCTTTTTCTACTAAAATTTTCAATTTGTTTCCTTGTTGAGACCATATTTTTCTTCAATTCTTTGAATATTTTCCATTAATTATTTGAACAAATTTAAAATAGCCATAATAAAATTTTTGTGTCTCCATTTGACTTCCTGTATGTTCACTCATTACAGTATATTTTCCTTATGTCCTGGAGCATAGTTAAAATAGATGTCTTCACATTTGTATTCGTTAATTCCAACATCTGAGACATGTCTCATTTATTCTCCCTTGACTGGCTTTTCTCTTCCTATGAATAACATTTTTTTCTTTTATTTTCTGTCCATTAACGTTGGATCAGACCCCAGATATCATGAATGACAGCTTGTAGAGATTGCATTCTATTACATTCCTCCAAAGGGTGTTCATTTTTTTTTTTAATTTCCCCCCCTCCTTCATAACAAGTTTTTACCTCAGCTGGACTCAAACTCTGAATTCTCTATCCCCTACAAATGTCAGAAACTAATATCTGCTATGTTTCTTTAACATTTTCTGGGTTACCTGGAATCTATTTCTTACACACTTAGTAAAAGGGACAACCAATGATTTGGCCAGAAATTAGAATTTGTTTTTACCCCCCTCTCTGGCTAACTGCTGAATAGAATTTATCCTCTCACTTTCCAACTGGTGTAGTCTCCTCTTACTTTGTGCTCTGACTTCTCAACCAGTAAAACTGTAAGTTTTTGCCAGGCCTTTAGCATTCCACATGGGAACAACTCTAGTCTGCCCTCAGGCATTAAGGCAGAAACTTGGAAACTTACCCAGTGTTATATTATTTTCTTTCAAATGTCAACTTCCTGGCTACTGGCTTTAGATTGCTCTTCCTTTGGATTTTTTTCATTTTTTCCCCCAAGAGTTTATCACTCCTGTGTGAGGGTCAGTTAGTCCAATATGAGCTACTCTGCTATTATCTGAGACAGAAGTCTTTATAATGTTTTACCTTTTAGGGAAGAATATTCTACTGCCAAGTGTAATAAAAAGGATTTGTTTCAGGAGAGATAGTAAAGGAAGAACAAACTGATGATTTCCTAATGGCTCATAATGTAGCAGGACAGTGCAATGATAATTTTGCAAACAGAATTGACTTTTGTTTATCTAAATTTACTTCTGTAAAACATAACTCATGAATATTCCTAATGTGTTTTTTTGTTTTTTTTGTTTTTTGTTATTTTGTTCTGGAAAGGTTGGAAAATAAGTCTGTACTTCTTAAAAGTTTATAGAGTGAGGGGCTATTGGTTGGGAGAGATATGGTAACTGGATTAGGAATGAAGGTAAGTTCAATAAATTAAAGAAAGGAGAATTAAAGAAAACAATTTTATTTATTTCAGCCCTCCATTGAATCTCTCATTTTGCATAAGCAGTCACATAGAAAATTAATTTAATACATGATTAAAATTTTGAAATGTTTCTAATTATTTTGTTCTTCACTGATACCTAAAGTGCTTTATGATAATAAAATTATAACTATCATTACTATGCATAAGATGAAAATAGGTGTGTTTTTTTTTTGGCACTATCCAGAAATTATATACACTCTTCCTAATCCTCCTAAGGCAGTTATTAGAAATATGCCTGTACATTGTCAAAGTGTGTCTGCCTTGATATAACAATAATTATTCTTCTCTCCTGTGACATAAGTTTTAAGTTTAGTCATTGGAATTTAAATGTAGTAACTTCCAGATTCCTCCTATTCAATTAATACTTGAAAATATTTTATATTTATAAAGTAGAAAATTTACCATTTATTTGGGGAGGATGACAAATTCTTTTGACTTTCCAAAATATAAAAACATAATTAATGCATACATTTTATCTTGGAGAAATAATATATGTAGTATATTGTAGTAAATTTCTACTTATATAAAATTCTCTTTAAAATATATCAGAGAATAAGTCATGGCAATTGATACTCACAGGGTTGTTTCTAAGACCCTGCAAAATCTTGACTCTTAGGTAAAACAGTGCTTCTCAGCCTGCCAGTTCCCTCAGGATCTCAAATAAGATCTATAGAAAATGGGGCTCAGACATCAATATTCTTATATTTTTTGTCACCAATGTGCATACAAGATTGATAATTGCTGACAAATTTCACTAAATAGAGATGCTTATTATATCTTGATTGTTAAATTGTTTTTCTGATAATCTTCATCCAACATGCATAACAATTATTAATCAGAAATTTAATCCCACTCATCCTGGAAAAGCCTGTCTTTGATACTTATTTGTTTGATAGAATATAACAAAATAACATTTGAAGTTCAAGATTTAATATGAAATAATAGAGTAAAACTAGAATGCTTGGAGGCACAAACATACAAGAGAATATATATAATCTCACTGAATCCTCCCAATAACACTATGAAGTGAGTGACATTATTACTTCCATTGCACAGGTGAGAAAACCAAGACCCCAAGTAGCAAAGTAACTTGCCCAAGGCCACAGGATAAGAAAGAACTAAAAATGAACTCAGACAATCTGGCTTCAGAATCCCTGCTCCTCCGCTTACATCTATATTTTTCTATATGTATAGCAACTTTTTCCAGTGAAAAATAATCCTCCTGGAACATCCATTCCAAAGATACCTCTGCTGTCTCTGAGTCTCATAACTCCTGAGTTGTTCTCTATTACTACTTATCAAGGTAACAAAGAGAAAAAGGTTTCACTTTTTTTTCCCAAGGAGTGTCCCAGAATTAATTCATGGTTCTTCTCATTCCTATATGATAACCTTTACCTTTTTAACATGTACACATAGTTTACCAAGAGTTCGTTGAAACACTTACTACTCTTGGCCAACATGAATGTGGCAGATGCTTCAGGTCCCTGCCCATGTTACCTCAGCCCACCCAGAGCTTACCTACCACTGTGCAAGATAGTTTCCAAATACACCTATGGTGTCATCCTTCAAGAAACCACGTCTTCTGCTT
This sequence comes from Mustela erminea, assembly GCF_009829155.1. NCBI lineage: Eukaryota > Metazoa > Chordata > Mammalia > Carnivora > Mustelidae > Mustela > Mustela erminea. The sequence continues at coordinate 157,665,529 of NC_045616.1, read as the reverse complement.
AAGGGCAGTCCATGGGTACAGAAGCATCTGGACGTGCATAAGAGGTGAGTAAGAAGTGACAGGGAGCTAATGTTCCATAAAGCAATCCCCTACATGCAGTGATGGAGAAGAGTGGATAAGGACCTCAGTGTCCTTGCTCCTCAGTAGGACGGTTCTGAGTTGTGCGTTATATGCTCTCCAAGTGGCATCCCTCTACCTTGTGGCCGGCAGTAGTCAGCCATTCATTAAAGCACCGCTTAGTGGTTATGCTCCCCTTCCTGTACGCTTTCCTTATTCCTTCTTTGTGTTCCCTGGGATCACTTTCACATAAATTACATGAACCAAATTCTTTTTTTTTTTAAGATTTTATTTATTCATTTGACAGAGGGGCAGAGATCACCAGTAGACAAAGAGGCAGGCAGAGAGAGGAGGAAGCAGGGCCCCGCTGAGCAGAGAGCCTGATGCGGGCCTCGATCCCAGGACCCTAAGACCATGACCTGAGCTGAAAGCAGAGGCTTAATCCACTGAGCCACCCAGGCGCCCCTACATGAACCAAATTCTTGATTCAGGCTCATCTCTTGGGAAAACTCAGACCAAGATGACAATAGAGGAATCTTCTTGTTCTCTCCTCAGGTTCTTTGTTGCTATTTCTCCACCTCCTGAGGAAGATCTACTTCTTCTGCCCATAGCTTAGAGGATGATATTCTCAGGATAGATACTGCATGGATCTTACTCTCATATCACTCAGAGGATCTCATGTTTTTCAAGGTCTGAAATTGCCATCTATATATCAATTTTTCCAAAATCATTAACTCTAGCTCACATGCCTCTCCTGCTACTTAACTGTCTTTTCAGTCTCTTCTTCCACAGGGTTTCACACCTCTACTCTGTGGCTGGCACCATTCCAGAGCATGAGTATAAGATCTTTAAACATAGATCCTACCAGGGGCTCACATCCCAGCTGGGAGAGATAAAACACCAGCAAATAAAGTGTAACTGACAAGATTAGTGAGCATAATGGAAATAAAATGGAAATTGTGCGGGAGACTCATGAAGATGCAGGAGGGCTTTGGGAAAGATAATCTAGGAAGGCCTTCTGCATACTTAACACTTGAGGTGGAACTTGAGTTCCCACTTCCCCGTTGAACTCCCCCAGCAGGTATCAGATTGCCTTCTGGAGAGCTCTGTGTCTACCTATCTGTGTCTCTGATTGTGAGGGCAGAAGTTTGCCCAGGGTCCTCACTTCTCTGAAAGCATCTGAGAAGACCTGTCCACTTTTCAAATTGTTCAACTTCTCATGATTTGTTAAAGAGTATTGACTTCCATGTTCCTTACCTACTAGGCTAAAAACCAAAAGTCTGATTCAGTTTTGATTTTTATGCTACTTCGTTGATGAACTTTAACACAAGTAAAGGAATGCAATATTAAGATAAGGACTCTCTGTGTTTTTAAATATTGTTATAGAAGAGCTGTGAAATACATGTAAGTTTTCTTGGTTGTTTTTATTTTATTTTATTTTGCAATATAATATGTATGATTTGAAAAAAAACTATGCAATTTAGTATTTATTAGTCTTGGTATTGAATATGTGTTCCACTGAGCACTATATTGTGCTTATAGCCAACATTGAAGAGTAACTTATAGGACTACATCCAGCATCATATTATAAAATATATATAAAATGTAGTTATCTTTTTTAGAGTCTTTATACACCCGGAGTTCTACTATAGCAGAAATAGAGGATATAAAATCTGGATCCCTTTTGAAACTTGATTCTCTTTATGAGGCAGCTTTTATTCAAATCAAGCATCAAATTAATAATCAGAAATATTATTGAATAACTATGCTAATTTTATAAATAAATTTAGGAAAGGAGGCCATTCCCTATAATGGGAAACTATGATATCTTTATATACATCTATATAGATATATATAGAGAGAGAGCCCTATGTCCAAGGAAAAAGAATTTCCCCTACCAGGCCACTCTTAGCTATGGATTTAATTCAAGTCAAGGGAACGTCTCCAAAAAGGCAGTTCCCAATTATACCAGAAGAAGTTTTTGTCTCATTTAACCACAACTTGAGTTGAAATAATGTATCCCAAAAAATGGTTTAAAAAATTAAAAAGAAAACTTTGGTGCAATATGTAAATAAATCAGAGAATTAATTTATTTAGAGTATCCTGAAATTGATGGCCATAAGCGGGCACATCATTATGATTTCCCCCAAAACATCTTTGTACTTAAAAGATAAGATCCAAACTGATGCCCTCAACCTTCAACTGCCTCACATTGCTCTCTCTTTTTCTTGATTCTTTCTCTCTTTCTCTCTCTCTCTCTTTCTCACACACACACACACACACACACACACACACAAACTAGAAAATGTAATCAAAATTCATCCCCTTTGGCATATTTTAGTAATTGTTCAGAAGTGTTAAAGCAAAAGAGATTGATAAAGTTTATATGGTGATTATTGAATTATTTAGATAAAAATACACACTTCTAATTATATTGTTAAATTTAATTAAATTTATTTAATAATCTGATTTAATTCTATTGTGTTACTATATTCTTGGCTGTACAAGATAAATGCAATGCATTGATCTCCACTTGAAGTCTTTAATTTGATCCCTCACATGGTGAATACATGTGAAATGTGATTTTTAAAATATTCATGTTTGCATCATTCAAAGAAATTAAGATGTTTTAAATTTTTAAAATTTTTAATATAAAAATATTTAAAAATCTGACAATAAATTGGGCTAAAACTGTCTAGAATTAAGCTTGGGAGGAAGAGTAGTTGTATTATCATTCTACATAAAATATACAGAAAGTTCAGGGAGAAATTCCCTATTATTAAAATTGCAAAATTTTATCTCACAATAATATTTTACTAAAACATATAAAGGACAAAATTATGTCTCTGGTTGATGGTACCCTTTGATGAATATACAATAAAATATGTAAATACAATTTAATATACAAAACAAAAAATAGAATATTAGTTCACTTACACATATAAACATTTTTCTCTAAGACTGTTTTTTGCATTTAGTTATATTTTTATTTGGTTTAAGACTATAAACTCAGTTGCAATATCACTTAAAAAGAAACACACCATAAAATAATAATTGTTAGAATAAAAGCATTTTGTCATTAAGAAAAGTTTTTGCAGAAGATCATATATTATTAAACCAAATATTTCTTTAGGCTCATGATGTGGGCTTCTTGGTAAGTTCATTTATAATAGGGAAACACATTCTGAAAATTCCTCCTGAGTGATTTTTTTTTCCTCACTAATTAATTACAGAGCTAAATGCTGATGAAATTGGAATATTTCCTACTCACATATTTTTCCTCAAGGGTAGCTTAACAATATTTACACTTCAGTCATTCATTTAAATAGCTCATATCACAAAAAAATCCAAATTCAGACAAGACACACTGAGCTCCTCATTGTTTACAGCTTACTTGATTGATTGATTGATTCATTGATTAATTTGTTGACTCATGCAATATCTACCTTCAGAAAGGCTTCAAGAAAGTTTACACTAATACACACAGTGTAGTGAAGATAAAATATGATTAAAACTCAACTGGATCAGGAGGGTGGGCTCTTCTTCCACTTGCATGTTCTTATGAGTTTCTTTGTATGTCAGAGTGTTAGTCAAACACTCTTATTCTTTAAGGGAAAAAAAAAAGAGGACTACTGAGGAGAATCCAATCTTATCCAGCTACATAGTGCTCAATGTTCTAGAATTTCAACTGTGAAAATTCTGACCACTTGTGGGTCTAGACAGACTTTGAGCAGTTTTGCATTTGGCAGATGCTTTACACGAGACCTCCTAACCATTCTTTTATGATAACTCTTTGTAGACTTGGGTTGCTTTTCAAAGTGAAGATGCTGTCCTCCTAATCACAAGCTTACACAGAAAACAAAAAAAAAAAAAATGGCATTTGTGCTGCTACTATTGTTGGAGGTTGGGAAACGCCAACTGAAATTCTAAAACATCCCCTGCTGTGGGCCTAGCACAGGATGGCCACCCAAGATAAGTGCCCATAAGCACCGCAGCAGTGCAGGAGGAAGCGCACAGCCCGGGCAAGCCCACTACTGCCTTTACTCTCCTGGAGCTATTCAAATGGAGCCCACTCCAAGGTCACTTATGGCTGTATTCAACTTGATGTGAACAGCATTTAAAAGCATAATCAGTGAAATTCTATTCACAATTTTTTGATAAACATCTATGTTCCTTCAGCAAATTTACTTGCTTCATAAATGTGTAGTTTTATGCCAGGTCTCAAAAGAGACATATTGAAAATTTTCACAGGATACAAATTGTCCATATTGACAAATCGGTGGTTTTCGTTTCTCTTTCTCAAGACTGGGGACATGAGTGAGCCCCGGAAAACTTCTTAAATCTTTGTGTTGACCCTGCATTCTGTTCTTCTCTTTCGTCCTTGCAGACTTCCAATCAATGGTTATTCACCAAGCACTCAGAATGTGCTAGAGGAGGGCGGGCCCCAGAGACATAAAACCCAACAGGACCTAACTCGATGTAGGTACTCATGAAACTCCGTGTCCACTGGGGGAGAAAGTCTAAACAAGGAAGTAAGTAGATAAATAGGGACATAATTAGAAACTGTGCTGTGTGTCATAAAAGACTGAGAATACAAGAAGGGTGGGAGCCGTGGTGTGGAGTGAGCCTCACACACACCTTGTAGGGTGGGTTCTAGGCTGAGCAGGGCATTCCTCAACTGAGAAGGGACCTCACGGGCTTAGGAAAGAAAGGTGAATTCTAACCATGATTCTCCGCTGGCAGCCTCTGATTCCTTTGCTAACACTGTGGGTAGGAAGCCTGGAATATAGTGCAGTAAGAATGAGTAAATAGGAATATTCTGTTCGCCTCCCCTTTTCTTTGCTTGCATGTTTACAATGCACTTCTCACTTGCACGCATGCTCCCACACTCCACTGGTCTCTATTCTGGAAGAAATCAATGGATCTGACCCAGGACACAGTCTATGTTTTAAGTCTTTTCTAATCAAGTGCTCCTGGGAACCCCAATCATAAACTCACCTAACACTGGCGATGTGCTGGCAAAGACATCAGCCCAAGATCCCCCTGTCAGTGACACAAGAGTTTAACATACCCAATTGGGAAAGGAGGCAGTCCAAAGAGTGCTGTCACTACCAAAGCCAGGATCACAATCCGGCACAGTCTGTGGCCATTCCAGGGACATTGCACTATTGATGACAGTACATTATTGTTAAGTGAGGATGAGCCACCCAACTTCCACTCACAGGTAATCCAGGACATCGATTCCACTGTTCCTGACAACCTGTCCTCAAATTTTATGTTTGACATACACTAACCCTACCAATAGGAGTTGCTTTATTTTTACTGTGAATTTGTCTTATAGGCAGAATAAAGGCTTTCAAAGATGTCCATGTCCTAATGCCTGTATGCTGAGAATGTCACCTTCCACAGCAAACCAGGCTCGGAGCTGATGGGATTATGTTAAGGACCTTGAGATGGGGATATGATCTGGGATTTCCCAACTGGATTCAATCTAATTAAAAGTGTCCTTGAAAGCCTAGAGAAGCTTTCATGCCTGTGGTCAGAGAAATATGTGACCACGGAAAACAAGTCGTAAAGATACAGTGTTGCTAGCATTGAAGATAGGGAGAGGGTGTTTTGTATTTTTTCATGAGATAGTCAGTCAGGTATGACCAAAAGAAGGGACACAGGAGAGATGCAGAACAGTTTTTTCCACTCACAGATTCTGGAGGGACAGAGTCACCACACACCATGAGGGACCATATGCAAAGGGAACAGATTCAGCCCAACTGGTGGGGAACCCAGAGTGAGACCTGTTGGGCAAGTACCTTTACTGGGATCAGGTAAAGCGCCCAAGGCTAGAGGCAGTTTCCTGGTGCATGTGAATATCACCAGGTCACCAGGGAAAGCAAAAGGAGAACTAGTGGCAGGGGCCACACCCCTACCACACAGCACATGGGTCACCTGGGAGGAGTATTCAGTCTGTGTGTGGGGACCTTGAGGCAGCCAAAAAATACGAAGTTTTACAAATTACTACAAAATGGACTTTGAGGGACCTCAATATCAAAGATGCTAACTAGGGTGGATAGCCATTGTCATCTGGGTATGGAGATGTTGAAGGTGACAGGGACAGTGTGATTTGGTCCCTGAGGCCAAATTCTGGTAAGGGCGACAACTAGGAAGAGTCCTGATAGGTACATGACGAACCTCAGAGCCAACTTCACACTTTGTGGGAGAAAACCAGAAGCCCAGGTCAGGCTCCTCTGGAGAATCTGTGGAAGATTTGGTTACATCTTGAAAGACCTTTACCTCTTGGCACAAACCCTCCTTCCCTCACTCAGAAAGAGTCAAGAGCCAGTTTATTTTCCATGAGCTGGTAGCTCCCAGGGACCCTGGAAAATGTGGGAACAATGTCTGAAGTCTAAAGCTGCCAGGAGAAAGTGAGATGATGTACAACCCCGCTAACCTGATTTATCAGCCAGGCCACTGTCCTCTCTGTAATTCCCCTCATGCTGCAGAAGCTGGAGCGGCAGCCATGCAGGCTCTGGAGATAGACAGGCTTGCATCTCTGCTTTCACCTCTGAGTGTGACCTTGGGCAATTTACTGAGCCTCTCTGTGCCTTAGCTTTTTCATCGCTATGCTTGGCATAATAAGAAGTATCTACCTTCTGTGTTTAGCATGAGAATTAAATAAGTTAATGTTAGAATAATACTAGAACAATAGCAGGGCCTATTGTTAGAACCAGTTAGAATCAGTAAGCTAGTGTTGTTATTACAGTTTTCTCATGGTGGTCACAGCTCCTGACCTTTAGCTCAAAGGGAAAAATCTGGAGGAAAAGCATAAGCAGCCAATTAAAAGACATTGATTTAGAAGAGCACAACTTCAAGACAGAAAGAAACTTGGATACTATCTGATCCAAGCTCCTTATTTCTGAAACAGGGAGAAAACTATTTGTTTTGTACAGAATGCCCTCGGTGAGTTAGCAGCAGGTCCTGGCTAGAATCAAAAATGGAACTCGGGGGTGGATCAATGCACTTTCCAGAGCAATGTGACCTCTCTCTGTAGACTCTTCTTTCAGAATCCAAGTGGCAAATTTATTTGAAAATCATCAAGGAAAGTCAAGAGAACAGACCAGGCTGTACATTCTAAAGGGATATTTTTGCTTATTTTTCTCACCAATAACTCATTTTTTAATTTCTAGTTTTTCACCCATGATGCAAAGCAGGACGAATTCCTTATTATCAACTCTTCCACATTCTAAAGAGGCACTAACTTGTCTATAAAGGTCTTATAAATCTCAGCCTAGATAAAGAAAGATCATCTCAGTTATTTACCATCAGCATACCGACTTGTGACAAGTCTATAAATGTCACAGGACAGGATTCTGTCATCATCCATTGGGTTCAACTGGTCTTTGAACTCTTCAGATTAAGAAAGTCTTTAAAAAAAAAAAAATCTCTCAAGGAACAGTGGGTGGCTCAGTTGGTTAAGCATCTGACTCTTGCTGATTTTGGCTCAGGTCATGATCTCAGGGTCCTGAGATGGGATCAGGCTCCTTGCTCAGCATAGAGTGCGCTGGGAATTCTCTCTCTCTCCCTCCCCCAATACCCCTCCCCTGCTCTCTTTCTCAAACACCAGAACACACACAAGGACAATTACATCAAGAAAATAGTTGGAATTGGATGGTCTCTTTCTCATTCTGACCACTCACCAAGAGTGTTGTAAATAAAACCAGCAAATAGCTACACAGTGGGGATTAAGAGATGCATCAGAATGCCCTCTAAAAGTCAAAGTTTTCCTTTTGCTTCCAAGGAAGTAAGAATTGACTCCTTGGGTACCTAGAAGCTGAGGACAGGAGGAAGTGAGTGAGCGCGTGTACAGCTGGCCTTCCCGAGTAGGGCTCCTGAGTTAAGTGGAGCTTGAATGAAAATGTATCTCTTACCCCAGATACCCAAAGTTCAAACATTAAATGCCATCATTTCCAGGGCACAGTACTTCTTTGCATCCCAGGCCTTGTTAAGATGTTATCTGACACCCATGTATACACTTTCCTGTTGGTTTGCTCCTGGTTCCTCAGCCCAATGTGGTTCATTCCTTTTTGTTTGGTTGGTTTGGTTCATTCCCATCTGTGTTCCAACATCAAGTCCAGGTACACTCCCTCCAAGACAACTTCACCAACTCTCACTGGAGAGGGTTGGAGATCCTCCCATGTGAGACCCCACTCAAACCACTGTGGTGGCCATTGTCAGTGTGTCTTCATTATCTTGTTTTTTTATGCCTCTGAGCAGTAAACTCCTAGAGCACAGGGCCTGAGCCTTCCATTTTCATCTCCCTGATACAGAACACATATCCTGGGGCAAAATGGATCTTCAATGGATGTTTGGAGAAGATTTCAATCAACCGAACTCCAGCTTTTCCTGCTCTCTGCTACTACCATCAGGGCACATGCAGACTTCCACACAATCCTTACTATCCCCTCAGGAGAGGACATCAGAATTTGAGTGAGGAAGCATCAAAGTCTAAGAATCCCACTCAATCCACTGTGGTGCATGACAGACAAAGGGGTATTATTAGATGATTCTAACTAGTAACAAGTGGCCTGGAAAGCCCCTCATATCAGATGATAGTTTACAGATATTATGCCAATCTGGAGTTGACTAACCAGCACCCATGAGCCAGGAGGAAGAAAGTTCTATGGAAAAGAGGTGTCCTCAAAACACATGAAGACAGAAACATAACCTTGGCTCAGGTTGATTATAACAGCCCCACCTGACACCAGCACCAGATGCTTCCCAACATTTCCCATGTTGGGAAGCTACAGGGAAAGCTAGAGGGGTGAGAAGAGAGAAACCCAAGTTCAATGTTACAGTAATACAAGAGCACATGCATACAGACCCCTCAAGAGAGGAATAGATAGTGTAAGTTAGAGAACAACTCGCTACTGCCATAGATTTATTTGGGTTCCATGTCTACCCTGTTTTCCTGCTGAATTAGAAAAAAGACACTCTTAATCACATTATAAGCTCAGATTACAGTCCTAGTTCACAGAGGGACAATAGAAGCTGAGTAAAATCATTTGAGCAGTTAGCATCAGGAGAAATTTTAGAAGATGAAGTCTAAGCTAAAAACTATTACATCTCTGTGCTATGGTTATTCGAGTGAAAATTTTTACCTGTGCCGCTGAGAACACCAAATGAACACACATGTGGAGGGAACCATTTGCAGCATCCTCTCCTGGCTGTCGAGTGCGCATAAGAAGCCCCAACTAGGAGACACTCACCCTCTAAGAAAAAGCTAGATACCAGTGCAAGGGTTTAGAAGCAATGCCGGCAAAGAGAGATGATGGATTTTGACACAAAATGCTATGTGTTGTGATGGATTTTAAAACACGGACTTTTTCATGGAGGTCAGTACTGATGGCATCTCCCATAATACCTCAATCTTGTTACCCGAATACTTAACTCTCAATTCTTTTGTGGTGCATTTGCTCATTACCCTCTGTGAAGGTGTGGAACATAAGCCAGCCCTGCACTTTGCAGCAGGATCTGTAAAGTGGGGAGCAAAAGCTTGGGGCTCCAGTCTGGCCCCCACATTGCTTGTGAGTTCAAGCAAGTCTTTGCCTTGAAGACTATGCAGTGATGGTGGGAAGTGTAAGGTACCCCCAGTCCAGAGATTCACCTGAGAAAGACATCGGCAGGGAGCCCCTGGGGTGTTTGAAATTGAAATGGACATTGACAAAGAGTGAAGGATGATTAAAAGTGTCCAATAAAATAAGCAGGGTGCTGTTGTACCTGTATGGTTACAATGCTGCTCCTTCATCAAAGTCTATGATCAACATGAGTCTACAAGTCTCCAACGTCTAGCTTCATGAGACTCACAGCAGGGAGGCCAACTCAATCATGGTCACAGTCATTTTTAGAGCAATTCAGGCCTTGCTTTCATTTGTTTCCAGGTGATGCGATAAGAGCTCCCCTTTTCTGCAATGATGCCCCTGTGGATCCTGGTCCAAATCCAGGTGAGCAAACCTGTAATATCAGAGCAGTGACCAGCTTCCCATGAATGTGAGCTACCAGCTCATGGACAATGGTGGGGAATGCTATTGACTTACACATCTATTTCTCAGTCTTTTCTGTAAAAAAAGAAAACACACAACTTCACACAAAAGGCATCTAGTTAAACATATTTAGGATATAACAGAAGCAAAGTTCTACATACAACAAAACTTGTGTCAGCCCCCTTGGGACAATACAGTCCATCAATAAAAGCCCATATTTTTATTCTGAAACTATTCTCTGGAAAACAGAAAGTTAACACGATAGACAAAATGTAAGAGATGGGAGAATATAATATTTGGATTTTTAATTTATGCATAATTATTTTTGTATGATATTAGGTAGATTTTTTCCATTGAAATATGTGATCCAATGTTTTTGTTGAGTAACGGATTTACTATGAGACCCTCATAATGTGTATATTAGAGAATTTGCTCTTTTTATCCTATAAGCACTTAAAAAAATTACTAAAAAAATTTATTAGAGGAAAACCATGATTAGATTTACTCTGAAATCTAAAATACTATTCCTCATAGAATGTAGAAAATAGAGCCCAGGAATGCTTGCAGTGTTGGATTAGACTATTTCCATGTCTCTCTTTGACATTAAATGTCATGATTCTAACATGAGCATCTCAATGTTTCTTTTTCTATATGAGTCTCATGAGGACCTACTATCATTCTTTATCAAGTTAACAGGTATAAATGATGTTAGGTGAGCTTTTTATTTTATTTATTTTCTTTTTTTAAAGGTTTTATTTATTTGACAGATAGAGATCACAAGTAGGCAGAGAGAGGGGGAAGCAGGCCCCCTGCTGAGCAGAGAGCCCTATGTGGGGCTTGATCCCAGGAACCCGAGATCATGACCTGAGCCGAAGACAGAGGCTTTAACACACTGAGCCCCACTGGCCCCTCTAGTGGCATAGTAAAGTCCCCTTTAATATTGTAATGCTATGGAGGAGGAGTCAAGATGGCGGAGAATTAGCAGGCTGAGACTGCTTCAGCTAGCCGGAGATCAGCTAGATAGCTTATCTAAAGATTGCAAACACCTGAAAATCCATCGGCAGATCGAAGAGAAGAAGAACAGCAATTCTGGAAACAGAAAAACAACCACTTTCTGAAAGGTAGGACCGGCGGAGAAGTTGACCAAAAACTACATTCTGTAAAAACCCTTCAAAGAATGATATGAAGTTTTCCAAAGAAATATAGAACAGTTTTGAGTATATAAGACATCAGAAATTCTAAAAGACCAACAAGAAATTCAAACAGGTTATATTCAACAAATTCTGCATCTAACAGGATACTTATATTCTGTATTGAATGCCTTTCAGAATGGCAGGATTTCCATAAAGTATATGGGACAACGGCAAAGATCATACTGCATTGTAGATCACTGTTGGAAATTCATGACCAGGTGATCAATATAGGTCATATGCCAAAACTAAGAATTTCAAGAAAGGTCATTTACTAAAAGGATAGGAGTTGAGTGGATAAACAGAGGTTAACATTTTCATGGACCGAACTCAGGACAACTTTTTAATCCTCTGAAGCCCATTCCCCTCATTCAGCTAATTGCAAAGTGGTGTTCTGGTTCTCCATTGCTGTGTAACAAACCATTCCCAAACTTACTGAATTAAAACAATGGATTAGTGTCACTCGTGGTTCTGGCACCTGATGGGTCATCTGGTCATCTCCTTCTTGGGGTCCCCATCAGTTCAGGCAGGTCAAGGCTGAGTCATGGAGACACTTGATGCCCTTTTTAGTCATATGCCTGATGTTGGATCTGGACCTGGGATAGCTGGAAAATCTCGGGTAGCCCAGGCCCCTTTCTCAATGTGGCGAAGCATCTTGGAACCCTTACAGCATAGTAGTCTCAAAGTAAACAGACTTCTTACCAGACACCTGGATTTCCCTAAGGAAAGTGGTCTGAGAAATCATTGCAAAAGTTCCATAGTGTCATTTAGGCTTCTTATAACTACATCTCAGACAAAATCACACAGCATGAGGTGCCTGGGTGGCTCCATTGGTTAAGCATCTAGACTTTTGGTTTTGGCTCAGGTCATGTTCTCAGGGTCCTGGGATCAAGTCCCATGTTGGGCTCTGCATTCAGCATGGAGTCTGCCTGAAGATTCTCTCCCTCTTCCTCTGACCCTCCCTCCACTCATGTGCTATCTTTCTCAAATAAATAAATATATCTTAAGGAAAAAAATCACACAACATCACTAAGACCACATTCTCCTGGTTACACAGGCAAGCCTGATTCATTGTGGGGCGGAGGACCTAAAACCAGGCATAGCAGGAGACAGTGTTCATGGAACCATCTGAGAAACTAGTTACTAGGAGGTTACATTCACATATTACGGACATAATGGAGAGAAGAGTGTGTGACAATAAGGGAGTTTGGGTTTTCAGCCCAATTTCTTTGAATAAGAGGTCTGTATGTTACACAGCAGATCATTGCTGTGATAGCTTGTTGAACAGACACTACATGGAAAGCCAGCTTAATTAAAGATAGAATTCACACATTATTATTTCTTTTGCTGACAGTTGGGGAGACAGCAGGGCAGAGAGCTCCTTGGGCACTGAGCATTGTTATTTCCTGCTCCCAGAAAGAAACTCAATAACTGAACTATCTCTCTGAGTCAGCAGGTTAAATTTACTAGGTAGAAATTTCAGGAACTGTGATTTATTGTCAGTAAATGAGGGACCAGATGAGTGCTTAGACCCTATCAGACCCCTGGATAGTCCCAGAAACCAGGTAAACTACTGATGATTTATTTGGAAACAGAAATGTCACTTTGCCTCCACCACAGATAAGAAAGGTGTCTATCTGAGATACTATAAAACGTGCTGCCTGGTGTAAATTATCTACAATGAACAGATCTGTTTCTCCCCTTTGACCTTGTTCTTTGATATCACTGGACAATGGAATCACTCCAGAAACCTCAAGAGCCCTGTGGCCTTGCGCTAAACCCCAAGGGTATCTAAAGTTCAGATTATGAAACTGAATGCCAAAAGAAAAAGAGCCATTCTGAAAGTGTCTAAAAGCAGCTCCTTGTTTAACTTGGCTGCACGACAAATCAGTTTGTGTCCAGCAGAAACAAAGCCACACTTTCAGGGAAAGCGGGAGCCGCTGACTAACGGAAAGCACCCCCAGGGGAGAGTGTAAACCAGGAAGGAAAATGTCCCTTGAGACGGAATGACAGGAAGGAGAATCTCAGTGGCAGCGGGAACGGCATCAAATTCTGGGGAAGAGCCAGGAGCCCTGAGGCCCCCAGAGGAGCAGGGTTAGAGCTCAGTGTGGACCCCGGAACCCCTGCCAGTGCAGGGCTGTGGAGGGGACGCGTGTGCCCCCTGCTCCCCTGAGACCCAGGGGTGCGTGACAAGCACAGGACCAGGGGAGGGTTAGGAACCTTCACAGAAGGTAAATCCACCCGGGTGCCCTCCCGATGACCTGGTTTCAGGGAAGGACTCCGGGCGGATTCGGAAACACAGATGAGGAAATGGAACCATGACGGTCTGGACGTCCGAGGAGAGCCGTGTCCTCCCGGCGCGTTTCTAACTGGATCATGAGGGCAGGTCCTTGTGCACCTGTGGGGCGCGGACAGCTGCCAGCGGCTGGCCCGGGGCGCATGGCTCTTTTCCCTTAAGTCCTCTTGGTGTGGACCAAGGGGTGCTTTGTGTCACCTCCCAGGGAGGATGTGCCGAGTCCCCACGTGCCTTCAGGGCCATGACCTTCATTCTGAAGTTTTCCCCGCGGCTAACTGGTGTCCGTGAATGTCCTGCGGTTGTCCTGTTTGTCCACACGAAGGCTGCCCGCCGCTCCTGGGCTCTACTCGGGAAGGAAGTGACACGGGGGCGCACTGTGTTGGCCGTGGGCGCCGGTCCCACTCCCAGTGAGTCTCGGCAGAGCGGCTGCTTGTGACAATGTCAGCCGAGTCCCTCGAGGCGGCCACCGGGGCGGGTCTCGTCCGGACGTCCCAGTCCTCGGGGCCTCCACCTCGCGCTGCCGCCGCCTCACTCCCGGCTGGACCCGCGCGGCGCCGGCGTCACGGGCGCTCGCTCTGCTCCACGAAGCGCCAGCTCTCCGCAGAGTGAGCGCTGGTGACTGTCGTTCGTCCCACGGCAAAGGTCTGGAGAGAGACCGCACTGCACAGAGACCGCCGCTCTCCGTTTATCCGACCACCAGCGAGAGACCCCAGTGTCAAGGACAATCACAGGTGTCCTTAGGACGTCAGATCTAAGAACCGCAGACTTGCGGTAACCAGGGAGGAGGGAGCTCGGGTTTTCTCTGCAGCCCCCATGATTCACACACGACGGGAGAGACCAGCGGGAAAGGGCTGGGGACGTGCTGGCGACCACCCGCTGGTGGGGGCAGCTGGGCCCTGATGCATGGCTCCTCTTGACCTCCTGGGGACCCAGTGCCTGGCTCTTCTACCCCCTCCATGGTCCAAATAACAACATTATCCATGAAAGTGTCCTCGAGCTTCTCAGACGTTCTTGAGAAAAGCCCTTCGCCACTTCGTACCACGGAGTTCCTGCAAGGGCAGGACCGCTTGGAACCGAAAACCAAACGCTGACCCTAGACAAAACGGCACAAGCCACTTAATGCTCAAGTGCGCCAGCAAATGCTCATCTCAAGTGCCTGACATGAGAGCGGAGCAGAAGCAGCTGACACACGTTCTCTCCGACCCTCGCCCCAGGATGCTCAGCACCGGGAACTGCGACCACAAGGGAGAGAGCAGGGGCTCAGCGGCCCTCGGTTCCATGGCAGGTGACACAGCGGGTCCACAGGCTGTGCTGGGTCCCGAGGCCACTGAGTCAGCAGAGCAGGGCAAGTGTGAACGAGGGTGTGTGTGTGTGTAAGTGTGAGAGGAGAGGGGCAGCTTGTGAATGTGCGTGAGAGTGTGTGGGTGAACATGCCCATTTGTGGGTGTGCTGTGACTGTGACGGTAAATTCACGTCTGCGGGTGTGTTGTGATCGTGTGCGTGTGAACACACGTGTGTGTCCTGTGAGTGCATAGGAGTGGGAGTGTCAGGTGAGAGCGCGTGAGGACGGATGGTTGTGTCCCTGTGTGGGGAGATTGGGGACCGGTGAGAAGAGGGACTTGGAGAGTGTGACGCACTTTCCCAGGAAAACAGGGACACGGGCACTTGTCCTCCCTGCACACGCGTGTCTTGCTGACCCGTCACAGCGCCCCAGGAGCTGGAACAATGACATGGCAGCCCCTCAGGATGGAAACTAAGACCCCCTGTGAGTGCAGCATCACTGTTTACTCTTACCCTTGACCTTCAGTGCCCTTGTCCCAGCCGCAGCTCTGCTCTCTCCAGTGGGTTTGCTGCATCAGGGGAGAGAGAATCGTCCAGAAACCGCTGTACAGATAGATCTCCTCTCCCCGTTACTTCTTTTTTCCGCCCGTCCTTTAGTCCCCTCAGACGTTCAGAACATATGCAGCTGATCACTTCGGGTCAATAACTTTCCAAGAGAAATGATTTGGAAAAAGTCTGTTTGCTAATTTTAGATCTGCTTCCGCACACCTGGTACAGCAACTTAAATAACAAAATCAGCAGAAGAGCACAGAGGATTTCCGAATTTGCTGTTTGTGTTTTGCCCTGAAGGAATCACCATCACGGGGGACCGAGAGCATGTTTGAAAAGTCCTAACGAAGCAGCGTGGCTGCAGCATCTTCCCTGGCAGGAAGAACATTCGTCCTGCACAGGGAAAGGTCTGCCTTGCACAGGAGGCTTGGAAGAGCTGCCCTGGGGGGTGGGGGTGGGGAAAGGACAGCTCACAGCCCTGTTCCACCAGATCTCTCTGAGAAAATGAGTGCTGTGAGCTCACATGTCCCAGATCAGCTTCTTACAGTCCAGGAGAAGGAAACATTCACTTAGAAGCCAAAGATGCCGTTAGAAGGAACGGGGACAGACAGTTGGGACATTCCATGGATGAGAACCTGGGGCGGGAAGATAAGACCCAAGTCTTGGTCTTCAGGCTTTCATCTCTATATGCTCATGTTAAAAAATCTTGATATCCCATATAGATGCATTCCGTGGTTAATTTGAGAAAACTCATCTTATTCCGTGAGCATCAGTGATCCCATTAGGAAGCTCATTTACTTTTGACTTGAGACCCTAACTAAGAGCTGTCCATGGTGGCACCTCAAGGTGATGAGCTCCAGTGATGCTGATGCTGAGCTGAGGCCCCAGGCAAATGGGGAAGGGGACGTTGTCTCTGGTCGGTTGTGCAGCTCCCAGCAGTGACCCCACTGCTGCAGTGTCAGGGGTGACCTACAAAGAGAAGAGACAGAACTAAATCAGGGGTCTCATCTCTCCCAGAGGTTTTGAGCCCCCCATAGTTATCACAGGTCCTCGCTGCTTTTCTTTTCCTGAGAAATGCATGTAATGCCTGTCCTTTTTTCATATCACCACAAGCATCCTGCTTATCGATATGATTGAGCAAACCAGAAGAATCGTCCTCCTGGTTTGTTTCTTGTTTGGGTTTTCACTCATGTGGCCTACATGGTCTTGTGAGTAAACCCAAAGCCAGCGGGAAATACCTGGAAACACCGTAAAAGACACTGTGCTGTCCTTTCTAACGTCACAGGAAGCCAGGGGACGTCCATTTCCCAGAACACCTGCGGCAGAGACTCTTGGCTGTGAGCGTTTCCCACTGACTTGAACCAGAGACCTGGCAGGACTTTACAACCTCTTGATTGAAGCAGATGAGGGAGAGTGCAGTTCTACATACTAATGACACCTCCGGAAAATTATCTGGGTCACCATGGAGGGCCTGTCTTAATCTTTCTACGGCAACACCAATGGACGGGCCCTGGTCTTCCTCCAGCTCAGAGAAGCAACCCAGCATTCTCATCTGTTCAGCGTGTGCTACACAGAATTGAGAAGGACAGAAAGAAGACAAAAGCAAGATTCCAGAGAAAGCATTAGAGCATTTTTAATTATTAGGTCAACAGAGTGAGATGATGAAACTTCCTGCATTGCTTCATGATGACCAGGCTTTGTGCCCAGTGAGAAATGCCGCTCCTTCCATGAGGCTAAGTGTACAGGTTTCAGTTTAAGCTGCTTGGATTTATTACTCAGTGAAGAGAAACCAGGTTGCCAGTTCTGAGAAAATGCTGAAATCAATCAATGTCAAGTTTAAATTAAAAAAAAAAAAAAAAAAAGTCAGACTTCCAAAATGGTGTGTTTGGGAGTCACAGAACTTAGAAGAAGTGGGGGGGCTTTTAGTGAAAAGTAGGGCCAAATTTAAAAGTGTGCTTCCTGACTTGACTGAAAAGGTTTTATGGTGGGGGGAGGTATATGGAAAACGTAAGCACAGTATTATGTTACCTTACTAACACAGGGGCCAGAAAAATGAAGGAGAAGAAAAAGATCACATTCTGACTTATCAGTTTAGACGTTAACGAGAAGACACATGAAGGGAAACAAAGCAAGCTACCCATCAATTAGCCATAAATTAAACACCCATTTAACAAAAGCACATTTTTTTTTTAAGTAGAACAAAAAATAAGAATGTTTCCGGAGTTTACGGAAAGGGAGGTGGGTGGGGGGGATGGGGTAACTGGGTGATGGTCATTAAGAAGGGCACGTGATGGGATGAGCTCTGGATGATATGGACAATTAATGAATCACTGAACATTATATCAAAACTACTGATGAACTATACATTGGCTAATTGAATTTAAATTTTAAAATTTTTTTAAATAATGTTAGTTGAAAGTTGTGTTCTAAGAGAAAAGAATATTATTTTTATTATTATTCTGAATTTACTGCAACCATTTAGTTTTTTACCCTATGTCTTCATATGGTTTTAGAGGACTTGCTGCTGGCTCTCCATATTCTGAAACAAGTAGCTGGACTGAAAATTATTGCCACTAAAGCAAATTTTCTACTCTTAAACACTCCTTGATATAGCTGCATTTTTTAGCCAATACAAGATTGCTTAGGGGAAGATGGGCCACACTGCAGAGATATTCCATTTGTTGTAGGAGAAATGAAAAATAAAAGCAATATGAGTACTGTATTCATTTTACTGTTGGCTGCCATGACAAATTACCACAAATTTAGAGGCTTGAAACAGCCCATTTATTATCTCCCAATTCTGATCAGAAATTTCTGGTCAGGAATTCACATGGGAGGTGCCTGGGTGGCTAAGTAGGTTAAGGTCAGACTGTTGATCGCAGCTCAGGTCTTGAACTCAGGGCTGTTGAGTTGAGTCCCGCATGGGGCTCCACATGGTTTGGCTGATTTTTTTTGCATCTGTCCTCACAAGTCTGTAGTCAAGACAGTGGCAGAGCTGTTTCTGCTGGAGGCTGTGAAGAATCCACTTCTAGACTCATGATGATTGATGGCAGAATCCAGTTCTGGGTGGATGTGGCCTTGAGATCCCCATTTCCTTGCCAGCTTCTGTCCAGAGATCCATCTTAAGCTTCTTGAGGATACCTGACTTCCCTGGTTCTTTCCTGCCTTCATCTTCAGAGCCAAAGTCAAGCTTCTTCTGAGCTTGAACTTTCTGACATTCCTGTCTGCCTCAGGTAGAGAAAGTTCTCTGATTTTCAGGGCTTATGTGATCTGATTGGGCCCATTGAATGATCCAGGATGACCACACCTTCTCAAGGTCCATAGATTTAAGTACATCTGGTAAACCCCTTTGAAATATATGCATTGTTTCTTTTTTAAAAAATACGTGGGATAAGCTCTGTGTTTTACATAGGACTACACACATTAACAAAGCATTTCTTACAGTTTTCTAAAACTCCGTATTGGTCTGAAAGTTACCCGTTAAGTAGATCAGAATTTTTTTAAGTTAAAATGAAATCCCTGAAACCACTGGATATGCTAGACTTTTCAAAAAACAAGTGAACCAAGAATGAGAAAATGGTTTGTATTCACTAAATTTAATATAAGCTTTGTTTCTTACAATCCTTAAGATGTGACTATATTCTGCCTTTGTGATCATGATACTTTAAAAAAAAAAAACTATAGTTCTTTATAATAGATTACAGTGCAACACTATTCTTGTTCCATAATTACAGAGATATTATAGAGCCTAAGAGGACAGGGTAAGCAAAAGAAATATAATCCTGAGTCATCCAAACAAGATGTAATGTAACAAACTCACAGGTCTCAGAGACATGGACATCTTTGTGGTGTTGATATTCCTTCTATTTCAGAAATTTTCAAATAATACAAAAGGTTTAACAATTGTACTAATATAAGTATCTACCATTTGGGAATTGAATATTAGAATTTTTAGTTATTTGGACTCAACTGATACTGGATTATAGTGTTTAAATGCTTTGATAGGAATATATGTCTCATATTTCATTTGCTTATACTTTTTCCTTCATGCATTTGCATATTTTGTATATTTGCATTCCAGATAAAATATCATATGTATAGTATTTGGATAGATTAATGTATACATGTTAAAGGTGTGAAAGGATGGTTACTGCATTTCTCATATTAGTGTTGATTGTTTCAATTCTGGTCATTTCTTTCTTTCTTTCTCCTTTTCTTTCTTCCTTTCTTCCTTTTTTTTCTTTCTTTCTTTTTTAAAGATTTTATTTATTTATTTGAGTTAGAGAGAGAGAGAATACACAAACCAGGGGTAGGCAAGGAAGAAGCAGACTCTGCTGATCAGGGAACCCAATGTGGGGCTCAATCCCAGGACCCTGGGATCATGACCTGAACCAAACAAAGGCAAATGCTTAACCCACTGAGCCACCCAGGCACCTCTACTTTCTTTTTTTTTACTGCTCTCTGATGTTTGTTGTTTTTTGTTTTAATGATTAATAGTTATTATCTAAATCATTAGAAAAAATTTTTTAAAAGATTTCATTTATCTATTTGAGAGACCATGTGTGGGAGCATGAGCAGCAGAAGGGGCAGAAAGACAGGGAAAGAGAATCTCAAGCAGACTTTCCACTGACACAGAGCCCCTTGTAGGCCTTGATCCCAGGACCCTGAGATCATGACCTAAGCTGAAGCCAAGAATCTGATGCTTAACTGATGGAACCACCCAGATGCCCCCCACATTAGTAAAACTTTTAAAGACCATTTCACTGGGGAAAAAACTACTGCTCAATAAATATATAGCAGATCCGGCTCTCTTACTCTATATAGTTTCCCCTATAATCTAGTGAACTCTTTTAGCACTCTTTCACAATGTAATGTCTTACCCCTCAACCCAAATACTACAATTATTAATAGGAGAAATTTAAGTTAATAGAGGAAACTAAAATGATTATGGCTTGCTTGTTTTTTTTTTTTTTAATTCTTACAAGTCTCTTCCTTTTTATGGGCATTAACTTTTTGCATTCAGGTTTACTAGAATCAAATATTTAGCTTCCAATTTGCAATTTGAAAATGGGGTTGATTTCTAAAAAAGCATATTCCAATATGGTCCCTCAAGATGGATGGTTGCAAAACCAGGACCAAGTGCTAATCCACGATGGTTCAGAAATCTTCAGTCCAGATCAATGACTAAGAGAGAAACAAAACACCCAGGACACCTGGACATGTACAAAGTCTTCTGGCTTTTCTCAGGCAACGGAGAAAATAGATCAAAATTCTCAAAAGCCAAAGTGATTTTCATTGCCCTAATAATTTGTCACAGTTAACATCAGAGAGGAGAAAACTTTGCTCTTGTCAGTCCTCATTTCTAAACAAAGCAGGGAAATCAGGTCACCATATCACCAATACTGATTACATTCCTTCCTTCTTTTATACAAAGTAAACTCATTTTTAAACAACAGCTCATAATTTCTTTTTAAAATAAAATGCTGACTTTAACTCATTTGTCACTGAATGTTTCTAGTGTAAGATAAATTTAGGACAAGATACATTTATTTCATTTCTTCTAAAGCATGGCTTAGTGAAGACGAAGACTTGCAAAGAGAAAATTGCAGCGCAAAAATGTTACATGAAAAGGAACTATGAAAGGAAAATGGCAGAAAGGAAGAGAAAGCTTGCTCTGAGCAAATATTGTACATTGATAGCTTGATTAGCATTGTAGTATCATTTGTAAAAATGTTCTACAAATTGCCTTTAATATTTTCAAACTAATTCAATAGACTCAGGCAAAGTTGAGAGCAGTACCCGCCAATGGAAGCTATGGCACTTGGCGCAGGCACCAGAATTGGCAACATGGCCTCAGATCCTGATTCTCTGCCCAACCCTGGGTCCTCCTCTGTGTTCACACAAGGTCATGATGTCGGCAAACTGCAGCCCCCAGCAAGTGATGTCACCCAGGGTGAGGACAGGCCTTTGGCTCCAACCTCACTCCCAGGACCAAGGGCACACAAAACAGTGTGGTCATTGTACACACTGTTCTCTCTCACCATGACAGACAATGGGGAGGTGGGGAGACCCAAGTGTTGGGTATCATAGGGCCCCCCTACAACGCACCTGTTCCCCCACCTGGGTCATGCATCAGGTGGGGAGTAACGGGCAAATGCCTGATCCGGTTCTCACACACATTCCTGATGAAGGCTGAGTGGGGGACACCAGCTCCTGGAGAAGGAGGCTTGGTAAACCAAGACTAGCAACTCTCCCTTCCCTGGCCCAGGCCAAAGGCAAAACCTGTGGGACAGACATGCTGGGGCAGGAAGGTGCCCCCAAAGGGGACAGGGAACAGGATGTCACTGAGGCTGAGCTCCACTCATTCTCTTCCTGGGTGCAGTGAGGTGAGTAGAGAGAAGTCAGAGATCACACTGAGGGAGCATTTTTGCTGGGATATAAGATTCGGGGTAGGTCAAGGCATTGTCCCCAGCACAAGGGCTTTAGGGCGGGGCACCACTGGCCTTGACCCTGGACCTAAGACTTACCAGCCCATACAGTAGGCAAGCCTCCTGATTCTCTTGAGATGATGTTCCTCATAGATAAATGCAGATGCAGTTAAATATGTGCATTCAGTAAGATGAGATTAATCTGTAAGATACCTGGCAGGTGCTAAAGTAATGGAAGCTGACATAAACATTGTCTTTCTGAGGGGAATGCGGCTTGGACAGTCATGTTTAATTGACAGTTATTCATATGTTAACATGTGACTGGTTACAGGTACAGCACCCTGCCAATCCACTCCATCTGTCTGTAGCTATTCTGAGAGAAAACAAAACGTCCTGAACAGAAGTAATGGAATATCTTCAATCAAATGTGAGCAAGGTGAAACCAGGTTATACCCAGATTCTACAGACCAAATGCTGCACTTCCTCAAAATTCCTCTATTGATACCAGATCCGTAATGGTAATGTAATGGTATTAGGAGGTGGGGTGTTTGGGAGGCGATTTGGTCACGAGGGTGCGGCCTCTTGAATGGGATTAATTCCACCATGAATGAGGCTTTAGGGAGCTCCCTCACTCCTTCCAGCATCTGAGGACACAGTGAGAAGACAGTCTCTAAACCAGGAAGCAGCCTCAAAGGGCACAGAAATCTCCAGTGTCTTCATCTTGGACGCCCAGCCTTGTGAGAAATCAGTTTCTGTTGTTATGAACTACCCCGTCTATGGTATCTTCGTTGTAGCAGCCTACGTAGACTTAGAAACCAGATTAAAAAAAAAAAAAAAACTGTCTGTCAATTTTGCCTTCTTAATAGGCTCAAATTTGTTTACCTTTTTCTACTTTCTCACATACAAGCTTAGTGCACACACTTCTTACCTGTCCTCTCACACAAGCTCCTGCTCACTGATCTACTTCCTTTCATTCCCTCCTCAGCTAATTGAGAGCCATCTCTTAAAAATATACATCAGTTCAAGGGCTTCCTTTTGCCTTAAGACAAAATATTGGCATTGCTTCACTCTGCAACTTAGTCATATTTCATATTTCACATTATATCATAACTTGGTTTTTAGTTGCCTCTCTCACAAGAGCAGATACTTCTCCAGAACTCAGAGCAAATTATTTCCTAAGTATTCTCACTAACCGGCCCAAGGCACATATTGTGTCTTGAATTAACATTTCTCCAGTTGACTCAGAAATGAACGAGTGAACGAGTGAGATGAGATGGGTTACTTCAGTGAAGCTCCCCTGCCCCCATTCAGTATCCCTATTGTCCCAATCTCTGCCTTTCCCGTGCCACAGATGAACCACTACAATCCGGTATATTCCACAACCCCTACTTTAATTAGTGGCACTCACTTCTTTGTCTGCAATGACCAACACAAAAACTCAAAGTTGAGGTCACCATGTGACACAATTGCGCAATCAGTAGATTCTCGGGGTAAAGATAAAAAGTTGTAGAGTCCACTCTAGGAGTTCCTTTAACAATCTCTTTTCTTAACGTTCTTCCCCTTTGATTTCTCTTCTTTTAAACCCTGTGTTTGTACTCACTCCTTCTGCATGTCATACTCATCCCTTTCTTTTCGGCCTGACTAACTCCAACATCCTTTTGGACTTTATATAGTCATTTCCCAGTTAAACCTGGATACAGCTGCACAAAACCAGTATCGGGAGCTCCAGAATGGACAGACAGAAGCCAGAGAAGAAAATGGAAAAAAAAAATAAAGGTTTTGACCACCTCAAATAGGACTTGAGAAAACCAGCATCTTACTCCATGAGAAATCTGTCCTCCTTCTTCTCCCTGCTAGAGTGAGAAAACGGTGAGGACCAAAAGGAGGGGTGTGTCTGGGTGTTTGAAAGACGTTAAAGATGAGTAGTTTCCATTCATGTTCATGTTTACAACCATGTGAGTGCACCTAACTTCCAGTCCAGACTGGCCCATTAGGTGCAAGTCTTCTATGCTGGGCTCTTTCACCAAAGATGAAAGTTATACAATAATCAAATACGTGTTCAATCTTCTGCTGCTCTCCTCCAGATCCTTGTCAAAGGGGAGACAGACAACTAGTGGAGGTTTTAAGGATCCTGCATCCCACTCATTTCTCATATAGTTCTAGGTAGACAACAAGAAGAGCATTGCCTCCTGATGAAGGTTAATCCCTCCCTAGTACCCGTGACTTTATCTTACCTTAGACCAATAAGCATGACTTCTAGCTCTTGTGTCTCCTTTCTCCTATTTGCCTTTTTCCCTCAGAAAAATGCAGGCTCAATCCATCATCATCTCTGAAAGAAATCTCTCCAACTCTTCCCACCAATTCTCCCTCTCAAGCAGTTTACTTATCCCTGTTCTTCCCTTTACTTCCAAAACTCCTACAAAGAGCCATCTAGAGCCACTAAGTCTAATTCCTTATCTCTCATTCACTAATGAAGTTGCAAAGTCATCAAATTGACTTCTTCATTATTTTCTGGAAATTGCATTTGCCAAGGTCAACATTGGCCTGTAATTTGCCACATCCAGTGAAACCCTTTCAAGAGATATTCTCTTTCTTTTTTTTTTTTTAAGATTTTATTCATTTCTTTGAGAGAGAGCAAGAGCATGAACAGTGGGGAAGGGCAGAGCAAGGAGGAGAAGCAGACTTCCTGCTGAGCAGGGAGCCTGACATGGGGCTCAATCCCCGGACCCCAAGTTCACTACCTGAGCTGAAAGCAAACAATGAACCATCTCACCCAATCCTCCCTCAAGGAACATTTTCAAAGTCAGCTGTTAAAGTACATTTAGGAGGGTCCTTACCCTTTCACAAGCCTCACAGGGTCCCTCATACCTTTTCCTGAACAGTGATTCTTCACAGTTCAGCTCGTGGCCTTCTACACCCACCCCTCCATCCCCACTTTTTCTTATTATCTGCTGTTACTCAAAAGTCTGACAGAAGGCCCAGTTTCTTCTCAGTCTCCCTATCATCTGCAGACAATACTATTCATTCTCATGTCTTTAGCTACCACAGACAACTTCTAAATAACATTCAATGCTTTGACATTTTTCTGAGGTTTAATTCCACATTTCCAAGCTATATACAGAACAATTTCATGAAAACGTCCTAAGGCAATTGAAATTTAAACTTCTAAAACCTGATCTCATTATCTAAACACACTCATCCTATATCCTTTATGGAACCAAGATGGTTTGGTTAATAATGGTTTATTAATTATTTAAAACCACTACCATTTTTCTATAGAGACGATCCCATAACAGAGGAGTTGTTATTGATCTATAAAACACTTTAAGTGGATGTTAAGCTTAGTTTATCAATGAAAGCTGAAGTGAGTTAAATGCTTGACATAAACAAGAATTTCAAGTGTCTTGGTATTATCCCCGAGAAAGAGAGTAAGGAGTTCATACTAGAGTGGAGAAGAAGAGAAAAGAACAAGTAGAACAATACATTTGGGTCTGGACTGGTAAAGAAAGGTTAGTAAAAGACTATAAGTGTCTGGGTAGCTGACAGGAGGCACAGGTTATCATAAGTTCCAGCTAGTGCAATGGGCAATGTGAGCCCACTCCACTAAAGAATCTTCTACCCACATTTAACAATAGCCTTAGATGTCTAAATAAGGTAGAAGAGATTATTTCTTGGGTCTGAAATGATACCAAGGTCATATGAGGCCCATCTTAAAGTACAAAAGACAACTGAATTCATAGAGGTAATAGATAATATATAACAACGAAGACAAGGAAGTGTAGACCCTGATGAAAGTTAGGAGAGTTCTAGGAGGTGCTTTCAGAATTCCGCATTTGGTGGAGAGAGGGTTGGAAACAACTTTTTTTTTTTCCCTCTGATTAGGAGGTGGAGAAAACCCCTTTAATAGTGAATTTCCAGGGTGCCTGGGTGGCTCAGTCATTAAGCTTCTGCCTTTGGCTCAAGTCATGATTGAAGGGTCATGGGATCAAGCCCCATATCGGACTCTCTGCTCAGCAGGAAGCCAGCTTCTCCCTCTCCCACTCCCCCTGCTTGTGTTCCCTCTCTCGTTGTGTCTCTCTCTGTCAAATAAATTAAATTTTTTTTTAAAAAGCAGTGAGTTTCCTCTTCTGCATTAATGACTTGATCACAATCAGCTATCTGAGTCACATTTCACTCAGGGATACTCACGATGAACCTTTCCCCCTCCTTCACACTGGACTTCTTCTGGACATGTTGGTTCCCACCCATTCTTCATCCTTCTGTCTCCTACTCTCCATCAGAGAGTGCATCCCTGAAAGCTGTATCTCCCATTATCCCATGACAGCTTTGTTCTGGCAGGATCTTGCCAAGAGGAGGCTCCAAAAGAAAACTGGAATGTGAAGGGTTGGGAGAAACCAGAGCATTGCTTCCCCTTCCTCCATCTTTGATGGTTTCTTTGTCTGTAGCTCCATCTCATCTCTGTATAGAGATAGAATTCTGTGCTTATCCCTGCCTCTGGGGGACCCCAATCCTGTCTTTGAGCCTCCAGGTTGTGGGAAGGTAGTATTCCATGTGGTTCATCTCTGAATGGCTTTACAAAGTTGTTTGGATTCTCAATGTGGGCTACAGCACCTTCTTTCAAAGACACATCTCCAAAGGCAAGGGAAACAAATGTGAAAATAAACTTTTGCAACTTCATCAAGA
Organism: Mustela erminea; assembly: GCF_009829155.1. Lineage (NCBI taxonomy): Eukaryota > Metazoa > Chordata > Mammalia > Carnivora > Mustelidae > Mustela > Mustela erminea. Next base: position 157,639,011 of record NC_045616.1, on the reverse strand, counting down.
TCAAAAGCTTCTGCACAGCAAAAGAAACAGTCAACAAAACAAAGAGGCAACCCACGGAGGGAGAAGATATTTGTAAAAGACCCTATAGATAAAGGGCTGATATCTAAGATTTATAAAGACCTTCTGAAACTGAACACCCAAGAAACAAATAATCAAGTAAAGAAATGGGCAGAAGACATGATCAGACACTTCTCCAAAGAAGACATACAAATGGCTAACAGACACATGAAAAAATGTTCATCATCATTAGTCATCAGAGAGATTCAAATCAAAACCACATCGAGATACCACCTAACACCAGTTAGAATGCCAAAAATTGACAAGGCAAGAAGCAACAAATGTTGGAGACGTGTGGAGAAAGGGGAAACCTCTTACACTGTTGGTGGGAATGCAAGTTGGTGCAGCCACTTTGGAAAACAGTGTAGATATTCCTTTAGAAATTAAAAATAGAGCTTCCCTATGACCCTGCAATTGCACTACTGGGTATTTATGCCAAAGATACAGATGCAGTAAAAATACAGGCCATCTGCATCCCAATGTTCATAGCAGCAATGGCCACAATCACCAAACTGTGGAAGGAGCCGTGATGCCCTTCAATGGACGAATGGATAAAGAAGATGTGATCCATATACACTATGGAGTATTATGCCTCCATCAGAAAGGATGAGTATCCAACTTTTGCATCAACATGGATGGAACTGGAGGAGATTATGCTGAGTGAAATAAGCAGAGAAAGTCAATCATCATATGGTTTCACTTATTTGTGGAGCATAAGGAAAAGCATGGAGGATGTTGGGAGGAAGAAGGAAAGAATGAAGGGGGTGGAAAATCAGAGTGGGAGACGAATCATAAGAGACTATGGATTCTGAGAAACAAACTGAGGTTTTGAAGGGAGGGGGTAGGTGGATGGGTGAGCCCAATGATGGGTATTAAGGAGGGCACATATTGCATGGGGCACTGGGTGTTATAGGCAAACAATGAATCTTGAACACTGAATGAACAATGAATCTTGAACAATGAATCTTGGAACACTGCATCAAACACTAATGATGTACTGTACATGACACAAGTAAATAAATAAATAAATAAATAGTATGTTTTAAACACATAAAATGGTTTTGTTGTTGTTGTTGTTTATTAGACTCACTGGTAAATTACATGTGTCCAAACATCCCCAGGGAGCCTTAATGAGAAATATACAGTAGTGTTTCAGTTTGGAAATAGTATTCAGCAAGATCACTGAATTTAACATTAGAAGGATATCCAAGGTATTAAGTACATAATCAATTCTAAACAAGGGTGTGTCAAGGGTAAAACAGCTCTAGAATGCAAAATGTCTTATTAATGCTTTGACTGAACCAGAGAAAGGCAATAAAATTGTTTATCCATTCATTTCTGCAAGTGTCCATTTGTTTAACAAATATTTACTAGCACCTTCCATGAATCAGAAATTCCCCCTTTCTTTTCTAAGAGGAGAAATCAGAGGGGGGTGGACAGGGACAGAAGGCAACCACCACTACAAAACTGGCTTCTGTTTCCCAACAGCTCAGATTAAATTGCAGAAGACGGTAAACAAATAATCAGTGGAGACTAGACCAGGTTCCACAGCCCGTATCTATCTGCGCCAGCCAAGCAGGGAAGGACCCCGCAGTCATTTCTCATTAAAAACTCAGAAATGTGATTTTTGAATAAATACTTATTATCTCCTGTGAGTTTCCTCTTACTGCACATCTGTTTTATTCATCTTTTGTTTGACTTTCTTAAGCTTGTCTGATGCCTGGTCCTGCAAGCTTTGCCTTCTCACAGCTACTGGGGGACTGTCATCTGTGTTTTTATGTTAATTTGATTTCTCACACAGGAGATAAATGTGTACTCAGCTAAAAGTACCAGAGCAGAAATACAGCAAGACCTATTTTAAAACTGACTGCATTCTGTGTTTCTTTTTTTTCCAATTCACGGAGTATTTCCCAAAGCAGAAATACATTTAAATTTGATACTCCATAGACTTCACCGTGTACCACCAAAAACAAGACCTCATTGAATTTAAAAGTCAATCACCATCTAAGCTGGAACCCACATTTTTCGTGAAATGTTACAGCATAAAGCAAACCTTAACAAATCACAGATTGCGAGTGATGTCACGTGGATTCCAAAGCATCTGCGGTGTCACTGGAAAGCCAGCAAATCTCCATGATCCGCAGCTCTGAGCAGAATTTAAAAGAGACACTACACACATTTTTAGAAATCAATTATGTGAAAGACTGAAGAAACACAGGCACAGTTCCAGAGCAGGTATGAAAATGGAACTCTGACCCACAATGTGTGGCGACCAGCCAGCAAACCAGCGCATTGTCCATGCTCCCAGGCCAGGAATCCAGCCTGCTCTCTGTTGGGTCAGACCTGTAAGATGTCAGACCACTGTCTGTCGTGGCCGATCCCAGGATCCAATCTAAAACCCCTGTAATAATTGGCCAAAAGGGGCCAGAAGTTGATTCGTAACTAACCACTTCCCTAATTTTTTCCCCCGCTTCTAACCAGCAGGAAAAAACAAAGATGCACCTTAACTCACCATATAGGTCGCCTGCATCTGGTTAGCACAGCTCCAGCCTCCATTCAGAGCACATCTGACACCATCCCTTTTACCCCCTATAAAATTTCCCACTCCTCTCCTGCCTTGGAGCCTCTGCCAAAATACAAGTGACATTCCACATGCTGTTCATTGGCCACATAGAGCATTACGGTGCTGAACAACCCTCTTGGGCTCCTAAAACCAGATTAATCATCGGAGCTTCAACAAGCCACTTCTGAGTCAGGGTCTGAAACTGGTTGTCAGAGTCTTAACTCTAAACTTCAATGCAGCCAAGAAACCCAAACCCATAAACGTGTTGCAAGAGATTCGCTCCCGTGGTCTGTGCCATTTGGGCTAAGCTCTTATGGACATGAGAGCTAGGAGCTAAAATCCAAATGTGCCTAGAAGATAAGTCTGCCGTATAGAAAAGGATCATGAGCAACTACAATTCCCGGGGAGGGTGGGAAAGACATCACCTGGCGGTGGCTTGGTCTGGAAGTCTCAGTAGAGTAAAGCAGTTACAACAGGAGATGGGCCATTCATAGCAGAGATCGAAACAAGTTTTATAGGCTACATCACAGATTTAAAAGACTCTGTTGTTGAAAAAGCAGGATGGTCTGTTTTTTGATGCTCTAAACTACAAGCGCTGGGCCTTGAATGTAGATGGAGAAAAAAAATACCTTTTAACTCTGACTATATTAACATATTTAAAATGTACGATTTGGGATGAATATTAGACTGGATGATTTCTGATCTGAAATGTCCCTAAAATTTTATGAGTCAGCTCAACTATAATTATTATACTAAGATAATAAAGTAGCCAGACATTTGCATTGCAAATCTCCCGACTAGGAGGTTCTTGGAAACCAGGATGGTGTTTGGAATTCAGGGAGGAAGGTTTTCTTTCAACACTAGAAAGAGCTTGCTTTCCAAAAACAACAGTGACAATAAAAAGATGAATAAATTGGGTATTTTATCCTAGATGAGATTCTGAAACAGAAAGGACATTGGGAAAAAACTAAGAAAATCGAAATAAAGTATGAAATTACGTTAATAATAAGTGCATCAATTTTGGTTCCTTAGTTGTGACAAATATTCCACAGAATGTGACACATTCACAGTAAGGGAAAAAGTGTCAAGTGTACAAGAATTCTCCAAACTAACAATGCAAAATTTTTGGAAATCTGAAACTATTGTAAAATTAAGTGTTCGTTTAAAAAACTAATGCTCATTAAAAATTGCAAATGATTGAAAGTATGTGTTCAATTTTTACTCTTTCCCAGGGGATATTCAGGTAAGAACACTGTCAGAGGAATACTGGATCAGAGATACTGTATTACATTCAAATCTAAATGTGTGAATTGGAAAAAAAAAATAAAGCAAGATTCACTCATGCTAAAACAGTTAACTCACAACAGTCATCAACATATTTAAGAAAGTGTTAAGAATCAGTCATTATCACAGTTTCAACCCCCAAATCATTTTCCTCTAATAGTTTTTCCATTGTACATGACTAATGTTAAGACTGGGGGTAGAAATCTTAATTATAATATGTATGGAATATTACCAAATGGGCAGGTTGTTTTATGGGATTACGCCTTCAGATTTGGATTTCCTTCCTAAATAGTGTGGGAATTTAAGCTTTTAGTCACTATACTAAATAAACTGTTATAACCAAAGTCTCTAGATAAAGGCATGTTCTTTAATAAATAACCACTAACAATATTCAATTATCCAGACTGATGACAAAGCAAAAACGTAACATCTGGAGCCTCCACTAGATTAAACAACATGCTCTACTCGGCAGGGGTACAACTTTGAACAATTAGTTATCTATTATAAATTAAGCCTAATTAAAGGCTAAACATGAGAAATAAAGGAGAAAATTAACAGGAATATTTTCAAGCACCTCAAGCAATCATTGATGCTTCAGCTACGGGCTTCATTAGGAATCCATCAGAGAGATTTTGATAGATGAAAGTTAAATCATAGAAAAGAAATTAAAGAAAGAAGACTAATTTTTGCATTTTGAAATACGCATTTTTTAAATGTTATTGAGGCATAATTGACATACAATTGACCACATATATTGAAACTGTGAAACAGGTGCATAAACACAAACTCTCACCACAGTCAAGGTAGTGAACATACACACCAATTGCATCAGTGTCCTCATGCCTTCTCTAATTCCTTCCTCCTTCCGCACTGGGAATCTCAAGCAAACATTGACCTACTTTATGAATTTTCTGAAACTACATATGTTTAGATAGATGTTAATATAGATAGGTAGATAGATAGATAGACAGATAGACACACAGAGAAAGCAATTCTTTCACTCAGAATATTTTGTGATTTCTCAGTGTTGTGTGTGTGTCAGTATAGAAGTTCATTCTTTATGATTGCTGACCAGTATTCCAAATATTTCATGATACGGTTACACTAATGTTTGTTTATCCATTCACCTGTTCATAAATGTCTGGATTGTTTCCAGTTTGGGGTTATTGAGAATAAAGTTACTATGAGCAGGCTAAAAATTTTAAAAAAAAAAAGTTACTATGAGCAGGCATCAAAGTCTCCACATGGACGTAAGCTTTCACTCAGGTTTTCTAAACACCTAGGAGTGGAATGGCTAAGTTGTATAACAGGTCAATGTTTAGCAGGTAAGTCATCGCCAAACTGTTCTCTGAAGTGGTTGTACCATTTTCTGTGCTCCTCAAGGGTGCGTGAGAGCCCCAGTGACTGCCTCATCAACCACATTTTGATAGGGCGCCTTTTTACTTTTAGCCATTCAAATTGGTATGTAGTATATCTCACTATGGCTGCAATCATTTCCCTAATCACTAATGAGGTTGAGAATTTTCCAAGGGCATATTGGCCAGCCATCTATCTTCCTTGGTGAAGAAGTGTCTTTGGAAATCTTTTGCCCATTTTGTGATTAGGATTTTTTCCTCATGATTGAGTTTTGAGAGTTCTTCATCTATTCTGAATACAAGCACAGGACCAGACATGTGTCTTGCAAATCCTTTCTTCCCATATGCAGTGTCCGTTTTCATTCTTTTAATATTATCATTCAAAAACCAGAAGTTCTTCCATTTAATGAGGTAACTTTTATCCTCTTATACACATATGGAAAGATAAATAAATGTGTATACACTCACACATTAATTAATTAATTTATTTAGACTTGTTTGATTTTGCCTGGCATATTCCCCAGTCTCCAGAAATGCTTAAGATCCAAAAAGATTCATTCTCCCCCTTCAAGGAGGTGGAGTGTAACTTCCCATGCCTTGAGTGTGGGCTGCATATAGCATCTGTCTTCTAAAGGATATGATTCTGAAAAAGGAAAAAAAAAGTAATTGCACAGTGAAGAGAGCTGACAAGCATTGTTTCAGCCAGCTGATCAAAATTAAAGTCAATAGTGATTAGTCATGTTAATAGTATATGCCTTGGATACAATGTGATGAACATGACACTTTATCTCTGTTCACATCCATTCCTAATTGTAACAAAGGCACCATGCTAATGTAAGATGTTAATAATAAGGGAAATGGGGTGAGGCACAGAGGAGCTCTACGTACAACCTCCCACATCGTTCCTTAGATCTATAAAGGTTCCATTTCAAAAGCATATTTAGGAAAAAGAAAAAAAGAGAGAGAGAGAGAGAGAAAAGTGTCTGAGGACTTGGATTTATGTAATACATTTAAGTTCTTCTTTGGATATAGATATTATAAATTGAAGGATCATTTTCTATTTTATTATAATATAAATTGGTCACCTACTGCCATGAAACTGCTGGTCACATATTTATAAGAGAGCAAATGTTCCCTTTACTACTCCTTTGGTCCAATGAGTTATTATTGTGAGAAGTCACTGCATACGATTTACAAAAGTAGATAAGTATTTCACATCAAAGTCTTCCATGGTTTGTAGAATGTTCTGTGCCTGAGTGGTTTCTGAGGATGAAATTCAAGTTGGAACAGATATTATAGCAAAATCTGAGTGAGTTTTGAAGGATTCCGAAGGATTGGAAATGGTTAGTGAAACAGAAGAAAAATATCACTCCTTCCCTTGGGTATAACCGAATATGATACCAAAAACCTTTAATGACATCCAATATTTTGACGGTTTCATGGGTGCCACCCGAACATAATTGTGCGGATGTAATGAGACAGTTGCTGCACATCGTTACCTACAGAGAGCGGCGATGACCAGGGAGGAACAGACCGGGTGAGAGGTCAGACTCCGGTCCTCACTCCACCTGCTCCGGGAGCCTTGGTAAGCCATTGACCCCGTGGTGCCGTCCCCACTGTCTCTTCTGCAACTTAGAGATAAGGAAGTACGAAAACCTCCTTCACTGTATTGTTTCTTCTTTTCAAAGTCAGTTTTCTTGAAATGAAATACAAGAAGAAAGAGCACACGGTCTTTGACAGTTTATCATCCACTGACCCTGTCTGGTGCTTCTCCGCCTCCTCCAGCTCGCAGCCGCCCGCTGGCCGTGGTCCTGCCGCCCAGACGGGGCCTCCGTGAGCATCCCCGGGCTGCGGGCTGCCGGCGGCAAAGCAGCGCCCCGTCCTTCCCATGAAGAGATCTGGATTTCCTCCTCAGGTTTCAAGAGTACTTTTGGTGGGTAAACTTATTATTTAACTTCTAGCACTTCCCAGAATGTATTTCTGTGACCTCCTGTGAAATCATTGGTCATTTTTACTCCCGCACGCCCGTCCCTAACGCGGTTCTTCTTCCCTGGCTGCTCCCAAGGGCTCTTTTCCCTTTTCCCTTAACGTTGGTTTCAAGCATTTTGATTATGGCGCATGGAGGTCTGGTTCTTCTCATGTTTCTTTCGCTTGAGTCTTGCTGAGAGGCTTGCACACGTGAGTTTTCTTGTCAGTGAAAGGTTTTAACTATTATTTCTTTCAAGTATTTGTTCCAATGTTATGCCCTCCTCATGAGGGACAATTCCGCGGATGCTGGAACATTTGATATGACCTACAACTTCCCGAAGACCTGGTCATTATTTTTCAGTCTGGTTCTCCCAATTCTTCAGACCGGAAAATTTCTATATTTACATTTACATTGTAATATTATATGTCTAACATTTTATATATTTCAATATAGTAGATATAACAAATATTCAACATGCACAAGTATATATAGTGTATACATATTATTTTATATACATTGTTTATACATACATATACTGTGGACCCTTCAGCAACACAGGTTTTAACTGCATAGGACCACTTTTTTTTTTTTTTTAATAAACACAGTGCGGTACTATAGATATATTTTTTCTTCTTTATGATCTTCTTAATCTTTTTTTCTAGTCTACTTTATTGTAAGCACACAGGATGTAATATGTATAACATACAAAATTTGGGTTAATGGAGTATTTACATTATCGGTGAAGCCTCCAGTCAGCAACAGGCTGTTAGCAGGTAAGTTTTGGTGGAGCCAAAAACTAGTCACACATAGACTTTCTGCTGTACAGGGGTGGGCACCCTTAATCCCTGCATTATGTAAGCGCCAGCTGTAGTGTACATATATAGAGAGAGCACATAATAAATATCTTATATTAAATATATAAATAATATATTATATATTTATATGTTCAATTATTCTTAAAATATGCAAGTATATAAATACATATTTATATATACAATGTGTAATATATCACATAAATATAAATTAAAATAAATATATACCACATATTACATTTTATAATCATATCTAAAATATTTATTATGTATTATGCATAATGTATGTATATTATTGACATGTTATACAAAATATATTATAAATACTTAATATCTATATGTTATATATTTAATATTTGGTATATGTGGTTATTTATATTTATATTATATAAATACTGATATTGTTGGGTAACCATATGGATGCACATATTTCTGGGATACTATTTTTGCTCTAAATATCATAAATTAATCTCTATTTTAATATCTCGGAGACTAAGTTCCTCTATCTTCTGGAAGATTGAATCCTCAGTAGAATTATAGTTCCTCAATTTCCCAAACTCACACACAGCATCTGACTTTCTTTGGCCAGTGAAAGGGACGTGTGACATTTCCAGGTATAGCTGTAAGAGCCCAGGCTTCCTTCATCACATTCTCCGTTCTCTCCGCCATCATGGCCAGCAGTGTTCCAGAAAGCTAAAGTCTCATCCCGCTGAGTTTAGCATGAAAATGACAACCTTACAAAGCAAAGAACTATAATGATCAGAGCAAAAATAGACATTTGGTGCTTTAATCAGTGAGATGTGAGTCTCACTCGTTCCTGCAGCAAAGTCAGTTTACCCTGACTGATGTCACGGACAATATATGTATGTGATGTGTATGTATTACAACTTTAGAATAATTAACCAGTTTTAATCATATTCCATTAGATTGGGGAGAAATTGTATTAATCATATGAAATCGTTCAGAGTAATAGGCATATTTAGATTATTGAATCGTCCTCTCCAAAAGCGTAAAGTGCCTTTCCATTTATGTAAATCTTCTCTTACTGCACCAAAGAGGTATTTTAGCATCTGTTATAGCCTAATTAATGTCAAACTTGTTCTAATGAAGAGTAACTTATTATTTTATCTTTAATCTATTAATAGGAGCGTAATGAAATATTTGCATAAATATTTGACATGACTTAATTAATCCCACATCACAAATACATAGAGTAGGATGATGAAATTAAAGATAATAATGATCTTTAAACTCCTGATTACTGTCAAATAATATCTTAGAAAAATTACATAAATTTACTCTCCCACTAGCAATATATCTGTATTGGCAACTTCTTGTAATCTTAGTATTATTAAATGTTATCTTTTCTTCAGCAAAACATTCAGATGGTTGATAAAGTGTATCTATTGTGAGTACTGGGGAAGACACGCCCACAAATAAAAAGTATATAAAAATGCAAGTGTATATGCATATGTACACACACAAACACTTATGTATTTAACCAAAACAGTGAACTACATAGACATGCACATATATATATATATATATTCACATACACATATGTATGCATACATTTACAGTTTTTTACTATCTCTGAGTTAGCAATAATTAGTCAGTCTTGTTTTATTTGTACCCTCTAACTCTCCAGACTCTCTAATCCATTGCAGTATTTTAATGCAAGCCCCAAACATCTTAACATTTCACCCATAAATTCTCCACCATGGACTCTCTAACTGATAAGGATGCAATGCAATTAATACTATTAAAAAATTAGAATACTTCCTTAATGTTGTGTAATATTTTTTTCATTTTTTTTGTTTCCCTCTATCAGCAGTTTAGATTAAAAATTATTTCAAATAAGGCTGCAATTAACATGCCTATATGTGTTAATAAAATATAAAATATGATTTATTTTATCTTTGGTTTCTACATAAAAGTGGATTTGTTGAGGTCACAGAACAAATGCATCTTCTCTTTTTATTTTATTCTGTTTATTTTTAATTGGGCTAAATAATTCTCCAAGATCTGGGCATTCTTCAGCATAATTTATTCCAATTTGGTGGATGCATGCAGTACCTTCTCAGTGGGTTTTCTATGTAGACTATCATACCTACAGTAAAAATTTGTTTCCTTTTGGCAGCCCCCATAACACTTGTACTTTTTCTTTCCGTCTCCTTCCACTGAAAAGAGCCCCCCATGTATTATTGCATATGCACCGAATGTTGTTGGATAATAATGGGACAAGCTGGCGTCTCTGACTTGTGTCTCTGCTTAATGGAAGCTGTTAAAATATCTCCCCAAAGTATTACTCATGCTATAGGCCTCTAATACCTGACTTTTACCAGGTAACAGAATTTCATTTTTATTTCTACTTCATTAATTAAATTTTTGAAAGCCACGAATGACGAATTTTATCAAACATTTTTATATCTATATTGTAAGACTTGGAATCTGGTGGTTCTCTTTTTTTTAAGATTTCATTTATTTATTTGAGAGTGAGAGCATGAATGGTGGTGGTGGCGAGGGTGTGCAGAAGGAGAGGGAGAATCTGATCAAGGAGCCCGGACAAGGGGCTTGACCCCATGACCCTAAGATCATGACCTGAACCTAAGGCATGTGCTTAACCGACTGAGCCACCCAGGCGCCCCACCATCTGATGGTTCTTACTCAAGGTGGTTTTGTATGCCATTTCCACAGAACATTTAGAACGGACTTGAGGGTTTCAACAACCAAAATAAAAACAGCAACATCAACAAATGCCTGTGATTTTGAATCCATGAATCTATTAGAGAGGAATCAATGATAATTAACAACAACATCGGAGGTTTGGTGACTTCCCTATGTGTCTCTGGTTCTGTATAAAGAGACCGTAGACTCTCGGACTTATGTTTTATTTGTTTTGCTTTCTCCCAGAGAAGATTATTCCTCTCCCTTAGGCAGCTGTGATGAGGGGAGAGCTCAGCTCAGTCTGGAGATGTCCCAGGCAGGAGCAACTTGAGTTAGATTCAATCCTCGTCTGGTTTCTACTGTCCCTGCCTGCGCTCCGGGCTTACGTTTGCTGCAGCCCCTCCCCCCTAGGGGGACTTGGTCTCCTGGAGTGAGACCGACGCAGTGCAGCCTGGCTCACTACCTTCCATTGCCGGCCCGAGGCTCAGCAAATGCTTGTGGGGAAAAGCACCCTCTTCGCCCTCGAGGTCCCCCCCCCACAACACGCACATTTATCCCTGCGGCCGGCACAGGCAGGTGCACTCTGCAGGTTTCTTCCCTGTGCGGAGACCAGGGCTCTGAGCCAAGACCCATGATTATTCCCTCCAAAAATTGTCAGATGTCCCCAGGAAGATAATGTCCAGTATCTCAGCCCGCTGAGGGGGGTTCCTCTCCATAGAGAATGTTAGCTTATTAACTAGTCCTCTCTGACCCTCTCTCTCATCTTGATAAAAATTTGATTTTAACGAGTCCACCTTTTTTCCGGTTTATGCGGTAGGGGGCGGTAGTTAGTCACTGTTTACGACATACCATTTAGAAGAGAAAGTTCTTGGGATGTTTTTAAGTAAATTCTTTGGCAATTTTCAAGAATTCTCTCATGACTGCCAGTATTTTAAGGTTTTCTACTTTTTGAGCTAAATATGTAATATTTTTATCAGAGAATCATATATTCATAATGCCATTCATTCATTGAATCTCTTAATTCTATTAGCATAGAAATGTACATAGCTGTTTATTCTAATACCATCTTGCTATAAATTTAATTCATGTTTTAATTCTCCATTTTAAATTAACCAGTGAATTGTTTTAAAATATTAATCTCTTCTATATTTGCAATTCAAGCTTATTTTTCAAACTTTATTTTCCACCTTTTAAAATATCCCTGTCTGTAAAATACAGTGACAATTTCTGAGAAAATAATGTTTTAAACATTAAATGAGATAGTAATGTAAATTCCTTAGCATAGGGCTTAGCCAATTTAATAGCAAAATGATTATAATGCTCTTATTAAATCACATTTTTGACTTATTCTATATTTTGATACACCATTCTCATTAGTATTATTTTATATAAACTATTAATTCAACTCTTAGCCTATTTCTGAAACTAAAACATAAATATTTCTCTAAGCCATATAATTTGTATTACATACATATACATAAAGAATAGAAAAGTTAAAATAAGAGAAGCTAATGTTTAATGCTCTTCTCTCAAGATCTCACTGTGCAGATCCCACAGTGGTTCTCCCGATAGCCCTCCCAGGTCTCCCCCCTCTGGACTGAAGATGTCCTCCCCGGGTCCTGTCGCCCACTGTGTCCCAGCGTCTCTAAGGGGCTGTCACCCAGTGCCTTACAGCCTGCTTTCTGCTCATTATGATTCTTGGTTCCTGCTCACTTCTATCCTTTCCTTATCTTTACCTTAGCAGGACGATATATTTTCTGTTTTGCTTACACCACAGGGAATTGCTGTTTGAATTATAAAACTTTATAAAAGTTTTAGGTGTTGTGATTTTTTCATGTTATAATGAAATGTTAAAGTAGATTTATTCCCCCATGCAGTAAGCCTTAGGAAAGGGAGCCCTCCATTCTGTATCAAACTCCCCATCCCCAACCCCATGTATAATGTCCTTTCCTGCCTTCATTGACCCCAAAACCACGGCTCTTATGGCCCTTCTCCAGCACTTCTCGTGGAAGATTTGAATGTCCTAAAAATTAATCCTATTTATAAGCAGCTAGCTGAACACAATACACTGACAAGTTACTCAGTCTACTCAGAGCTTGGTGATTTCCCTTCTGGCCCCCTCACTTCCTCTTCCTATGTAGGATGGACTTGTCCCCTAGTTGGGAATCCTGGAAACACAGTCTTACTGGGTTCAGACCTATCAGCTTTGGAAGCAAAGCCCGCCCCCATCCCCAGCTAACAACTCCCCACTCCTTCGTGCAAACGCCTTTGATGAACAGATGTCTCCATAGGTCACCAGCCCCCTGGAAGGAGAGGAGAGGGATTGACGAATTCCCACTCTGCTCTTCTCCCATGGGCTGAGGCCCCAGGTCACGCTTGGTCCCTGCTTCCCCAGAGCTGTAAGGAAGGCACAGGGTTGCTGTGGGGAGGAGGGATGAAGACAACACTGTCACTCCTGAGTCTGGTTTTTCCTACATATATCATGCTTCCTGGCACCTGGGCAGAGTGGAGGAAAACCTTCTTGCGAAGTCCACCTTCCCCTCCCACATGTAGCTGCCACCAGACTCCTGGGGGACCATACCTTCATTCTGTATGCTTCTGAATCTGCAGCCCAAATCACCATGGGCCTTGGAGACCATTGCATCCTTCTTAGCAAAGTGCTATGTTCAAGGTGGAGTCCATATTCACTTCAGCCAGGGTTGGGTCAGGGATGGAGCAAAGTGATCCTGGGTCCTAAAGAGAGAGAAATCAATGCCTATATGCTCTTTTCCTTAAGCAGCCACATTCTTATGGTAGCCAGCTTCCTGATGGGTCAGAGAAACAGGCAGAATGTTATAGATTTAAAGGAAAAAAAAAAAAAGAATTCAGGGACTGAAGATAATTCAAAGCTAGGGTGTAAACCCAAGACCTTCTAATACTCCCTGCCGGAATCCCTTCTTGGGAGAGAGATGTCCTCTTACCAGCTGGGATGGCAACACAGAGGTCTTAAGGACCTCACGTGTGAGCTTTGGACTAGGGCCAAGGGATAGAGGAAACCAGTACACTCAGGCTGGAACATTGCAAAAAGCAGCTGTGAGAAGGTTGGCCAAACTTTTGGACCTCCTGTCTCCTCCTAGTACATTTCCCTAGAAGGCCAGATAAGAGGAGCAATGCTCAGGAGACTCAAGTTTTCTTCCATCCCAGGTGAATTTATAGCTCATCTGGGCATTTTGTTGCAGACACTGCTAGAAGTGAACCACTGATCTCCTGTTTTCTGGTTTCTGGTTTGAGACATCTCAGCTTCATTCTGAGCAGAAACAATAGATTTAATACTCGAACTTTCCAAGCTGTCATCATTACTGAAGACTTCTTCTTTGAACACCTGTTTCCCAGCAGCAGGATTGTCATTAGAGCGGATCAGCCATAAGGAGACATCTTGAACCCTAAAACATCACGCTTCTGGAAGTAGTCCTTCATGTCTTTGAGGATTTGTAGAAATGAAGTCTTTCCCTCCGTGGCACTTCTGCGCGATCATTCCAGGACGCGGTGACTCTTGCATATTTCCCTGTTCCCAGGAGAACACGGTTGGCAGTTAATGAAGTGGAGTGGCTGCAGCATCACCCAGAAACTCAGAGTCACCCGGAAACTCAGCCCCCATCCCACCTGTTCAAAAAAATAAGCACTTGCCCTGCGTCTAGTCAGTTCCAGCAAGAGAGCAATTTCTCTGTCTGGTGGGTTATTGTATGAATGTAGGGTTGCGACTCATTTGGGTAAATACCAAGGATGACATTGTGCATCATAAGGTAAAAATGTGTTTAGTGTTACCAGAAACCACCAAGCCATCCTTCCAAGTGCCATTGGCCTGCCCACTGCCAATGGACGAGCGCTCCTACTGCTCCACGTCCTCCATAGCATTTGGTGGTGTCTGCGTTTCGGATTTTCGTCATCTTAATATGAATCACCAGTTTTTAACTCAGCTAGAATCGGGTATGTGTAGCAGAGTCGTAGGGGGTAGATACATCCATTGGACTCAGGCTGTAAATGACCTTAACAGCCTTCCTAGGAAAACCACGTCGTTTAATAGACCCATGGCCTACGTGTCCTCCTCCCCTTTTCCCAGAAGTCCATCTTTCCAGGTTATGAATGGAAAGAGGGCAGAATTTATTTCGCAGCCCACCAGTTTTGGGCTCTGGACCTGCTTCCAGGCCCACTTGCTCTCTCCCAGCCCTCCCAGCCTGTCCCTGCCCTTCCTCTCTCCTGCCTCGCCATTCTCCACCCATTCTCTCCCCTGCCAGGCCCCTTCCCCGCCCCTTCCCATGCTCTTCACTGTTCCCTCCCTGATCTCATCCCCCCCACCACTGACTTCCCCACCCCTGCCCGTCCCTCCCTCCACTTCCCCTCCCTCATCCAACCATGACTTCCCCACAGCGATGGAGCCTGTGCAGGAGGCTATTCCTCTGCATGCGTGATAGTGGGGAGGCCCCACCTGCCTTGCTTTTTCTTCCTTTAAGGCCAGTATCAGGACCTCCACACGGCTCCCCAGGTGGGTCACACTGCATTTCCTCCTCGTCACATGCCCATGACTCTTGGAGAATGGGCACCACCGGGAGTCTGTGATGCATGGTTTCTACCCACCTTTCCAGACGGGGAAGTAAAAATTCACAGGGTGGATTTGGCCAATAATCCATGCCCACTCCCAGAATTAACGTCAAAGTCTGACTCCAGAATGGTCTTTACGACCCCAGGGCCTAAGAGTGCTCCAGGAAGAGTTTTATTGCTTCAACTACAACAAAAGACTGCGAAGCTGCCAGGGATAATCATGTCCACCCTTTTCAGGGGCCATAGCCCCTTATTTCTTCTCCCAACACAGTGTGAGCTTGGGCCCTTGATGCTTCTGAGTGCTCAGAGGGTAAGAGATGACTTACATCACACACACACACACACACACACACACACACACACACACACGAGCACACAAAACACCTGTCAAAAATAATTTTCAAAGGTAACAGAAATTGTTCTCTCACTTCTATAATCTTCATGGCTATGTCTTTGACAGTGGATAGTTTTTCCAATTATTGAGTAAGTTATAAATTTTTTTCTTCATTCTATGCTATCACATTGTGCCTTTCTATGTGGCCGGGGATTAGAAGTAGGGTGGGGGCACCTGGGTGGCTCAGTGGATTAAAGCCTCTGCCTTCGGCTCAGGTCATGACCCCAGGGTCCTGGGATCGAGCCTTACATTGGGCTCTCTGCTCAGCAGGGAGCCCGCTTCCTCCTCTCTCTCTCTCTCTCTCTCTCTGCTGTGCCTACTTGTGATCTGTCAAATAAAAAAAGAAGAAGAAGAAGAAGTAGGGTTTCTGTGGACCAATTTATTCCCTCTGGGTCTCTCTCTCACTTGCAGGAAACCTGGTTGGAGCTTCGAGATGACCACAGGCCAGGGATGCCTATCTTCTTGCCAACACTCATGTATCCTTGGCCTCTGCCAGGGAACAGCACTTCTGTCTTTTTTGTGACAAGAACTGGAGAACCAACATGGGCTTCCAATCAGGGAAGCGATGCTATCAAATTGGTATCAAAGAGAAGAACTTGCCAATTGCATCGTGTGCTGCCGGGGCCGCAGGGAAGGCGTCTGGGATGAAATATTTAGGCAGCCGTAACAGCAGAGCAAAACGAGCTTGAGAACCAGGTGGCCCCCTGAGGTTGGAAAGGCTCACTGTAGTTACAGGTGTTGGTGTTGGGGTGTTGTGTTACACAAGCACGGCCCCAGCTTGCTGTGAGGCACAGACATCTGTGTGTGCAGGTTCGTTCCTGCACAGACATTGGCTCCAGACCCCAGCTCCTCTGCCGCCTTCCCTGCTGCCTGAAAGCCACTGGTTCTAGTCCAGGCAATGGCTGTGATCTTTACTCCCATCCCCGTGACACTGGTGTCCAGGTGCTCATCCTTCGTGATATTTCTAGCAACAGCTGGGCCTGATATTCCTGGTGACAGATGTGAAAACAAATGGTGGCGTGGCGGCAGCTGCTCTGTCCGGACCCGGCCCCTGCTCATTTGTTAGAGATAATGGCACAGCCAGACAAGAATAGAGGTCAGAAAGCCTCGCTTCTTCTGACATACCTGGCCAGTGCTTCTAACCTACATTATTTTTTTTTAAGATTTTATTTATTTATTTGACAGAGAGAGATCACAAGTAGGCAGAGAGGCAGGCAGAGAGAGAGGAAGGGAAGCAAGCTTCTTACTGAGCAGAGAGCTCGATGTGGGACTTGATCCCAGGAACCTGAGATCATGACCTGAGCCGAAGGCAGCAGCTTAACCCACTGAGCCACCCAGGCGCCCTCTAACCTACATTTTTTCGTGTAGATTTTAGCCTCTAGCCACAGCCATGTCTGGTCAGTTTAAACAAAAATCTCCAACATTTTTATCTTGCTTTCGGAGTTCTGTTTTCTATGTGATGGTCGAAAGCCATCAAAATCTGCAGAAACCTTCTTTGAGAGGTTTCATACCTATTTGAATAGTCAAAGCCTATTGTTTACCAAAGGCTAAATTACATTCCGGGAAAAACATGTTTTTGAAAAGCAATGCTTTCTTATTAGTTTGTCAACTGAGCCCATTCTGAGCTGGGCTGGAACGCACAAAAGCCAAGAACACTAATGCATTAACCTCAGGAAGTCCCAGGACTGGAGGCTCCGTTACCATGGAGATCACCCACCTCCCTCCCATGGTGCATCTGTGACAATTAAGATTAACTGTTGCTATTATACTTTTGGTCCTTGGATAGACATCACAGAGAATTTGTCTGCAGCAGTTTACACAGCTAAAATCCTTCCTGGGATACAGTATTCCCACATCTCGGCCCTCCCCCCAGAGATGCTGGTTTACTTGTTCTGTGTCCACCTTGGACACAGGGATGAGAAAAGCTTAGTCAGGATTATCTACCCCTGATGACTGGGCATGGTAGGTTGAGTCTCTGGCACTTGTTTCAAAGGCTCTTCTTTCTCTTTGGACACCGGAAGACTGATTTTAAAAACAGTAAAACTACACTACTGTGAAGTTTCTTCTCAGTCTGCATTTCTTCCAACAGCTTAACGGTGTCCATTACCCCAGATATTTGTAAGTGTCTTGTCCACCTTCTTCCCGCACCTGTCAGGGCTGAACTTCCTGTAAGGGGACTGGCTTGTGACTTGATCTGGCCAGTGAAATATAGGACTTGCAGGGTAGAAGCTTTAAGAATGGGTATGAAATTTAACACACTCTGGCTTACCTGCTGTGCTGCTGTGGCAATCTGTTGGGAGAGGAGGGGAGGCTTTTGTTGAAGTGGATGCCTGGTGATGACCCTGGGTAGCGGGTCCTCCACAATTCACATTGTATAAGCCAGAAACCAACCTTAACTGTTAGAAACCTCCCAAGTTTTGGAGTTGTTACTGCATCTTGTTTGTTACTCCATCACTTAGCTTTCTGACTGAAACAATGTATCCTAACCTCCGAAACCTCCAGGAGGGCGTTATAAATGCTTTGTGATCTACTGAGAATGATTTAATCAAGTATGTGATATCATCCTGATTCTGATACAACAGGCTATTTGACTTACTAAAAAGGAGATTATTTTTCATGCATGACAACTATAAAACATGTTTAGGACGTCGTTTGGCAATTTCTGGGATTGGGCCAGTGTGACTTGTAGAGGCCAATGTGATCCAGAGATTTCTGATTCTGAAGCCAAATTTAGAATCGTGTTCTTTAAGGATTTTGACTCCAACTGACAGCTGCCAAGGAGGTAGAGAGAGCTCCTTCTGCAACATAGTGTTCAGCGTAGTGGACATCACAGACCACAGACCCCATGTGAGAAGCTTCAGAGGAAGTTAATTTCTCCATTTGAGATTTAAACTTATTGAGTTTAACTTAATTCTGTACCTGAGATTTGCTATTAGCTTATACTTGTCGCAATGAACTAGGTGATGGCATTCAGCAGAGATCATATGCACAGAATTACATGAAAAATTGAAATATCAAGGTTCATTTAGCACAGCTGCTTGCTAATGAAGACACACGACTAATGAGGAAGTTTATTCTCTAACAGGAACTTCCACCGGAGGCTCTGAAAATCCAGGAGAGATGAGACAGAGACAGGAGGAATTATTCCCAATTAAACATTAGTGAGGCATTTGCTGTACATCAGATACTGCATGAAAAGTTCAATGGTTGGAAGGGGGAATCGAGGCTCCCCAGGCTGATTCCACCCCGGTCTAGCTTGAATCTGAATTTGCAGGAGTACTTGGCGCAGTATTCCCGTCATTTTAAAATTCATTTCCTTGCACCTCTCTTCTTGGTTCATGCATTTCAAAATAGGGCACTGAAATACCAAATGGTGCTCAGACTTTAGAATAACAGCAGTGACAGCAGCAAACACATTAAACAAAACTATTCTGTCTCTTATGTTGAAGAGACTAAAATACCATTCTCTGCCAGCGTCGGAGCGGAGCCTATAACTTGTCTGGTCATTGGAAGTACATCTTTCTGTTTCGACACACTCAATGGGGTGGACTTGGGTTGTAGAAGTACATGGTAAAATAGAAGAAAAAATAATCATCTATTTTTAATAGCCCCAGAGATCTTTCAAGAATAAGTACAACACAAATAGTAAAAAAGTGACAATCACTGGGACTGTTCTAATCTAGGCCGAAGTATACAATACAGAGAGGCTAACAGAGCCAATAAGGGGATACTGTTCAGATACAGAAGGCAGAAGCATCGGGAATAATACTCAGCCCAAGGACAGCTGATTATGGGGTCTCACACCTTTATGGGACGGCCTGATGCCACTCAGCCCCTTCAAACAAGAATGTTCTTCAAACAGGAATTTGTGGAAACATTTTGAAAGTTTATGTCAAGGATTTTTTTTTTTTTAGACACCTCAAACATGACCTCATGTGCTGTCTGGCATGCAGAGCTTTTGTCCACGGCAACAGAAGGTCAAGGACACTTTGGAGGGCAGCCTTCACTCAGTTCATCATGGGTATTTACTGAGTGCCTGTGTGCTAGAATTCTACTGAGGATATAAAAATAAACAAGGTCAAGGCTTCCCCCCCCCGCCCCAGAGAGACAAATCTGGGTGGCCCTTGCAGCTTCTGTTCCCCTTTCTTCAGGAACTCAGCATAGGGACAACAGAGCTGGACAGCCTTATTTCCACAGAATAGGCTGAGGTCAGCCACACTCACCCTTCCTGACAAAGCAGCTTGTCCAAGCAGGGAGCGTGCACTGGTACTAGTTACACAAGTGATCCCTTCTCCCTCCAAAGGTGTAAATCATTAGAGGAACAGGAACACTGTAGGCTAACATGTTGGTCATGGGGGACACCAGGGTAGGGCGTGACAAATCAGGTGTGTGTGTTTTCTGGAGTGCCTAAGTTCTCCCCTGGAGACCTCACATTCCACCTGCAGTGCCAGCTCATGAAAGTGACCCCTTTGCACCACCAAGGAGCTATGCAGACCAGTCCACAACTCACCCCAGGAGTGTTAAACCGTCTAAAAGCCGAGTTCTGCAGTGCTGCTGGGAGAAAAGGACTAAGTTCCTCCTCCCTATAAGGACAGTTTCACGGAGGGGGTGGTCACTGAGTGGGGCCTCGAGGCCCAGCAGGATTTGGACAGATCAGGGATGAGGCCTCTGGGGCCAAGACAGGGGTTGGGGAAGAGTGTGGTTTGCTTGGATGGCAAGAGCCCCGCCAGGTTCAGAGGTATGTGCTCTCAGAGGGTTGTATCTGCTCGGGAAGCCAAAGGATTGCAGGGCAAAATGTGCATCAGTTGAGTTATTGCTGGGAAATCCTAGGACACAGAGCCAAAGGGGACCAAAGACCCTTTAGATTTTTTTTTTTTTCTCTTCGCAGTGGCTTTCCAGCTCTCTTTAAATGCAGGGCTTTCTCCAAAGGGGGAAGTCGTGAGCCTACATACACATAGAAATGTGGTTCAGCATTCATTGATTTTTTTAAAACGACACATTTTCCTAAAGGTTCCTCCTAATTTTTGGTTGGTATTTGATGGTAATGGATGGGTGTCACCCCCCCTCTTCCAGCACATGGGTGCACCCTTGTTCTTCTGAAAGTTCTGGAATTTGCACAGAATGGGTTCAAAGTTGTCAGCCTCAAAGAAGGAAAGATTGTGCCTCTTCAATTTTTCTAAGAAAACACCTGTGTTCAAATGCCAACACTATAATAATAATGTGACATTCTGTAAAGGATTGTCATTTTCTAGGAAGGCTTACTAATATCACGTTTGGCAGAATAAATTCTGAGGGGTGGGGGGGATGAGAAAGGTCACCCAACTGTTTCTTTATATATTCTTCCCCAAAACACATAATACCACTGACTTAAGGTAGAATTTTTAATTTAAATAAAAAGTCCTTTGGACCGTTGAACAAAGGTTTCAAAGATTTGAGGTTGGGTGAAATTTATAAACCTAATAATGCAACTCAACTTGAAATGCCCTAGCTTCTGCTGATGGAACACGGAATTGGTAAAAAGGGCAGTTTTCACATTAAATTAAATGTGGAGTTAATGCTTATTATCTCTTCTCCCTTTCCAGTCACCTTCTGTTCTTGACACACGGTTCTCATTGACCTTCTCAAATAACTGTTCCAGCAGCCTGGAGAGGACCAGTGGACCTACAAACTGGGGGGTGGGGGGTGGGGGCGCCAACCCAACCACCCATATCCAGCTAACTGTCCATTCGGAAGGCAAAAAGAAGACATGTTTAGTCAAACAAGAGCAGATAACTTTTTGCAAGCATACCTTCTCTACAAGATACATTAAAGGCATCCCTTCAGGTTGAAGGGGAAAAAAATGTTACATGGAAAGTTGTATCTACATAAAGGAATGGAGAAACTCAGAAACAGGGCACGTGGGAACAAAAAGAGATTTCTTTAAAGTATTTAAAATACCTTTAACAGTTAAAAAACAATTCTGAAGTAATTTTGTCTCAGGACATCTTTATAGTCTCAAAAATTATTGAGACCCTCAGGGAGCTTTGTTAATGTGGATAGATATCCACATTTGCCATATTGGAAATCAAAACTGACTTATTAAACACACATTAATGAAAATGTTTATTTATTAACTTGTTTTAAAGTATTAAATATAAACCCATGCTAATTTAAGAGAAATAATAACTTTTTTAAGAAAATTAAGTACATTTTCCAAAAGAAAAGGCAAAAAAATGAGCAGGGTCACATCGTTTTATATTTTCACAGATCTTTTCAATGCCTAACTTAATAAAAGGCAGCTAAAGTATTAGAACTGCTTTCACTTTCATTCTGTTGCAAAATGACACAGACTGCAGTTTCTGGAAAATTCTGCTTATGAAAAAATGAGAGTGAAAAGGGCAAGCATTGGTTTATAATTATGAAAATAGTTTTAATCTCATGGATATCCTGAAAGGACCTTGTGGACCATAGGGGACCTCAGGCTGTACTTTGTGAACCACTCTTTGAAATGAATACTTGTAACAACCGCATGAAGTTTGGAAAATACCTAGAAGTAAAGCATGCGAGGGTGCGGGCACATCCACTGGCTCTCACAGTGTATTTGAGATGGAAAAATATAATTTGGAAGTAGCCCATGACATTGAAAATATAAAAACTGTAAACCCCAGGACCATTAATAAAAATAAATATATGAAACAGATTTAGCAAACAGTCTGAAAATTGAGGTAAAGAAGAATATTAAAAATGATTCACTTATTCTCAGAGAAGATGGGATAAAAAGGAAAAAGGATAAGAACAGGCACGTTCAAGGTGCAGCCGTTCTGGAGTTTCCTCAAGAAGTTAAAAATAGAGATACCCCGTGACCCAGCAATCGCACTACTAGAGATTTACCCCAAGGGTACAGAAGTAATGAAACAAAGGGGTCCCTGCACCCCAGAGTTCACCGCAGCGATGTCCACGGTCGCCAAACTGTGGGAAGAGCCAAGATGCCCTTCAACGGACGAATGGATAAGGAAGATGTGGTCCGTATACACTATGGAGTATGATGCCTCCATCAGGAAGGACGAATCCCCAACTTTTGTAGCAACATGGAGGTGGACAGGAAGGGTTATGCTGAGCGATGTAAGTGAACCAGAGAAAGACGATTATCACATGGTTTCCCTCATCTGTGGAGCATAAGGAATAGTGCAGAGGATCATAGGAGAAGGGAGGGAGAAGTGAGCAGAAAGAAGTCAGAGAAAGAGAAAAACCATGAGAGACCCTTAACTCTGGGAAACAAACTAGAGGTTGTGGAAAGGGAGGTGGTGGGGAATGGGGTGACTGGGGGGTGGGCATTAAGGAGGGCACGTGATGTGATGAGCACTGGGTGTTGTACGCAACTGATGCATTGTCGAGCTCTACATCTGAAACTAATGATGTACTATGTGTCAGCTAACTGAATCTAAATTTCTTTTTTAAAAAGGAAGAAGGAACCATGAACATGCAGCACAAAGGGAAAATGTGCAGTAAGACACACCTAAGCTTGACAGCATCAGAAAGTCTATTAAATGTAAACAGTTCACAGTCACTGACGTGAGACTCCACCTGAGAAGCTAGAAAAAAAAAGAACAAGTTTAACCAAAAAAAGTGCACTGAAGCACATAACGAGTCGAAACAATGAAATAGAAACAGTAGAGAAAAATAATGACACGAAAATGTGGATCTTAGAACACATGAATCTAATTTATGAAACTCTATACCGAAGAAAGAAGAAAACCGAGAAAGCACATGAATTAGCACTGTCTCGTCTTGCTCAGGCTACTAACACAAAATACCATGGGCAGGGGCATTGGAACAACAAAAATGTATTCTCTATTAGTTCTGGATGCTGGAAGTGTGGGGTCAAGGTGCCTGCAGGCTTGGTGTCCAGCGACCCTCTCTTCTTGACCTGCAGGCAGCCCCCCCTCTTCATCATGCATGCTCCTGGCCTTGCCTCTGGGCATGTGCAGAGAGCAACACCTCTGGGCTCTCTTCCGCCCCTATAAGGACACCGACTCTATGGGATCTGGGCCCTGCCCTCATGGCTTTAACTTTTATTACATACAGATAAGCCCTGGGTCCAACTATAGTCACATTGAGGGTATGGCTTCAACATAGGAATTTTAGGGAAGCACAATTCAGTCCAAAGCAATCACCATCAGCAATAAAAAGATGGTATCTGAGATCCCGCAGATAGTAGGAGAGTATGAGATAATAATACCAACAAATTGATACCAAAAAGTAGGCAGCCTAAATTGGTGGATTGGTTTCTCAAAAAGATAAAAATAAGATTGACAAAAGAAAAGAACATTTGAATACACTATATGGGTTAAAGAATTTGAACTTGTCACTAAAAACCCTTCACAAAGGTTTTACAAAGACACTCTGGCCCCAGAGGGACTTACTAGTGAATTCTATCAAATATTTAACAAAAATAATACCAATATTACTCAATATTTTAAAAAATAAAAGAACAAAACATTTTATAAATCCTTTTATAAGACCCATGACTTCAAGCCATGTAATATAAATAAAATAGATAAATATATATAAATAAATCTCTAATTCTTAAGAACGTATATGCAAAATCCCTTTACAAAATATTGTTTAATGAAACAAATACAGAAATACATAATAATAAATACATCATGGCCAAATAAAGTTTTCCCTAGGAATGTGAAAATGATTTACCAGTTGAAAGCCAATTATTTAAGTTATCTATGTGAAGAGAATATAGAAGAAAAACTGTAGAGGAAGAAAAAAAATTGCCAGGATCCAATATCCACTTGCAATTAAAAACAAAAACAAAAACAAAAAACCTCTGAAAAGTGCAGTTAGAGGTGAACTATCTCACCTTAAGAAAGATCATTTACAAAAAGCAGAAAGCAAACAAACAAAAAATCCCCCACTTTATACCTTATATAATACAGAATTATGGAGGAATAAATACTTCCTCTCTAAGCTTGTCAATAGTCAGGCAGATCTGCTCTCTCCAGCTTTATTAGACATTATATTGAAGAGCTCATCCATTAGAATAATGCAGGGAAAAGACATTTTTAAAATATAAATTGCAAAAGAGGAAATAAAATTGTCCTGATTCAGAGCTGACATGAACTCATAGCCTAGAATAGTTTAAAGAATTCACATAAAAGCCAGCAAACCAATACAGCATGTTAGCACAGTTGCAGGATCCAAAATCAACGCACAAAATAAATACATTGTATACAAAAATGCATCATATAGAGAGATAAACAAGTGACCACTTGGGGGAAAAAAAGAAATTAAATCATTCAGAATTACAAGCAGAACATGAAACAAGGACAAATATAATGAAAATATTAAGGACCTATATGCTGAACACTATAAATCACTGGTGAGAGAAATTAAAGACCATATAAATGAAAAGATAATATTTTGTCACTGAATTGCAAAGCCCAATACCGCCAAAATGTCGACGCCCCACGAAGTGATCTGTGGACTCGAGGTAATTCCAAATCAAATTCTGGCAGGTATCTAAGGAGACTGCATATTTGATAAACTATTCCTAATATCTATGTGGAAATGCATATAAATTACAATTGCCCAAACAGTTTTTAGAAAGGACTACCAAACTGGGCAACTGACGCTACTTTGTTTCAAGACTTCTGAAGGAAGATGTGGTAAATAAATGCATGCGGTGGAATGTTCCTCGCTGAGGAAAAGCAGGCTGACCCTTTGCACGGACGCGGATGGAACTGGAGGGGCTTAAGCCAAGCAGAGAAAGACATCATCTGGTTTCACTCATATATGGAACATAAGAAACAGCGCAGAGGGTTATAGGGGAAGGGAGGGAAAAACTGAATGGGGAGAAATCAGAGAGGGAGACAATCCATGAGAGACTCTTAACCCTAGAAACAAACTGAGGGCTGCTGGAGGGGAGGTGCGTGGGAGGATGGGGTAACGGGTGATGGGCATTGTGGAGGGCTCGGGGTGTGATGAGCACTGGGTGTTCTATGCAACTGATGACTTACGGAGCTCTACCTCTGAAACTAACAATGTTCTATATGTTGGCTAATTGCATTTAAGTTTTAAAAAAGACTTATGATAGAGTTGTGGTTTTTGTTTTGTTTCGTTTTGTTGGTTTTTGTTTTGTTTTGTTTTGAAGGCATTGACTAGTGATTGGGAGTCAAGTGCATGAACCACATGAAGCTGCATTTAACCATAAGGCTGCAGAAATGATGAACTTTTGAAATCAAGATTCCAGAAATGAGGATCAGCCGGTGACACACTGGGAATCATCAGAGATTGCCACTATGGCTGTGGCTCACCTGCGCTCTGGGCTGCAACCAGATGGTGGGGGCGGGGCTGGAGGCCCATCCCCCTGCAGAGGCCCAGGAAGCCTGAACTCCCCTGTGCTTCCAGAGAGCTAAACCTCCTCTAGCCTCACTTTGCTGATCTCTTCTACCTGCCCTTGGGAGACTTTTCAAAATGTTCTGAATTCAAAATAGTTTCCTTTAAAATTGCAGGGCATGTTTTATGCATAGAAAACCAAAAAAAAAAAAAAAATACATAAAGGAAGAGAGTAGGATTTGGTTATTGCATAATAAGAACAAACTCAGTAATATTTTTCTAAAGCCATGAGTGGAGATACAGGCAAATGTGTGAGGAATGTGCCATGAATATTTAGAGACCGGTTTGGACTGAATCTGCAGGGATAGAAGTCAAAATAGAAGTTGCCTTGGAGCTGCTGAGCAGGAAAGGGCACTGGGGAGGCTTCACGTTCTCAGGTTACAAGTCTGAGTAAAGATGTCCAGTGAATTGAGCCCCATTAGTTCACCTCATTCAATGCCTACTTTCCCTGATAAAAGAGCAAAAGAAAAAGTCTGGGAACATTTCTCTGGCCAGATATGCTGGGTGAGAGAAAACACAAAATTAAATTTGGAAATATTTTCTTTTCCTGTAAGCATCTTTCTTCTTTCAAATTGATCTGAAACACGCTAAGGAGGAGGCAGGCTTTGCCTCCTCACACAGTTCGGTGGTCTTGTGGGATCCAGTTCAAGGAGAAGAGAAATCAAGTCATTCCTCATCAATGAGAGGCCCCGCAGCCCAGGCCTGGAGCTCTGCAGAAAGGTGTAGGGGACACCTGCTGAGCCCATGGTCCATGCGCCCAGGAGCTCGGGCCGTCTTTATTTATCACAGCTACACACTCTCGGATGGCAGAAGACAGCACTCAACACAGGCATCCCACTTGCAGGCGTACGCACTGGCCGATTTTTAACCACTGGGGTCGCTGTGGATCATGGAACCCCTTGGACGCCAGTTCTGTCTCTGAGAATCAGTCTTTCACCTTTAACTGATGCTGCATTCAAAAGAAATATTCAAGGACACCTGGGTGGCTCAGTTGGTTAAGCAGCTGCCTTCGGTTCAGGTCATGATACCAGTGTCCTGGGATCACATCGGGCTCCTGGCTTGGCAGGAAGCCTGCTTCTCCCTCTGCCTCTGCCTGCCGCTCTGTCTGCCTGTCACTCGAGCTATCTCTCTCTCTCTCTCTGACAAATAAATAAATAAAATCTTAAAAAAAAAAAGACATAGGCACTTAAAAAAAAAAAAAAAAGAAAAGAAAAGAAAAGAAATATCCAAAGCGGCAGCAAATTAAGGAAGACCAAAATCTAAACGACCATGAGGCTATTCTCCACACAGATAGGTCTGTTTGTTCACCTTGCAAAGAAAATCAATATAGGACTTCCCATGAACTGGGCAGATCGGAAATTTAGGGCAGATTATCAAGTCCTCCTCAGGGAGAGACCACCCACATGGCTAGTATAGAGGATGGAGATCCTGGGTTCTGGGAACCAATGTTCCTGCAAGGAGACGTGGTTGAATATCCCGAGTGAGCGATTCCTAACTCGTTCCAGACAAGCAAAATATTTAGAGGAAGCATAGATGAAACTGACCTCACACTGACTCCGCATAACAGACACTTCTTTCTTGCGCCCGGAAAGTACAATGGATGCGTTCATCTTCATGCTGTCATTCAGACGTCCGTGCCACGGCCAGCTCAGTCATGTGCGATCATCCCGAAGTCGCTGCATTGGCGACCCCCTGGCTTATGGAGAAAGAGAAAGAGTGGACAGTCTGTCTAAAAGTTCTTAAGAGTCAGGACCGGAAGAAGCATAAATTACATCTGTCTACATTCAGCTTGCTAGAAGTCAGTGGGCCCCACTGAAATTTTAAAAAAGGGCCAGCAGAAATAGCTGCATTATGGAAGACGTGCCTGAGTCTTTGGTGGCCAGCGAGCAGTCTCAACCCTAGACCTTGAAGTACTCTTTGAAATTATGTTCAAGACTATTAAAGCAGTTAAGGTCCAAGCCAGAAAACGCTTGCCTTCAACGTCAAAATATCAAGAATTATTAGATTGGATTACAGAAAGTAATATTTTACAAAGACTTCTTTTGAGGATAAAATAATTTCCACTTTTAGGGAAGAGCAATAAACAAAATTTAAAAGGACGTGAATCAAGAGAGCAAAAGAGGAGCAGATGCCAATATTTCCTAATTGTGGAGAGTTCTTAATTAGGATGTGATTAACTAATTTCTTTGTTAGGATATTTTGAGCAGAAATGTTTAAATAGGTACAAAGTTTATTGCCAAGTGGCTGTTTTATTGAAATGTAATACAAAAACTGCACAAATCATAAGTGTGCACCTCCGTGAATTTTCATAAAATGAACATTGTATGAAATCAACACCCAGGTCAAGATAAAGAACAGGACCAGTGGCCCCCTCCAAGCCCACGCCTTCTCAGCCCTACACAGATCACAGTGCCAGGTAAAGTTAATGGCTCCCTAGGCTCTACCTGCTGCATTTCCCAGCATGCTCTGCAATTAGGTGTTATCATATGCCTGGGTATCAGCCAACGGTATGTGTGTCTGACGGCTGAGACATAGAAATGGCCCATAGGAACCACTCTCGTTTGATCCTTCATGTTCTCCCCCCATCACCCAGTATATGGACCTTGGAAATCACGTATTCGAGATAACAGAAGGAAGGAGGTTAGGCTCCTGAGCCACCTTTGAAAGAGAAGAGCCTTCTGTCGATCATGAATGCCAGTTATGAGATTTAGATAGTGAGAACTAGCTTATTAATTCATGCTTGAGGGGCACCTGGGGGGTACAATCAGTTAAGTGTCTGACTCTTGGTTTCAGCTCAAGGTCATGGTCTCAGGGTCATGAGATCAAGCCCTGTGTTGGGCTCCAAGCTCAGCATGGAGTCTGCTTAACACTCTCTCTTCCTCTCCCTCTGGTCTCTCCTCAAATAAATAAATAAATCTTGAAAAAATTAATTCCAGTTTGAGCTCTGTTTGTTTTCATTTGTGAGAACAGCTAGAGTCACCTTAACGAGTTAGCGCACCTGCTGCAGGCTCACAGAGCCAGTTGCCCATGGCCATCTCCCCTATAGGTTCGAAGGCTCCTCAGGCTAGGTGGCCCAGAATTAAGCCTGTTCCTTCTTCCCCATCTCAATCTATTTCAGTTTCTTCATCTGTATACAATCCACTCACACACCCAAACGCTGGCCTGGAACCATCAGACTCCCAGAGTAATACCACTCACCATTTTCGTGGACTATTTGCCCCAAATATCTCTTGTGCCTACCGCCTTCTCTCAGTCCTCATCATTGCCTACTTTGAGTCCTTAGCATCTCTCACCAGAACATTCTTAGTATGTCTGCTTTCTGATTGCTCACTGTATGTCAGCCAGGGTTCTCCAGAGAAACAGGACCAACTGTATATAGATACATAAGAGGGTATTTATTATGAAAATTGGCTTATGTGATTATGGAGATATGTGCAAATATGCCTCCTGCAAGCTGGAGAATCGGGAAAGCCAGTGGTATTAATTTAATCTGAGATTGAAGGCAAGGGGAGGAGGTCGCTGGTGTAAGATGCAGAGTCGAAGGTCTAAGATCCAGGATCCCTGATTCTGAGGGCAGGGGGAGATGGATGTCCCAGCTCAAGAGGGTGTTTGCCCTTTTCAGCCATTTTAGTCTCTTCATGCTCACAACAGATTGGATGAGACCCACCCACAATGGTGAGGGCAGATCTTCCTTACTCAGTCTACAGATTCAAAGGCTAATCTCTTCCTGAAACACACTCACAGTCACACCCACAAATAATGTTTTACCAGCTCTTTGCCCAGTCACTGGACATATAAAATTAACCATCACACGTCCATAAGAATATTCCTGCTATAATATAAATCACAAAAATCATTATAAACTTCAACGTCCTTCAATGGTCTTTAATTAAAAAAAAAATAAAAGTCAAATATATAGGGCTTTTATGATCAATGATAACTCTCCAAGCTCATCTCTTGACATTTTTCACTCACCTTCCCCCACACCTAACCACCAAACCCATCCTGTGACTCGCCGGTGCCAAAGGGCTTCCTCTGCCACCACAGGATGTGTATTGCCTGGAGGCCTCCCTTACCCTGTGTTCTCTGCCTGGCACGCGGGGCACCATTTTATGAACTTCTGGATAATCTACTCAGAACTACCCACTACCATGATCTCCTTTCCTTAAAAGGGAGAGAAGATTATTAAAATCATCCGCTTCTTATTTTAAAAGCATCTCTCTCTCTCTCTTTGCCTCCCTCTCTTTCTTTCTCTCTGGCTGTCTCCATACACTTTTCCTTGCCACACCCACTTTTCCAGGCATTTCTGATCCTGGAGTCCCCTTTCACTTCAACTCCCCTTGGATTCACACCAACACTAGTGAAGCCACCGTTCCAAATGTGAAGTTCCATATTCCTTCGTTAACAACTCAGTTCACAGCAACCTGGCTTCCATGTCTCTTTCATGCTCAAATATTGCCTTTGATTTCCTGATATAATTATTTTAAAAGCCTGTAGTCTTCACCGTACCACATCTCCTTCATCCATGTCATGGAACACTCGAATTCTACCTTGAGCTCAATCCCTGCTGCATTGACTGGGCCCTTTCTGTGTGTTTGGGACTCTTGCGACAGCTTCACTTCTGTGACTGGCCCCCAGCAAAGGCTTTCTTGCAAGCCCTGCCATGATCCTTTAGGTGTCTGGTCAGCGCCCTTTGCCTGGACGTCCACGTGCAACTCCCCATGGCATCACACAGCACCCTGGTCATCAAGACCTCCCAGCTCTTCTCTGGAATCCAGCAACCATCTGCACGTGCTCAGGTGCCTAAACTCATCATATCCACACAAAACCCGCTTTGTCTACCAGCTGATGTCCCTCTTCACCTTCCACTCAGCTTTTGAAGTCTTGGGTCCCTCTTCCTCCCCTCCCCCAAATTCCTCTATCCCTAAATCTCTCTTTTATCCCTGTCTCTGTCTCCATTCCTCATCATGTGAGCTTCTGTCCAGATCACCTGTCTTCCAGACTATTACCTTTGCTTCCTTTCAACTCCCAAGTGGTTGCCAGAAACATCTTTGTGATATGGAGCTGAGGACGTCACCATTCTTCTTATAACACTCTGGTGGCTCCCTTTGAGTGGAGAGTAAATACGGGGAATCTTAGAGTGGTTCTTGGATATGTAACTAAGTAATAATACCAGTATTTGGGCCTTATATTTGAATGCTTCCTTACTCTTCTTACCCAATATGTCTTATCCCAAGGGGCCTCACAGTATTTTACCTTCATCTGAGCACACCATGCACATCTTCATATATCATTCTCTCTAAAAAACCAAAAAATCTCTCTGGTGCTCCTTTTAAATCTCAAGCTATTTTGAAAGACACAACTCAGATACCATCTGTGATGCCTTTCCATCCATCATTTCTTTGTAGAGCTGTAACACTTTATTATACCCTTACTGCATGTAATGACATATATACATGTCTGCTCTACCTTCTAAAATACGATCTCTTCAAAACTAAGGATACCATGTTATCCCCAGTGCTTAGAATAGCACCCAGAACATTACAAGCTCTTTGTAGATGTTTGAGTTTGTTCCTCTTAGGCACTTAATCCTATTTTGCCATACACTTCTGTGTTGGAGTTTAAGATACTTCTAAAGCAAAGCCAAGAAAACTCTCATGATGTCATTATTGACTTGGAGATAATGTTCTTTATTTGCATTATTATTTTTTTTCAGGGTCTCCTTTCCTCATGAAGGCCATAAGGTAACATTCAGCACAGGATGCCTGACTACGGTGAACTCTGAGCTAATGGTTTCTGAATGAGATTTTAGTCTATTAAAGTACTTTCTACCCCGAAACAAGATGATTGACATATCAATAGAACACATACTACATTTGAAGTTGAAAATTCAAGCCAAGTGAATTGCTTGAAATAAGCAGTGGCTTAATCTGTAGATAAACAATGGCATGTGTAATGGCAGTCCTAAATATAATTTTGTGTACTTTAAATTAAGTTCTTAGATATCAACTTCATGAAGATAGGGGAAACCCATGACAAATACAATGAAATCCAGTGAAGATAAAATGGCAATTAAAAAGAACAAAAACACTGCTGGTCAATTAAATCAGGTTCATGTGAAAACCAGCTGGTATTCTTGCCTAGAACGAAGGAGATAATGTAATGTATACAAGGAACACGCAGTAGTTGGCTACACCCCGGGCAGTCTACAAAACCAGAGACCTCACCATAGGAGAATATTGATGCAGTTTCTACATCAACCAGAGGGAGAGCAGAACACCAGAATGCATCACAAGTCCTTGAAAAAGTATTCAAGGAGGATGTAGCTGTTCCTTGCATGGAAACCATCAGAACACTTAAAATGAGAATTTTGCCAAGAATTCAAGTCTTGAATTGGATATACCAAACTTTCAGCTTCTGGGTAGTCTGTGTTATGAAGGATAAAGCTTGAGCATATCACCTTGGTTCTTTAACAAAAATATACTACTCTGAGAACAGAATGATTCTTCATACTGAGCAACTGTAACTTTTCTTTTATTTCCCTGTATATTGTTTTTTACCACTACCATTTCAACTAAATCACATTTTCTTCCTAATCCAGTGCTTGGATATGGTTATCTATCGGGATAAATATTATTCTGTTGTTGGTGTGGTTCCTCTTGATTCTCTAATTTAGATCAACCATTCATATGAACCATTTCCACTTCCTGTGACCTGATGCTAAAGGGCATAGCCTGTTCGGGAAATCTATGAAATGACACCATGATTATATCTTTCCTCTGTAACAGTCCTTTGCTTCTTCCTGAAGAAGAATTAGCCCTTTCTCCAAATGTTCCCCATTCACAGTGTTGACAGCACCAGGGACACAGCACAGAAGGAAAGCACCAGATCTGCGTAATAGAAAAGGTGTGCATTTCTTTTCTTCCATGAAGAAGTATGATATTTTTCACCTCGGTAATTGAATTTTGGGAGTAATTAGCTTTTGAAGAGAAGAGCTGGTTTTGTATAGGCTATCTTAATTCACTTTTTTCATTGACCTGAAGATTCTTCATTTGTTCCTTTTTAAGACAGCAGAGTAATTAATCTGCATCATTTTCATCAATGAACTCCTGTGATTTTCCGTAACAAATTTTTACAGCATTTCTGTCTTGTGAGCAGGTGGCTCAGAATCTTTCATTACTGACTCTGTTGACTTGCTTTCTTTCCCTCAATTCATTCCTACAGCTTCTTGGGGAATTCCTTATGACCAGTTGACTGATAGTGTGAAGACTCAAATCTTGTTTACAAGGGGACCTGCACAGTATTGTAACTAGTAACACCTGAAAATCGCACCTGCAGTAGTATTATAGTCCCACTTGGAGAATTTCCTTTTACCACTGCCCTTAAAGATCACCTCTAAGTGTTGCTGAGGTGAGGAGGCCTGCCCCCCTCACCTGTGCCCAACACAACCTACCTAGACATCCAAGAGTTCTGAGACCTGCAGTGTTTCTCCATGAGGCGGGGCAGCAAGAGAGTCCTCATGGGGCTTTGCATGCAGGGTTCCAGCCAGTGGAAGCTCCCCCAGAAAGAAAGACAAAGGGGCAATCTTGTGCCTTTGTTGGGACACACAGGACATCCCTTAAGAACTTCCAAAAATAACTGGGGGATATTTAGGAGGAAGGATTGCTGTTCCATCACTAACACAGAAGGAATTTATTAGGGTTACGGATAGTCACCATGTCATTATTTCACACAGTCTGTCACTGTTCCATGAGTATTCCTGTGATGACATTTGAGCTGGTTTGTGCCATTTCATAAAGACGGGCTTCACTGTCTCTTCTCTTGGAAAAAGGGTGGAAATATAAACTGGGATAGCCTTTCCAAAGAGCAATTTAACAATCAAATAAAAAGCCTCAAATATTGCCTAGGTTTGACCCCATAACTGCAGGAAATGTCTGAAGACGTACTTGTGGAGCTATTAATCTCGACCTTGTTTGTAGTAGTGACACTTGGAAACCACCTAACTTCCCATAAGCAAGGATTTCACATTCTTGATATGGAAACCATGAAGCTACTTGACATGATGGAAGAATGCCTAACAGCTTGTTGCATGAAACATTTTTTTTTTCTTTTCTTCTCTCTTTTTTTCTTTTTAAGATTTTATTTATTTATTTATTTGTTTGTTTGTTTATTTTATTTATTGTGGAGGGGGAGAGGAAGAGGGAAGAAGAAAGAATCTCAAGCAGACTCTCAACTCAGTGCAGAGCCTGACACAGTGCTTAATCCCATGACCCTGAGATCATGACTGGAGCCAAAATCAAGAGTCGGACACTCAACTGACTGAGCCACCAGGCTTCCTGAGCATTTTTATGTACAATGTTAAGAGCTGAATAACAGGTTAAAGAGCTCCATATTTATAAAAATATGTATATACATCCAAAAATATACACATTCCTCACTGGAACAGACACATTCTGAATATGGGTTTGCCTTGTCAACACCACCATGTAAAGACTCAGAGAATCCTAATCTATCATGATGGTGTTGGACACAATGACATATCTGAACAGGACCTCACTTCCCTGCAGTAAGTCCGGCAATGGGCCATGTTCATGAAATGAATTGATCTCACCATATAACCCACCACCTCGAAGCAGGTGGACTAATTGGATGGCACAGAGGTTAACTGGGGCCTCTGTTGTGGCAGCTGTTTGAACACATTACCCTAAGATAACTATGTTTGTCTTATATGATACAGTATTTTCTTTGAATAAGAGATCATTGGGGGCACCTGGGTGGCTCAGTGGGTTAAGCTGCTGCCTTCGGCTCAGGTCATGATCTCAGGGTCCTGGGATCGAGTCCCGCATCGGGCTCTCTGCTCAGCAGGGAGCCTGCTTCCTCCTCTCTCTCTGCCTGCCTCTCCATCTACTTGTGATTTCTCTCTGTCAAATAAATACATAAAATCTTTAAAAAAAAAGAGAGAGAGATCATTGTATGGTACTTTCGCCCCCATGATTGGAACACATGCGTCTGGGAAGCAAGGGGCAGATGTAGGTGTATCTCTTGCCAATATGATTCCTAACAACCAACTCCCAAAAGTTTTACTTTCTGTCTCAGAGACATTGAGTTCTTCCAGTTTTGATGTCTTATTTTCCCAAAGGGTAATGGTGACACCAGGAGAAACGACAATGGTTCATTGAATTGGAAAATGAGCCTGCCATCTGGACATTTTGGTCTTTGTATGTCATCGAACCAACAGAGATAAAAGGAGATACTCTACCAGGTGAAATAATTGATTCCATTGTCAAGGGGGAAATTTGATTGCTGCTACACAATGGCAGGCAGGGAAGACTGTGTCTAGAACTCATAGGTATTCTCTGGACTAATGCTTCATACTATCATGCCCTACAGTAAAACTGAATGGAAAGTGACAGCTATCAACATAGTAGAGCTTTTCAGTATTGATACTACCTATACAGGGATGAAAGTTTGGGCCACTCCATAGACGGGGAACCCTAATCAGCTTATGTTGTAACTGAGGGCAAGAGAAGTATGACATTATCAGTGGAAGAAAAAAGCCAGAGATATCAACTACAGCCTTGTGATCAATTTTAAAATGAGAATTACTAGATATGTTAAATATTTTCTCTTTATCTCCACTTTCCACTTTTATTCTTATAGAGCAGTTGTTGGGGGTAATTTTACTCTCTTCAGTTGTTATTTTGAGAGAGGAAAAAATGGGCCACAGATACACTCTTCAAAGTTCAAGTCTCAGCACTGGGGGTTGGGTGCCTAAGTTCTTTCAAGTTACCTCTTTCCTTAGGTTATTTCCCTCAGCCCTAGAGTTCATGTTTGCAATTTACATCTCTTACTCTTATATGCCTTAAAGTTCTCTTTGCCCCTTTGGGATGTTAATACAATTTCACCATTCCTTGTGGATGGATATGAGAGAACAACATGTCAAAGATATGGAGGCATAAAAGCAGTGTGAGGGTTATGTCAGCAAAAATGCCAGAGTAAGGACTTCCAAAAGTTTGCCTCTCTATCAAAGCAATGAAAAACTTGGCAAAAATCAACTTTTTTAAGACTCTGCAATTAAACTAATAGCTTGCAGCAATCCAGTGAACATTTACCCCAGAAAAACAGCTAAATTTCAGGAAGAATAATGAACTTTGTGACATTTTCAACTTATCATTCCCATCCACCCACTGCTGTCCAGCTCCATGATAGCCTGGGAAGATAAGGGCCCAACCTCCCAGTACCAGAAGGAGCAGAACAGGACTGGAAATCTTCCATTTGAAAATTTCCATTTGAATTTGGGCATCATTATCTGATCTTAGTGGTGTTTCATTTGAAAAACCAGAGGTTCCAGGCAATTATGGAAATCTCTCTACAGTCCTTAGTAGAGCACTGAACTAATGGAAGGAAGACTTGAAGAAAGATGTGACTTTACAGAGATAGATTTGAAAGTCAATAAACAAACAAGACCACAATAAACGATGACCACAAACCTTGAAAGGAGTGAGAAACTGATTTCCAGAATTGCTAGATTATATTATCTGAAACATCCTAGTTTAAGCAAAAATGGCATGGACAAAAATAAGAGGGTAAAGGGAGAAAGGGAAAGGTGCGTGTGTGTGCACGCACATGTGGATATATGTTTCTATCATGGCATAGTGCGTAAAACTGAAGTTCCTACATAGGGGAGAGAGGAGAGAAATGCAGACGACCAAGATGATGGCAGCCAGAGAACTAAGTGCATAGGTTGGAGTATTTTGATGTACATTTCTCCATTCATTATCTAAAAATGAATATTGATAACAATGTAAAAAAAAAAAATAAGAGGGTACTGCCCGCATATAGGAAGAACAGCAGCCAAGAGAAACCACCCCTGAGCAGGACCAGACCCTATCTTACTCAACAAACACCTAAAGCAACCATCGTCCATATTCCTAAAGGACTTAAGGAAACTGTGTCTAAAGAAATGAAGGAGGGGTGCCTGGGTGTTGGTGTGTTAGACCAAGAATAAAACTGATCCCATGTGCATTCTACCTTGCAAACAAGGAATGACAGAAAGAGTCACATTCCTCTGTTTCACTTAAGTGAAATCTGCTCGGCCCTTCATCTGATGGTTATTGGAAAGTCAACCATGTCACTTGTAGTGACTATGAGTGTTCTCTGCCCTGATCCCTCACTGTACGGGTTCTACAGAATCCCTGGTTTGTGTTGCCATAAACCAGGCTTGCTGACAGTTCATAAGTCCACAACGCCTTCTAGAAGATACGGACACAGAGTCTGTTTGCTCCATCACAATCAATGGCTTCACTCTGCCCCAAGCATGGGCTTTCCTCACAGCCTTCAGAGTGCAGGCTCTGAGTGTGTGAACTCCTCCCACACATCACAGCACCTGTCACATCAGTACATCTTGGCGTGCTTAGTTCATGACCCAAGTTTAGGATGACCACATTTCCCTTCCTGAATCAGGGTTACTTCTGCTGCCTCAAAGCTAAGCATGCCTCTTCCTTCTAGAAAAATCCAGGATTGTGACCTTTAATGGACCAGAAGAACTGAAGCTATTCCCCCACTGCCTACTCTCCAAACTTCAGACCTTAAGAACCCAAATGAAAGCCTTTAAACCATAACACAGGAGTCAGGGATGGTTCTGCTTTTTTATTCCCTAGTGAAGCCCCAGTTCCTCCACTACCACCACCACCAATGATTAAATAAATAGCACTAGTAAGTGTTCTATTTGATAACTCTGCACATAGAGATAACTATGCACATAGAGATGGGTACACATAAATGCATTTAATATACTTTATACCTGATGTCTATTTCTTCAGTTAGTCCTCTTTACAAGAACTTTAATTTTTTTCAGGCAGTCATATTCAGGTGATTTATCAGAAGCTTATTCTAACCATCAGCCATTGATTCAAAAAAACATTAGTTCCATAACTCATCCCCCTTTGCAGACCAGCCCCCTGACCAATCCAAGCCAGTCAGGTTCAGCCCATTCCCATTGCCACCATTGGGATCAGGAGTGGAAACGTGACACTCCTGGACTAGTGAAGTATAAGGACAGGTTTGCTGCTGGCTTCAGAGGCAGTTCCTCTTGCTCTTTTGGGGAATGCCCAGGAGCAGCCCTTTCCATCTGCAGGTGTGAAAGAGGATCCCTGAAGCTTCAGGTTCTAGTAATTCTACCCTTGGGAACTGACCCTGGCAGGAGCAGGATGGGGTCCAGGGACTGGAGAGACAGAAGGACTGGGTGCCCTGTAACTGCTCTGAACCAGGGGCCCATCAGCACCAAGGCCAGCAGCTCTTTGCCCTCCCTTGGAGTGAGCCTGGGGGCTTCCTGAACTCCTTGCTAAGCAGTTAGTGGTGGCTTTAGCTTTCTACGGGCTGGCACACCCCCACGTGTTTCACAGGCCCACCAACCTGAGAGAATCAGCTTGTTCTAATTAAACGGACAATGTACATTGATAAACAGAAGGGCCCAATGGACCGAATCTAGGAAGTTTGTTCTGAATAGGAGACCAGCTCCCAGAGACAGGCTTGACTTTTCATTACAGGCAAATTCATTATTTCCCGTCTGTGCTTTGACCCTTCCTCAGTGTTAACATTCATAGGTAGGAAGAATTCCATGGGACTTGGTGAACATGCAAATGAATGTCAATACTCACACAAAGTCAATTATAATTAACTTTATCATGCTTGGTCTGATTCATTATGGAAAGTAAGTTTTCACACAACTTTGAATTAATTCTAGAATAGAATTTTGGTTTCCAGTTCCCTCCCTTAAAGCACTATTAACTGTCAGCCAGTGGCTATGATGAAAATGCATTCCATTTGGAAGCCAGCTAGAGGAGCTCCCCCACAGAAGTAAGAGGAAATGAAATAACTTGGCATTTTCATAGGCCTCTTTCACATTGTATATCAGCAAAATTGCTTTTTAAAAATGTGTTTAAACTTTGGCTTCCCAATCAATCTGTCCTTGTCTGGTCATGTTCTAACAAACATATTGAACCAACACACATCTTCCCAATTTCATGAATGAAACCTCTCAACTTCCAGCAGATTAAAAAAAAAGTCAGGTAACAATGCAGCTCAAAAGACATAGCTCTTCCTGGTTGGCAAGAACAAAGGATAAGCTAATGATTATCATTTAGCCTTAGTTACTTTTTTTATATAATGGGGGAAATTTATCCTTTGCAAGATTTATGGGAGTTAAATAAGATCATAGTTATAACAATGGTACCATGAGTGTCTCACGGTAGGTGTGCAGTTGCTACTTGGGTTCACCTTCTTTTCCGCTCACAAACTTCCAAGACTAATAGCCCCTCGCTCCTGTAGTCAGGTTTGGTCCTCAACT
Organism: Mustela erminea; assembly: GCF_009829155.1. Classification (NCBI taxonomy): domain Eukaryota; kingdom Metazoa; phylum Chordata; class Mammalia; order Carnivora; family Mustelidae; genus Mustela; species Mustela erminea. The sequence continues at coordinate 157,599,598 of NC_045616.1, read as the reverse complement.
TCACTCCAGTTTAACCTTCATATTTGCCTTCAACTCCTCTCCTACTAAGTCTGCCGCTCTCTCCAGAACCATCTCTGGATTCCATTTTCTATACACTGCCAGTTAGCACCTCTAGCCATGCTTCTGCTCTCACTGCTCTCCCTCTCGGACAGGCTTTCCCTCTTGTCTGGCTCAGGGACCCTGACAACCCAGTTTCCACCCTGCTTCTTCTGGAAATCTCTCTCACCTCCAGCAGCTGTCCCTTGGGTTTGCTTGCAAAGCTGAGACTTGTCTGTGAGTTCTGTCCTTCCTCCTTGGCTGTCTGGGCTCCCTCCTGTGGTTCCACACCGTGCTTAACTTAACGGGTCTGTTTTCTTGATGATTACACACTAGGTTTCTTGAGAGCAGGAAGAACAATACAATATTCTCTCTCATACTGTTTCCACAGGAACTTAGGGTGTATCTAGTCATTAATGTTTTCATTCCTCGCCTATTCTCAGAGACGAGATAAATTAATTCATTCTCTCTCTCTTTCACTCTTTCTCTTTGTCTCTTTCTCTCTCTGCTTTGGTAATTGAGCATGACATTCTTTATTAAACATGACAGAATTGAAGAAGACAATACTTGATTTGGACCTCTGTATTTTATGAACCACAAAATGAAATTCTAAGATCAAAATTGATCACTGGCTTCAGAACATATTCAGAAGCTATTTTCAAAATGATGAAGAGAAACTGAATTTTTGGTGATTCCTGGCATTTTGTGGGCATCATCATTTTAGTGTGATGGCAAGGCTAGATAGTACCAGGGTAAGTGGGGCCAACTGGGGATCTAAAGTGTCTGTTTTAAAACTAAGCTCTTACTAATTGAGTGACTTGGGCAAGTTCTTTAATTAATGTTGATGAGTCTCATACCCCTATCTCTAAAAGGTGGTGATTATATTATGTACCTTCTAGGTTTTTTGTGGCCAAGAATCAAATGAAAGAACCCACCTGGAATACTTAGAAGCCAGCCCAGCAGGTGGCAGGTGCCCGCTGCTATCACTGCCCTGTGCTGTGCAATGACATGGATCCTCCACTGGCGGGAAGGCAGGTAACAGATGACCTACCCCAAGGTTGTCAAACAGGGAAACAGGATGGAAAGATCTGGAAGTGGCCACCTCCTGGTATAAGCAAAATACCACAGCAGTCCACCATTGACAGCAGATAGGCTTCCGAAACAATGGAGACTGAAGAGAACACGTTGCGTTTTCTATACTCCATGTGATGTGACTCGATTTCATTCTGTTTATGTCTTACTTCATTTCGTTTATTTCATTTTTTGGTTGACATATAGATGACACATAATGTCACATTACTTTCAGGTGGACAGCATAGTGACTGGACAACTCTGTACATCACACTCTGTCCACTACAAGTGCAGTGACCGTCTGTCACCATACAATTATCACATTATACTATTGACTAAATGGCCTATGCCATACCTGTCACCCACATGACTTATTCTTCTCATAACTGGAAGCCTGTACCTCCCTCCCCCTCCCCCCATTTTCCCATTGCCCCCTGCAACCATCAGTTTGTTTGCTGTATTTATGGATCTGTTTCCATTTTCTGTTTGTTCTGTTTACAAGGATAGACTGAGAGGGTAAGTGAAAAAGTCACAGAAAGACAAATAGCATAAGGTTTCACTTCCATGCGGAATCTAGAAAAATCAGCTTACATTTTTTTTTTATTTGATAGACAGAGAGAGATCACAAGTAGGCAGAGAGGCAGGCAGAGAGAGAGGGGGAAGCAGGCTCCCCGCTGAGCAGAGAACCCGATGTGGGGCTCGATCCCAGAACCCTTAGATCATGACCTGAGCTGAAGGCAGAGGCTTAAACCACTGAGCCACCCAGGCGCCCCCAGCTTACATTTTTAATTAGCAACATTATTCCTCCAGAAGACTCAGAAACTTATAATTAATTAAAAAATAAACTGCCAAAAAAAAAAAAAAAAAGTAAACTGCCTACTTTCACTGTTAATTACATTACCTGGTCTATACAGCATAGTTTAGTAGGAAAATATTACCTGGACTCTAAATCCCACTGGAAAAATGACTGGCCTCGTGACCTTAAAAAAGTAATTTTTCTTCAGGAGGCTCATTGTCTTTATTGAACACCACACAAATTAAACAGCTGCCCTCAATACCTCACATGTTTATTGAGAGTTTGGACTGAAATAATTTACATGAAAGATGTGTGAGAACTTTGAACTACAAGAGAAGCACAAAGGTCTATCAGGAAGTAGAATTTACAGCAATGTGTTTAAATTAAAATGTTCCTGGTGACAGATTTTCACTGGGTCAACCACTCAAAGTTTAAACAGAGCAAAGGGTTATGACTTCAGTCTGATGTTGGCTTTTTGGAATTCACATTTAAATCAAACCAGACACTAGGATGAAAAGTGGCTTTTTCTTTTCAAATCTCCATAAGCTAAATATTAATGAATCACTTTTGACTTGTGTTTTTTTGTGTAGAAATAAGACACACAGCCATATATGTACGTATCACCACTCTTTGGAAAATCCATGAAAAAGAAAAGATATATGTTTCTGCTAGAAAACAGGAATCCAGCTATTATTTAAATGTAAAGGGAATGTACATGATTCTGGATCTTCAGCTCTTCTTGCTGTTTCTAGTTTCCTGTTCCCAGAAGGATTTCCCTTCATGGCACAGCAGAAAAGCAAGTGCTGTGGCAGTGTGGTTCGGTCTTCTGTACCTGCTGTGGAGACAGGAGATGACAAGAACCCACAGAGAAGCAGTGTTGGTTTACTCTGTGCTGCTCACATGCTGTCCGTATTGGCAGAAGCAGAGGGGAGTCACTGTTTAGAATCCTGACCCCTGCTGCTTCCTTTATGACATGAGCATGATGGGATCACCCTTCACAGCACTGCCATAAAGATGAAATGAGAAGTCACAGCGTCCTGGAAATCCAGTGTGTGGATTCTCTTTCCTCAGTGCCTCCCTAGATGGTCACTGCTGACTGCTGGCACCTGGACTAGACAGGATGAGGGTAACGGGACAGGAGGTGCCAGAGGACATGTCTGTCATGAAAAAATGTGCTGTCTGTATCTGTGTTCTCCGTGAGGGCTTCTGTCTTTTAAGCATCACAAAGCATACAGAGCAGCAGGCAGAAGGGCCTTCCTGAGGTTTGTCCAGAGTGAAACAGACTGGGGAACAGTTCCATCTTCCCCCACAAGGGGAGGTAGAGAGTGCGAGAGGGACGAAGGAGGGAAAAGATAGAATCGTAAACCTCAGACACTTCTCCCATGAAACCTCCCCAACAGCCACTCTAAGACAGTGGAAGACAGAAGAGATTTTCCCCATCACACAAAGAGTGTACATACTCCTGCTTGGCTGGGTTCAGACTAGATCTTTTGGAAGAACCTGGCTAAAGAGGGGACCAGCCCACCTGCAAGCACCCAGTCACCTGGGTGAGAGGAAGGCAGCCGAGGGGTAGCTCCTCTGCAGAGCCACGGAGCGTAGGAGTAGGGAGAGTATCTTCTTCATTGGGAAAGGCCAAAGATACCTTCCTTTCTTCTTGTCAAGGTCTTTATCATTCTTCTCAGTAGGTTGGAGCTAACAGAAGGATGCCCAGCCCCTGCAGCTCAGAATGAATTGACAGGTGGCCCATCCGAGGAAAGGGTTGTGATGAAATGCTTCTCAGTCAAACCACTCACCTGGTAAAATGCCTCCTTCTTCACCATATGTCAGATCTTAGTCTCTGTCAGAACATTTCTTGGCCAGCACAAGTGTACGCCTTTACATGAGAGATTCTCATTGTTGGAAAGGAATGAAAGAAATATTCGTTTAGTGAATTTGAAACTACAGAAAATGGGACAGAAAATTGGCCAATTTAATAAAATCTACTTCAACACTTATCATAGAACAACTAAATTTATTCTGGATGTTGCAAGAGGACACTATTAGAAGAAAATTTATTTTCTAGTTGAAATTACCTTCTCTATAGAATACATTTGTTGGCAGCAATGAAAGTCTTTCAAACCAAGAATATAATGATTTGTAACTTAGCCAAATCCAGAATTCCTGGTTTCGTGAGATGCAATCAAAGCCTCAATGTGGTTAGAAACTCTGCCTCAGAATGGTTTACAAATCAAACTGACAAGCAATTGTCTTATCCATATATTATTACTATTAAACATTTATAATTGAATTCTTGATTTAAATGCCTTTTCGTTGCATGCATTAAAGAACACTTCTCATAAATGGAGAAAAACACTAGACAATTTGAATATTATGGCATAAATGTTTTAATAGATTTTTGGAACACTGTGATTTTGCAGAGGTGACATTTATAGCTTGATATAAATTCTGAATACAATAAAGTAAGATGTATGGCATTGGGGTTTATATACTTAAATATTAATGTAAGTTGCATGATACCAGTATGGTAGACCAGCCACACGCATGTCCAGGGCTGCAAAGCTAGAACACACAAAGCACGAGACCCCTCCTGCAGAAGTCACAGAGAAGCTGTGCTGACTCCATAGAGAACTGAGAGCAGCAATCTTTATATTTTCACCAAAAAGAGGCATAAAAAATTGCACGCTGAGCATACACCAGGCATGGCACTAGGGATTGTGCATGGATGTCGCACTTCATCTTCAGGATTCCTCAATGAAACAATAGCAGAAGTCAGCAACAGGAGGAGTAGGGGACCTGAGACTTGGCTTAATGAAGTGGTATCAGAAATGACTCCGTGCCATCCAGGAAGTAAAGTGAGAGTTTCTCAGTGGACCATATTTTACATACATATATGTATGCACCAAAGAGTTTCAGTTATTCTGAGCAACCTGCATATTAGTGCGGCATAATGAACAAGCAGCAAATGCACTCAGAAGGAGAGAGAATTGAATAAAATGAGATCATAAAACTAAGTTTTATGAGGCCTCCCTGCACGGCACCCCAGCAAATGTCAGGTTTAGATCAAACACGTGATTCTATCTTGGCCCAGCGGCATTCCATGTTCAGTTGGGCCCATGATTCATTGAAGCAGAAGCTGAGGAGTTCAGGTCATGGGACATTTCCGTACACAGCACGTGGGGGTTGTCTGGGGAGACAGTGAAACGGAATATAGTTCTTTGCATGTGTGCGTAGGGAAACTCAAAGGAAACTCTCTACCGAGGGATTCTCTACTAGGCAAATTCTCAACGTGAAACTTACATGGTGCTAAGATATTCGAAGTATTGAATTGACTTTTTTAATCTTGGTTAACTCAGAAAAAAATGTGTTGGGATTTTCCCTGAGGCTGTAGAGTTGCCCACCTGTAAGAGCAGAGAGAGACACCTGGTTAACGGATAGTGTGTTTCTTCCCGCCGAGTGTTCCCACTGAAAGTAGAAGGTTATACTCAAGTATGTCCTAAATGAAGAAGTCAAAATCATTACTATTACCAAACCTTAACCTTTTAGTATATATATATATATATATATATATATATATATATCCTCTTAAAAAAATTTTTAGATGTTGTAATGATATCAGAAATGTAATGGTTATCTCAAGAAAAATCACTTGTGTTATTATTTGAATTACAAACTAAGTTATATAGTAGCTATTTTTTCCACAGAACACCTTTTCTATTTGAAGAAGTAACTGACAGACCAACTATGGTTATTCAAACATAGATATTTGGCAGATATTTTCTTTAAGATGAATAAAATGAGACATTTGCTCCAAAGGAAACAGTTGACAATATTTGTTTCCAAGATAGAATGTGAACTTTCAAGTGAAAATTAGAATTTTAGAAAACTTTGTGTCTGCCATCGTGAGCTTGATCAATTCCCAATGTTTAAAAAATGTTCTTAGGAGATTGATAGTTATATTAACAAACGTGATTATTTGTGCTATGTTCATAACCTGGCAACTGGCAGTAGATATCACGCTCATTAACAAAAGCTGATTGGGAGGATTCATTAACTTTTTGGGAGTATGACGTGGTCTTGAAACCCAAACATTGGAAAATTTGGGTAATATACTCTCACAGGGAAACAGAAGAGGGTCCGTGGAAACCAAACCCCAGCTGGACCATCAGAATAGAGACTATTTCTTAATTCAGTTTGGCTAAGGGTTCTCACCAGCGCCATAGTGAGGAGGGGCTAGAAACCATAGCATAACCAACAGTTTCTTTTTTTATATGGAGCCATTTTAACATGGATATGATTGACCCCGTGCTGTGTAAACTTTGCCTGAGGGAAGCTGGTTCTCACCAAGTGCTGCGGGCTCAGTCCAACTGAGAGAACCACACTGACCAGGATGTCCTGGCAGATGAAAGCATGAATGTTGGGAAAAGACGTCCTTACACAGGCGTCCTGGCTCTGACATTAACCCTTCGGTGACTTAGACAAGTTGTACCAGCTGCCATTTTTCCTCCTTCATATCAGGATAATCTATATCATTACTTAATTCACGGGGGTGGGGGACAATGAGACGCAATGTTCTGACAAGAGCACCTGGAAGAGATAAAGGCACCCCACGCTCTCTGTCAGCGGCATTCTGTGGCCAGAGTGGATGAAAGCAGAAGCCATCTTCCTTACAGCTGTGGCTCTCAAACTTGAATGTTTTGGTACCCTGCCCAGGACACTCGGGGCTCCCTGTAATCTGATGTCCCACTCTTTTCCAGCCTTAGCTCCCACCACCCCACGTCTGAACAGACTTGGTAAATCCTCTGTATGGTTGCTCCCCATCCACAGCCCATGCCCTTTCCCTCTCCAGCTAAAATAGAGCAGCTGTGTTCCTTCATCGGGAGCCTCACTGACAGCTCGAATGAGTGCCCCATCATTGCCCTCTGTGATTCCTTTGTTACAGAATTGTTATAACGTGCGCCTTTGTTATAAATGAACATGCCCAGCTGGTCCTTGACACACAGAACTATTCCTGCACTGAAGTGAGAACATTTTCTCAATAAAGTGGTATATTATCCAATGGTCTTCTGAGAGCCATGTCATTGATATATAAAGGGGCCATATCAAATGATAAAACATTGCAACAAACGATATTTCTTTCTTGATTAATATGGGAAAAAATTGGAGTAAAGAGTCATTTCACTCTTTTGATGTAAGTTCAATATAATGACAGAAGAAACCGGTAACAAATATACACTTAAAACATTCAATAAGCAATCATATTTATGTTTATATAGATTTTCAGGAACCATTTTCTGAATTTTGTTAACTTACCAAATTATTCCATTATGTCCAGTCCCTGTAAGATCAGTAGTACTTTGAAGGCCAGATTTTGCATGTATAAAAAGATAAAAACAAGTCAAATGAAGATGTGATCTGATTGCCTTATTCAAACTGGTTTTACTTCACATCAAAACCGATCATTCTCTCTCAAGAAGAATATAAGTTATCTCCATTAATATGTAGATAAACCAGTAAGCACTGCTTGAAAATCTAGGGGCATAGCTATGAGACATGTGGAAATCAAGTGTTTTATGTGATCATTCTTTGATTCACTGTAAATGCATTTGGTTCAACTGAGTGATTTACATGCATGAAAGCTTATTATCATAAGCCTGGCATCATGCTACTTATAACAATTTTGAATTCTCTTGCACAACAGGCCCACAGTGTCCTTTAAGGAAGTCACCACTTGAAACTTGAAATGTCCTAGTTCTAACAGAAACGGGCACATAAGCATAAGATACACATGAGATGTAACGACCAAATGTGAAAAAAGAGTGTAAAACAGCTCATACAATTTTTTATACTGATTGCATGTTGAAATAATATTTTCAATGTATTAAACATAAATAATAAATAAACAAACAAACAAATAAATAAAATACAGTCTGTTTGTTTGTTTGTTTGTTTAAGGAATAAGTATTGGCTTTGGACTAAGTCATGGACACCTGTCTTCCTATTCTAACCCTAACATGTATGGCTACAGGCAATTTCAATCATTTCTCTGACTTGGTTTTTGTCCTCTCGGAAGGAGGAGGAGATTGTTTATGTCTTTGCATTGCGGAGGGAGCTAAAGGCGATACAGTATTCAGAGTGCCCAGCAGAGCACTCATTCTTTTTCTTTCCTTTTTTTTTCTGTTCTTTGAATGTCATAGATATCTAGGATCTCAGACATTGTAGAGGCTGCATGGGTGATCCCACTTCCTCCTGTATTAAGGCATGGATAATACGGCATTGACGCTGGAGGCAAAGAATGAATTAAACAATGAACAGTATTTACTGGCTGGCACGTCATTGCTATAAAGAAACTTTCTGTACACGGACATAAAACCCTGCATTCGAGACATCCACGAAATGGGCGTAATTGTCCACTTCCTTTCCCACAGGCGCTTGTAAGATGCAATGAATAAACGCACTTTTAAAAGCACACGTGTATGCACATGAAAGATACTGATCTACTCTGAGAATCAGAGAGAAATTATAGTGTAAGTGAAAAACAGGGAACGAACTGTAAAAATACTCCGACTTGTCACAAGCCTCCAGGGGTTCTCCTGAGGACTCGGGAGCAGCACCGTTGAGCCTCCAGCCCATGCTGCATGTCAACCAACAACTCAGCAGACTCTGCACGGGGCTCGGCAGGTGACAAGCAGGACAGCCACCCGTAGGAACAAAGCGCACATTACTCTGCCTACAGGACCTCTCAGTCATTGACCAGACAAGACAAGAAGCAAATTTTTAGCTATACATTGAGATAAGTCTTATAAATGGAAACGCTAGGAATTATGAAAAGGAAGAGCAGGTGGAGGGCTCCGATTTAGACTGGGGTCAGGAAGTCTCAGCCAGGATGACATTTACGTGATGGGCAGGATGGACGGAAGGGAAGCCGGTGCGGGCAGGCAGAGGCAATATCCCCTACCTAGGGGAACAGCAGAAGAGGGAGTCTGGAGGGTTGGGGGGCATTGAGAGGGCTGAGTGGAGTCACACATGACCTTGATGGGCACATGAGGGATTATTTATTTTAGAACACTTGCAGTGGGAATCCACGAAGAGCTCCCAATAGAGGAAAGGCAGGATCCAGTCACACGATGGCAAGGTCACTCTGGCTGCTCTCGTAGAGCACAAAGGAGCAGAGCAGGTGGGTGAAGCCAGATGGGTGAGGACGGCTTCCTGGCAGGAGTGTGAGAGGGAAGACAGCCTCCCACTGCTGGGAGGGGGGCGGGAGGGCAACATTCCGGCCACAGAGGTGTGAGGGGAGAGAAGGCTGGAAGGGAAGGAAGCAAGTGGAGTACAGATTTATTTCGAGGTAGAATGGCAAGGTTGGTTTGCTCAAGGAACAGTCAGGCAACAGGGGTCACCTCCCTATGGAGAGGAAAAAACAAACAAACAAAAAAGGGGTAAGCCAGAGGAAATAACATGAGTCCTTGCAAAGAAAGATTCCACTGGACTAATACCTTTGACAATGGTTTGCAAATATGTTTTGAAATGATTAGATAACTCTCCATTTTCCTCCAGGGGAAAAAAAAAATAACAGAATTCTGGCAATTTTTCAAAAACAAATACAAGCAAAATATTGGGTGATGCAAAGAGAAGTTATTGGTAATTACTGCACTCGATAGTATCATTTCATTCATTCAAACATGAATTACTGTCATCATAACTCTATCAGAATAATTTTTAGTTTATAAGGTTTTGTGATTATACTTCAGCAGGATTATCATACATTTTTCATTTGCCGCTTCTGCTTTGCTAGTTTTCCTACATTTATTTTGTGGAAGTAGTTATATGTTGTCTTCCAAACTGTTAAATATCCCATAGGTATATTACCCACCCCTCTATTTGTATTTTTATCTTATTTTCTTTTGTTTATTATTTGCTTTAAGGGGAAAAACATTACAAGAAATGACAAATTTTCATAACCATTTTAAAAATAGGGGTTTATAGGATGATATTTCTATGTAATCTCGATACACTAATAATAGCATTATGACTAGTTTGCGAAGGAAGGAAGTGAGGAAAGAGAACTTTCCTCTATAAATGCATAAATTATATGCATAAATCATGCAGGATTTAAAAGTCAATTGGCCAGCTAGCAGTGCCTGTGATAAATGTCTTCAGGTTTTAGTCATCACCACATTTAAGCTTGTTATCTCCTCTGCATTCTTAACAGAAACCCAATTATCCCTCCTCCAGCTTTATCTGTGTTCATGGTCCTCCCTTCTGGGGAGCTGGACAGGATGGAAGGATGTGTGTTTTCTTACAGGAGGTGCTTAAGCCACCTATAATTCCTTGTCCTGTTGGTGATCTTCTCCCAATAAATGTTTCCATATACTCCTTCCTTCTCAACTCATCCTGGGCTTGATTCTTTCAGTAATGTATGTTTCATTCACCCAGACACACATAAACATAACTTGTACTTTGCTCTATGGCATCAATGATAGGAGAATTGCTACAGCTACGTGCTACCACTAAAGATGGCTCCCACCAGCCAGTTCATATACAATGCAGTGATACTAGCAGCAGCCTGAATCAAATTTCATGATAGTTTCATCTGCCTTAAGATCTTGGATTGTGGTTGAAACAGCAAATGATTAAGAATCAGTCAAATCCATGGAGATTCATGGCTTTCCTCCTTACCAGGAACTTCATGAACCCCCACTAAGGCACAAGGAGTAAGACTCCCAAATTCCCAAGACTGACTTTGGTGGGACCCTTAGCCCACCCTGAGAGGCACATTTGAGAAAGGAAGAACCAGAGAATGAATTATCTCAGCTTCTCTTACATGTTTTCAGATTGGTCAGAACCAAGCAAAACTTAAGCCACTCTGATTAGGATCAATGATGTCAAATGTATTCATCTTCCCTCTGGGTGCTTTAAATTCAGATAATTTTAACTCCTAGGGATAAAACACAACATGTTGAAAAGCCTTGTCTCTACAGACAATATGAAATTGCACCCCCCAATAAATCTGATTTTGTTTCTTCTCATGGTTTTATTCTCTGTGTTGACCAGCATAATTATAAGGACATATTGTATGTAGTTTGTTTTCTACTAAAGGGACAAATTAAAGTTACCCATAGTAACATAACATAATAAAATAAAATAAAAATAAATAAAATTACCCATCCATAATTCTAGAAAGGTGGTATAGACCTCATCAATCTCTCATTTTTACTTTATCCACCCAGCAACACTGTGAAGGAGGTAGAGCAGTTATTGGCTCTGGTTCACAGATGATAAAGAGACAGAAAAGTTGTGTGATCTCCTCAAGGTCTTAGAAGCTTGGGAGAAGTGGAGACAGATTCAAGCCTCGATGTCTGACTCCCACTTCTGCTCTCTTTCCCCAATAACATGAACCTCTTCACCACCCCTTGGTCCCCGTTGGCTCACAGTACTTTGGGGCAGAGGATTTGTTGGATTAAAGGATAAAAGTACGTGACAATCACAAATTTATTTAAATGATATTAGTGCTGTAGTGCCTGGGTGGCTCAGTTGGTTAAGTGACTGCCTTCGGCCCAGGTTATAATCCTGGAGTCCCGGGATCGAGTCCCACATGGGGAATCCCTGTTCGTCCGGGAGTCTGCTTCTCTCCAGCTGACCTGTCTCCTCTCATGCTCTCTATCTCTCATTCTCCCTCTCTCTCAAATAAATAAATAAAATCTTTTAAAAATAATAGTATTTTTATAAATGAAATTAGTGCCTATTTTCTATTCTATTAGTTGTTGTTGGTGTGGCTACATTTCCAACAGTCATCAGGAGATTTTAACTCTTGTGATAATTGTAGATCAGACTGTTGCAATCCAACCCCCCAACCAAGGACAACTAGAGACAAGGACAAAAGGTAGGGAAATGCCTCTTTGAAGGCTTTCCCAAACTTCCAAGACAATATAAGCTGAGATCCCAGAGACAAAGTACGGAGAATTAAATTCACCATGAAGTGCTATTGTCCCCATCAGTCATTTGTGAATTAGGAGCTGAGCTTACACTGCTTGTGAAGCCTGTCAGGTAACTGAAGGTGAGAGGTGAAGAAGCTGAGCAGAGTTTCCAGAAGTCTCATTGCATTCGGAGACTAAGAATGGAGTTCAGGTCCCAGCGTAAAAGAGAATGCCTGGAAATTAACCCAGGCATTCAGTGGAAATCCTGAAGGGCTTCATACATGGGTTAGGAATAAGCAGAAACGGACCAAATACCAGATAATAAAGCCCAACCTCTAATCAGTCAATCCCTGGTCAGATTTAATTTATGATTAGCTTCTGAGCCACCGGGCCCAAACTTTAATTCACAAATGCATCTAGGGGAAATTGGTGCTTAATGATGAGTCTTCCTATCAGAAATAGAAATAGAGGTGCCTGGGTGTCTCAGTCAGTTAAGCATCTGCCTTAAGCTCAGGTCATGATCCCAGGGTCCTGGGATTGAATCCCACATCAGGCTTCCTGATCAGCATAGAGTCTGCTTCTCCCTCTCCCTCTCCCTGCCACTCCTCCCTGCTTGTGCTCTCTTTATCTGTCAAATAAAGAAAACCTTAAAAAGAAAAAGAAATAAAAATAGGTCCTTCCTAAGGATGATAGCAAATTATTTTTATAATGTTTTAAAATATGTCTGGCATTAAATTAAAAATTACTTAGCATACTATAAGATAAGATCAAATGACAGAAAAAAAAGGGGAGAAAAAAAAAAAACCAGAGACTCAAGGGAAATCCAAATACTGATATTAAAGTAAGTCATCAGGGGCACCTGGGTGGCTCAGTGGGTTAAAGCCTCTGCCTTCGGCTCAGGTCATGATCCCAGGGGATCGAGCTTGGATCCAGCCCCACATTGGGCTCTCTGCTTGGCAAGGAGCCTGCTTCCCTTCCTCTCTCTCTGCCTGCCTCTCTGCTTACTTGTGATCTCTGTCAAATAAATGAATAAGATCTTTTAAAAAAATAAAGTAAGTTATCAGACACAAACTTTAAATTACATACATACACATACTAATATGATCAAGAAATCGAATGACAAAATGGAGACTATCAACAGAGTCACTGAAACCATTAAAATGAATCAAATGGAAAATTGAAAATTAAAAGTGCTATAAATTTAATTAAGAACATAATAGATTGATTTGACAGCAGGATATTGAGGGCTGAAAAGAGTTACTAAGTTGTAAGACAGGTCAAAAAATAATTTTTAAAATGAGGCGAACAATGTTAAGAGTATAAGAGATATACACTACCTTATTTAAAAAAAATCCTGGAGCACCTGGGTAGCTCAGTTGCTTAAGAGTCTGCCTTTGACTCAGGTCATGATCCCGTGGTCCTGGGATAGAGTCCCACATCCAACTCCCTGCTATGTGGGGAGTCTGCTTCTCCCTCTGCCTCCTGTTCTCCCTGCTTGTGCTCTCTCTGTCTCTCTCTCTCAATGTGTGTCATAATAAATAAATAAGTAAATAAATAAATAAAGTCTTAATATAAATAAATAAAAAATTTTGAAGCCCCTAACACATATTTAATTTGAGTCTGAGAAAGTAACAAAGAAAGATAATGGGGGAAAAGCAATAACAGAAAGACAAAAATGACAAGAACTTTCAAAATCTGATGAGCATTGTCAGTCCAGTTTCACAATATAAAATACATACAAAGAAAACAATTGTACAGAGAAACATACACACCAGCATGAAAGATTTTAAAACTTAAGACAAATGGAAAATTGCAAGAGTTGCCAGTGGAAAAAAATACATAAAGCCTTCAATGAGGACAAAAATTTTCACAGAAGGTTTCTCAACTGAAACCATGCAAACCAGACTGGATAAAATCTTCCACTCACTGACATGAAATGAATTCTGTATCCATCTAAAAGATGGATATTCATTAGTTTTTTTTCTTTCTAGTTTCTTTCTATATTTGCTAGATTTTAAAAGGCAAAATAAAGAAATTTTTAGACAAACAAAAACTGGTAGAATTTGAAGCCACATACTAAATAAAATTATCCCGAAAATCTATATATCACAAAGATACCAGTAAGAATAGAGTCACAGAAAAAATAAATGTGTGGGGAAAATTCTAAATCAATATTAATTATAAAAATGTTTTATTGAGTTTTAAATACTTAGAATTTTAAAATATGCAGCAACAATAGCACGAAATAGAAACAGAAAGGAAATGGAAGGAAAATGTTCCTTGATGTAGTAGAAGTTGAAATCACAGATTCATGTTGTCAACTCTAGAGCAGTACTTCTCAGCCAGGGATGATTTTTGCCCCCAAAATAGAAATTTCTGTAGACTTCTGTGGTTGACACTGTTGGAAGGAGGGTAGTTGCTTCTGGTATCTACTGGGTATAGTCCAAGGATTCTGCTACACATTTTACATTGCAACTAACAGTCCCCTAGAACAACCAAAAACATTTAAGCCCAAAATGTTAATCATGCTGAGGCTGAGAAGTCTGCTCTCTCTAGGGTACCCACTAAAGAGTGATTCAAGAAAACCTGATGATAAACATGTACCATCACCTGGCAGATTTACAACTTAGATTTATACCCAGAAGTCATGTGTGCATAGGTGCACCAAGAGACGCATATATAATAAGACTGTTTTAGCAACATTATTGGTAGAAGGAAGAAAAAAAACCTGAAAACAACCCATGTGGTCATCAACAGTAGAATGTCTAAACAAAGTATAATTCATTTCACTCATAGGGTTGGAAAACTATATAGCGATGAAAATGGACACAAAGCAACATGAATGTGTCTCATTAACACATAAGCATTGCAGAACACATCCTTCTCTACTTTCCTTATAAAAATTCCAAAAATCATCAAAGCTTAGCTACAGTATGGGAAGTGAAGGTAGTGTTTTCCAAGTCCGGGAAGAGAAAAGCCTTAGTGCTAAGGAGGGCAGAGGGCGATATTCTATTTCTGGTTTTGGGTGATGTTTACATGGCTGTGTTCAATTTAGGACAATTGATTAAACTAAATACCTATAATTTCTTCACTTTTATGCATATATGGTATACTCCAGTTTAAAAAAAAAGAAAGAAAGATGTCTTTGATAATGAGCAAGTAATGAAAAGTTGAGGCCCCTGGTTCCCAGAGCAATACCTGGTACACTTTCCAAAATCCAGGGTATTTGTACCAATCTGGAAACCCTACTGCACCCAAATCTCTGCTTTTGCTAAACTCCAGCTAGCCAGTTTGCTTGGCTTCCCCATACTGATATTTAATCTTTCCTGTGGTGCTGGAGAAGAAGGGAGAGGGTGAATGGGGAGCCAAACCACCTGCATGAGACTGTCTTGAGTAGTGAGCCCTAGAGTGGAGACCTCCACGTGATCGGCGTAGCACTGGGCTTATAAGGCAGTCAGGTTAGAGTATTTTGGTATATGCTAAGCAAAATGCTTCAGAATTCATCTTTTTTTTTTTAATAGCGTGATTCCTATTTATAACAATAGTGGCATCATTCACTTATAAATTTTCTCTCCCGGGAACAATAGTCACAGTATGACTCAGGTGAAATGAGTCTCCAACTCATTAGCAACTGAATTAAAAGATCAGAAATTAACCATTGAGGCTATTTCTAGTAAGATAAAATAGAGAACACATACTCCTAAAAGTGTGAGTAATGCTTTCATAAAGTGAGCTTTTTCCTTATTCTTTTAAACATCCGTCTCTCTGCACTTTATAAATATGGAATGATGTGAAATAGAAATGACTGAAAGCTTTTCCTCCAAATCAAAAGTAGAGATTGAATTATATCATCATGAATTTGTTCTTTTGCTCGTTTTTTACTATTAAAAAACTCACAGGTTTATCTTATGAAACCCCTGAGCTTTATAAGTCAGGATAGAAATCTAACTCTACTACATTCTTACAAGAACAGTACGTGGTAGATACAGAGGTTAAGTTATATTCCGAGGACAGTTTCTTTCTATACTCACTATAAAAATCATTGCTAAAATTGTGAATTTAAATAAATCATGTATTTTTCAATAAAGAAGGCAAATCTTTAGAAGATATCTTTAGATTAAAATCGACATAAAAACAAATGATGTACTACTATATATTGGCTAGCTGAACATAATAAAAAATAAAAAACAAATAAAAAATACTAAAAACCAATAAATAAATAATAAACATTGGGGCACCTGGGTGATTAGCATATGACTCTTGATTTCAGCTCATGATCTCAGGGTCCTCAGATCAAGCCCCACATCAGGCTAGGTGTGGAGCCCACTTAAGATTCTCTCTCCCTTTCCCTCTGCTCTTCCCCCATCTCTAAATAAGTAAAATAAAATAAGTATTCCAGAATAAAATGACGTTTTATTCCCTCCCAGGTCATTTGAGTCTCTATCCTACAACAAACTCACTTTTCCATTCTCTGGATTGTTTTGAGTATTTTCCCTTCTCCTAAAACTCTACCTCTATCTCTGCAGAAGCTTTTCTTTCTATACTCACTGGGCATTTAGCCATTATTGGATCTATGTCAGATATGACCCATTCAATACAGAGTTGCTTTCATTTTGTTCACCATTTCTTTCTACTGCCCTGTCCCTTGGGAGCAGGTGCTCCCGGCTCTAGCTAAGTTCCTCCCCAGGCACCCATCCCGCTGACTCCTCTGAACCACCTCTTCTGTCCTCAGCAGCCCTCAACCAGCAAGTGTCTTCTTTCAGCTCGAGATTCAACTGCACCGTCTTTATCTATCCATCAGCAGGTAAAATGTTCAAGAGTCTCCTATCCTTAAAAACATGCCCTTGGCTTTCTATATTCCTCCCATTACTTCTTCCATTTCCCACCAAAAACTTGCCCACGTTTGTTCCTTCTGTTTCTTCACCACTACTCCCCAAACCACTTATATTTCTCTTTTCTTCCAACACACCGTGCACTAACTACCATATGTAAGAAAGACCCTGCTGAGTCAATGTAGCTGTACCCGGTGAAGGTGTCACATTGCCTCCCAGCCCACACGCGATCCTTCTTTCCCAGCGGCACCATGTGCTTCGCAGCTGTTCGAGCCAGCAACTAGCAAGGAGCGCCCCGGAGATGGGAGTCAGTCTCAGCTTCCTGTTCCACTGCCTACTTCTCTTGGAATTCTGCTGTGCTTCAGAGATGGGGTAAATGCCAAGCACATTTTTAAGGCTTTTAAAATAGTTTGCCAATTATCTCTGACAATGTTGTAATCGTTTATAATTCTGCAACAGTACAAAAGGGCTAAAGCTGGTGTCAGGATATTTTCCGTCTCTTTTGTCTTGACCAACATGGTGTGTGAGAAATGGTCTTCTCTTTTTCTTCTTTTTTTTTTTTATCCCTGTAAGACTCAATTCTTTTTTTTTTTTAAAGATTTTTTATTTATTTATTTGACAGACAGAGATCACAAGTAGGCAGAGAGGCAGAGAGAGAGAGAGGAGGAAGCAGGCTCCCTGCTGAGCAGAGAGCCCGATGCGGGACTCGATCCCAGGACCCTGAGATCATGACCTGAGCCGAAGGCAGCGGCTTAACCCACTGAGCCACCCAGGCGCCCCAAGACTCAATTCTTTTTCCACATAGCTATTAATCCCTCATATATCTGGGTGTTTGCATTTTCACACTTCATTCATGTCCTTATTATTATGTCAACTTCTTATTGTTTTGTAAACACTCTAAAGATGGATATGAAGCTTTTGAATTTTTTTTACCAGCTAAATATACAGTTTTAAGTCAATATATGTATATATAAGATAAATAAAGTTAGTTCAGTATATAGTAAAAAATCACAGTATCGTCACTAAAAGAAGTATCAGCATCATTACAGCCCCCAGCTTTTGGACTAGGCAGACAGTAGTAGGGCCATGAATTCCACTCTAACTCAAACTAAATGTGTTACGGACACTCTATGGCTTCTCAGTGAAGTGAGTTACTGATTTTTGTTCGTCCCCGAGTCAAGGACGCTGTGGTCTTACTTACCGTGAACGTTGAGGTGCCTGCAGTCCCTCCGATGTGGGTGGACCAGTCACGTTGACGAGTGTCCATATGTCCCACCTGTGGGTCTCAGGTGAGGACATTATTGGATGGTGGGGGGCAGGGAGCAGAAATGAACAGCAGGGCTGTCCCCTCAGCCTCCAATGCCCATGACCACCTAACATTTACTCTTTCTTTACAACTATGTAATCTAAGTGATAAAAAGCAATGATATGCAGAAATCTGGACTAAACAAGGAGTTGTTTTCAGTTCTTGTAGACACCTGCCCTCACCCCAGCTCCCTACACCCCTGCCTGGAAGATGTGGCTGACCTCCCCGCCTTCCTGCCTCCACGCTCCCTCCTGGCCTTGTACAAAGTCAGCTTGGAAGTCTTCCTAAACCCTGACTTTGGCTCTATCACTCGACATACCCTAAAGAATAAGAAGAGTAGATTCAGACTGTGGTTATTCTACAAAGAAAGTATTAGTTCCTTTTCCAAACTTATAAAGATCGTATTCCCGTGAACCCTCTCTTTTACCCAGGAGGCTGAAGCACCTTAGCACCCCCTTCAAGGACCTTCCGTCTCCAAACATATCTTTGCCTCCCTTTCACAGACGTGAGTCCCTATCCCCACCACCAACGACCCCTCAAGTGCTGAACTCAGCTCTGCCTTCAGCATTTCCCAGTGTCCTGGCTCCTCACTGGGACTCCAGGCCCCACGCTGTGAGAACCCTGTGTGTTCTTCTCCCCTTGCCCTAACTCTGTTTCTCCTCCAGCCCCATTATCCCTGAGGACCTTGCATGCCCAGAGTAGCTGTGACCCCAGGCCCTGGATCAGAATCTAACAATGTCCACTCTCTACGTGTGACTAGACACTTGTCTGTGTTTTATTAACTAGTTGAGAGAAGGGCAGCTCTCAGCAGGCCACCTCCATTCCTTTGTTCCTGGGCATTCCAGATCTGGACAGTGGTCAGAGATCTAAAACTAGGTCCCCAAACCTATCCCTCCACCTCACAGACAACAGGTTTCATGGTTGCCTCCTTGTCCCACCTGGAGCTGTGGCTGACCACCTCCCACCTGGATTCCCTCACATCCCTTCTGGGTCCCTAGGTTCCATCTTCCCATACTGTCTGTGGCTCAGTCCCTGCTCAGCCATATATGGCCGTGACCTAACCAAGAGCCCACTGTGGAGATCACAACTCTTTAGGTGATGAGTAAAGGCAGACTTTATCCAGATCACCCCCTGAGGCAGGGGCCCCACCCTCGGGATTTCTGAGACTTCTAGAGAGGAAGGGGTTTGGTGGGCTCACCTGCCTTCACTGAGCACCTCCTGTGTGTGGAAGAAGGCAGTAGCTTGAAAAAGCAGAAGTCATGGGAGCTTCCTTCTCTGAGATGCCTTCCTATACCTGACAATACAATACAATACAATACAACACAATACAATACAATACAATACAATACAATACAATACAATACAATACAAAACAATACAATACAATACAATACAACACAATACAATACAAAACAATTAGAAAACATGACTGGGAAATCCAATCTTTTATCTTGAATTTCGATCCACTTAAGACGGCTTGTTTTAGTGAGGTCAGCACTGCCTGCCTTCTTGAGGAAGGGTGTGCAAAAGCAACCTGTCACTGCTATTAGTTCCAAATACCCCTAAGACTGGTGTGAACACAGTAGGGTTTACTTTCCTCAAATGATATGAAGTCCAGCAGCGTAGTCCATTTGCTCAGAAACCCAGGGTCCTTCTGACATCCCATTCTAGCATGTGGCTTCCCGCCTCAGGTGACAGGACAGAAGCTGGTTCACATTCTGGGCAAGGAAAAACAGAAAGGGATAGTTTTCTCCCGATGAGCGTTGATGCATGGGGCATGACTGCCTGCCTGTCTGGGTGTGTGTTTCTGGCTCACACAGGAAGGATCCATGAGTATTTTAGCTGGGAATATGTCACACACATCCCTCCTTCCAGATAACAGACTTGTTAATAAGAAAGAAGGGAATAATGAATGCAGGGTAGGCAAAGCAGAGATTGTCCCCATGGGCTTACTTTCCACACCCAAGTTAACAAAAATGGAACTCATGCTGTCATAAAATTTTATATTGCCTGTGACACTATATGACAAACAGGACTACTGTTGCATTGTTTGTTTTCTTTGTGCCAGAGTCAGATAATTAGGCCAACCTACAGCTCCACAGTAATCAACTGGAACAGAAGGGATGATACTATTTTTAGACACTTCACAAAGGCAGCATTTCTGGAGTAAGACCTGACAGGTTTCATTTTTGTTGTTCATTAACCGTTCGTCTTCTTCAGCTCTTGAGGTTCTTGTTTTGCATGTATTTCTCAAGAACAGGTGTGAGTTTGGGATCCCAAGACAAAAAGGAGAGAAACAAAATCCCTACTTTGCTGTTCCGTATCCTACCTCCTCAGCCCACATACATCATTCTTACAAAAGAGGAGACATATGAGAAAAAAACAAAAGGCCGGATGGCAAAAAGTTCTTCGACGTCTGATTCACATTGTTTTGAGAATGGAAAAAATGTCTTAGCTCATTCGAGTACAGAAGCTCCTCTGATTAGTTCTTATATGATTATAACACATAAAACACTGATAAAATATTTGGTTTATGAGTTAAGATATTAAACATTTATAACAGTTTACATTCATTCAGATCAATTCACATTGACTTCTTATGAAGTCTGATTATCTAGATCAAATTGAGAAAGAAATTTTGTAACCATGCAGTTACTGTCAAGGATGGTAATTTGCCAAAATGGATAATTCAGGTAAAAATGGCTTCCATTTCATGCCTCGATTACCAATGTTCACTGATCTCTACAATTTGTGTTAAGAAGATGAGACAGAAAATTATGCAGCCCAGTCATGTAACAATAATGATAACTGCTGAGAATTCTCATTCCTTCTGATTTGGGCATGTCATTTCTTCTTTGATTTTTCTAAGAGAGAATGGGGTAAAGGCTGACTGTTTTCTTCTAAAATTTTTTTTTCACCAAACTTGTAATTATAGTGACCAGTGAAATAAGTTGAGACTATTCTATCAATAGAAAATAAGAAGAGGGGCCCCTGGTTGGCTCAGTGGTTTAAAGCCGCTGCCTTTGGCTCAGGTCATGATCCCAGAGTCCTGGGATCGAGCCCCGCGTCGGGCTCTCTGCTCAGCAGGGAGCCTGCTTCCTCCTTTCTCTCTCTCTGCCTGCCTCTCTGACTACTTGTGATCTCTGTCTGTCAAATAAATAAATAAATAATCTTTAAAAAAAACAAAAAACAAACATACAAAAAAAAAAACTCTTAAAAAAAAGAAAATAAGAAGAATATCAGAGCAGTGGGTGTTATATTGAACTGACGAATCATTGAACATTATATGTAAAAAACCAAGGATGTACTATACCTTGGATAATTTAATTTTAAAAAATTTAAAAAGATAAATGTGTGTGTGTGTGTGTGTGTGTGTGTGTGTGTGAAATACAAAAGGTTAAAAGCAATCAGGGTGAGTTTAAAGAAAAATTGAGTAGATAGTGATTACCTTACATCTTTTTTTTAATTTATTTTTTATTTATTTTCAGCATAACAGTATTCATTATTTTTGCACCACACCCAGTGCTCCATGCAATCCATGCCCTCTATAATACCCACCACCTGGTACCCCAACCTCCCACCCCCCACCCCTTCAAAACCCTCAGATTGTTTTTCAGAGTCCATAGTCTCTCATGGTTCACCTCCCCTTCCAATTTCCCTCAACTCCCTTCTCCTCTCCATCTCCCCACGTCCTCCATGCTATTTGTTATGCTCCACAAATAAGTGAAACCGTATGATAATTGACTCTCTCTGCTTGACTTATTTCACTCAGCATAATCTCTTCCAGTCCCGTCCATGTTGCTACAAAAGTTGGGTATTCATCCTTTCTGATGGAGGCATAATACTCCATAGTGTATATGGACCACATCTTCCTTATCCATTCGTCCTTTAAAGGGCATCTTGGTTCTTTCCACAGTTTGGTGACCATGGCCATTGCTGCTATAAACATTGGGGTACAGATGGCCCTTCTTTTCACTACATCTGTATCTTTGGGGTAAATACCCAGTAGTGCAATTGCAGGGTCATAGGGAAGCTCTATTTTTAATTTCTTGAGGAATCTCTACACTGTTCTCCAAAGAGGCACACCAACTTGCATTCCCACCAACAGTGGAAGAGGGTTCCCCTTTCTCCACATCCCCTCTAACACATGTTGTTTCCTGTCTCGCTAATTTTGGCCATTCTAACTGGTGTAAGGTGATATCTCAATTTGGTTTTCATTTGAATCTCCCTAAGGGCTAGTGATGATAAACATTTTTTCATGTGTCTGATAGCCATTTGTATGTCTTCATTGGAGAAGTGTCTGTTCATATCGTCTATCTAGCTCTATAGTTCCTTCTTGATTTATCTTCTAAGAAGCATCTGTGCATATATTTGGCTGCTGTCTTTCATGACAATTAAGATGTCTAGAATTCCACTTTTCCTCAGATTATTTAGTATGCCGTATCAGGGTTTTTTTCAGCTGCAGGTAATACAAAATTGAATGAAGTGATTCAACCAAATACATTTTCTCCACAGGCAATACCAAGGGAAGAGATATACATCCTGGATGAGAAGAGTATCACCCCCAAACTGAACTAGGGAGACATGTTCCTTCCACCTTTCTGATCTGTGATCCTTAATGAATGGCTTTCATTCTCATGCTCATAGAATGGCTGCAGTGCCTCTAAGCATCACATCCATATTCCAGGCAGCAAGAAGGAAAGGGAGAAAAAGCCAAAAGAGTGTGCCAGCTAAGCCTGACCCTTCTTATCAGAGAAAATAGTGGCTTTCCCAGAAGTCCTCTCCACCCTCTCCCCCAAAAAAGTCTGATTACTTCTTATTGGACAGAACTATGTCATAAGGTCACCACTAGGTGGAAGGGAGTCTGGAAAATTGAGATTGTTAGCTGAACACATGTCTCCTCAAGTAATATAGAAGATTCCTTAGAACTGGAAGAAGAGGGGTGATAAATATTGGGTAAACCAATCATAATATCGTTCACAGTTTCCTTTGTGGTTAGAATATACTTATGTATTCATTTTTACTTAATAATTGACACTGACATTAATTAAAAATTCATAACTAACTAACTAACTTCATAGTTATAGCTAAGATTCATAATACTTATGGTATTGAGAAGAGGGAGCTGTGATCTGGAAGGGAGTCCTCAAAGGGAGGCTGACTAGGGTGTGGAAGTGCTCACAGGGTCAGTGGTGCACCCTGGTAAAGATCTCCGTCCTCTCTCTGCGTTCACTGGCTACCGCGGTGCAAGAGTAAGTGGTGGGGCGGGCAGGAAGATGGCAGGGGTGAGTTGACAAAGAAGAGGCTTGCAAAGTGCAATGTGGAGGAGGGAGATGTACAGAATATGTGTGTATATATCCACCCAGAAAGCAGGGAAGGGAGACATGGGGAGACAGAGGTACCCAATGACAATGTCAGAACCCCTGATTTAGTGATGCCTGATGCTATTTCTGCTCTCAGAGGCATTAAACTCTAATTTTATAGTAAGCTAGTTTAAACTCTGCTTAACAGGTACTTCTTCTTTGCCAGTTGCCAAATGGATAACCGGTTGTCCACATCTCCCTTTGAGGGATCCTTCTTTCAGCCTACATGGGTCATCTCCAGTTTAGGAGAAAAAAGAACAGTCCAAGTGCAACTACTACAAAAAATAAAACGCACATAAATTCACTAACACGCAGTTCCCAGCCATCAGAGGACTGTCCTTGCAGAGGTCTGCATAGTTCCTCTTGAAGTCATGCTTTGGAAAATGGATTGATACTCTTTTTATCTGGAAAATTTGCTCGCTTTCCCTTTGTTGTATCTGTTTATCTTGGTGTTTTTTGTCAATGTAAAACAAATTCAGATTCTTAGAAGAGCTGATATTTTCAGGTCACCTTAACTCGTCTTGCATCAGGAAAATAAGCTGGACCTCAATCTGGTGTACCACGCGGGATCTTTCTTTCATATGGCAGTCCTGATAGGATCGGGTCACATGGCTGCCGTAGTCTAACCCACTACAACGGTGGAGATGACATCTTGGGAAAAAAAAAAAAAAAACACTTCTTTCCCATGTGGCTCCCTGGGAAGGCTTCTCCCTCTTTTCTGTGCCACCATGAGAATGAACTCAGCTTTCTCACTATGGCTTTGCACCTTAAAATACAACCAATTTATTCTATGTTTAAAACATCCTTTTTAAAAAACTTTTATGATCTTTGGAATTCATTGGCCATGTTTCACGATGACAAGAAAAGCGCCTGATTATATGATGTATATATATTCCATATTCCATACACAAATTGCCAGAAAGTAATTTAGTAGCATAAATTGAGGACAAGCAAATTTACACATCTTGAAATAAATGTTGAGTTCTTTTACTCCTTGAATAATTTTTCCAAAATTATTTTCCTTCTGTCCTAGGACTTTAATTCGGATAAAATCCGCTTCCTCGGTCCTCCTTGCACACACCTGTATTTAGCAGGGCAAGCTTAAATTTCTGTTCATCGTTTCAAATGTACCACCACCTCTTAGAGCATTTATTTCTGACCAGGTCAGTATCCCATCACACCAGACCCCCCTCTCTGCTGGCGTTTGGCATCCCTCGAATCCAAAAGTAACAGCTAATTTGCAGGCCATATGGTTTCCACTTCTAACTAGTTCTGCACCAGATTTTAAGAACCACTTAACTAAATTACTGTTGAAAACTATCAACCTTAAATTGACACTATTAGAGGCAAGTATTAAAGCCACATTCAATGACTTGTCTTGTTTTCATTGGGGCTTCATGAGGTAGAAAATGTTTGTGTGTGAGATTAAATGATAATCAAATTGTTCTTTGATCTTTTTTCCCATGGTGTGGACATCATATGGATAGTCAGAGGTCATGCAGATTGTTGCTGAGCTGGGACATTATTTTGATATAGGTGAAGCCAGCCATATGTAGAGTAGAAAAGTTCCCTCTTGAGAAATCATCTGGAATGCGTGTATTAAGACTTCATTTGCATGACACTTGAGAAATCTGTGAGCCCCTAGTGAGCTTTTATTCATGAGTCTGCCAAGAATGTGGCTATAAAGACAGTTGTGGGGTCTCCAACAATTATCTTTGGAAAAGCATGTAGGAAAAAAATACAGTTTTATGAAACAAACAAAAAGATGGCTGAAAGGAAAATCTTCAAAAAGTCTATGCATAAACAGACAAATTCACACATAAAAACACTAGAATGAATTGTCAAAGAATCAATTTATATGTACTTTCATTATCAGAGGGGACTCAGGTCAGAAATCCATGGAGCTTCGTGAGGAATGTATCCAAGAAGCCCAAACCAATTCACTCTGCATATTGGACACATCTGGGAAAGACTGTCCTGGGGAAACAGCAGATAGGACCCAGGCTCTGAGGGAAGTCATGGCTCCCTCCTATGGCTCCCTGTCCAACAGAAGTTAGAAAGTTTGACCCTTAAGAACTTAGAAAGGAAACACAGATCTACTGTAAATTTAACAGAGACTGCAAGCCAGTAAGTTGGGAATGTAAACCTGGTATAATTCCCATCAACTATTTACCAGTAAAATCAACATTTGTTGAAATAAGACTAATTTAAGAAGAGTTTCTTGATAATGTCTGCAATGAAATCAGCGAAAATAAAAAAACATAAATTGTGTTAACACAACTCTATGGAGACATCTTCTGAGTCTTAATGACTTAGTTATCTTCATTCATCTTGCATTTTAGTCAATTCAGTGACTTTCTTATTTTTATTATTACCAATAATATTGAAGGAATATTGCTACCCACCATTTCACACACAACTTACTCACAGTACTGAGGTTGTCACAATTTCTGATTTTACAGATGAAGGATCCAAGACTGCATTAATTCCTGCAAAGTGTCCAAAATAAACATGGTAGGTGATGGCAAAGATTTGAGTCAGGTGTCTGAGCCCAGATCTAAGTTTTGTGCACCTATATGTCCCTGCCTCCCAAATTTCCGCTGCTTATTACCTGGGATTCAAATATTGAGAAGCATCTTGAAAGTGAGTTCTTTAATTCTACCTCTTTTGGGTATTGGACTTGTATAAATTGTAGAAAATCTTTGCTCTGAGTGTTTTTCTCTCAAGATGTTTAAATCAACATTCATAGCATGGGTTTAAAGTGAATGTCCATAAGACCAAGCAGGTAACCTGCAGGTGCGAGTTTCCTGAATGTAAGGAGATACAAGAATGAGGACACACACACACACACACACGCACACAGGCCAAGCATTCAAATACACTATGAAAACACACTACACTGATCAAAGAAAAGCTTTCTGCCACCCAGATTGCTCTTGTGGGCAAAGGGCTTATAACCCTAGATCTGATGTCTGCAGTAAAATCAATTGGTAAAACTGCTCAGGTAAAATTTTGCTCCAAGCACAGATACTGAAGAAGATTCAGACTTTGAGGTACATTTGAATGTTCTAAATAGGTACAATGTACATAGATAATCTTTCACAAGATTGAAAAGGAAATCTCTTGGAATGGAAGAATAAAACCAAGCCATAATACAGATGGGTAGGAATATTTTAATTAGATGCATTTGTTAATGCTGTTACTGCTCCAGAATTCTAAGTTTCCAGAGGTTAAAGTTCCCCTTTATTCTTACCTGATGAGAATGACCTTCAATTGTTAAAAATGAGAACTAGTAATGCCAAAATGGGACATCCAATTCATGCAAACTTTCTGAGCATTTGACTCTATTCTTGGTACATGTACCAAGGAAAATAAGATTTCTCGCTTCTACAGTTCATCTCTGTTTAAATTGTATAATATCTTGGTGATGTGTCAAAAATGACCAGGGATTATATTTACCATCATTGGGCAATACTAAGGTGCAGTGTATATGCAGACCGGCAGTTGGGTCCAATTGTGACCATCATGATCACTCACAAGGTAACTAGGTCTTGAGAATCACTGTTTTGGAAGGGAAAACATTTTTTAAATTTGGACTTCAGCTGTTTTCGTTGTTGTCTATACCTTATATCAGCAAAACTACTGACTGCATGAATTCATATCAATTTTCTACTGCAGATGGAAAAAGGAGACTTAAAAAGTGGTACAATTGCACCAGAGGTTGTCTAGTGCGGACAGAGCCAGAGGAGAAGGCTATGTTCACATGGAGGGTTGGAATGACATATTTACATACCAAGGAATGCCTACGGTTGCCAGGAAACCACCCACAGCTAGGAAGGAGCAAAGGAGGATTCCTTCCAATTTTCAAAGGGTTTATGGTTCTGCCAACAACGTGATTTCAGAGTTCTACCCTCCAGAACTGTGAGACAACACATTTCAGTTGTGGGGCACTTTGCAACAGCCCTGGAAAACGAATGCAGTGGAGAACTACAAATGAATCTCATCAATGCTATTGCCCGAGACATTGCCATTTGACTTTGGCTATCTTGGTATAGTTTTTAGTAACATTCCTTAACTCTCAAAAGTGCCCTGTATGGATGAAAGTATTATGCTTTGCATCTAGCCAGCTTCCATAATCTTTACTTCCAAACATCCCCCTTCTTAAGGGGGTGTGAGGGAAGGGCAGGGAGAGTGACGAGAGAACGTGAACAGCATCTTGTATGAAGGGGTAAGTTGTTTTAAATCTCTGAGATAGAAAAATAGAAACCATGCACACTTAGTTGAAGTGTAGGAAAGCCGGTTGCTGCAGTGCTTAGCTTTCATCTGCTTGTGAGTGGCTGAGCTCTCTAAACACCCAGGACCAGTAAGTGGATATTCAGTACCAGTAAAAGGAAGGGGACTGGTGATGGGTTGAGCTCCCACTTCTGACCTCTTGCAGGTGAGGGCCAACTCTAGTCAGGGCCATGCTGGGTGTCTCAAACTCTGAGAGAAAAACACAAGGTCTTATGAGCTTGAGAATCAAGAGGACAGACTCCAAAGTGAACATGGCAGTTGGGAAGAGAGGAAGGAACTGCTGAGAAAACACAGTGGAGGAGTGGCAAATTCTGTGCGTCGACTCTGCCCACAGCCCTGGCTGTTCCCCCCCTCCGCCTCCTTCCCCTACCTACTCCCATGGAGCCCTGTCTGTAGACTGAGCTCGGCTCAGCTGAGGCTCAAAGAACAGAACAGAGATTTCAGCTGCTGCCTCCTTCTAGGGAGATGGGGTAAGGAATTTGAATTGAGTCCAAACATAAAACTAAATGAACACTTTTGAGAGAAATATACAAGAATTCATAGTTGTTATGTTGTCTCAGTCATAATATCCAGGATACAATCCAAAATTAGCAGATGTACAGAGAAACTCATGCTAGAGCAAAGGCAACCACAAAGACCTCATTCCCTGCAGATTTCAACAAAGAAAGCGAAAGGAAGCAAAGCCTTAGCTGAAATCCTGGGGATCGCTAGCAGGTACAAGCTAGTCAGGGCCCTCTGCCTCCAAGTGCCCATAGCATTCTGCTTTCTTTTTCAGAGGGCCTCTGTTCCAAGGCCTTTACTTGGACCCTCATCAAGGCACACATCATGCTTTGTATGCGGAGTGAAGGACAAGGATAGCCCACGTAGGCAGAGGGGGAGGATGTTGGAAAGCAACCTCTTCTAGGTGGTAAGTTTGTCTTTCCTTTCTTGGGCTTGAGGACACAAGACCTGTATGCGAGCTGCTGGAGGTCAGCTTCTGAGCTATGGTGACTCTGGCTCATTTACTGAACCTCTGTGGGATGGAGCAGCAGAGGCTACAGTGTGCCTGTCAAAGACAGAGCATAGTTCCATCTACCTCTGTGCCGTATTTTTTAGTTGCCTCATTAACTTCACTTTGTGAGAGCTAAAGGGCCCTGGAGATCATCTAATTTATCCTCATCTTGTAAGAATTAGTCCCAGAAAGTTCAGTATATTCACAAGGTTAGACAGCCAGACAGTCAGCACTGGGTGTGGAACACCACGTCTCCATTCCCAGCGCAGTGTTCTTTGGGCTTAGTCACCTTCCACCGATCCATCACTTGATTAATATATTGAATGTAACGTGTACCACATGTCTCCTAGGGACCACGAACTGCCCTGGGGGTAGAGGTGCATTTGTGATCGTGATAGAGGAGGTCCCTGTCCTGAATCTATACTTGCCCTTCTGTCTTGGAAGTTATCTGTCTCCTGACTTGGAAGCTGGTTGTCTCATTGATTCAATGGATAAATACATTATTATAGTTTTCACTTCCCATAAAGGAATTCCATTTGTTGGTTTTCCTAACGTGTTATCCCTCTGCCTCTGTTAATCTAAAAGAAGTTAAATAAAACTAAACGTTGCAAAAAAAAAAAAAAAAAAAAAGGTACCTATGTAACCTGTGCTGTAACTAGGCTTGCTTCTAGGCATTACTCCTTTCATTTATGCTAAGCCTGTAATCATTTATTCATGTGACACCTGACCCATTGAAGGCAATTTGAGTGAATTCGTCACCAGAAGACTCTAGCCATTGGGTCTTCCATACGAGGACCTGGATATTGTGCAGCAGAGACCAGTTGTCCCTGATGTCCATCGCTATTTAAATTCCAGACCCACAGACTCTATCATCATAATAAATGTTTGCTTTACACGGCTGAATCTTAGAATATTTGTTACACAATTTTAGTAACGATTCACTATTTATCCCTTTATAATATACGTAATGTTGATTATTTTGCCCTCCACAGCTCAGGACAAGAATATGATTTACGACTCTTCTCCCAACATGTTCCTTTCTTTAGGGAATAATGTAAGCAGATAAATACATATTTGCTTTTTAAATTTACATAAATAAACTGCAGGTATTTTTCTATATCCAGGGTTTTCAGAACATTTCTCCATTAAGATTTATTGTATCTATTAGGTGCAGGTGAGATGGGGAAAATGTTTTTCTCACACCTGCTCTCAAATCCTGCCCCCCCCAAGTCTGAGGTTTAATTGGGCTCTGGTGCCTGTGTGAGCACTTGGCAGTAGGCCCTCCGCACACTCTGCTGCTCTGCCTCCATCCACACATAAAATCTCGTCTTCAAAAGACGCAGAGTTCTAAGACCGAGTCTAAGTAATTTCCATATCAACCAGAAATCAGAAGGTATGTGGAAAGTGAATTCAAGTCTGAATATATAATCTTTTTTTTAATTTACTTAAAGGTAGGCTTTTATATAAATTCTAGAGTCGAATAAAGACATCACAGGCTGTTCTTTGGATAGCCTTATTTCCATGGACAAATTCATATTTTTGGAGTCATTTAGCATTTTTATCATAATACCCTTTATTCCAAAGCCAATGTAGTCACCTAAGTGGCAGTCCAAATTGCATGACTCTGGTTATTTGTCAGCTGCTATTCATGGCTGTATCTTTTTCATATTTTCATTAGCCTCAGATTTCTCTCTAATTCCCTGACTTGGAATATCATGTCAGTTTGATTTCCTCACCTGAGTTGTCAAAGATGCATTTCTGCAGATGATAACACGAGACACAGACTCTTCCAGAGTCGACTTCAGGGGGTAAATTTTAGTGCTGTGCTGAAATTATGGTTCTTATGGGCGCCGCTGAGGCCAATTTTATTTCACTGGTATCATAATTTATAAGAAACAGTGATATAAAATAGGAGCTGGTGGACACCTGGTGTATCTAATCAGGGTGATGAAGATGAAGTGAGTCAACTTGCCCTAGGTGTTAACGAAGCCTGGACACCTAATTCCCCAGTTGGAGAGAGAAACATTTTTCTGGGATGCCTGATAGTATCTCTCCTGTTGTGACTGGTTATCTCGTTGTCTTCAGTGGGGGGAAATCATGTATTCTTCCCCAGCAAGTGACCCTTGTCATTGCTGGGTCACTCTTGAAAAGAGAGCTGAACTTCTTCCAAACTTCTCTATTTGCATACCTAATTTCTGCTGCCATTTTGCTTCTTTTTTGAGTTAAAAAAAAAATCTGAAGACTTCAAATATCACGACTCTATGCCATCTTCTTTACAAAAAAGCAGGACATCTATCCGCGGTGTCACTGGCTTCTCAGGGGCGCCCATCTGCGGTGAGCAGAGTTGGAGCTGTTGGAGTCAGCGATCTGCCTGCATGTTGAATGCAGCTAAAGTTGCGTGTGATCAGGGAGTCTATAATCTGATCTCAGTGCACTGAATGGACCATTATTAAAAGTGGAAACCATGAATATTCTACTAATTTATTTATTCACTTCTTTATTTTATATTTAATCTGGTTTTCTGAGAAGACCTGCCTTGTCTTATATGAGGCACATTAGAGGTGAAGCAAATAAAAGTGGGATAAGATCTTTTCATACAAAGAGTCTAAAAAGGCAAAAAGTAGGTGTTAACTAGAGAGAAAAGAATCCTCATGCTAAAGCTGCCTTACATCATCTCCCCTCTTTAGATGACTGTTTCATTTGCCCAAATTTTGTAGTAATACTGGTCTTGTATCTCATGTGATGGGCCATCTGTAATGGAAATGGGACAAAGGTCATCATCACAGGAACTTGGGGAGAGGATTATTGTTGAAGATGAAAGAAGCCAAAACAAGGGCATTGTTTTAAAATCCAGCTTAAAATGCAAAGCCTTAAAATTTAAAAAATCCTGGGGTGCTGGGTGGCTCTGTCAGTTAAGCATCTGACTTCAATTCAGGTCATGATCCCAGGGTCCTGGTATTGAGCCCTGCATCAGGCTCTGCACTAGGTGAGGAATCAATCTTCTTGTCCTTCTCCTTCTCCCTTTGTCCCTCCCCCAACTTGTGCTCTTTCTTTCTCAAATAAATAAATAAAAATACATTTTTAATCTCTTAAATCTATTCAAATATACTGCCTAATTTTAAGGATTCAATGTTTATTTCCCTCAAAGTATTCTAATTCACAGTCTCTTACAAGATGCCCATTGAGACCACTGTTTTCAGGTGAGGAGTGAGTATTTAAGGGAAGCAATGACTTTTTGGAACTGTGATGGGCATTGTTGTTTGACACTGGGATACTCAGGTGGAATTCTCTACCTTACTTGAGTCTCAGGAAAAGTCATGGTATGATAAAAATTTGTTGAAATCAGAAGATGTGAAGAAAAGATCTCCTTTCTTTCCTTCTATATGACCCAAGTGGAAAGCTGGCTGCCCCTCTCTGTATTAAGCCATCACTTTTTACCATTCTCTTGGAAATTAACAATGTCTCTCTTGCATTCTTATATAAACACATAATGAACTATGGCTCCTCGAGAGCAGTGTCTATGATCATCTCGGATCCCAAACAACCCCCCTAACAATGCTTTGCCTGCAGTTGACTCCCCACAGTGGTTTCTTGAATGTGAAAGGATTAGTTCCAGGATCCTCACAGAAGCTTTTAATCCCCATCTCTATCCTCACCAGGGCAATAGCAGCCCATGAACAGTTCCCTTGTATTTAATAAAATTTTTCCAGAACATGAAAAAAATGTTTTATTTGTCATCATACACAATTGTGTTGTAAAGATCTGCTCTCTGTTTTATTGATAAAACATACTTTGCCCAGGCTACTGGCTTTTATTGATGGCATGCTCTTTATTTCAGCACTCCTGGTTCTCTAGAATACTGCAAACCCACATCAGGTGCAGCAGAGGTCCATGAACTAGCGATGACCCCAACGAGACAGATGTATCAATACATCTCCTTAACCTAACCAGAAGATTAGCCTTGACTATAGGCAACAAGGATGAAAATAAAGACAGTGCAGAGCACAGGTCATGAGAATCTGTGGCTTCATGTGGCTTGGGGCACTTCATGCCCTCTGCCTGACTGAACAGAGAGGGGGTCTTCTTAGGAACTGGGTGACACTGGGAGAAGACAGCTCACATGCATCCTCATCCACAGGCTGCTCCATGTGCTAGAACAAATACACTCTCGGGAGACCCCATCCCAGGACACCGAGTGTGAGAAGATGGGGGTCCCAGCCCTAACTCTGCACCTGTGGGATCTGTTACCTGGAAAGTCACTTTGCCACCCCTGCCTCGGTTTCCTCAAGGGTTTAATGAGAAAAATTACCAGGTGGAAGAAACCAAAGAAGCATTATCAATATATATTTATTGTGTGTTTGGTCACTCTAAAGCATAGACACAGTTCACATTGGTTTTGCAGTAGAAGTCACCCTTCCCAATGATTATGGAAATTTTGTAGCCTATAATGTGGAATTCAGCTTCCTTTAAACATACACATCTCTAATACATATCATGTGCAAAATGTAAGTATACAATGTAGGTATTTTTTGTAATATTCTTCTATTATTCAATTACTGATATAGTAGATTTTTACAAGATGCTTACATGTCTAAGACACTGCTGTATGGGATGGTTTGAGGACACTTGCTACCTCAGTCTTTCTTCTGAGTTATTACAGTCTGTGAGAGACATTGCATTTACAACTAACCATAAAACAATGCACTGAGAGATGAATACATATAATGGTGTTTCTTGGTCTACATGGTTCATTCTTAAACATTAACTTTATGAGTCCTCTCTAAAAATCTGTAGAAGAACAAAAGTGTGGATGATATTGTTCCAAATTTACCAATGAAGGTATAAACTCAAACCACCTAAGGGTGAGTCAGTAACTAAGAAATGCAGGGTTTTACCTGCTCCCAGGACACCGAGCTATACTTACAACTCAGAGGTGAGGACGGTTATTACATGCCTCCATCAAATTAGTAACCAGAGAAAGCTTTTGATTTGAGGGAGTTGAACATTCCAGATGGAGGAAAGAACATGGGCAAAAGGACACACATGATAAAGTTTGTAAGGCTACTTAGGTTACTTACAAGCAAGTCATGACCAGTCTGTGAAGTATGTGGGGAGGAACAGCGGCATAGAAGTACGGAAAGGAAGGCAGCATGTGTTGGATTTAGAATGCCAGGTCAAGCTTGGACATGTAGATTTATTCCATGAAGAGAATCACTGGAAGATTCCATGTGAATTCCAGTGATGAATTCCATGAAGAGAGTCACTGGAAACATTTCAGCGAGCCAGTGATAATCAAATGGGTGATCTGGGAAGACTGACTTCAAGGCATCGCCTATATACACCCTGAAATAACCCAGCTGATCAGAAGGGGGTTGGAGTGAATTGGGAATTAAAGGACAAGGAGGGTAAGAAACTCAACTGAGATCAAGTAGCAACTCAACAATATATCCGCTTTTATATCTGTACATCTAGAGACATCTAGATGTCCTAACCTCTCCAATGGTAAAATTGGCCAATCCCAATCAGAGAAATTGATTTTAACACATATTCGCCTTTCTTGCTTAAGCAAATAAGAAATGCAGTATATATATTAAATGTTGTATGGATATTAATTTCATCTCTTCCCCTGACAACCCCGGACTCCACCAGAATCCTTTGACAGTTCCTGTCATTTTGAGAACCCTGCAACAGTGTGATATCTAAAGGGACACTCTTGATCCCCACACTCTGACAGGCCTCAAACTGCTCATGATTCCTAAACAATGGTATCAGATCTGACTTTCTCATCATGCTGGCATCATTGAATGTATTTAGTTATTCTGAGATTTGTTTAAAAAACAGATCTTTGAAAGAAGGAATTTGACATTTTGGGGGTGTGGTGGTGCTGCATTTGATAAATATTGCCAATGTTAATCTTATTTCCCTACTGCTGGCTTCATTTTCACTTTTTGTTCCCCTATCTATACCAAGTCTTGTCTTGTGTGTTTCCATTTTGTTCTATATTATGTCTGTTGAGCATATGAGGGAACGATCCACATGAATAGACTAGGTGTAGGCTAGATAAACCTCCATTCGAGGGAATTCCATGGACCAATGGTTGGAGGTCTGCAAGAGGGGCAACCAGCCTGGGCAAAGATCAGTAATGTTTGGGTCTCCTTTGTCCCCATCCCCACCATCAACCAAACATACATGAGGACACTCCCTATCTTATTAAGTCATGAAAGACAACTTTGCTAACTACAAATTCCAAAGTCAGTTTTCCACCCTGGATACAACTTGTACATCACATGACTTCTTCCTAACCTGTATTCTTCAAAGACCCTAAGACAGCATTCATCAGACTTTTGACAGAGCATAACCCAATTGGTGTTTTCGTGAATTTATCTATATCAAAGTCACAAGAGAACACCTGATTCCTATATGACTTCACAAAGTAATCCTTGTGACCACCCTGATAACTAATAAGAGCTCACTAAGGAAGACTTAGAATCAGAATAGTCCTTATGGGTTTGTTCGGATACACAAAGGATACATTTAAGGGGAACTCTAGAAAAAAAGACAAAATGTGAAACATAGAATGGTCAGTTTTCTCTGATTGGGTGCTGAAGCCTCAACAAAAATACAGATTCCAGGAGAGCCTCCTTCAAAGATTCTACAGGAAAAAGATAAGAGGAAATGTCCACCGCCACCCAAGGCCTCTGAAAGTATTCTCCCTACCTCCCTCCATAGCCGGCTAGGTCTTCACCACCTGCTCACAGCATCTCCACTCCCCCTACTCCTCCTCCTGACCATCTCCAGCCTACATTTCCTTCAGAATTCTCTGTGTTTTTACTTGGAAGCAGGAAAAAATTCATACTGAATAATTTCCCCTTAAAATTTCTACATCTATAGAGGGTAAACTCAAACCCCACTCAAGAGAGGAGTTGAGGGTATTAAAAGTATTTTGTTGACTTTAAAAAGTATTTCTGCCTATTTCAGGAAGACAGACAACTCAGTGACAGAACTCAGGATTTTGTCAGATCACTGTTGTCCCAGATGGCCATTTCTGCACCAACTAGTTCCTTTCATCTTAGGCCCTGAAAAAGAGAAGATGGTTAGAAGTAGCACAGTGGAAAATGCCAGGAGAGGATTTAATCTAGCTGTACATAAAACAAAAAATGACATTTAAAAAAGAAGCATATTACGTAAGGTCTGTTCTGAAGTTTTTCCCTTAGGTTCAGATTGGACAAAGATACAAAATTATAAACAAAATAAAGATCAGTATCTTTTTAAGATGGACTTCAGAAATATCTCAAGCAATATTCTGGGGCATGGAAAGAGCTGAAGTCAAGATAGATGTGTTCCTTTTAAAATGTGTTTATATATTAATGAGCCTTGAAAATGGAATTTGAGATTGCCCGTTTAGAAGATTTTGAACAGTTGGATAATATTTTTCTAAAAGACTTAGAAATTATTTGCAAATCATTACCTGATAGTACATTAGTTTTCAGAATATGTAAGAACTCCTAAAACTCAACTATGATATGACAAAAAAAACCCAAGTCAAAAATGGACAAAGGACTTGAATGGACATTTCTCCAAAGAAGACATACACATAGCCAACAAACACATGAAAAGATATTCAGCATCACTAACCATGAGGGAAATAGAAATCAGTACTGCAGGGAGATATCAATTCAGACCTATTAGGACAGCCATTATCCAAAATATAGGAAATACATGTGGATGTGCATATGGGGAAATTGGAACCCTGCTGGAGTTGTTTTGTAGGAATACAAAATTGTGCCGCCTTTGTGGAAGACAGTATGGCAGTTCCTTGAAAAAAATTAAACAGAATTATCATGTGATCTGGCAATTCCTCCTGTACTAGTATGTCCTGAACAATTGAAATCAGGGACTCAAACAGAATTGTACACCAGTGCTCACCAGCATCGTCTGCAATAGCTAAAAGGTGGAAACATCCAAATGTCCATTAACAGGTGAATGGGTACGCAAAATGTCCGTTCGTACAACAGAATATTATTTAATCTCAAAAAAGAATGAAGTGAGGACACATGCTACAAAATGGATAAAACTTGAAAACATCATGAGAAATAGAATAATCCAGACACAAAAGGATGATATTATATGAATTGATTTCATGATGTATATAGAAAGGTGACATGTGTAGAGACAGAAAGTAGAATAGTGACCACTGATGTGGGGTCGTCAAGTGTGATGGTCAAGAAAGAATTCTAGTGGCGCCTGGTTGGCTCAGTCATTAAACATCTGCCTTTGGCTCAGGTCATGATCCTGGGGTCCTGGGATCGAGCCCCACATCAGGCTCCCTGCTCTGTGGGGAGTCTGCTTCTTCCTCTCTCACTCCCTCGGCAGTGTTCCCTCTCTCGCTATGTCTCTCTCTGTCAAATAAAGAAATAAAATATTTTTAAAAAGAAGAATTCTGGAGATGGTATATGGTGCAAAAAGATGTTTTTATTACAGTGTGGGTCCAGGACCCGTGGGTAGGAAGAGCTGCATTGCAGTTGTGAGGAGTGACTAATTATACAGGGCTTGCTATCCTATGGAGGTGAAAGTGGCATTAGAACTCCAGGACATTGAACCTACAGGTTCCTGGAGATCTAGCGATTACAAACATTGTGTTCTTCTTGTAAATCACGAAGATGGTTACAAACTGTCGTGGAGTGTCATGTCCTGCGGTGACTGTGATCTTTACCAGCTGACCATTGGCGTCTCCCCTGCCTTTGTTCTTAAAATCCTGTGAAGGTACTTATTAACATGGAATTGTGTCACATCGACTTTAAGTCATGTGTATTTTTCCACAATTTTTTAAAGATAGGAAAAGGGGGTGCCCGGGTGGCTCAGTTGGTTAAGCATCTGACTTCAGCTCAGGTCATGACCTTGGGTTGTTAGGAGGAAGCCCCTTTCCTTGCTCAGTGGGGAGTCTGCTTCTCTCTCTGCCACTCCCTCCCACTCATACTCCCTCTCTCTCCTGCCTTCTCTCAAATTAATAAATAAAGACTTTTTAAAAAAATATTTTATTTATTTGACAGAGAGGGATCACAAGTGGGCGGAGAGGCAGGCAGAGAGAGGGGGGGAAGCAGGCTCCCTGCCGAGCAGAGAGCCCGATGTGGGGCTCAATCCCGGGACCCTGGGATCATGTCCTGAGCCAAAGGCAGCAGCTTAATCCACTGAGCCACCCAGACGCCTCAAATAAAGACTTTTTAAAAGATAAAACAAAGATACAAAAAAGACCTAGACAGTAAGCAAGCAGGGAGGCAAATGTATAGCCTTCTACATATATTAGGAAAAAAAAAAAAAAAAAACCTGGATCCCAAAATAAAAACAAGATCAGAAGGCCCTCTGCTCTTTAAGAATTAGGAGGCTATGCATAAGGACACTTTTAGACATAATGAGTAGAAGGACTACTGGAAGGACTCATGTCCCACACATCTAAGAAATAAAGGACAACTTTCCAAAATCTTTCCAAACATTTTAAGCTAAAGAAAACATCAGCACCCCCAGATTCCATGCCTGTATTCCCAAAACATCATGTTGAATCATATATAAGCATAAGTGTAAGATAACATGACTTTCATTGGCATGATTGCTTCTATATCTACCATCTATGTTGATCAAGGATGACTTAGAGCATTCCTGATTTGTGCTCAGTTCTTAATTTATAAAAATGACTTAATGATGACATGTAAAGGTCAATGCCATTGAGTGAAAAGTTTAATGCTACAGTTCCTGTAGAAGTGTGTAGCATGCGTGTCATGCAGGGCCAATGTGGGAAGCACCAGAAGCCATCAGGAGGAAGAGGGGAGAGAGGAGAAGGCATAGACCAGAACCTTTGCTGGAGTCTCCATGGGAAGGGCAAGGCAGAGAAGAGTAACAGTTTAGGATTTTCTGATTTTAATAATTCCAGCTAGCTTGGGGTTATAGGGGCGATGTTTAGTTGTATAAAATGGGTGCTGGTTCCATTCAGGGTGGAGGTAATTCTGGCTTGGTGTGTGAGAGTCAGACAAAGGAGGGGGTTGGGGGTATGGACTTGGAACTGGGGGTCCACATATGAAAGTCAGGCTACGGACAAGTTGTTTACTGTCTCTGGGAATTAGCTAACTCCTGGAGGGGCAGCATGTCTCCAGCCAGAAAGCCCTCAGAGACATCAAAGCATCATAATATGGAAAAGTAAACACATATTAATAGAATCAGATCCCTCGGAATTCTGAAATCACTCAAGTAGTGGACACTTGTAACAGCTCTGTCTTCATGACACAAGCTATAACTGCTATCATTATCAAGCACAAGGTTTCCTGAAGTACCACCTCTATAAAATGGAATGAGTAGAGATCTAACATGCAAAGGGAACAACCGATAACATGTTGACGGATGCACCAATTTTCGAAGTGTTCGACAGTTCTCCTACACCTGGTCAAATTATAATTGATCTAGATATCA
Source organism: Mustela erminea (assembly GCF_009829155.1). NCBI lineage: Eukaryota > Metazoa > Chordata > Mammalia > Carnivora > Mustelidae > Mustela > Mustela erminea. Next base: position 157,560,541 of record NC_045616.1, on the reverse strand, counting down.
ATACAACAACACTATTCACTATTTATGTAAGATTCAAAATATAAACAAAGAAGAAGTTGTATTCCCAGAAGCCCTATAAGCAAAAGACTCCCCAGACCTAGGCAGAATGATTTTGAAAAGTCCTTAGTACACCTGGGGTGTCTGGCTGGTTCAGCCAGTTGAGTTTGTGACTCTTGATCTCTGGGTTGTGGTTTCGAGCCCTTTGTTATAGAGACTTAAATAATTTTTTTTTAATTTTTTATTTTTTATATAAACATATGTTTTTATCCCCAGGGGTACTTAGACTGATTTTTTCCAAAATAAAAATGACCATTCTCATTGTACAGCCTATGAAAGATTACAGTCTGCTCTAGGGTGTGAACTGGACAACACGTCCATCTCATGGTGTTGTGATTATGGTTTTAGAATCTGAAGTGCCCACTCCCCTAACAGATACATCAGGTATTTCCATACAAAATTCTATACATACAGGTATAGATACAAAATTCCATACAAAATACCCATACAAAATTCTAACTTAATATTGTTGATATGTCATTTTCAAATGAAAGGTGGCAGGCTTACTCTGCAATAATACTCCTGCTTCCGTTCTGGAATCTGTCCTTTAACCAATTGCAAATCATCTCAAATGATTGAATCTACGGCCTTCTCTGGAGCGTGTTAAGTCATTCAAAATAAAAATGGTAGATGTACACATTCATGGTCTCTATGCTTTGGGAATACTTCATGGCTTCAGAATGCTATGGAAACAGGTTGCTTAACTGTCATTGGCACCCCTGTGAAAATGGTTAAAAAATACAGATGTTTGTTAATAGCCCCCAAACGTGCCATCCTAAAGGTAGAGGTCCACAAGAGGAACAAAAACAAAAACAAAAACAAAAAAAGAGAGAGAGAGAAGGAAATAATTTAGCAGCCCTCCATGCTAAACATCCTCTTCTGACTAAAGGACTTTTTATAGAACAGGAAAAGACATTCGTGGAAAAACTGAAAGGAATCACAGTTTAAGGGATCTTTTAAACAAATACTTCCAAATAGATTTCACTTGCCTCCCTTTATGGGCTGTGGATATAGACTAGTCATATTTATTTTCTTAGACAGATTGAAAGAATCCCATTTAAAAAAAAAAAAAAAAAAAAAAAAACAAGAAAAAGCTTGGGACACCTGGGTATCTCAGTCAGTTGAATGTCCAACTCTTGATTTCGGCTCAGGTTGTGATCTCTGAGTGGTGGGATAGAGCCCTCCTCAGGCTCTGTGCTCAGCACAGAGTCAGCTTGGGATTCTCTCTCTCCTGCTCCCTCTGCCCCCACCCCCTATTCACTCTCTCTCTCCCCCCCACCCCGAAAATAAATAAATCTTGAAAAAAAGCCTTAGTACTCATAGTGGTTTAAAAATGATAATACGCCGTGTCCTCGGTTAGGGAGTTGAAATTTACATTATTGCAGTAGAGTGATAGAGGGAATCAGTTTCTGGGAAACTGATTGGTGGTTTAGCAAAAGCTTCCTCTGTTTATCAGATAATCCCCTGTCCTTATAAGCCAAGTGTCTCCAAAGTGCAATCAGCAAGTAGATTCTTGAAACTAAAATCATTTAAACTCTCAGACTCCTTTGAAATCTCATGGCCTAAAATACTACCCTTAGCTTTCATGGTCCTACGTTTCTCCCCCTCCAAAATTTATATATTTTCCTTCTCTGAACTGGCCATTGGCAGGCCCGGGTCTGAAAAATTCCTCCACGGATCCTCAACTCCTATATGTCGCGGCTGATGTAGCAGAATACTGCAAAAGAAAGCTGGTATGCCTAGTCCCCTCAGGGACTCACACGCGGTGTTTTCCTCCACCAATCACGTACTTATGCCCCTAAATGATCTAAAAGTAGATGGGTTGATGTTCTGACCTGTCTGGTAAGCACCATACCTTGTACTCACACCTAGTCTAATAGTGATTAAATTGCAAAGAGTTCATTTTTAAAGGCGTGTTTCCCGATTGAAACATCAACCCTTCTCAAATGACAAAAGTGGGAAAATTAGAGATCTTAAACTGAGGTGCTCCAAAGAGTTCTAGAGGCAGACGGCCCATGGAAGTATAATGATGACATGGGATTTTCAGAAGAAAACCAACAGCTTCTGCCCGAGACTAGCAGAACAGATTCTTTCGCATTCTGAGGGCCACTGACCCTGACAATCTCCTCTGCATACTTCCTCTGGACATGTGCTTGAGTTTATGGCACACACTTTTGACTTAAATAATAGCAACTTACCTAAGTCTGTGTTTTCCTACCATCACTACCCTAATTCTGAAATTCAATTTTCACAAGTTATTGCTAACATAAACACTCTGAAGAATTACCAGGCATGTTATTCCTTGCCAATTCTTAGAAAAACTCAAATAATGGTTATAATTTCAGGTTAGGTTGTTAAAGTACATTTTTATCAAGCATATTCAAATTGCTAATTATTCTTTTTTTTTTTTTATTTTCAGAAACAGTTTTTAGTTTTCAGTTAACAAGTCTATCATATCTTTTTTTTTTTTTGAGAATGTTACAGAATGTTATTCTTTTTTTTTTTTTTTTCCAGCATAACAGTATTCATTATTTTTGCACCACACCCCGTGCTCCATGCAATCCGTGTCCTCTATAATACCCACCACCTGGTACCCCAACCTCCCACCCCCCGTCCCTTCAAAACCCTCAGATTGTTTTTCAGAGTCCACAGTCTCTCATGGTTCACCTCCAAGATTTTATTTATTTATTTATTTGGCAGACAGAGATCACAAGTAGGCAGAGAGGCAGGCAGATAGAGATGGGGGAAAGCAGGCTCCCTGCTGAGCAGAAAGCCTGATGCGGGGCTCAATCCAGGACCCTGAGATCATGACCCAAGCAGAAGGCAGAGGCTTAACCAACTGAGCCACCCAGGTGTCCCCAAGTTGCTAATTATTCTTAACAAACGGTAGACTGATTAATATTCAGGACAGGGCAGCTAAAATCTTACTTGTATAAAAACCATAACTCAAGCTGATCCCGTAATTTTATCTGTTCCTTACCATCCTTTGATGGTTATTCATGGTGTTTCTTTTGTGATAATATTACAAATCAAAACCCAAAAGACTCAAACATTTGTAACCACATCTTTGGCTATAAAATGACAGAAATATAAAAAGGTGTTCAGGCCTATAGAAAACTAGAGAAGGATGTAAAAATACGTTTATCCAGTCATGAGTCAAAGGCAAACACAGGAGGAAACGTCAGCCCACGGACTCTCAGACTTCTGTAAGTGAAGCCTTAACACTGGGGACCCTCAGCACAGCTTTGGATAGGAGAGAACCAAAAAGGGAGATTCTGATTAAGCATTCTCTTACCCTCTGGAAAGCATGGAGAATCCTGTGATAACTCTGATGACAAGGGGCCACTGGAACCAGTGTTCCGCACACCTTCCAGAACAATGGCGACCCAGCGTCATGACGTCACTTTTTTCAAGCCAGTGACATGGTCCGTTTCTGGAAATCCACCAGTTGGCAGCACAGACACGTCAGGAATCACCCTTGTGAAAACCAGCTTGTCAGCACCCAGGTAATAAAACCAACGAAATGCATTTAGGCTCCGCCTTTCAAAGTCCACCAATCTCTAACGCTTACACAATTCTCAGACTCCTACAGTGGATCAAATCTCTGCTCTGCTGGGAGAGATTGCTCCCACAAGCCTCTTCTCTGACATAGGATGTCAAAGATCAACTTCGTTGAGTGTTGGCCTCTTTCTTTGTCAATCTCATGAAAAGATCTCATTGATTAGTTTTTACAGTGAAGATGCTGTGTTTTTGGTTTCTTCTAAATATGTAGACAATGCAAGACAAAGAAAAGTAGATAACAGGGTTACAAACTGGTGGTTAGATCCATCAAATGTTTCCAATTTCATCATGGAAAAGCCTTTGTCTATTTAAGGGGGGAGCAATAAAAAAAATAACAATTTTATTATAGAATATTCAGAAGCACCTTCCTGGGTTTCTCTTTTTTTTTTTTTTTTATAAACATATATTTTTATCCCCAGGGGTACAGGTCTGTGAATCACCAGGTTTACACACTTCACAGCACTCACCAAAGCACATACCCTCCCCAATGTCCATAATCCCACCCCCTTCTCCCAAACCCCCTCCCCCCAGCAACCTCAGTTTGTTTTGTGAGATTAAGAGTCACTTATGGTTTGTCTCCCTCCCAATCCCATCTTGTTTCATTGATTCTTCTCCTACCCACTTAAGCCCCCATGTTGCATCACCACTTCCTCATATCCGGGAGATCATATGATAGTTGTCTTTCTCTGCTTGACTTATTTCGCTAAGCATGATACGCTCTAGTTCCATCCATGTTGTCGCAAATGGCAAAATTTCATTTCTTTTGATGGCTGCATAGTATTCCATTGTGTATATATACCACATCTTCTTGATCCTCTTAAGAGAAACAGAAAGCAGACATTTCTCAGAACAGTCCTACCTTTAGGGGATTTCTGGTTAACACGCTGTTGTCCATTAGTACCTTTTGAGGTCTTGTCTTACTCTTCTTTCTATACCTGTATAAACTTTGTGAGCTCGGAGTTCATCTATCTTTCTTTATAGCTTTGCCTGAGTTTATATGAGAGAAAAGCAAATGAAAAACTTTAACATGCAAGATGGTTGTATATAATATATTATACACAGTATAATATATATTATTATGTAATATATATTTTATATGAATATATATTATGTGGTATCATATGTCCATTTTTTTCCAGAATAACTACTTCCTTTTAGAGCTGATGAAAATACACAATACCCTGCCTTCCCCTCCATTCTCCCAACACACAAATCATAGATGAGTAACTGGTTCAAATTCTTGTTGAACAGAAAAATATACAGCATTTAGCCTTCTTTTATAGGAAAGGCATTAAGGAGTCAATAGATCATCCAATAAATCGCTTTAAATACTCTTAGACCTTAATTCATTTGTTATTTACAGACTTATGTCTGCTTCTATAAATTTTGAAAAATCAAAAGCAAAAGAAGAGATGATCTCGTAATAGAAAGTATATCACACTTAATTCTTCCCATTGTGGGGATGAGATTGATTCATATGATGCATGAACTAAGATCCATTAATATACTATTTCTTGTAAGTAAAAGTAATGCAGTCACAGATAGAAAATATTTCCTGAAATGTTATTCAAATGTAACTTAAACTTTAATAATGGCCACTTTCCCCTGATCTTTAAATGATTCATAATCACTAATTATGTGATACAGGGACTGAGCTGGTTTTCTATATTGGCATAATTTAAGAGATAGGAAATACATTTAATAATTTCAAATGTTTCTTTAATATCCTGGTTAACATTCTTGTTTTTAAATTGCATTACTGCTTAGAGAATATGGTTAAATATATTTTTCCCTTCAAACTCTATCATACAGTTTGTACAGTTAGAAAAAGAGCAACATTTTCCCCAAAACTATAGGCAGCGTAGAAAATATGCAGTTTGAATAGAAATAAAAAGATACTGCATATTCCTAGTTTACTACAGGTTCACCTCCCTTGAGACCTCAAGTCATGGTTGGCATGGAGTACAAGCTACTATACATGGTTGGTGTGGAGTGCAAGCGATAGCCCCTTTGAGACTTATGTAATCAGAGGACACGCCTTTCTGAGGAAATCAACCAATTACCACTACGTGTAAGTTGTACATTTTAGAGACACAGATACTTGCAGTATCAGTTGGCATCTCAAGAGGAATCAGATATCACACTGAGATGGGATATTTATAATGATGTGTGCAAGGTTAAGATAAAGCCAAAGGGGGTGTACCCTGAGTTTAGCATCTGCAAGGACCTATGTATGACATGGGGACAGAGCTGCTTCCAGAACTCAAAGAATTAGGAACACCCGAAAGGAACAGTGAACTCTGGTGAAGGATCACGGTCACTGTCGCCACACAGACCAGCCGGCAGGGAACTATAGGAGTAAATACTCAAATGTTTTCTTCCAGATGATGATCTGCTCCATGGCACAAGTTCAACTAGAAGCTGGAGGACGAGGAAGACTTCAAAACAATCCATAAATGTCAGCCCAAGAAAGCCTAGCACAGTGGAGAAGGACAAAACCAGGGCTGGGGATACATATGGAGGATATCCAGCACACTAGCTCCGCTGCCCTTCACTCACAGGGGAATTCCTCTTCAGCGGGCAGCAGGAAGTCACTTCTCCACTGGCGCCATCTTCTCTGAGAGGTCCCCTGCTCTTGCAGTCCTTGGTAGTGACCATACGGTGTTCTTTCCCTCCTGAAGAGCTGCCTAGTGTGACGTGGCCATGAACAGAGACTCTATCCCGTTAATCAGTATCTTCCCAGCACCTGGCATAAAGTGTGCACAGTGAACGTTTGACAAAACAAATGGATCATCTATTGATATAATCATAGTTTTTAATATTAGTGCCATAAAAGGATTTCTCATTAAGTGGAGAAGAATGCTTATAGTAGACCTTGTTCTTCCAGAAAACACCACGAGCGCTCTGTTTGCTTCAGGTGACAATCTCTGTTTTTTCTGAAGATCCATTTCCCAGGGCTTTTGGAATATTGCATTTCCCTGCCATCCATTATTATTACATGTCCTCAATCAGAGACAATATCCTAATGAAGCTTATCTGTAATGAGGAAACTCCAAGATTCCTATTTCCTCCTAAATCCTGTCCACGATCCTATTTGTCCTTTGTTCCTGGTCTGGTGATGTGCCCTCCCCCAACCCCGACACAGAGCAAACTCTTTCTCTGGTCACCAAATTCATTTTTGACCAATCTCTTCAAATTAAAATGAAACTAAGATCATTTTCAAGTAGGGGCGCCTGGGTGGCTCAGTTGTTAAGTGTCTGCCTTCGGCTCAGGTCATGATCCCGGGGTTCTGTGATCAAGTCCCACATCAGGGTCTCTGCTCTGCGGGAAACCTGCTTCTCCCTCTCCCGCTCTCCCTGCTTGTTTTTCTCGCTTGTTGTCACTCTCTCTGTGTCAAATAAATAAATAAAAACGTCTTTAAAAAAGATAATTTTCGAATAAATTCCTTAGATGAATGATTTAAGGATGCAAGTCCATAGCCGACACACTTAGCTCTAGCAGTTTTTCCAGCTAAGCTGGGCTCTAGTAATCCTTGGTGTCAGGGTTGTTGTATCTCCTCCGTTCCCTTCCTGGGTGTTTCCCGGATAATGCCAAATCCCTCTGTCCTTTATTCTCCTACCCAAGCATGTTTCCAGAGTGCCACTCACTACCTGAAGTGGCTTTTTTTAAATCAAAATATTTCTTCCAAATAGACTTTGCGTGAAACTCAGTCCATTGTAATTGTCAACGACTATTAACTTGCAGATGAAATAAGAGCTAATATTTATCTAGAGCCAGCTTTTGTTTTAAATTAACTCATTTAATCCTCATTAGAAACCCTAATCAATAGTTGCAATTATTAATCACATTCTGTAGATGAGAAATCCAATATAATCAATGAATTCCATTGCAATAGTACACATTGGCTTGGCCCAGCGAGAGGAATGAATGGGTGTCATGAATGTTGGTTCTAATCAAGACACACACCAGCTGCCTGGTTGGGAAACCAGCTCTGTACTGGGTAGCAGGGGAACGTAATTAATTCTGAGGAATAAACAAAAACATCTCATTTTCAAGGATTGGAACACTGTGGCTAGGAGCACTGACTGTGGGGCAGACCTGCTTGGGTAGTGATCCAGGTGCCCCCAGCCTGATTATTAACCATGTTACTTCAGGTAAGCTATTTAACATTTTGGAGTTTCAATTTTCTCATTTGTGAGTGAAGATAATAAAGGGACATATTTCGGTAAGCACCTTGGAAGAACTGAATTAGCATATGTGGGTTAATATTGAGAAACAGGGGCTCCTGGGTGGCTCAGTCGGTTAAGCATCCAACTCTTGATTTTTGCACAAGTCCTGATATCAGGGTTATGAGACAGACCCCCACACTGGGCAACTTGCTCAGCAAAGAGTCTGCTCGATTCTCTCTTCCTCTCCTCCCTGCCTCCACCCACCAGCTTGCACACATATATGCTCTTTCTTTCTCTCAAAAATAAATAAATAAATCTCCAATATTGAGAAACAACTTATAGCCTGGTACTCTATAATTCCCAATTCAATTTTATTTACCAAACACATATATAACATTTATTGTCTCCATTTGTTAAATGCTAAAGTAGGGATATAGCTTCAGGCTAGTAATAAAGTTTCTCAAACTTTCATATTTTAAGTGCCTGTATTTCTCACAGAAAGGAAAAAAATTGAAAATAACAGTTTTCAGCCTAGTAGAAGACAGATCTGGGGGTACATTTTAATGCTATGAATGAGCTTATAAGTTTTCAGCAAAAACTCTACTGAAACATTTATCTGTTCATAGGTCTGTGAGACTGACTTATCCTGGAGGTATCTAATCAAGCACCTGGTGCTCTTAGAACAAATACTACAAAGATGAAATAATCATCACCTTAAACATAGCACTATAGTATTGTAATTAAGAAAATTCAAAATCTCTTCCCAATGGGTTTGATTTAGCATTATATTTGATAGTTTGTATTATCCAGAACTGGTAGGCAGAATAATTACACTCCCCAAATATGTACACATATCAACCCCTAATACCTATGAATAGGTTATGATTATGGCGAAGTGGAGTTAAGGTGGCAGATATAATTAAGGTTTGTTAATGAGGATTTTGAGATGAGATCATACTGAGTGATCCAGATGTGCTCAATATAACCACAAGGGTCCTCAAAAGTGGGAGAAAGAAGGAAGCAGAGGAGTCAGATAGAGTATGTGATGTGAGACTCAACTATCTGTTCTTGCTTTAAAGATGGTGGAAGAGGACATGAACCAAGGAATGTGAGTAGCCTCTAGAAGATAGAAAAGGCCTGGAAATGGATTCTCTCCTACAACTTCCAAAAAAAAAAAAAAAAAAAAAAAGCAGCCCTGCTGACAGCTTGATTTCAGCCCCATGGAGGTCATTTTGGATTCTTAATCTCCACAACTGTAAGATTGTGTGGTTTAAGACATGAAGCTTTTGGTTATTTGTTACAGCTGCAAAAGGAAAACTTAGTACACATGATGTTCTTCCATCTAATTCTTTATCTAATAGTTGAGGTTTCTTATCCTTTGAAACTGTAAGTTTTCTTATCTTAAAAACTGGAATAATTTCTATCTCCTGGTTTGTAAGAGTATGAAGCAATATATAATGTTAAATCAAACCCATTGTGAAGAAATTTTGGTAGACAAATCACTCTCACAGACCTCTGAATTGTGGAATCAAAAAAAAAAAAAAAAAACAAAGAACAAAAAACAACAACTAACAGAAGCCTACCTATTTGGCTCAGTCAGTGGAGCATGTAACCCTTGATCTTTGGATTATGGGTTCAAGCCTAAATGTTGGATGTAGAGATTACATAAAAAGAAAAATAAAAAGGAAAGAGCCAATAGAATACAACATCCTCATACTTCTTAAGCTGTCCCTCTGCCTATATCTTGAGAAAAAATAATAAGTGTATCACCTCAGCCTTCAAACCCGATAGCAACAAATTTTTTGTATGCTCCAGAAGACATTAGATTACAGGACAGAGAAGTGGATCCAAGTGGGCCAAAGATTGAAAAATTGGTGGCTTATCAGCCATTTCAGTCCTGAATATGTGTAGAGACATTCTCCTTTCCTTACATGATTTTTTTTAATTTTTTTTTTTAGGATTTTTATTTATTTATTTAACAGACAGAGATCACAAGTAGACAGAGAGGCAGGCAGAGAGAGAGGAGGAAGCAGGCTCCCTGCTGAGCAGAGAGCCTGATGTGGGGCTCGATCCCAGGACCCCAGGATCATGACCTGAGCTGAAGGCAGAGGCTTTAACCCACTGAGCTACCCAGGCGCCCCTTATCTTTTTTTTTTTCCAAAATTTTAAATCAGTTCATACTGAAAAATCAGGAATCTCAGGGGGTTTTTTGTGTGTTTCTTTTTTTGCAAATAAATATCATGTGATAGTTGTTTGGCAATACTGGCCTATTTTCCTGCAAGCTGACAACACGCAGAAAGTGAAGAGCAACCGTCTGACCATTGCTCCTCAGCTCTGGTTCTGTTCCTTTTATATCCAGCCCATTTATCTGCCAAGACCTGATAGATGTTTGTACCTGGGCCCCTTATTCTGCGCTAATATCCCAGAACATCCCAAGGAGAGGAGCTCCATCCACAACCTCTGTAGAAGGCAGGTAGTATATGGAAGGAAGGGAGCAAGCTTGTATGCAGCTTGTGGGCAACTATCAAAGGGAGAAAATGGAGACTGCCCAGTTGGGTTTTGAAGAACAGAGAGACCTTATGAGTTTAGGTGTGAGAAGTGAGAAGTGAGTGAGAAGGTGTGAGGCGTGTGCTAAATGGCCCAGGAGAGAAGGGGGCTAGAAAACGTAAGGTTTACTGATTTTTTTTTTTTCAGTAGAAAATCACCTAAAAATAAGAACATCTACTAGCAACTGAGCATTTCTAGGTGTTGAACTGTGTGTGGAGATTTATAGGGGAGTTTTCCAGAAAGAGCCTAGGGGCCAGTGAGGGTTTGCCAAGACAGGAGGACAAAGGGAGAGGCTCATTTATCTGTGGGGACCCATGGAAGTCCTCGAAGACCTTACAGAAGTTACAGGAGTGGGCGGGTCTTTGGAGCAAAGGAGTGATGCTCCGTCATTGATACACCCAGGACTCTGAAGTCCAACAGCTGTCAACTACATAAAGAATTTATCACTTACACTGCCCTGCCTCTAACTTTGTAATTGAGGTGGTTTATACCAGTCATACAAATGGGTCTCAGCTTCTCCCAATTGAGTATCTGCTTTTCTTAGCAATTTTAGCATGCCTCAAAATTTTCAAAGAGTTTTACCAAGTGTATTTTTGTTTTTTTGTGGTTTTTTTTTGTTTTGTTTTTGTTGTTGTTTTTTTCCAAAAAATGATTCCTCCTTCCCAGCACCAGTGAAGGTCCTTGGAAACAGGAGAGAAATATAAATCAGAATAACCTTTCTAAAGGGCAATTTAGCAATCAAGTTAAAGCCTCCTAAACACACCTCTGACCCAGTAACTTCATACCCTTCATTCTTAATACCCTAAGACATGCTTACAAAGATACTCATTACAACCTTGTTTCTTTTTTTTTTTTTTTTTTGGTATTTTTATTTTTATTTTTATTTTTTTAATTAATTTTTTATTTTTTATAAACATATATTTTTATCCCCAGGGGTACAGGTCTGTGAATCACCAGGTTTACATATTTCACAGCACCCACCAAAGCACATACCCTCCCCAATATCCATAATCCCACCCCCTTCTCCCAAACCCCCTCCCCCCAGCAACCCTCAGTTTGTTTTGTGAGATTAAGATACAACCTTGTTTCTAATGACACTTGGAAACCACCTAAGTTCCCCTAAACAGTATCCAGTCCTGGCAGGGGAATTACGCAGCCAATTAACATGACAGAGAAGCAAAGAGTTTGCTGTGTGGAATATATCCATGCCCGATATTAAGAGAGAAAAAAATGGTTTAAGTAGTATTCAAATCCATGTTTATAAAAATATTTGCTCACTCCTAGTAAAATGAACATAGATATTAGCCGTCATCTCTGCGTGATGTGTATATGTCAGACTCTGCTTTTTATCTGCATATTCCTGATTCTGCCCTTCTTCCCAAAAGAATCTTTCCTTTGTTTGGAATCACAATGGACCAGGTAAAGAACATTTTACAAAATCTCTTGTACGTAGAGGTTTGACCAAGAGAGGGTTCAGCAGGCTGCCAGTGGCTTTCCTGAAGAACCAGTCACTCCTCCTCAACCTCCCACCTTCTTCCTGTCTGGAGTAGAGGCAGCCGTTGGCGTTGCAGGAAGGGAAAGACCACTTGCTAAGAAGAGTAGAAAACTCTCACGTACAGGTGCTATACACATTTGTGCACAGGTACTTGTGTGATCATATACTTTCATTTCTCTGAGAGAGCAGTCTTTGGGTTGTATGGAAAACACATACATAACTGATAAGAAAATGAGAAATTGTTTTCCCTGGACGCTGCACCATTCTGCATTCCTGTACCATAATATTTGATGACAGACTAGAGCTAGATCTGCTGACTGCTAGTCCAAAGATCTTTCTTCAAAATTACCCTCTCCTAAATTTAGTTTTCAATATGTTCCTAGGTTTACTAACCCAACATTTTCATATAACTCTACTGAATGAAGGTCACCAAATGACTGACATTCATTATTATTTTATTACATTTCCACATCTAGGTATCTGCACCTTCTCATCTCCTAGATCTGTGACTCAACATCATTTCTACCTTGTCCAAGTTGGAGAAACACAGTTAAATGTACAAAAGGGTGTCATGGAGGTTTACCAGCCAGTGGCAAGCAGAAATGTGGCAAGATATAGAAGCTTCTGGGAGAGCTGGTGATGGATGTTGCTAAAATCTCAAATGATGGCTTCAATCTTCAGAAGATTTCTTGAATGGACTTAAAGTATCTTCTTAGTAGATGTTGAAAACTCCTGTACTCTGTTTCTCATCAATGCATCCTTCCCATGAACCCAACAGTGATTTTTCACAGACATTTGACATTCTAGATACTGGAATTCTTTATGGTTTCTGTGACCTTGAGAATTTCAAAACTGTAATATACAATCTCCATCCCCTCAAGAAAGTAACATATTTTTGTCTACTTTATTAGATATCTACTTTGATTATTTTGGGCAGACATTTGGAGGAACATATAATGCATAAGTTCAAGATCTTATGAATAAGAGCCATTTTTCACCTCATTTATCCCTGTTGAAACAGTGGAGGGAACTTACTAAACAAACAACAGTCTTGAAAAATACTACAGTTATCTTTTAAAAAGTTCGAAGAGGTAAATTCCCCATACAGAAAGCATATTTCTGTGGAACTATAGAAATGCATAAACAATGAATTCTGTAACACTGAAAAGAAATTTAAAAAATAATAAAAATTAAAAAACAAAAAGAAGAAGAAGAAACACTTTTTTTAAGAGAGAGAGAGGGAGAGAGAGAATTTTGAACAGACTCCACAGTGAGCACAAAACCTGAGGCAGGGCTCCTTCCCATGACCCTGAGATCATGACGTGAGCTAAAATCAAGAATCTGACTCTTAACCAACTGAGCCAACCAGGGGGCCCTAGAAACATTGTAAATGATATTTTGGTCACATTTTGGGTAAGCTGATTTAACAAATAGACCTCAAATTGCACGATGGTTCAAGCACCATGGAAGTTTGGTGTGCAAATGGACCCTTCCAGGTCCATGAGGGGGTAGGGGTGGGGCGGGAAAGGAATGGTTGATACATCAGCAACACAGATGAATCTTAGACTGATCATGCTGAGTCTTAGGGTCCCTGGTCCAAGCCCTGAGTTGACACAAAGCACTCCAACCAACACATGAGAGAGACTTGAAAACACTCACACCAGGAGTGGTACATACCATTTTCCATTGGCTCATATTCCATTGGCTTATTCCCTGGCCCCCCTTAAAGGCACCAGGATAGGGAAATAAAGTCCTTCCCAGAGTAGCGACTGCCTGGACACAACTCCAACCTATGGATGGGGCAATAGCAGTCTTGGATGGACAGTAAGCTTTGTTTCACAAATTACTGGTCCAAGAATTTGTCATTTGTTTGATTGGTGTCTAAAATATCCTAGGACATTAAGACAAGTCTTGGATTTTTTCCCTCTAGATCTTTTCTTCTCTTTTTTTTCCAACTGCCTAATGCTTTCATTTTTATCAACAGCATTCAGTCTAGGCAAGAGACAATAAAAGCTGGTATCTGAAAGTGTTTTTAGATTGTGCTTCTTACTCTGTCTCTCTCTATTCCCATCTTCAGCCTTAGGTGTACATTAAATCTTCAGTCCTTATGTCATGATTCTTAACTCCCATTGTGTATTTCACCTCTGTGGTTCTTTTTGCCTTGAGTCCTCAGTTCTATCCTCTAATTACTGACTTCCTGTCACTAACATCTAATTTACCCTTTACCCTTTGAGATATTTTCCACATCTTTTTTTAATTTTCATGATTTCTCTGAATTTCCCTTTTCTTTGTATACCAACCCCTACTCTTGACTTATGGAGTCTATCCTATTAACTTTTAAAACATATTAATTATACTTATTTTCAAATCTTTACCACAGATTTGAAATAGCTACAAACTAGAAATAACACAAATGTTCACGAACTGATGACTGTATCCCTCCTAGAAGGATGTTTTCTGTGTGCTTATATTCTTTCTTTACCTTACAGCAGGTTGGGGGCGGGACTGTTTTGGGGAGACACACTTTGCCTCCAGTTGTGAGATTTTGCAGTGAGAGAGTTTTATATTTATCTATCTCTGCCTGGTCCACAATATTTTACCAGTTACAGACCAAATTTTTGTCCATCAGCATTAGTGAAGTATATAAATAATACAAAATGAATTTTAAGGGTTAACTTTGATAATCTTTGACAAATAAGTGCATTAATACAACCATAAAAGTAATTTCTATTACCCCAGAAATTTTCCTTGGAAACAGTACATTCTCTACCTTAATCACTAGCCCCAGGCAACCCCATATCTACTTTCTGTAACTATTATTTTGCCTTCTCTAGAACTTCATGTAAATGAAATAGTAGATCGTCTAACGTCCCCTGTGTGTGCCTGCCTTGTGGCACTTAGTCCGATGCTCTGGAAGTTCATTTATGTTGTCATAAGTATCCATAGTTTCTTTTTATTACTGAGCCCTATTTCATTATATAGGTATACCGCAATTTGTTTATCATTTGCTAGTTAATTGCTGGATGTTGGACTATTTTCACTGATTTGCTACAACAAATCAGATGGGAATTTTGCATACAAGTCTTTGCATGGATGTACGTTCTTATTTCTCTTTGAGTAAGTATCTAGGATGGATTTTTGGATTTTGTAATAAACATATGTTTAACTGTATAAAAAAGATTGCCGAACTATTTTCCAATATGACTATTCCATTTTGTATTTTCACCACCTACGAAACAGTTCTCTTTGCTCCACATTCTCACCAAAACATATCGTCAGTGTTTTTAATTATAGACACTGCAGTCGGTGTGTAGTGGTATCTCACTGTGGTTTTAAATTGCATGTCCCTAGTGACGAGGATGTCAACCATTAGTTCATGTGTCTCTGTATCCGCATCTCTTTGGTGAAGTACATGTTCAAATTTTGTGACTTATTTGTTGTGGTTATTGACTTCAAAAATTTTTTTAGTATTCTGGATACAAGTTACTTCGCAGAATTTTTTAGCATATATTTTCTTCCACAGTATGGCTTACCTCTTTTATTTCACTAACAGTGTCTTTCAAATAGTGAGTTGTTTCATTTTGTTTTATCTTAAAGATTTTATTTATTTATTTAATTGAGAGAGAGAGAGAGAGAGAGAGTGAAAGAGGGAACATAAGCAGGAGAGCAGGAGAAAGAGAAGCAAGCTCCCTGCTGAGCAGAGAGCCCGATGGGGGGCTCAGTCCCAGGACCCAGAGATCATGACCTGAGCTGAAGGCAGAGGCTTTAACCCACTGAGCCACCCAAGTGTCCCAAATAGTGAGTTTTTAATTTTGAAAAAGTATAATTTATTATAGTTTTCTTTCACAGGTTGTGCTTTTTTGTGTCCTAGAAATCTTTGCATGACTCAAGGTCACAAAATACTTTAGTCTAGAAATTCTATTGTAATTTTTGCCTTTAGATTGGATACATTTTCAATTTTCTGTATAAAGTATAATTAATTATTGTGAATTATTTTTCAGTATGTATAAATCCAATCGTCCCTGAAGAATTTTTGGAAAGACCTATACAATTTGTTCATAAAAGGCCTTAACTAGGGTCTATTTCTGGACCTCAGTAATATACTTACCGGTCCCATCTGCCCTTCCACTATGCAGCTGCCCATTACTATGCACTATTACTACACATGTCATACATATACAACACACTGTTTCTACTTTATCTTTAAACAGCCATTTACTTATCTTTTAGGGAGATAAATTTAAAAAGTGCCTTTTCTGTTACCTATACATTTAGCATTCCCAGCACTGAATATCCGTACCCTTGGAACCATTTTCCCTATCTGGTAACATCTTTTCTTTTTTTTTGAAGAACTTTCTTGAATGTTCCCCGCAGTGAAGGTTTGTTGACAATGGATTTTCTTATCTCTTGTTTGCATGAAAAAAAGTGGGGTTTTTTGGTCTTTGCTTTTAAAACCTATTTTCCTAAAAATAGATAAGATTTCTTACCAGTGGTTCAACCATGTCATTCCATTTCCCCCCTTAGCATAGTTTCTGTCAATAAGTCTGGTGCTCTCTTAGTTTCTCCCTATATAATGTATTTTCCCTAGGAGCTTTCAAGTTGTCTTTATTAAGGGCATTCAGGTCAGTTATGATGTTCCTTGCCATTTTCTTCAGGTTTCTACTACAAAAAGTTTGTTGATCTTCTTGACTACGTGGGTTTATAATTTCCCTCAAAGGTACTACATTTTTGGATATTATTTCTTCAAATATTTTTCTGCCACTTCTTGTCTTCTACTCTTTTCAGACAACAATTATATAAGTGTGAGACTATTTGATATGATGCACAAGCCACTGATACTTTGCTTATTTTTCTAATCTTTTTTTCTCTCTTTTCCTCATTCTGGTTGTTTGCTATGGCTATGTCTTTAAATTCACTAACTTTCTCTTCTGAAGTGTATTTTTTATTCCAGGTGGAAGTTTCATTTCTATATTTCTCATATAATTATGACTATATATTATATGAATTTCCTCATCATGTACATGTTTTCCTTTTTACTCTTGAGCATTAAAAGCTTATTTATATTCACTGTTTTGCTTTTCTTATCTGTTAATTGTATTATCTATTTTATAATTTCCAAGCTTATTTTTAATTAATTGATTATTCTCCTTGCTAGAAGTTATGTTTTCTTGCTTCATTGCATGCTTGGTATTTTATTTGTGTTGCTTAATGTTGAATTTTATTTTATTACTGCTTAGAGTATTGGGACCTGTTCTGGTCTTAGATTGGCTTAATCACTTCAGGATTTGCTTTTATATTTTGTTAGGGAGGGTACAGAGAAGATTTTATCATTATAGACTAGCTTTCAGCATTTATTTCTGTATTAGATTTTTCCACATCACATAGTTATAGGTTCTTCTTTCCCATAGACTAGTTTTACAACCATAGGGTGGAACCACTTCCCACATAGGCCTGGGGTTCCTATGTAGTGAGCACAGGTTTTTTCTCTTTATGTCATGGATAAGACTGTCGTCCTAGTTTCCAACCCCATATAAGAGGCTCAGTTTCAGTTTCTTCCAACACAATAATTCAGTCCTCTCAGAAGCATTACCTAGTTCCAACTGTACCCATCTCCTTCTCTACAAGGATATCTACCACCCTAGTTATAACCTGCATGATCTTCTGTTTTAATAGAATATTTAATTTAGGGGATATTAGACACTTTGGTAGAACTTTCTGGATAGTAAACTCTTAAGGATGACAACTTTTCCTGTAAATGTATTGTACTTCTTTAGAAATAGTTTTTGAGTATGCCCAGAGTGGACAGCATGAAAATAGGGATTTAGGATACACTGGTCACACTACTTTTCATGTATTATGACAGCAGTGCAGAGCAGCTTTTCCAATGTAATGTAAGAAACATGATAATTATCTTTTTAAGAAAACCCAAATATTGGTTGTATTCTCTATAATGAGCCCATTTGTGAGTTTCCTGTGTTAATTTGCTTCAGTCTGTCAAAATTTTGCAAATAACAATGCCCAGTTATGGCAGTACGGATGTAGGAGTGAGACATGCCTGGATTTTCCCCCTAAATCCCTTCTTCTCCATTGTTTCCAACATGTAATCCTTTTCTGTTCATTAGCCACGTTGAACTTGGCAAGGTGGTGAGCTCTCACCCCTCAGCGTACTAGAAACACATTCGAAGGACATTGATCTTTGTGTCAAAAAGGATGACCTTCACAAACCCCCCAAATTTTTATACAACCCAACAATAAAAATTATTACCTAGGTCCCAATTTAATTTTATTACATTGTTGAAACTTGTTTTCTGAAAAGCTTCCAGAAAATAGGCCGACTACATTGGAAAGCTAACAGTGATGAGTTTGAAGAAACACCAGCAGTTGGCCATTTTCTAAGCCCTGAGCTCACCCTGCCTCCTGCTCTCTAGGTGGTCGTGGGGACTGCTGCTGACGGCCAACCACCAACGCAAGCATCAGCCCTGCCCAGGGCCCTCCACTCTCTCCTGACCTCTCCTCTCTCCTTCTTCCTCTCTCCCTGGAACGGCAAATCCGTTTCCTCCAGGGAGCCTTCGGCTCTGTGGGTGCACAGCCCGTCCCAGCAGAGCCCTCCCAGAGCAGCAAGCTGACCTGGAGGGTTAGACAAGGACCAGTGCCCTTGGCCCTGGTAATCGCTCAGCCAAAGCAGGTCTTCCCATGCCTCAGCCATCCCTGCCCCCTTCAGTGTTCTGCACATCCGTGGTTCATATGATTGTTTTACCTAAAAAAAGAAGAGGTCCCCACAACTGACAACTACAAGAGATCAAAGTCACTTGTCCTCAGGTTGAGAGTTGTTTTTGTGTTTTGACAAAGGTACAGAAAGCCCCTCCCACTGTTGTGGGGCTCCTCCTGACCTGACTCCCTTAGCCTCCTCGCCCCTCCCCACACATGTGCTGCGCCCTCAGACTCCCTCGCACCAGCCTCTCTGCACCACCCTCCAGCACCTTCACTGCCCCTCCCTGACCAGGCTCCTGCTTTGCCAAAAACACGGCACTACTGTTTTCATCCCCTGCCTTTCATCTGCTCCGTTCCTGCCTTTTCGGGTAAGTGACCTCCATGGCAGGGACTTCCCTGTGCCCTGACCTGCACAACAGCTCCCCACAGAGCAGAGGAGGACCCCACCCCAGCTTGTAGTCCCCAGAGCTGCACTCTGCAGCCTCCTCAGCCGGTCCCGCGGCTGAGCATACCCAGCCCGTGGCGCTGCCAGCGAGTAATCAGTCCCCAACCAGCAACGAATTCCAACCTCACAAAGCCCTCTTATTTTTTTTTTTCTTATTTATTTTCAGAATAACAGAATTCATTGTTTTTTGCACCACACCCAGTGCTCCATGAAATCCTTGCCCTCCTTAATACCCACCACCTGGATCCCCCAACCTCTCACCCCCCACCCCTTCAAAACCCTCAGATTGTTTTTCAGAGTTCATAGTCTCTCATGGTTCAACTCCCCTTCCAATTTCCCCCAACTCCCTTCTCCTCTCCATCTCCCTATGTCCTCCATGCTATTTCTTATGCTCCACAAATAAGTGAAACCATATGATACTTGACTCTCTCTGCTTGACTTATTAACTCATAATCTCTTCCAGTCCCATCCATGTTGTTGCAAAAGTTGGGTATTCATCCTTTCTGATGGAGGCATAATACTCCATAGTGTATATGGACCACATCTTCCTTATCCATTCATCCATTGAAGGGCATCTTGGTTCTTTCAGCAGTTTAGCAACTGTGGCCATTGCTGCTATAAACGTTGGGGTATAGATGGCCCTTCTTTTCACTACATCTGTATCTTTAGGGTAAATACCCAGGAGTGCAATTGCAGGGTCATAGGGAAACTGTATTTTTAATTTCTTGAGGAATCTCCACACTGTTCTCCAAAGTGGCTGCACCAACTTGCATTCCCAAAAACAGTGGAAGAGGGTTCCCCTTTCTCCACATCCTCTCCAACACACGTTGTTTCCTGTCTTGCTAATTTTGGCCATTCCAACTGGTGTAAGGTAGTATCTCAGTGTGGTTTTAATTTGAATCTTCCTGATGGCTAGTGATGATGAACATTTTTGATGTGTCTGATAGCCATTTGTATGTCTTCATTGGAGAAGTGTCTGTTCATGTCTTCTGCCCATTTTTTGATATGATTGCCTGTTTTGTGTGTATTGAGTTTGAGAAGTTCTTTGTAGATCCTGGATATCAACCTTTAGTCTGTACTGTCTGTACTGTCATTTGCAAGTATCGAAGTCCTCATTCTATGTAACTTTACATAAGGATTTGAATTTTCAGAAAGGCTACCCAACAATAGATTTGTATTTGCACATGGCTGCTGGGAAAAGTTTGGATTCTGCTGAATTATGTTTATCCAAGTCCGTGCCAGTCCCTCCTCCATGATGAGGGAGTTGGATGAAGTCCGTTGGCCTGATTTACTGAGTGGCTTCCATTCCGGGAAGCTGCCAAGATGGAGCAGCGGACGAGAGAAGGGAACAGCTCTTCCCTCAGGTGTCCTTGACTCATGAGGACCCTGTCTCACCACGGGCAAGTGGGAAACTCACGGGCAGGTCTTTGTGCTGGCCTCGTGTACCTGTCACTTCCCACCTGCACCAGACTTTCATGGAGGGCTTCCAGGCCCCCTCCCCACACACTCAGTGATGGTGTCATTCTGCTTAGGAACAGACCCACCCATGATCACCACACAACCACAGGCAGCGAAGCGAAGCTGTCTCCTTCAGTGCAGAGTTCACTCACCCACCGTTACACTCATCTCTAGCCACTGGGTGGACGTTCTCTGACCCAGTTACTTGGAGAGCAAGGGGGCAGCAGGTGGGATGGATCAGGTGTGCTCACGAGGCTGATGGACACCGGCAGCTCCCGTCACACCCCACTCACTGCTTCACAGTCCTCGAGGCCCACAGGTGCTCCAGGGTGCTGCTCCACAGGTACTGCCCAGCACCTGCCCAGACACTCCACGCATCTCCAGCCTGACTGCCGTGTGCCACCTGGGGCATCAGAAGCCCCAGGGCTGTGTTCACGGGCAGGAGACTCTGGTCTCCTCACCTGGGTCTACTTCCCTCCCTTAATTCAGTAACCTCTGCCACTATGTCTGTGTGGAGCCACACCACTGCACACACCCATCTGAGAAAGCCAGTGGTGTCACTAAGGTGCTGGCCTTTGCTCCTCAGTCCCCAGGTCTTAGAGGAGTGGAGAGCACTTTTTCCTTAACTCATGTCATTCCTCACCGCGATAGCAAACCTGGGTTTAATGTCCTGAGACTCACAGGTCTCTCACAGAGAAGAGCTCCCTCAAGGGCTTGCCGGGCCCCAGCAGACAGGGCCTCAGTTCTAGGACTGAGGGAAAGGCAGACCACTGCTTTGTCAGGCCTTCCTGCTTCCCGCCCTCTCCTGCCAACACCCCCATCCGGCCCACCCCCCACACAGCCAAGACTCCAAGGCATACTGATCCTTTCCTTAAAACCCTTAAAAATGTATAACCCCACACAAAACATTTACACAGAAGGCCCTCTGTTGGTCCGGGGCCAAGGTCTCTGATCCTGTGGAGACTGACACGATTCAAGGTCAATGTACCATTTTCTACATCACCACCCCTACCTGCAGCCCTCCTCACCTGCGTGGCCTCTCGGACCCTCTGTCTTTGCTTGTCCTGTCCCACCTTGGGGCCACCTGGTTTCTCACCATGGCAGGCCCAGAGCCCTCGGCCGCCACCCCTTCCCACAGCAGGAAAGAGCGTGGGGACCTCTGTCACCCTGGACACAGGGAAGACTTGGCCTCTTCTGGCCTCTTGTTGCTTGCACATGGCTGGGGTCACGGGACTCACAACCGTGTCTAAGTTCAAAGGGCATAGATGATGAGTAAAGAAAGAAGAAAAAGGGCGGTGGGGAGAGTGGGGTAGCACAACAGGATAACCAGAAAAAAAAGCAAACCAAGTTATGTCTAAAGTGTTACCCCTATTCCATGTTCCTTTCAGAGAAATCACTGAGCGCCTTTCCAGACACAGGGCAAGGGGTTTTGCTGACATTCCTATACTCCATCCCACAACCTGGACAGTGGATACCCTCATCCTCCTTCTAAAGAAATCTCATCTCCCAGGATCTGGCCAACTGTCAAAGACTTTATCCCCTGGATCCCATGGCTGATGGGCACCCAGCCTGCTGCCCGAAGCTGGTGCTCCTGCCTGTCACCTAGCTGCTTCTGGACCCGGCTCTGTCCCCGGTGGGCGGAGGGGTTTGCCGGGGAGTAGGTTGGGGGTTGGGCTTGGGGGAAGGGGGGAGGGCATCAGTGCACGGAGCCGCCACCTGCTTCAGTCTTGGCCCATCACAGATTTCCAGACTTTGGATTCTTTTGTTGGCGGCTCCTTTAGGAACTGAATCACGACAACTAAAAATGCATGTTTATGTTTACTATTGTTTTCTAAGCAATTTTCTTTTTCAACTGCTCTCAAACACCAGAATTTGGCAAACGTGACTTGGTACAAATGTTAGGGTGTGCAAGGAAAACCCCACCGAATAGTTTCAGTCTGGCTGGGGGTGAAACTTGCACCCTTTCTTTCCTGCTGACTTTACCTTTTCCCACCTCGCCTCTTCCTGGAGGCCCCTCCATCCCAGCAAGACCCTGCTGGTAAATTCCAGGATCTGTGATGTTTGAACTTGGGTAGCTTTGACCGATTTTCCCAATCCTGATGTCCAGGAAAACTTTTGAAAATAGGAAACAGTGAAGATTCAAACTAAAAGATCGAATGGGAATTCGTACAGCTTGACCATAAAATATGCTTTCATCAGCAATGTGTCTGTCATCTTCTCCAGAAGTTAGGCGGATGATGACAACCTTGGTCCCCATTTTCTGAAGGGAAGTTTGAAGGCTAGATTTTAGGGTTTTTTTTTTTAACCTAACCTCAGGGCTTTCCATCTTCATCTCTCTTGACAATACAAAAGCAGATTAGAAACAAGAGCAGGCAAACCACCTATCTTTTAAAAAGCCTTCTTCTTTCTCTGCTTATGTCAAGAGCTGACAGCCCACGACGATCAGCAACCTTAGCTCCTGACCCTGACCACAGAAACCCTATCTTTTCTGTAACCCTTGAACAAGTTAAAGCATCACACACTCTTTGTTTAAATAATACATACTAAAGGAGAATATTACCTTAGATATTTAGAAAGCCTTCCTCCCTAAGAGTTGTAAGAAGAGTATGTGTTTGAACAAGTCCTGCTGTTATGATGTGAGGACAGAGAGCAGCTCCGTTCCAACAGCTTATTCTGTATTCCACGGAACATTCAAGACTCTAAACATTTTCCTTCCCACCGGCACCTCTACAACAGATAATCATGACTTATTTATGTGTTGTGGAACTCTTAAACAGTCCCCAAATATGCCTCTGATTGAACTGATCCACTACTTCCCCATGATGGACACATGTCTGTTCTGATATTCAAACCCTTAGTCTGAAAGCACATTTCCCCTCTTCCAGTGCCTTGGGATTTTTCTTTCTCTTTCTTCTTCTTCTTCTTCTTCTTTTTTTTTTTTTTAACTGTACAACATCCCAGTTGCCACAGAGTGTTTAGTAAAATTCTTTATATATTATTCACATTATCTTCCCATTTGTAATAAAAGCAATAATAGTGATGACATATTGGTTGAACAATTTGTATGTGTCCGGGCCTTTTGCTACACGCTTTCCTCGTATTAATTCAATGAATCACCAAAATAACCCTATGTTATAGATGTATTATACCTGTTTACAGATAAGAAATGAGGCCCAGAGAAGTGAACAGCCCCAAGGTCACCTGCCAGCAGGGGACAGAGGTGATGTGGGAACTCAGCTCAACATCACACCCTGCCATCAGGGATCCTGGTCCTTTGGAAGGGAGCAACATGTA
The DNA here is from genome assembly GCF_009829155.1 of Mustela erminea. NCBI lineage: Eukaryota > Metazoa > Chordata > Mammalia > Carnivora > Mustelidae > Mustela > Mustela erminea. Next base: position 157,536,804 of record NC_045616.1, on the reverse strand, counting down.
CGGTTGTCTTCCCCGACGACTCTGCCTTCTCGGGATCCAGCCGGGACCTCACAGCTAGCGGCAGGGTGGCAGTGGGGCGGGTGGGGAGGGGGGCAGTGGAGGCAGTGCATCAGTGCACATGCGTGGCAGGGGCCTCACAGGCATGTGGCCCTGTCATCTTCTCAAATGTGGTCAGATCAGTCATTCAATTGCAGCCGAGACTCCTTTATCTTTCCATTCTGACCCCCACTCTCTCTCCATCACATTTCCACGTCTCTTCAGTGGTGCTGGAGTGGCTAAAGACATTGTTGGGGGGGTCCTATGGGGAGACTGAGCTGGAGATCCCTGTCGTCTGGGCTTGGGGGAAAATGTATGTGGCTGGCAGTCACCTCCATGTCACCTCCCTCTGCCATGTCCTCACGTGCAGACAGAGGGGTGAGGCTGGAGGGCCCTCCCCCTAGGCACAGCCCCTGAGGTCCGACAGTGAGAAAGATTTGGTTTCTGTGAGTAATCGTCTGGTTATCTCAGCTTGCCCATAAATGAAGTCTGTTAGAGACGTTCCGAAATTTGGACCCTTCAGTAATCTTAGAAATAATTTTAAGATGTTGAAATTTTTTTTTAAGTTGTTGAAATTTTATATGTGATTCCATGTAACGAGGTGTCATTGATAATAAATTGACCTCGACTAACATTGTTTTCTCTTCTCCACATGGGGAAAGATATTGTGAAAGTGTTATAAGGCGAGTCAAACTGTGCCAACCAGACCTGTGGGGAACTATCCCAGATATGTCTGAGGCAGTTGATTAACACAAGTGCGTTGTCATTTTTCTTGACTTGATTAGATATGTAGTTTCTACCAGATTTTTTTACATTGGAAGTTTGCAGGAATTTCTAAATCTAAATAAATATTTATTTCCATGCTTGATTTTGGGCCAGGAATTTTGTCTTCCTTTTCTTTCAAAAGGCCCCCTGAATTACAGATACTTCGGATGCTTTAAAAACGGAATCTGTCCCTAGGTAGGTACTGTAAAAATGTGTATTTCACCTTGAGTTAAGTGAAAATGACTAAAAATCCGCGAAAGATGTTTCTCCAAATTCAGAATGGAATCCTTCTGCCTGCCATGCTTACATGAAAGAGTGTGTGTTCCCCTTGTTTCTTTCAACAAACAGAAGCAATTTCTAGATTCAGAACAGAGACTGGCCAGCTGTTGTGCTTACTTGCGAGTGTGTGTTCACACCCACGAGAGCCTTCTCTCCTCATCCTGTCCCCCCCGCAGCCATCCACCCCCAGCACACACCTCCTGAACACCTCCTAGCGCTAGCGTGCAGTGGGCCACTGGGTGGAAATGAGAGAAAGGCAGGCGAGTCCCTCCTCTGACGGGGCTGCCGGTGGAGAGGACACGTGAGTCTCAGGGTCACACAGAGAAAGCTAAGGCAGCCGTGAGGGTCCTGAAGGGAGGAGCCTGCCGGGAAGACCTGCCCCTTCTGCTCTGTTCCAGTCCATTCTCACACTGCCTTTCTCTCTTTCTCTGGAGGAAGTTTCTCATTCCTGAAGCCCAGACTGTCTGATTCTCCATCTGTCAGTCTGTCTGAACTTCTCATTCTCTCTCTCTCTGTACTCTTCCTTCTGCCTCCCTCCATGTCTTCCCGTTTTCTTCCTCTCAGGCTGACATTTCAAAGCACTTTACATACTTTTACATACCAGGATTGTATAGGGTTCAGGTGCTCACACATTTGTAGGAAAGCTTTGATCTACCCATGGACCACCCTGACTTTGTTGTGTGACCTTAAGAATGTCACCAAATAATCCTCACCCCTAAAGGGGACAATCACACCTCCTTCCATGAGCCACCAGGCTACTCTGAGGATTCCATTCCTTAAGAGATAAGCATGCACTCTGGTTTAAAATCTATCGTCTGTCTATCTTATCTATCTATCATCCATCCATCCATTCACCCATCCACCTACATATCATCCATCTATAATTATTATACTTAGTGCTATCAAAGACATGCAAATATTTTTTCATTTTTCTTCTTCTGAAATAATTTAAATCAAGAATGGCAAACTAAATATTTGGGGGAAATGAATACGTATCACAAAAGTTTGGGGAAAAAATACTTCATGTTATTTGTTATGCTCCACAAGTAAGTGATACCATATGATAATTGACTCTCTCTGCTTGACTTATTTCACTCAGCATAGTCTCTTCCAGTCCCATCCATGTTGTTGCAAAAGTTGGGTATTCATCCTTTCTGATGGAGGCATAATACTCCATAGTGTGTATGGACCATATCATCCTTATCCATTCGTCCGTTGAAGGACATCTTGGTTCTTTCCACAGTTTGGCGACCATGGCCATTGTTGCTATAAACATTGGGGTACAGATGGCCCTTCTTTTCACGACATCTGTATCTCTGGGGTAAATACCCAGGAGTGCAATTGCAGGGTCATAGGAAAGCTCTATTTTTAATTTCTTGAGGCATCTCCACACTGTTCTCCAAAGTGGCTGCACCAACTTGCATTCCCACCAACAGTGTAAGAGGGTTCCCCTTTCTCCACATCCCTTCAACATGAGACAGGAATCCATCAGAATCCTAGAGGAGAACATAGGCAGTAACCTCTTCAATATCAGCCACAGCAACTTCTTTCAAGATATGTCTCTAAAGGCAAAGGAAACAAAAGCAAAAATAAACTTTTGGGAAAAAATACTTCAGAACACGTGCTCTCAATAATCTGAACTATTGGAACGGGAAATATTTCAAAAACCTGAACTCATGTCAAAGAACAAACTATTTAGGAAATTACCATAGGCATCGGGTGGCCTCATCACTCCTGAACTGAGCTTCCCTGGTGGTATGACGTCAGCCATGTTGTGCTATATTTAATGCGTGGAGCCCCTCTCTGGCTGCATCGTGAACCTCTGAGGGCCAAGAATAGCATAGATCCCTCTTTGTTTCATCAATGTTACTCCTGAGTTAAGAAACGTGCATCTTTGTACGGACTCGGTTTGCTACTCCTTGCTTGACACACCTCAAGCATGGAGCTTTCCAGCATTTTCCATTGTGGCCAATTATCTTGCTGGGGCTGCCATAAAGTAATACCATAGATGGGTGACTTCAGTGACAGACATCCATTTTCTGACAGTCTGGAGGCCAGAAGTCCACGATCAAGGTTTTGGTCAGGACTCTCTTCCTGGTGCCTGGCCTCCTTCCCGCTGTGTCCTCTCATGGTCTCCTCAGTGAATGTGCAGAGAAAGAGAGAGCAGAAGAGCTCTTTGGCATCTCTTCTAATAAGGACACTAATTCTACGGGGTCAGAGCCATATACTTATGACCTCATCAATTATTTCCTTCCAGGATCCTTCTTCTAATACAGCCTCACTGGAGGTCAGGGCTTTAATAAATGGGTTTGGGCAGCGGGAGGCAAAGAAGGGGTAGAAAGTATTCAGTCCATAACAGCTTAGTGAGCAGAACCAGACACAAAGTCCTATTTTCACATCAAACTGAGATTTGTACGTGTGTCCTCATTCCTACTGCTCCCAACACTTTGCTGGCAAGAGCTGGATTTCCAATTCCCCCAGCTTCATTCAGGTCAAAAAACCACTCAGCTGCAGAGCCAGACACGGACATGATGGGCGTGGTCTCACTCTGAGTATTTGACTTTTTTCTACATTATTATTTTCTCAATACAGTCCTAGTCCTCTTCCCATCTCCAAACACAGACAAACATTCCAAGGTGCTGCCATATGCCAAGCTCAGGGAGGCTGAAGCCCCCAGCTTCTACTGGGAGGCTGAACTTCTACCAGGAGGCTGATGGAGAGTGCCGCAGCCTTGCACCCAGCTTACAGGATGCATTCCAGGAGCATTCACGGCCAAATGGCTATTCTGCAATAGCCTGTCGGTTCCCTGGATTATGACCTACCAGGTTTCAGGGAGCCTTTCTGCTCTTCCCCTCGGTCCCTTCTGGCCTAAACACCTTTGTGCCCTCAGTAGGTTGGACCACCTGAAACCTGTCCCCTGTCCCAGCTCCAAAGAGAGTATAATGACACCACCTGTCACACTGACCCCAGTGACCTCTCACTGTTAACATTCTGCTCCAGCAACTGGCCATCCAGTCAGACACTGCTTCTCCCTCAGACACCTTTTTGAAAGGTGTGGGATGAGGACGATGGAATACAATCCCTCAGGGCATTTTCTATGTCTGGAATCCATAATGGATTCTACATTGTGCTAGCAAAGCTAGAGAAGACCCAGGACTGCAAATATAGCATGCTGGACTGCTCTAGAAGGAGCTGTTGCCCATACCACCTGACGTGACAGCACTTGGACACAGGTCTCACAAGTTCTAAGGGGTATAGTTGAATCCTCAGTCAGGCCTGCTCCTCCCGTCTTCCCAGGTTGTGTTTCTGGTTCTAAACTTACTGAGAAAACCATCAGTACCAGGAGTGCCCTTTGTGATGGTCCCAGCTTAGGGCAGACCAGAGAACACATCAAGTAAAGATAGAAGGACGTTGGTCTGCCTAGAAGGTTTCTGAGAGGGGGCAACTCAGAGAGGACCAAGTCTAATTTAGACTGTATCTCATGACCCTGACAGTCAGAAGAACCTTCTGGAGGAGATGATGCCACCTCACTTTCATCCCAGATTTGATGACCATAACATAGCTCCCTGACTGAAGCAACCTACTAAAAACACATTTGTTGATTTCAACTTGGGGAATGCAGGGGTGAGGAGGCAGGGCAAGGAAGGAAGCCAGAGAGGAGGACAGCAAGGATGAAGGTAAAGAGTGGTAAGGACTGTGAAGTTTAAGGCATAGATAATCCTCAGAGAGTTACTGGGGAATCCTGAGGAGTGGAATACAGTGCTATATGGGAACTTCAGTTCTGGGCATTCATCTAATGTTTCTTTTATTCCCATCAGCTTCTGCCTATTGCTAGCTTCTTCCCTATGCAGCTCAGATATCCTGGTGCATCCCTTCCACTAACTACCTACCAAGATCAGCACCATCCTGCTTCAGTGTCCTTCTTTCCTATCCAGCCAAAACTTGAAGGGAGACAAACAGCAAGCATTCTTAAATTCTAAAGAACATAATACTTAATAGAAAAAAAAAGTAGAAGGTATATAAATAATTATATAAATATAAGTATTTATATATTTATATATTTATTTAAATAAATAATAAATAATTATATAAATAATGAAACATCTATTTTCACATCTTTCTGGAACTGACAGACTAAATTTCTTTAGCAATTTTCATGTTTATAGCAGCAATGGCCACGGTCACCAAACTGTGGAAAGAACCAAGATGCCCTTCAACGGATGAATGGATAAGGAAGATGTGGTCCATATACACTATGGAGTGTTATGTCTCCATCAGAAAGGACGAATACCCAACTTTTGTAGCAACATGGACGGGACTGGAAGAGATTATGCTGAGTGAAATAAGTCAAGCAGAGAGAGTCAATTATCATATGATTTCACTTATTTGTGGAGCATAACAAATAGCATGGAGGACATGGGGAGTTAGAGAGAAGGGAGTTGGGGTAAATTGGAAGGGGAGGTGAATCATGAGAGACTATGGACTCTGAAAAACAATCTGAGGGGTTTGAAGTGGCGGGGGGGTGAGAGGCCAGGGTACCAGGTGGTGGGTATTATAGAGGGCACGGATTGCATGGAGCACTGGGTGTGGTGAAAAAATAATGATACTGTTATGCTGAAAATAAAAACATTTTTTAAAAATTAAAAAAAAAATTAAAAAAATTTTTTAAAAAGTTGATGGTATTTGAAATGTTAGACAAAAATAATGAACTGTGTTTTCCATAGTTTGACTCAATTACCGAAGTGGAAATCAAAATGACAGATATTTAAATTCTGAAATACGGGTCTGGTTCTTTGGACTTATCTAATCAATTAGTGCTAAATGCCTAGTATTATATAATTTCTGAATTCTGATTTTTTTAATAAGCATGAAAATCAGCAGAGTTTATATCATCCTTATGATTCAGGAGATTTGTGCTAAAAGTCTTCAAACACAATAACCTCCTTTAGGAGCAAAACAACTACAGACCCTACAGAAACACATCATGCCACCCTGGACTGGGTACTACTTTATCTTGTTTTCGGTCCTCTGTGTATTTTGAGGAAAACAGACCTAAATAATATCAACCTCACTTATTTTTATCATTAAGATATAGTAACTGGGACTCCTGGGTGGTTCAGTTAAGCTTCTGACTCTTGATTTCAGCTCAAGTCATGATCTCTGAGTTGTAAGATCAGGACATGCATTGGGCTCCTCACTCAGTCAGGAGTCGGCTTGGGATTCTCTCTATTCCTCCCCTATGTCCCTCTCTCCACTTGTATGCTCTCTCTCTAAATTAACTTTTTTAAAGAGGTATAATAACACTTTAACACCCTTGAAAAATTAATAGAATGATGTAGAATTCTTTATTTGGAAATACAGGTACGATCTCATCTCTCATTTCCATGTTTGGTTTGATAACTGAGCAAGTTCTTTGTACCTTCAACATAAATTAGAGAAACAAAACAATTTATTGTTCTTTTGAAAGGGGCTCAGAATCAGGTGTTGCATTTTTTCAGAAAGAAAAACAGAATAGCTACAAGTCTGCATGCACTGAATGAGATGAATAATCCTTAGCTAGTTTCAGTCCTTTGTTTGTTTCCCACCTGCCTCCCTTGCCACGAAGAATAAAGGAAACCTGCCTCAGTTACAATCTTTACATCTACTTTTGCTAATTCTCACACTTATCCAGGCCACTTCTTTCCCGAGTATACCAGTTGTTCTAGCAAAGTATTTGTAATTTGTTGTCATTTTTCAATCCTTATGAGTGCCGGATTTAATGAACGTTTCCAAAGAATTATGCCTTAATTAGTTTCAGGTATGAGCAACAGCACAGCTTACAGGAAGAGGAGAATGACAACCCTAAATTGTGTAACTTTTACACAAATCTTATTAGTTACTCAGCACAGTAATGTTCAGTTGTGATGGGATTGTTCTCCATCAAGAAGCTAACTCTTGCTAAAAATAGGCTGTCTTTCTTCAAGCAGAATGAACATTTACCCTGGGTTTATGGGATTAACTGGCTTAAAATACCAGTTTGCATTTGCATTTATTCAAATTTAGAAGAGATGGAACGTAGGATGCCTTGGTGGCTCAGTTTGTTGTGTCTGAACCTTGATCTCAGCTCATATCTGGATCTCAGCACTCTTTTTTTTTTTTTTTAAGATTTTATTCATCCATTTGACAGAGAGAGAGATCACAAGTAGGCAGAGAAGCAGGCGGGGTGGGGGGAAGCAGACTCCCTGCTGAGCAGAGAGCCCAATGCGGGGCTTGATCCCAGGACCCTGGGATCATGACCTGAGCCAAAGGCAGAGGCTTTAACCCACTGAGCCACCCAGGCACCCCCGGATCTCAGCACTCTTGATCATAGGGTCATGAGTCCAAGCCTCACATTGGGCTCTACTTAAAAAGAGAGAGAGAGAGAGAGAGAGAGAGAGAGAGAGAGAGAGATGGTACTTGTTTCAATTAATTATGTTGTTGAATTATAGCTGCCAAGATTTGTGAAAGGACACCCTCTTTTCTTCTGAGAAAGGCCCACCAAACCTGGATCTCATAATGTATTCTGGTCTTTGGAAAGAGAAGAATCGGAAACATTGCTTTCTTCTTGGAGGAGAGTTGAAGATCTACAAAGCTGAGTTGGGGAGAAGCAAGATGGGAAGTGAAGCCCATAAGTGCCTTTCCTGTCTTCTCCATTTTCTAATCAAATGTGGGGCCATCAGATGATTTTTTAACACAGGTGATGATGATCTCTTTGGGACTGTGTAGGTGCCATGCATTTACTCCCTTCATCTCACGTATTTACTCAATCTCATGCATTTACTCCCTTCAACTTCTCTCTCCACAGCAAACTCAGAGCACTTGAGGGAAGGGATCTCAGCATGAACCACAACACCTGTCATTTCATCCCCATCTTTGGGTACCATAGTGGAATGTTGTGGGATTCCCAACTCTGTGTGAACATGCAAATGCCCTTGCTTTGTCTTGCTTATTTTTAGGTTATCTCTAGATTCTAGAATAAGAGTTGGAAAACCTCCTAAGTACAGAACCAGGACAGTACTTGAGCAGAGGAAGTCAGATAAATGCATTATCATGAAATGTTTTCTAAGGAGCTCATAGACATTAAAGTGATTAATGATGACTGATACTCTCAGCGAGGGTTTGAAGATCTCTGCTTTTTCTTCCAGGTGAAGGGAAGCCTGCAGACCCTGAGGCTGAAGAGAAGAGCATTCTCAGTGGGGGTGTGCTGAGCCGGGTTTGAACCTCACTCTGTGCCATACCTCCTGGGGTCTTCAAGGGCCCTTCCCTCTCTAAAAATTTAGAGGACTTCACCACTATCACTCAAACTTAACTTAGTACAAAAAAAATTCCACTCTTTCAACAAAACAGATTCTTGCCACTTCCAACAGGGAAGGAAACAGAGAAAGGAGGAAAAAAATATGGAGAAAGTCACAAAGGAGAATGGTGTTTGGAGGTGTTAGGTGAAGAGGGCCCTGTGAGCTGTGGTGTTGCCTTGCATCCACTCTCTGAAGGGCTGTTTGGCCACCTGCTGCCCAATGACAGGATTTTCCTGGTGCCTTCATATGGCCACCACCCTCCTTCTCTGAGGGAAGGAGGGCATGTCAGGGTAGGTTAGGAGGTCCCTGACCCTGGAGGGCACTAAGACCTTGTAAGAAACCAGAAATGATAGCCAATCTGAGGAGGAAAGGAGGAAATCGGAGAGGAAAACTGTGGTTGGGCTTCTGGCTGGAATGTTACCATCCTCCTGACTTTCTGAGGAAGGACGGCTTCTGAACCCACCACTGGGATGCACAGTTGGCTCTCTTTGGTCATCTGAAATCAAGCCCACACCCATGACTGTCGGAAAGTCATAATTCAGCAAAGTTTTCTCTGTGCTCTCCAGTGAGTCTCATTTTCAAAATATTAGCAGAAGCTTTTCAAACTAGAGATGAACACTTACAATTCTGTGTACTGTATGAGGAGTACTTTTACAACAGTTCCTCTCAGACCTTATTTCTTCTGTTCCACTTTTGGTAGCTAGGCTTAAGCGCCTGGCATCACCAAGAACACACACACATTTATCAAATGCCATCTTGCTTAAGCCCTGGCTCTGACTGGGATTACAGGGGTGAGAGCTTCAGACTCTTTCAAGGAAAATGTATGCCAAGCTGATTAATGAGAGCATAGCCTGTCAGCATCATTTTCTGTTTTGTTGTATAAACCAAATCAGATCTCCTTTAAAGATAAACCAAATGCATTTCCAGAAAAATAATACTATTTCAGATACCATTTTAAAGACAATTTCCTTTTACATTAAATAGCTACATTCGTGCAGTCAGACGCTCAGTCATTTCTGTTCCCTTCACAAGCGGGTGCCAGGAGACACTTCAAATGGAAATTTACATTATATATTTCAAATAGGTCTGAAAAAGTACTTTAAATGGTATTTCCATTTTATTTTTTAAAGAATGAAGTAGACTCTAAAAAGAGGAGTTGGTTACATACACATTGTGTGAGAATGTCTAAGGAGCAGAATCAGATCTTTGTAAATACAGATTCTGAGAAACAATCACAAGAAAGAAAATTGTGGTACAACACTATGTCACACGCTTTCTAAGCAGACAGCCAAATGTAGCTTTTTCATGGAGTCTTTTCAAATTCTAATATTTCATAAACTAGAGATACTCAGAACCCAAACTGAATTGGTCAAGGATGGGATCTTGGTGATATTTAAAAACAAAACTAAACAACTCTCAGATCATGTGGAACCTTAGCTAATAACCTGTGTTCAGCAGGGAGAGAAGAGTTGTTCCCAAGAAGCTTAAAGAAATTATTCTTCTGGGACATTTTCAGCACTAAAGGATATCCAACCTTCTAACCTTCGAATAGGGGAGAGGTCTTCAAACAGTGTAGTCAGACTGTGTGATCTGGGCAAAATATAGATTTTTAAAAATTAAAGATTAATATTTCATTTCTTGGGGTTAAGAATAGTTTAATCATCATTAACATGCTTCACTATACAATTTTATTTTATTATATTAATTTTGGCCTCCATATTAAATGGGCTCTTTCAGCTTTTTAGCCAATTTAAAATTTTACATACACATGAAATTACACACATTTTTCTATAATAATATGGGAATACACACACATACACACACACACACAGCGCTGGTCCTTGAACAACACAGGTTTAAGTTGTGCAGTACATTTATGTGTGAATTTTTATTTTTTATTAGTATAGGACTATAAATATTCTCTTCCTTGTGATCTTCTTAATAACATTTGCTTTTCTCTAGCTTACTTTATTATAAGAAAAGATATACAACACATACTGCATAAAAAATAGAAGTATTAGTCAACTGTTTCTGTGACTGGTAAGGCTTTGGCCAACAGTAAGCACTTAATAGAGTTTTATTTTGTTTTTTTCTGGGGGGGGCGTCAAAAGTTATATGAGGATTTTTCAACAGCAGGTGTCAGCTCCTCTAACCCCCGCATTGGTCAGCTGCATATTGAACAGTTGAGAAAAAGAGAAAGAGGCCAGGGCATCATGGACACTGCCTTATGAAATGTGACTCCCACTCGAGAGAGGTTTTTCTGGGTCAGGCATCTTCTGTGTTCATGCTGATAGTCAGCAGTTAATTTGAGAAAAACCTCCTTTTAGGCAAGAAATAATGGAATATGGTGTGCTGGAGAGAAGATGAGTAGAACTTAAGGAAGGAATCATCAACAGTACCTGACACCAACTCCTGGCAAATTAAAACCCTGGTTGGCTTTCCTGGTCATGTATCTCCTATTGCACATAGGAACATTTCTAACACTTCTCAGCTGCATTGCAAAACCATCATGAAGTTAGTGGGGCCGATCTTGGCCACCACAAAAGAGGTCTTGGGGTCAGAAGAGCAAACAGGCATTGGATGGGGGGGGGTTCCCAGAGGGCTGTCCAGTCTCAATCTGATGAAACCCTCTTCAAGGAGCTGTCACGCCTTAACACCTCTGGAGGCAGAGGGACACTGAGGCAAAGAACAATCCCACTAAATTGTTTCCTAAATGGTAGGGTTTATTTCAATGCTCACATACAATTGAATGAGACAAACTATTTACATAAAACATAAGTACAAAAAATATAATACAATTTATACTGTACATAGTCAGGATTCTCTTCTTTTGTCTGAAAAACGTTGGCAGATAGAGATGGTGTGGAGGGGTGCTATGGAGGGAAGATTGCACTCTTAGTGGCACTCATGATCATTCTTCATGAATTTATTGTTTAAAAAATTGTCAAAATTGGTTTGGATTACAGAAACTGGAAATTCACAAGAGCAGTGAGTGAGCATGACATTTCCCCTTCTTAATAACAGATCATTTTATCTTATAAATATGTTTCCTTTCTGGAAAGTTGGGACCTACAGTAGGTATAGGTTGGTTTCTGCTGATTGGCGGGTAACCCCGCCTCGCCCCCCCACCAGCCAGGCCTCTTCTCAAAATTTCCATAACTGATCCAGTGGAGTAGCACATGAGCTCCCTGCCTGGGGTGTCACAAGTGGTATCGCAAACTGATTTCTGAAAGCAATGTATCTGTCAGGTGTCATTAAACAACATTCTTGGATATAGACCTGGACAGCTCTCGAGTGAGGATTTAAGACCAGCGAACTGATGAACAGAACACATAAAAGTGAAGACTACTGGAAATTTGTATTACACATTTCTAACAACAAGGTTTTTGTGCAAATGAAACCTTGAAAACCGAATGTAAGGACAGGGGAAAAAAGTGCACCCAACAGCCCTATGAAGAAAGTTCTGACACTTCAAGAGATTTCCAACAGGGCAACTGAAACTCCAGTTCCTCGTTTAAAGGAAGAGAAAGGCCACGTTGCCTCATCTAAAGAGTCCCATTCTGATTATTAATACATATTGTCTTTTAAAAATTAATTTTAAGGTCGAGAACTTTCTGCAAGTTTCCCAAGGGCTGAAGTTGGCTTTGGAGAAGGTTCAGTGGAAAAATGAAACAATTCCAAATAAGTTTATTTTACATCACAACGCAGCAAAAGCAAACTAACATAGAACGAGGCATTTAATTTCATAACGTCTTCATAAATCATATCAAGGGGCATACACACAAGCTTTGTTACCCACTTTTGAAGAATGCTACAATAAACCACGTTTGTGCATTTTCTTTGCAGATGACGCAGAGCTTTCAGTGGTGGATGGAGGTGCTGGGGTTGAAGGCTCAAACTGTGCTTTCCTTCAAACGGCAGAAGTTCAAGTTCGATGTTGGCCAACAGTCACAGTATAAGAAAAAACACTTTTAGTCGAGAAAACACCATTAACTTTCCTACACCAAATTAAGGTTGACAACTTTGTGTACTTGTAAGCAATGTTGACGACTTAAAAAAAAAAAGCACACAAAGTTTTAGGTGGTTCTCATTCCACTCAGTGTATCCGTGCCAGCTGTCACCAGCCTGATTTTCCTCTATCTGTGGACCTGCCTGAAGACGGACAGTAACAAAGCTTCTGACATCCATGGGCAGCTCATCGGCAACCCTATCATTGGTCCAAGGTGTTTTGTGGAAGATGTATAATTAAAGTGATGGAACACACCTCTGCCCTTGCTCTGGTGCCACCTGCCCTGCTAATGGGGGCAGACATCACATCTAGGATGTGCTCCTTAGGTCATTTTCCATTCCTGAGATCAAAGAGATATAAAAGAATGATTTTCTTCCAGGTGAGCCAATCAACCCTCTGCTTTGAACTAGAACCAGTAAGGTCCGGATGCGATGATAAATCACCATCTCAAACAAGGCACTGGCAACTTTTTATGGCAAATTAAACCATCTGTGCTTACGGAGGATGGCTAACAATGCTTTCTTCTCAGCGACAGGAGAGGAGGACAGTTTGGGATTTTCCAGAATCCCGATTTTCCTCCCAGCTCGTGTTTATTGAGCACTTGAACCCATCTGAACCACTGTTTGTACTACCATTCACCTCACATTTGGACTGTGTGGCATTAAGCTGCCCCGAAGCTGAAAAAGAAAAGGGTCATGTTACCACCACTGGCCTCGGATTTCTTCCTAAATGGGAAGAGATGGAATGGATGGCATTACCTGTCCAAAATGTTGGTTTAAGAAATGCTGCAGTGTGGTCTCCTCTCTCTGCCTTGTTCCTTTCAGGATTTAAAATATCCTTGGCTAGTTACCCTCATCATGTCAATACAGAAAAACCTGTTTGAGCAAAAATTGATCCTGACTCTGGTCAAGGGTAAGAAGCTTGATTGCTCCGGATTGCAGAATGAATATGATCTTTTGCAAATACTGCGAGGCAGTGTTCATCAGGAACTGTATACTTGGTATCAGGCTCCGAAGTTGGTTTTGATGATGTTTTAAGTCCCTGTGCAGTGTAAGCTACATTTTCAAGACAGAACAATCTCCATTCCTGATGCTTTTGTAACATGTACCACATTTTTGATAATGTGATGTATGATAGACAAAAAACCCTTGATCCATCAGGTCCCCAAAATACATATAACACATCTTTAATATGTCCATTAAAAAGGGGGTACAGAATAGACATTCTGGAAATCCCTGCCAATAGTCCAACATTGCATCTTGTTCACTACTTTTCAATTTCCAAAAGGAAAAGCAAGGTTTCTGGCAATTTATTTCCCTGTATTTGATCGGGTTATCAAAAACAGAAAATAGGAATACCTTGAGTCAGTGTTTGTAGAGTTACAAAGCATCTCTCACTTATTATTCATGACCTCAACTAGGGAGAACAACAGAAATAAATTCCAAATCTTTGATCTTCCATTGTAATGCACTGAGCAGTAATTGGCATTTTTGAAGATTTTATTTATTGAGAGAGAGAGAGAGAACAGGAGAGGGGAGAGGTCAGAGGGAGAAGCAGACTCCCTGCTGAGCAGGCAGCCTGATGTGGGACTTGATCCCGGGACTCCAGGATCATGACCTGAGCCAAAGGCAGTTGCTTAACCAACTGAGCCACCCAGGTGCCCCCGGCATTCCTTTTTGCGCATTCTTCTGGTCAAAGTGACTGCAACTTTACATTCTCCCATATCACACCCATTGTCCAGAGAAGCCATGTGCTCAACATGGCTTTGTTTTCTGATAACAGATTATCGTAGGTCATCAAGCCTACAATGCTGTGTCCTCCTGTTCTCACCAGGTGACAAGAATGGCCAGGACATAATGGAGACAGGAGAAGGGGTGAATGTATTGGGCATGCCAACACAATCGAGAACTCCTTTTTGCCTCATCTTGAAAGTACCTCAGAGTTTGCGTAGGAGTTACGGTTCTCATTGTAATTCTCACCTTCAGGAACACTGATTATTGGAGGTTTATGCTTAGGGACTGTCCAGCTCTGTGGAGAATGGCTGCTTTGAGGCAGAAGCCATTCACTGTACCCCCCACGGGTACCTGTTGTCCCTGGGTGGGGGCCCCAAGCCAGCTTTTGAGATGAAAATGCTGAATTCCATGGAGAGCGCCCATTAAATACCAGAAACCAGAAAACCCCAATGGAGAGTAAAAGACCTGCTGAAGGTGTTTTAACACTGTAGGGGTCAAGTCCATGATTTATTCTGAAAGCAAGGAAAATGTCATAAAGGAGCAGCAGGATATTTGTGAACTCAGATGCTACCAACACTACACCTTCAGTGTGCATTACGGCAGTGTTTATGCAAAATGATTAGCTGAGTGCAGACTTGATAGATGTTTAACATAAAATCTACTCCGAACTTCCAGTAGACCCTGGAGTATCCTGGGGACACGGGACTCCCCTGCTGAGACTGTGTCCCTAACTCGGAAGGCGGTCTGACCCATGGATTCTGCCAAAGCCTCCAGTGGAAACCTTCGCCGTCCTGGACTTTGAGTCCCACGACTCTCACCCCTGTGCAGAGAAATAAGGAAATAAGGCCATCCTCGGCTGAAACTCCCGCCCTCAGGACAGTGGGTTCTGGAAGAGTCCCAGCGTCAGACTCACAGAACTGTGCGCGCATCCTGGCTCCCCACCTGGGACCGGCCCTCACACTCAGCTCGGGAGCCACTGGGTCCCCATTTTCACCTTTTCTCACTTTTGCTTCTCTGCCCTCTGGCATCACTCCGTGAGTCCGTGGGACCAGACCTTGGTCCACCCTGAGCACGGGGGCGACCCCTTCCCAGGGGCAGCGGCTACTCCGGGGCAGGGACGCATGTCCCCCACTGTCCATTCCTCCACAGGCCCTGAGGTACCCCCGCCCGCCCTGGCGTGCACACAGGGAAGCGCCACTGGCGGTCAGGACACACCTGAGTGGGCTTGCTGGACGTCCCCGCGGGAGTGGGGTGCAGAGATCGCCCCGAAGCATCACAGACATGAGCCTCCAGCGAGCCTGGCAACCAAGTTCAGAAGCATGGTGTCTGCTAGCGGAGGGGCTTCCGTGGGGCAGAGCTGCTCCCAAGTCGCTGTCCCATCGCTCAGGGGTGACGAACCCATGTTCATGCCAGCTGCTGGTCCACAGCGCTCCTGGGGAAAGCTGTGCTGTGGTCTCCCTCCGTAGGACGGGGCCTCCACCGGCTGCGCATTCAGCGCGGGGACTCCTCCGGCCAGAGAAAGGACCCTGAGCAGCCCCGACCCTGGGAATCACTTCCAAAGACTTTAATGTGAGACGAAAGCCACTTTCCTAATGAAAACAGGCAAACTTCAGCCCTAGCCAGAAATAATCCTAGAGATTAAACTGTGGTCAGTGCCATTGGATGTTGGGTTCAAAGCGGGGTGCGGCTTAAAAACAGTAATCCCGATCTGTGCTGCTTGTACTAGGAAGGGAGGAGGAAGAGGAGGGAAGGAAGGAAGGAGAAGAAAGAGAAAGAAAACAGCCGTCATTCAGGAACGTACAGTGCGACCCACGGGGAAGGCGAAGGTGGCAGCCTCCAGGAGGGCGACTTCAGGGAGGACAGCCGGGCGCGCGTGGGGGCTCCCCGGTGGCAGCCGGCCTGGGGCTCAGGCACCAACCGGGGGACGGCGGGGAGGCGCGCAGCTGTGAGCAGCGGCCACGGAGGGACGGAAAAGCTGAAGCTACCCCAAAGCTGCTTAAAATAGTTCGAATGTAGTTAAAATTATTCTTAACCGACCGAAATTCTGTGAAATGAGAGAGGGAGAGAGCGAGCGCGAAGCCAGAGTCGTCTTCCTTTGCGTAGAGCTTCAGAGGACGAAAACGAGAGCATTGTTTTTTGCGGTGACAAGTCCCAGGACGTATAATCCGCAACACGAAAACTCGGCGTGGAGAGAGGGCGCCGCCCCGGTCACTGCAGGAGCCGCACGGGGGCCCAGCGTGGACTTAGAAAGCATTTCCAGTCAGGTCCAGCGATGCTTTCTCAAAATATTAGTATTCCGTTTCCCAGGGGAGAGAAAATGAACATTTACGCTTAGAAAACACTGGGGGGAGGGATTCCAAAGCAGCTACAATGTGCTTCGCAGTGAGGACATGTTTCTTCAAGGAAAGGGACGCCCAAGTTGGAGCATCCGGTGCAAATCTAGCTGAAGAGCAGCGGGGAAGCCATCTGGCGGAATTTCACCTCCTCAGTGTGGACTTCGGCTCTCCGTGTCCCAGCAGAGCGGTCGCACACAGCGGAGAAGCCGCACAAGACAGACAACATGGACGCCCGTTGGAAAGATCCAGAACACCACTCCGGTGTCCTCTCTCCAACCTCCCAGAGACCCCCATCATTTAAATTGGAATTTTAGTAGAATAGCTTGTGAAAATCTGGCTGTAGGAGAATATTTTCAATACAACAATACTCATGACTAAATGTGCGATTTTCCCCAACACACTCTGAAATTGTGTCTTTAAACTAGATAGGATAAAAGCATGGGTGCTAAGAAGCCTGTGCACCTCAGCGTCTATGCTGTGGTGTCCATGGATCTGAAGGTTCACTGCGCAGTAAGAACCTGATGGACTGTCCACGTCGGCCCTCATCACCGCATCCGCGGGTGTGGGGGTGTCAGACGAACAGTTCCAGTCTTTTGGAAATTATTCAACCAACTGTATCAGTTGTTTATGAGTAATTTCTCCTGCCTTTTTTTTTTTTTTTTTGGCCTTTCCAGGGACTTCTATGAGTAGTATAACAGCACTCTGAAATGCTTAGCGATGATCAATGCTCAGAACTGCAGGGATCACTGAAAACCTTACTCTCCTGCTTTCTCAAGGTACATCTTGAAATGCGGTTGCCCCGGTGCAGGGAGAAGTGGGAGGGGGCGGAGGAGAGGGCAGCACTGACAGAGAGAGAAACACAAGGCACCAGAACAAAATGTGTCCTCCTCACCTGACCCGGAGGCGGCAAATGACAGCTGGGTACTTGGGGCTTACGTCAATATGAACATCGATGGGCTGCAGAAAGCTGGCTTCACTCATCAGCAATGCGCTGGGAGGGGGCTGATGGCCACACACTAGTTCTCTCAGCACACAGAAAATACAAAGTTGCTTCTCCTTAAAGGTCAGTTCTTTCGATCCTTTCTATGACATGGAAAATTTAAAAAAAAAAAAAAAAAAAAGCTGGTTTCAATTCTATTTCAAAGTATTTTTTAATACGTTCCCTCATTGGTGTCACGGATGTTCATGATCTTTCCTTGCAGGGATGGAGAGGATGAGGAGGCTCTCCAAACGGTGAGCGAGTGCGCTTCTATGCATGGCTCTCCAGGACCGGACAGGTGCGCTTCTACGCATGGCTCTCCAGGACCGGACAGGTGGGCTTCCGGGCCCACTGCACGACAGGCAGCTCCTGGGAATGCCAGGAAGTCCAGAAGCGAGAATGTGACGGCTAGCCCTGCAGCGTCATGCAGAGGGCTAAACCCTTCGTCATGGAGGAGCCTCTGGTCTTTACGCTCAGCTCCACCAGGGGTGACACCGGAACTGCATCAAGACTAAGGGAGGGATGAGTGTGTCACACCTAATGCCATCATCACCTCCGCAGACACAAGCCAGGGTGAATCCCTGCCCTTGCCCAGGTGAGAACCATTCCAAGTCCAAACACACAAGTTGCTTCTGAGGTTTCCACAGAATGATCCAGGTTGGGAAGATGGGAGATCCGTGTTGAGTAACTACAGCCACATTCCTAGCCCTCATTTTACCAAATACTACGGACCTAACACTCTTTGTGGTGGGAGGGGGACTCTCGTCGGAAGTGTCTATTTTCTTGAATAAACACATCATGAAGATTTATGCTCAAGAACAGGAAGACATTCCTATTTCTAAAGACCTCTTCCTATGTGGGTGGTACATTTATTAAAAAGCGCAAGAAAACAACAGACTTGTTAGAAAAATGGACCAAACGGCAATAAAAAAAAAACAAAAAACAAAACCTATAAACAAAACTTCACGCCATGGCTCATTTGACAACGATCAAGCATTTAGACCAGATTTTCACGACATCATATCTAGATTTTTGTTGCTTTTCGGGATGTCTGCTTTTGGCAGCAATGGGAAACTCGTGGCTTGAAATGCACTTGAAATGCATCCAGACTTCATCTCTGAAGTCTTGGAAACATGGGCAGTCATGGAGCACAGGCCTTGAGGAACGGGGGATTACGAGAAGCCAACAATAGAACAGCTATCAGTACTCATCGTAGTTATTGAGATCTGTAAAGTAGGCATTAGAATAGGTCTTCCCGGTGAGATGCGGGTTGAAGTACTTGTTTCTTTCCTCTAGGATCAAGTTGTTTTTGTTAAATGCCTGTAAAAAGTAAAATAATAAAAGAGAGAGAAATTTAAGAACATTCTACAAGCAGTATTTCAGAAGGAGAACGTAACAAGGGGATGATGACATTGAATTTGAACTCCCTTCTGAGGCTCCGTTGTTCGAGACGTGATTTCCCACTTACTTGCTTCCTCACCTCATTTGACTTCCCGACGACCCGCCTCACGACCAGAATGAGGTTGGCAAGTTTTGACCAATAGAAACCTTCAACAAACCTAAAACTCCCGTGATTTCGAACCAACACACATTCTGAATGTTCCAGGACAGTACGATTTAAGCAGCTTTCTGATGATCACAGACAGGTACATTAATAAGAGATTTCGAAGGAGCTTAGTTAAGTAAATGCATGAAATTTCAAATGCCCTGATTTCTCTCCATTTTCTCCAGATGCCAGCAGGTGAGCATGTGATGAGGAAGCAGCCCCCCTGCAAGCCGCCACCTGGGGGCTCTGCAGCCGGACAGGGGCTCAGACCTAGCAGCATCTGCACTTGTACCTAAGGACCCTGCTTAGTGGTTTCACTGTAAGTGCCTGTTTTGCTTTTCCTGGGGCACTTTTTAAAAAAAATTTATATTCAGTTAGCCAACATACAGTACATTATTAGTTTCAGATGTAGTGTTTGGTGATTCGTCTGATGCCTGTAAGGCCCAGGGCTCATCACATCACATGCTCTCCTCACTGCCCATCCCCCCGTTACCCAGCCCCCACCCACCACCCCTCCCACCACCAGTCAGCTCGGCCAAAATCAACAAGACAGGAGACAAGAAGTGCTGGCAAGGACGAGAAAGGGGAACCCTCTTACACGATCGGTGGGCATGCCGGCTGGTGCAGCCACTCTGGAAAACAGGACGGAGGTTCCTCAGGATGTTAAGCATAGCTGTCCTGGGACCCCTTTGAAAACAAACACTTAGAGGGCCATTTGGGTGGCTCGGTCGCTTTAGTGATCGACTTTTGATTTTGGCTCAGGTCATCTCAGGGTTGTGAGCTGGACGAGTGGGGAGTCTGCCTGAGATTCTCGCCGTCTCCCTCTGCCTCTCCCCTCCCCCCGGCTCATGCACCCATTAATTAATTAATTAATTAAGAAAATAAAATAAAATAACCACTTAAGAGTTGAGCCTTATAGCCACCTTATAAGCAACAGGTGTTTGTCTCCTGCTCACTGCTGACCAGGGATGGAGGACCGCTTCCCCAGGCTTGCTGTGAAGGTAAGTCAGAACCCTGGGACCTGACTTCCTTTGAGTGAGTGCAGGGAGACTGTGCCTCCAGCCAAAACAAGCCTGGGGTTTCCCTTTCCCAAAGTGGGAGCTGGGGTGCTCCCATTCATCAGGCCATAATATGCATGTTATTGGGGGGCCCAGCTATGGCCCCCAATACAGGCTACTGTAGCCACTTCCAACACGGATGCCCTTCCTTATGAAGTCATTAAAGCAACCTACACTTTCAAAATGCAGACTCTGCCAGGTAGAGGGTGACTATTAAATAAAGGACTGACTGACAGATGTAGATTAGTTGGCAGAGGCCAACTCTCCAGGACTGGTCTGAGCAAGGTATCAGAAGAAAGTTCCAGAAGGATCATTAGAGACTAGGCAGCCATCAGTGCCCTCAGAGTAGTGAAATTTCTTAGTATCTGGGTGGTTCCTGGATCTCAAGTGAGATCGAAGACCAGCTCAATTATCTTGAGACACTTAAAGTAACACACAAGTTCATAGGTTGGCATCACATCTCAAGGAGCCCCACTCTTGGATTCTGAAGGCTTGTTTGAAAGGTTCTTGCTCATACAAGGAGCTTGTGTTGCTCCTCATACTCCGGGAGCTCAGTGCTGAGAGGGTGTGGGGGCATGTTAGTGGTGGTCTCCTTCATTCCCTGGTCCGAGCACAAAATTAGCATCAGGTGCTGATGGGCTCTGGGTCCCAGTGTCAGCAAGGCCTGGGGTTGGCCCTGTCGCTGTCCCAGTGTCGGGGAAGGGACCTCATGGTAGGAGGGAAATGAGAGGACGCTGCGGCCCCCAGCACATAGACTTTCCAAGCACGTGAAGTCGTGAGGGCTGAAGACGTTCCATATTCCCACGTGGGAAGGAAATCGAATTTCAAAGGAAACCATCAGAGTAGAGAGCAGAAAAACACTCCCTGAGAAGGTTTAGGGGTCCCACCAATTTAAGAGGAATATCAAAATGGGAACTTCCTTCATTCACATGGGTGCGCGAAGTCCACAAGAGCCCAAATGTCCTTCTGGCTACACCCCCGACTCCTGCATTTTATCCCCTTTAAGCCTCACAACAGAGATCTGACAGTCATATTGCTATACCCATTTTAAAGATGAAGAGACTGAGGTTCAAAGAATTAACTAACCTATATTCTACACCCTGATGCACAATGCCTCAGACAAAAGCCACACTGACTTTGCCAGGCACTAGTCAAGGCACTTAGTGTAACTATTTCATCTGCTTCTCATGATCTCCAATTTAGGAGGAGAAAACAGAGGCTCACTGAGTGTCAGTGAGAGGCTTCATGTTTACCCAGTTAGTGGCTCCTGGACTCAGGTCTGCCTGGTCCAGAGCTGATGCCCTTTCCACTCCTTCTTCCTCAGAAGGAGGAGACTGGCCATCGACTCTGTTTCTGGGCGAACACGGAATTCATCACCCATTGAGAAAATTTAGCAGAAAACTTCGTCTCACACGAGTCACACAGTGTGCGAAGCTGAAGAAGCTTCATTATGTGTAAAACTCATTTGAAGATAGTTTTTCTAATAATGTAACAATTTTTCTCAGGATGCCACCCTGGTGATTCCTGCCACGAACCTGGATATCGGATGACCCCACCCTGGTTCTCATTACCGTTGTCCCGTGTGTACGGGTCCTCAGCCTGGAGCTCTTCCCTTCGGCAAGAGCCCTCTTTGGACATGGAAAGCACAGTGGAGGCACAGCTGGACATTGGCTAATGACCCAGTATCTTCCAGAATTTCATCTGCTGTCATTTCCGAGTCCTATTTTTAATCCACTTCCCCACAGAAGGCGCCATCTTCTTTGCAGGCGAAGCAAAGCTAAGATGGCAGCTCCGTCATGAAGGACACCGGTTCCCTTGCTCCCCAGGCTTTCACCTAAGCCACCACCCCTGAGCTTGGCCAACCCCCCAGGCCACTTCCTTGTGCCTCTGTCTGCCGCTCCCTTACCTTGATGGCTTCCACCGAGTCGTACTTGTCCAGTTTGTTGATGTGGTTGGTGATGCTGGTGTTGAGGGGGGCGGGAGCGACAGGGTGGATGACCGTGGCGTCGTGGGACTGCTGCTGGTAGCGCTGGCAGTAGGTGTAGACGAGCAGTGTAAGGAGGCAGCCCAGGATGGAGCTGCTCAGCCCCACGGCAATCATGTGGAACATGTTGAACTCTGGGAAGACAGCACCAAAACGGACGTGCGTTGGAAAAGAACGCACCACTCGACGTTGCAATGCACGTGGATGAAAAGAGCAAGACAAAATAAAAGGCCCACGACCTTCCTTTGAAATGTCATGGCCACCCACACACTCCTGCCCAGGGAGCACAGTGTATTTTAAGTGAAGCCTCTTCCGAACGACAACCAGTCTCTTGGAGATCACCTTTGTACACTGGCAGAAGCATCTCTTTTCTTTAAAGGATTGTACAAACCTGCTTCTCTGTTTCAAGTGCAGTATGATCTCCGGTCTAGGGGGTTCCTAGAGAACATTTTTTCCATGCTCTTTAACAGGCGGAACATCCCTGCCTACAGCCTATGAGAACAAGGTGAGAACGCATTTACGGCTTCCAAGTCCTGTTCACAATTACTGCGTTTTGGCGACTTTATAAAAAAAGATGGTTTATGCCAAAGAAATAAATGATTTGTGCCAAAGGAATAAAATATGATATTTTAATGGTTATGAAACAATCCTCTTTTACATATTTTTTTCTATTCAATAGGATCTTTGGGTTATTTTTCTTGAGTTATGGATATAAGACGTTGGAAAAAATGAGCAGACATGGATTTATGTCTCTAATATGGGACTGGCTTGAGGGACGCAAGGTCACATAACAAAGACCTTGCAATGTCTGCGAAACAACCACATAGAAAAATAAATGTTCATCATGTGTGATAGGACGCCGTACGAGGAAGGTTTTAAGCCTTTCTTTCATGGAATAAAGACAACATCTGGGCAATGCTCATGAAGCTGGGCCTAGTGAACATCAGGTGAAGCAGAACGTGACCTTACTTTGTCTACTCTGTTGGCACCAGGTGGCTGTGGGTTACTGGCCTGTCCCTGCACAGGACACATCCCGAGGACGGGCTTTCCCCCCATGCTGTTCCCTCCACTCACCACCAGGGGGCGGAGTGTCACCCATGCTCTTCCCTGACCTGTCTGTCCATCCTGCACTCAGAGCCATTGGAAATGCCTG
This sequence comes from Mustela erminea, assembly GCF_009829155.1. Classification (NCBI taxonomy): domain Eukaryota; kingdom Metazoa; phylum Chordata; class Mammalia; order Carnivora; family Mustelidae; genus Mustela; species Mustela erminea. The sequence continues at coordinate 157,513,613 of NC_045616.1, read as the reverse complement.
CGAGGCACACTGCGGACACCAGGCAAATCACAGAGTCACACAGAGGTCCCCAGCCCTCAGGGGAAGAAGGCCTGCAAGTCTGTCCCTTGATCTAGGCCTTAGGGTGTTTGCGCCACAACTACCCTGGCTCCTGCCTGACTCTGCAGCAGAGGCGGGGCTCCCTCGCTGTCCCCACACCTTGACACCTCTACGCCGTGTCCCTTTATGACTCCCGGATGCCGCGTTCCTGGGACCCCTGAGAGACAGAGCGGCCTCCCCAGGGGAGCGGCCAGCATGCACGGAGACAGGGCGCACCGGAAGCTGCAGCCCACTCCTCCCCCATTCCTGACGCAGGTGTCCAAGCCGGCAGGCAGCTCCAGGCCCTGGATCATCCGGCCGGACGTGACTAGAATATTCTACAAGCATCACTTCCCCCACCTCCAGCTGTTTCTCACTTCTTGATTCTCTGGTCCCTGGTCTAACAAAATGGAAGCAATTCACGACTCTCTGACCTTTCCGGATTTTGTCTGAAGCCTCCAGAGCTAGACCTGGACGGGTTGGACCAAGCCCCGGGGGGCAGCCCACCAGCCACTAGAGGTGTCCTGAAACTGTGCTCAAGGCACGCAAGAGCAGATGTCACATGGGCTGTCATCATTTTATACTGCAGCCACTTTGAGTCCCCAGGGTCAACGCCACCTACCGAGAAGAGTGCTTTCTGCGGCACTGATGGCGTTTGATTATAACGTGTGGAGACGTACGGTGCTCGCCATATGCGGATACTTTGTCATCGTCGATGAATCATGGGTGCAGGTGCCCAGGGAGTCTGGGGCCAACCGACATCTTTATGAGGGTTATATAGACTCTGTGTCTCATGAAACTAAAAATAGCTAAATTGAAAAATTTCAATAGGCCTACATTTTTCTGCATAGGGAAAAACAGTGTCTATTAAATCTCTTTTGAATTTGCTTAGTGTGGCTCTTTGCTTTGAACATGCTTTTTTTCCCTATTGTTTTGGTCAGGAAAGCTGGACTAGAAACCAGCTACCCACTTGGCTCCACTGAGGACTTCCTTCACAAAATCTGGTTGATTTCTCTTCAAATGGAAAAAAAAAAAAAAAAAAAAAAGCCATCTGTGTTGTCTTCCTAAACATCCCAGAACATTTTGCCAGGTGATTCTTCTTACCCATCAGCCCTACAGTCAGATCTTATTTAACCTGACATGTCGATGTTAGCAGCTGGAGATCTAAGAACATCAGTTGTGAATACTACAGAATGAGGAATGTCCCTATGATTTAATCATGTCAAGGCATGACTTGGGGTTGGGTAGCCAATCAGCCCATCTGACTCAGACACACAGAAGCAGCATTTTAGGATGGGAATGGACTTTGCACCATGTTCTCCCAGGTGCTCAAGGCCCTTGAAAGTCTCCTATATCCTAACCCAGAGGGGGTTGGATGGGGAAAGTGGTTTTTGAATCTCTGGTGGACATGGGGGACCAGTCAACTCTGCCGGGATATCAGCAGACCAAGTTCTGTCTTGACCTCATGTAGGACAGGGGCACCCCTTAAAAACCCTGCTTCACTTTGGACATAACACTGCTTCCGAGGGCAGCAGGCATGCCTGGACCCTGGGTGATGTCCAAAACTGTCTCCTGACCAGGGCTGCTGTGGCACCAGCCCTCCAGACACAATCCTTCCAGATACCTATTGCCAGGGGCCTTCTCTTGTGGTGCTCTGGCCTTAAAGCTTCCACTCAGATCCCACTGCCTGGATCCCAACTCTGGCTCCACTGCTGACAACCTGTGCCGACTTCGGCCAATGGCTTCATCTCACTCTTCTTGACCTTAATGCAGATGACAGTGCAGGGCTGCAATTTCCAAAACCAAAATCTCCGGAACGGACTTTTCATTACTCACCTGGCAGCAAAGCATGACCGGACCTGACCCTCTTGCTGCAGAGCTAACTAGAACTACAGAAGCGTTAGCATCTTCACTTGGCCCACACGTCATGAGGCATCATGAAAGAGACTAGTTACAGAATGTGGACCTGGGCACTGCAGTGTTACCTAACAGACATCACACACCCCCTAGGACCCATCTGAAATTTGAAAACCGCTGAATTCTAAAACCCTTCTGTATTTCCAAAGGTTTTATGTTAAAGAACTGTGGGCCGTGGAACCTACATGAACATCCTTTGTTGGATCAAATAGGACACTTCTTGCCATTTGATACAGTGGTGTGGAGTGACTGATCTAAAAATATTAAAGGACCCTTATGGCTATGATTATTTTTTATGGGAACTAGAGTCTATTCATCTTCTAGCTGGATACCAAGTCAGTGAATGCCAGTCTGTGAGCTCACAGAACCGATGTAGGTCAGACACCAGACACAGCACGTCAGGGGCACTGGAGTCTTTTATGACATGAATGCTGGTTCCAGGAGGGCTAGGGCTATTCGTGTCCCCATGGTCATCTCAGTGCCCCTCGCAAAGCTCACGGAATGGGTGCACCACAAAGATTAGTTAGATTAACAGCTAACTAAACAGACAGAATGTAACAGATAGTGGGCTCTTAATTCATGTAGTTAACAGCAGTAAGTACATTCCTAAAACACACTCACAGAGCTCTGGATTCCATGTGAACATGCAGACCAGAGCTTCTGCGACTGCCCCCGTGGACTGGATGATGGTAGGAAAGGTATTCACAGGTCAGCAGGACACTGTGGTCTTGGTGTGGATATTGGCTCTGACTACCAAAGGCGGACAGAGGATAGGCACCGACCGGTGGACCGTCAGCCCCTCCCGCCCAGGCAAGGTAAACACAGACAGTCAAGTCCAAATTTAGCACGAGCTGGAACCAGAGAATGTGAGTTGTGTCATTCAAGTTTGCAGAAAGTTTAAAAACCGCCTCTAGAGATGTTGTTCTTAACCATATGTCTCACCGTGTTGTTACTCCAGCAGTCTGAAGGCTCTATCAAGGCTGGATGCCACATATTAGAACTATAAATATGCAGAAAATGCTTGAATTGAGTTTTACTCATGAAAGATTTAACTACAGCTAATATCAAGATCATTGGTTCGTAAAGCTTATTAGCTTCCACCAAAATCACCTGAAAAGCTTAAGAAGCCAGAGACCTGGGCCCCACGCAGAGAGGTTCTGATCCTGTAGGTGGAGGCAGGGCCCGAGAATGTGCATTCCTGCCACACACCCCACCCCCACCACAGTGCTGCTGCTAATGCTGGTGGCTACCACACGTGGGAACCGCCGATCCAGATGTCAAACACTGACCACTCGCAAACATACTACAAAGCATAACGGGTCTGGACCAAGGGCTTCGCCATCCGTTCTTCTTGGGCCAAACATCATATGAAACACATGGGAAGAGAAATGATGGGAAAATATCAGAAATCAATTAAAAATTAGTTAAAAACAGGAGCTTACCCCCACATCGTTTCTCTTCTACGCTACTGGATCTCGCCACAGAAACTTCTGGGGAAAAAAAAAAAGAATTAATCACAATGTGGAAAGGGTGTTGGGAAGAAAGAACACATCACTGGTTCATTTACAGATTCTCTAATGATTTCATGTTTTATGTGAGTCCACGTTCCAAAAGCCCGATTGCTTGTTTAAAAAAAAAGGTCCTATGTTTCTTTGTTTTAAGCAACCTGAGCTGTATTTGGTCAAGGTCACCTGGAGGGAAGGAGCGAGATTCATTATCACGGAAAGAAAAGGTTATGGTCCTTTGGGATGAAACCAGGGCACTAGTTTCAAAATAAAGGCCAGCGTATGTGCAGATTTTCTGTTACCATATATTTTGCCAGTTGTAGATCCCAGTTTTGGCCGGGGTGTTCCTGCTTCTGAGCAAAGCCAGTGTCGTCAGATTCCCTCTGGTGGAACCAATCCACCAGAGCTCCAAGGAAATTGCCAGAATAAATAAATCTCCCATTCAGCACCCACTCATGCTTTTTGCCATGACACACATTAAATACCCAAGTAAAATGTGAACAAGAGAACAGATCCTGGAACTGGTTTAGCCCATAAAGATCAAACACCATTTCGGGGAACCTGAGATGTTATTCTCTCTTGTACTGATTTTTTTCGGTGGGTAACAAGAAGTAGCGATATGTCTATGGTCAAAAAGGAAAACAACACAGTAAATGCTTGTAGTTCTATACTATACATGATGGAGGTGGTTTATAAGACTAAAGCTAATAATTCTGTCTAAAATATGGTTACTTTTTCTGTAAGTCGAAGAAAACAAGGTGATTACCTATTATTACCTTTTAGGGCGTTGGTCTCTGCTTCGGTCTACATCACCGCCCTAACATCCACAGTGGACATACACAAAATGCCTTGGAAGTGTCTAACACCATGCCTGCACATGCCAGATGGCTGGCGATCATCAGTAAATGAACACTGGTTTCACATGGAAAAGTCCACGGCCCAAGGGCCAGCCCATCTCTTCTCCAAGACAAGACCCACGGGAAGTTTCTGTCTTCCCAAGTAAACCAAAGTTGCATAAAGAATCGGCCTTTTTATTCATATAAACACACGCACACAGCACTGCAAAGGCACTTAACCTAATGTCAAAATAACAAGATCATCTATTTTCATTTTTTGAGCAAAATTGTCTCACTGTGTTATAGTCAGTAAATTGTAGGAGATATTGTGTTAGAAAAAAAGTTGTTAACACTCATGGCCCAAATGCAAGCCCAAACCCACAGTTATCTGTAAATCTACGGTCTAATTACCTTGAAACCACAAGGGTTGAGAGAATCAGCTTTGTTTCACCAAACATGACCTCCAAGGACAGATAAAACTCCCACCGAAGACTCATTTCCTCTCTAAATGATGGAAATGATTTGGTCCACAGTGACAAGCCTCTCTGCCCATACCTGGGATGTAGTTGGAATCAAAGCCACACGGCCGGCTCTCGGTGGTGTTTCCAGAACACTGGCTGCCCACAGGAAACAGAAGGATGCACTGGCGGGCACGGACCTGGACTCCAGACGCGTCGCACTCAGACCAGTCTGACCACTCCGACCAGCTCTCTGCAAAGACCGGAAGAGGGGACATGTGACAACAATGCCCCCTGAGACCAACCCACCTGAAAGCACCATAGGTCACACACATGACTTTCAATTTTCACATTACATTTGTAATGGGTTTGCATCTAAGGAGGATGGACACGTACCCTCGGAGCACCCCAGTAAGTCAATTACACATGGGCATGAATACAAGAACTTGGGAGACCTTCGATCAAAAATAATGTGCTTTTCTAAAATCCATGTTATTTTAGTGTTTTAAAGCCATTGTAATTGGACACCTGACACGCTATTTCATGAGGTCCAGCTGTGCAGAGACGGTCAGTGGTCACGGGAGAGAAATCTTCAGTGTGGACCCTGTTTCCCACAGGGCAATGCTCCTCTGTGAAGCGTGGCCCTCAAACGCTCTCCTGCCAAAATTCCTACAGGCCGCCGAGCTCAGGCAAGAGAAATGGTGCTGCATGAATCCGAGAGCCCTGGTTGCTGAGAGGGGTTTCGAGCTCCTACAAGAACCTTCCCTTCTGTCGCAAAAAACAATTCTGTGATCGATACACCAATGTCAGGCTGTACATGAGGTAGAAGTTCTGTTATCCCAGGTGTATTGTTGCCTCTGGGCCCAAGATCAGTGCATGAGTCTGAGGTTAAGGCCCAAAGCTAAGTGATCTAAGGTCACTTCACTCTCAAGTGGAACATTCGCTCTGATTCGTGAAATTCACCCAGGCTTACAGATGTTTGAAAAGAAAACAACACTCATATTTTAAGTAAGGATGTCAAAAAAAAAAATGTGCTCTCAATATTATTTGGAAATACTGAACAAATTAAAAGGGTTTATTTTATACGCAGTTTGCTTTTTTGTTCTTCTCAAATTTCTGTACCGTCTTTGTGTTATAGGGGAAATCTGGAAATCCAACATGTGCCTGGATCCACTGAAAGAAGTGACATTTTTTCTTAAAAATGTGTAAAGTACCAGGTTTGGGGATGACCGTGAGAATCTGGTTTCTAGGCACTTTTCAATATAAATGGAACTTTCCAGAAAGATCTGCAGGAGCAAGTTAAAAAATTAAAAGTGTGGATGTTTCAACATCAAAGTTAGACTCAGCAGAGGGTGTCACATTTCCATGCAAAGCAGCCCCCATGTGTCAGGACAAAGCAGATTACTGGACGAGGACACTGCTGCAGTGTCCCCACCGGGCACCTGTGTGAGCCAGCTTCTGAACTTGGGTTCCCCACCTCCCTCCCTGGAGCCCCACCTCCCTCCCTGGAGTCCCGTCCCTGGACCTGAGCCAAGTCCTTCACAAGGGCTCTCCTTGCTCTTCAACCTGATTTTCAGATCCCATTACCAGATTAAACCTTTTAAAAGTGCATAGGGAAGGAAAAAATGAAACATGATGGGATTGGGAGGGAGACAAACCCTAAGAGCCTTTTAATCTCACCAAAAAACCCTAAGAATTGTAGGGGGTGGGTGGGGAAAGAAGAGGGTGGCTGGGTGACGGACATTGGGGAGGTATGCGCTATGGTGAGTGCTGTGAAGTGGGTAAGCCTGACGATTCACAGACCTGTACCCCTGGGGCAAGTAATACATTATATGTCAATAAAAATAATTAATTAAAAAAATGCACTGTGGTGACCTGCGTCTGTTCCTAGCTGTGACACTATGGCGAGAACGATTTATTCTATGGTCAGACAAGGTAGTGTGACGTCACTTCAAGGATGATAGTGCGGGATTCAGGGTTCCCTTCTTGCAGTCTGTGCTCTTGTGGGGTCTCATCAGTTTCATCACTTGTCAATCAAGGGAGGGAAGGGGCGGGCTAGGCCGCATCGGTGCTTACCTGGGCAGGGCTGCGTGTTGCACAGCGCCTCCTCCGTGTGCAGCCCCAGGCAGATGTCCCCTCCGTAGGCTGGGGCTGGGTTTGTGCACGAGCGCGTCCTCATGTAGTGCCCACCTCCACACGTCGCCGAGCACTTTGACCAGGGAGACCAGCAAGACCAAACGCCGTCCACTGGGAGGGGACACAAAGTCACAGCACTTGTGACATCTTGAGCTGACGCATCGGATGCGGCCGCATACGGAACGTGCCTTGCAGGACGGCACGGGGCGCACCGCGCACTGGGGTGAGCCTTCGTGTCTGGGCTCTCCTGGTGAGGAAACCAGCTTGGCTAATTTCTCCCTGAGCTCGGCGTCCTCAGTTCCTCCTACTTGTTCTTCTGGGCAATAGATCTAAACATGTAACACGCAAGCATGAAGACAGCCGAGGAGAGCTAGGGATGTAATATAAAGTCCCAGTTTCCGGGGAAGGACCACGAGCCACGTTCCGTGGTCATTCATGGGAAGGCCAGCTAGCTCGCTCTCACCTTTGCTAATCGCACCATCCACCCAGAGCCAAGGATACGCAGCTGCTGTCACGAGCTTCCTTCCTACTTGGATCATAATGGGCTCCGCGGCCGGGGGCGTCGAGAACATCTAACGGGTTCTGGGAGGAACTGGGATGGGCGCTCTGGAGACGCAGGCGCGAAACCACCAAACGCAGCGCGAACTGCGGTGACTCGGCAGTGCGTTTCTGGGAGGGACCAAAGCCACGAATCCCCACATCCACAGCTAGACGTGGGGATGATTAGGGAGGCAAGTTTTACAATGTGGACACGAGGCATGACTGGTTCCATGACTGCTAGTAACCCGGAGCAGGTGTCCCGTTTGCCCCCGCCTGGGCCCCTGACACCTGCGCACGGACGCCCTGAGCGCAGGCACCCGTGGCCCGTCTGCACGTGGGACCTCGATGCTCGTCCTGCCTTAGCTGATGCTGCTGAGCCGGCCCCCTGCGCTGCCCACGGTCTCCAGTGCTGTCATATCCACCCGCTCTTTATCGAAGTCCTGAACCACGCGCCCTCTTCTAGCCACCCCCATTTTTTTCCAGAGTCCCAGGAGAGAGCTGTAGGACTTGGGCAGCTCGAGGAGAGGCTCATCAGTGGGCAAAAAGAGCCATCACCACAGCGAACGACAAGGAAACCCAATGAGAGGCTCACTGTTACCGTAAGTACATAATTTCATAGTTTGTTTTCTCCGTATCCTACATAAAAAGAAAACAGAATGGGGTGCCTGGGTGACTCATGTGGTTAAGGCCCTGCCTTCCACTCAAGTCATGATCTCAGGGTCCTGGGATGAGACCCGCTCCCAGTGGGGAGTCTGCCTCTCCCTCTGCCCCTCCCCCTGTTTGTGCTCTCCGACTCTCCTTCTTGCAAACAAATAAATAAGATTTTGAAACAAACAAACAAACAAACAAAAAACCAGAAGCCATCACGGGAAGCAATGCCAAAGTCAGTCAAGGTTGTTTTGGCTGGAATTACATCATTGGTATTTTAATACATGCAGCATGATTTAACGCATCTCTGTGGAGTAATATTTTCCTTTAGATACAGGCATGGGTAAAAACATGAGCAGGAATTTCATTTTCATGATATTTTTATCTGCCAAAAAAGTAGAAAACAAAACAGAAATGAAACATTTGAACCCCATTTTAAAGTGAGTTTTGACCTAGCTGGGAACTTTGTGATTCAGAAGTTTCTATGTTTTCCCTAGCAGGCGATCAGGTGAATCTGGAAGTTAAGAGGGAACCAGTCAGTTATCGGCCACCCGCTGTGGTACCAGTAAGAGGAGGCAAAACTGTAAAAGTTTCAAAAATCCTCTTCTACATCTATTCTCACTGGGGGGACGCCTGCTGCCAGCTTCTCTGCCGGTAACTTGGGCTGAAGCTTGGCCTTTGGCGCATATGCTTGTACCCCCCAAAGGGCGCCTCTACATCACAGTGCCTGAGAGGAACAGGTGTCAAAGAGCGTGGGTGTCTGAATGTGTACAAGACCGTCTGGAGATCAGAAGGCTCTAGAGCCTCATCTAGAACCAGACCTGGAAGCAACCACGGGGTCTGAGGGTTCTTCACTTTTGCATCTCATGATAGACGTGCTGACCAGTGTCCAACGGGTATGTTTAACGATGCTCAGTACTAACTATCCACGCAGTGCAGTTCAGAACCACAGGAGGACATCACCTCACACCTGCCAGGATGGAGATTACAAAAAGAGAAACAACAGATCATAATGCGGGTGAGGATTTGGAGAAATCGGATTCCTTGCCCACTGCTGGTGCAAATGCACACCGGCACGGCCGTGAGGGACAGCATGACTGTGGTCCCACAAAATATTAAAAACAGAATTACTGTACGATCCAGCAATGCCACTTCTGGGTGCAAATTTCAAAAGAATTGAAATCAAGACCTTGAAAAAGATCTGCACTCCCATGTCTGTTGCAGGGTTGTTCACAAAAACCCACATCCGCGCTGTTCGATACCATTTCCATAGAGAACAGTCCCGTTTTGTGCACTTAAAGATTTATGTACAGAGGCCCTTGGGTGCCTCAGTCTGTCGAGCACCAGATTCTTGGTTTTTCTCAGGTTATGATCTCAGGGTCGTGAGATCCAGCTCCTTGCTGGGCTCTGCGCTCAGCGTGGAATCTGCTTGGGATTCTCTCTCTCCCTCTCCCTCTGCCCCTTCCCCTGCTCTCTCTCTCTCTCAGGTAAATAAATAAATTTTAAAAATATACATTTTTAACAGGGTGGCACCCATGTTCAATATTCTTACAATAAAAAACTTAACAACAAACCAAAGATTGAATTTTTTCATTCATAATCATTTTTTAATTTTTCATTATTACTTTTTAAAGATTTTATTTATTTATTTGACAGAGACACAGCACGAGGAGGGGAGTAGGAGAGAGAGAAGCAGACTTCCTGCCGAGCAGGGAGCCCAATATGGGGCTTGATCCTAGAACCCTGCAATCATGATCTGGGCCAAAGGCAGATGCTTAACAGGGGAGCCACACAGGTGCCCCTCATTCATAATCATTTTATAAAAAAGCAGCACTCATAGTCACGTTCTGGGAAGCCAGTAAGCTGATATCTAGAACCTACCTTGTGGTATTTCAAATAGCATTTACTCCTATCCACATTTCAACTAATATTCCAAATATTACCTCATCTAGTCTGATCAATGCTACCCACACCATACACACCACTGTTGTCTTGGTATCAAGAAAAATTCCCCTGGCACAGTCCTGTTAGTTAGTTATCAGAGTGCAGTCCTTGTTCCAAGTGCGAACAGTTTGAGGGCACATGTGTAACAGAACCCAGTTGCTAGAACACTCCCACTTGCCAGTTTAAACCATTAAGATACAGTATCTACCTGTATCAATTTCAACTGCGACTTCATTGTCCTAAGGGATATTTTCAGAACTGGGGAAAGAGATGCTTCCAGCACAAAGGAATTCAGAGGAGAATTCTGGCCACTTTACTCTGTCAGGTAGTGGCCCTGATCTGCAATTGCCCGACATCCCCAGGCCAGCTCGACCCCACTCCTCACCTCTTGCCCCCTGAACGCTGTGCTCCCATCACCGACCGCCGCCTCTTCCAGAGCACAGACGGACTCAGAATGCAAGGGGGATGGTGCTTTGTACGGGATGAAAAATGATCCTGAACACTGAAGGAGGAAGGCTGAACTATTACCCAAATAGAAAGTGCGGAGTATGAGAAGCCTCACGGCATTGCCTCCACTGCCAGGGAGATTGCAGAGCGCGGGACGGAACCAGGAACTTGGAAGGTTTAATGAAATGATTAATGTCTGAATGTCAGGCATCCTGGGGGCTGTCAGAGACATAAAGTCATGCTTTCCAGTCCTCTGGGACGTGTGTGCCTGTGATGGTGTTTCCCCAGAGTCCCGAGGCCTCGCCACACGGTCTCCACTGCAGGACAGCCGTGCTGGGGGCTCAGAAGTGTCCTGCACCAGCTGTCTTCCCCACCACCAAGCAGCCTCGCAGCTCCTTCTGGACAGAACCTAAGTCTTAGGATCCTTTTATGGCACTTACAGTTTACAAAACAGAGCATAAACTCAAGGACCTCATGAAGAGAAAGGCACGTGCCCTCTCGACTCATCACGGATGTCTAACACGTTCTCTACAGAACGCACGGCTGTCCCGACGCATCGTTTTCATTCGGAGTCTGCCCCTCCATTAGACTGTCCCTCAGTCTGCCTCCTCCCTCATACTTACGACTCCCCTATATACATATATGATCTTACTTGAACTTGAATATTGCTCAGGAACAAAGAACTACCTTTGTCTCCACCTTTGTAGGCCAAGGTCTAGAATCCTTAGTTATGAGACAAACAGGGATTGAAAAAAAGGAGTGAAGAAAGACCAAGCTATTTCTCAATGTTGGAGGAAAATTATGTAGGTGAAGTTACGACCAGATCAACCCACGCAAGGGGAAAAAGAATCATTTCAACAGGATCTCAACTTCAAACCCTTACGGCAGTTTACTATATAAATTGGGATTGGAGATCAAATTTTTCATTGATTGATTTTATGTTCACCCAGCTTCAGATTTATTTTCAAATCCAGTCATAAGGAGAAAACTGGTTTTTAAATAAGATACGGTGCCCATTTGTAACTGTTCTTTATGGACCCAACAGAACTAAGAATGAGTCAATTCGCAGAGAGGAGAAGGTCCTAAATGAGGTAAAAATAGCCCGATTACTGGCAGAGCAGCTCAGCACCCACATCCTTGAACGTTTCCAGCCCCTCCTTGCCAAGTTACATCCTATCATGCGTTTAGGAATTTTCTAGAAGGTGGGAGAGAAGATAGAATTCATCCAACTCAGTTCCCTGAACTGGCCCATTCCCGAGAGGAAAGTGACGGGGCCACTCTAAATATTTCCATACCCTCTGCGGAATCTTGGCTTTCAGAAAGAAAATGAGAATGGAGCTATGTCCAGACATGAAGGTTACGTATACACGATATTGGCTTGACCATGAAATCAACTCAAATAGAAACAGCCACCAGGTCATGTTAAGGGGGGGTCTCTGAGATGGGTCTGAGTCTTGCACTCAAGGCCCGAAGCGGCCTCCAAGCATGGAGAAGTCTGCATGTTCTGCTGACAAGTGACGAGGTCGCATGTCTGGACCCTGGGGATGTGGGGGTGGATGGAGAGATCCTGACATTCCCTTGTCGCCCTCCCCGTTCGGTTTATAAGACAGATCCTGATCTAATGATGTCACCACCACACTCTCTCCCAGTGCCAGGGAGGAATGCTACTCTCCATGCTGGGGCTGTGGGAAAGAGCTGGTTCTGTGACCTTTCCCAGCCCCTCCGCATCACTTGGCCGGGAGAGCCAAGCAGTCGGAGGCAAGAGTCTCCTGAGGCTGGAGAAATTCAGGCAGAGTCGGCCTAGGCGGAGCGCAGCAGCCATGGGAGCAGGGGTATTATTGGGCTCCCCGCTGCAAAGCTGAGAACTAAGTATTTTCAGTTTAATGTACATTTATTCAAACTTCCATCCAACTACCTATCCACCCACCAATTCAGCCACCACCCACCCATCCGTCACCCATTCATCCACCCGTCTTCTGGTCATCTTCCCACCCATTCACCCATCACCCGTCCGTCTGTCTTTCATCTGTCTGTCCACCCACCTATCTACTCAGCCACTAAGTCATCCACTACTCATCCATCCATGCGCCCGTCTACCATCCGCCAATCCAACCATCACCCCTCGTCTACCGCCCGCCCATCTGTCCATCCATCATCTACCCGTCTTCCCCCCGTCTACCCATCCACCAATTCAGCCACCCCCATCCACCCATCCATCCGTCACCCGTCCATCCATCTACTCATCCACTCGCTCATCCAACAAATCCTCACTGGGCACTGCTGCAAGCCAGTTCCTTGCTTAAGTTGCTCCAAAACTTATTTGTACCTACTGGAAAAGATGCTATGCTCACAGGTTTCTGTACCTTTAAAAACACTGTACCTGGTGTTTGGGATGACACCCCCACCCCAGATTATTATCCCCCCTTCTCTATTTGGCCAACTCCTTTCTGGCCCTCAGAACCCCGCTCACGGGCAACCTGATTGGGGTAGCTGCCATGGCTCCAGCTCAGTGGGTCCTTGGCTGGTATAGCCACTAGGTCTGGTCAGCAGCCCAACAGCCAGTGACCATCCGGGGTCGACATTATTCACAGGATGTCTCCTCATGAACTCTAGGCTCCTTTCTGACCTGGACCATATCGCTGTGCCCACACACAGCCTGTGAATGGTGCCTGGTGGGCGAGCCAAAAATGTTTGCTGACAAAGTTGAACGAAGGAAGGAAGACCGAGTAACCCAATGCTTGTTCTCTTTCTCTTGTCCTTCAGTGAACGATTGCTGATGGCTGTTCCGTGTGTGCCAGCCTGTGCAGGGAGCTGGGGGCACTACAGTGAGTGGGACCGTCACGGAGGTCCCTGCTGTTCTGGAACCCTCACGGGGCAGAGTCAGAGGCAAGTGCAGAGCCCTAGACAGCGTTCTGGTGGCCGTGAGGCATCGATGAAGGAGCCTCTGGTTATGGGAAGGTAAGGTGTTAGTGAGTCAGGTGTGAGGGCTGCTCCCAGGGCTCGGCAGGAGGAGCACAGAGAGGGCTAGCGTGCTGGGGACGACAGCCAGCCTCAGGACTGCGTGTGCACGCAGCGTCCTGTCCAGGAAGACGGACGCTCTTTCAGCTGATTTCCTAGCCCTGTGCTCATTTCAGAACTCTGTGGAATGAACTGTCTCCGGAGGAAGACCCAGACAGCACAGCCTCTGTCTGCCTCCAAGAGAAAAAGAGCGTGTGTTTAGAGAGCAGAATTCAGGACAAAATGGAGCCCTGCTGACTGAGCACATGAGGGCCACCAGTGGGTCACTCTTGATACCTGTCATCCTGGAGGAGGACACAGTGGTATGAAGAGAGGGCAGTCTCTGCAGGGCTGGGCCCATCAGTTTGGGAGGAGGCCAGCCACCAGCTTCGAGGACACAACCCAGCTCTCCAGGCCTGCACTGCTGGGCCCTCTGCTCCATCAGGTGCGGAGCCTCCCGGGGGCTCACGAGAATGTTTTAGTTTCTTTAAAATCAGCAAAAATAAATGAATATAACCCAGTCTAGGTTATAGCTGTCTGTTTACCAAGGCAGGTAGAAAATATAATCTGTGACTTTGCACATGTTTAAGCTCAAGCACAAAGCCAGGGAAGTCGAGCAAGCCTCCCCAAATTAGAAGGTTGTCTAGGGCCCTTGAATTTCCAGATGTTTCCCAGATTGCTCAATCCACTCACCTGGGCAGGGCAAAATGTTGCACTCCTGGTATTCCAGGGATGGGCCCAGGCACGGCATTCCCCCGTACTTGGGCTCGGGGTTGTTGCAAACACGCTTCCGGCTCCGAATGCCCCTGCTGCAGTCGCGGCTACACTGTGACCACGACGTCCAGGCTGACCAGGCCCCGTTGACGGTGTGGGCGGAGTATCTCCCAGAACGCAGGAAATCCCCAGAAAGACCTGCCAACAAGACGGCCGAGTGCAGCTCTGTTAGACGTTCTGAGAGTAACCGGAGGCCCCACAACCCTCCTTCTCTCTCAGCTGCCTGCTTCGTTCGGCACCTACACCTCCCATATCGGTTGCATATTTTTCCTACTTCGGAAGAAAAGAACTGCAGGTGAACTGCTTTTACATAGTGGGATGCAACCGAGAACTTGACTGGTGAATGTGGTCACATCCTCATGCAAGTAATAGGTCTTGGGTTTGTAGGTCACTCGTTTTAATGAGAAACTTCTTACAAAGGAAACACAACTTCCTCACTTCCCTCGGGAATTCTAGAGCATTCTAGAACAGGACAGGAGGTGAGGCTCACCATGGGGGACAGCCAGCTGTAGAGAGGAAAGCGTGGCTCGAACAGTCTCCTCAACCCGTCCCTCTCGCTGTGAGCCTTTCCGCAGGGAATTCAGGCTGTTGAAAGACGCGGAGCTCACCCCTTCCCTATCAGACCCCAGAGACGGGGGGCCATCAGGAACCCCACAGGGGGCAAAGCTCATGACCCGGAAATGAAGACATCCGTGCATGACTGTGCCAAGGGGCTTGGGCCCCTCTGAAGTGTGGGGCCTGGTTACTCGCAGCTGGGTTGCCCCAGGTACCTGCGTGGCCGCAGAAGCAGCAGCAGCAGTCGGGAGCTGTCTTGGAAGGAACCCGCTCTGGTCCTTTCCGTGTGTCTGATCTGCTCTGACCACTCTACACTCACTAAGTCATTTAATTAATCAGTCACAGCCAAAACGCCTGTTGGCTTTGATGAAAATGGCTACTCACTTGCAATATTAGCAAACATTCTAATGCTCTCGAACAGTGGCAATGTGACTCAGGTTTTTAAAGGAAACTGGAAAAGCCTGGGTGGCTCAGTCGTTCAAGCATCTGCCTTTGGCTCAGGTCATGATCCCAGGGTTGTGGAATCGAGTCCTGTATCTGCCTCCTCGCCTTGGCAGGGAGTCTACAGCTCCCTCTGTTCGTGCACTCTCGCTCTCTCTCTCTCCTCCTCGCAAATAAATAAACAACTTCATTTATTTAAAAAAACAAAAACAGCTCTCAAAGTATGCCACAAAGTTCTGGGGAAGTGACTATCATTGAAAACAAACATCATCTTTGGCTTTGTATGTCTCTGAGAATAAAAGGGTAAAAAACGTATGTTCAGAAAAGACAATGACAGTCTTCTGTGGGGAAACACTGACACTCATTGTCTCTTTTTCACTTTGGTGTCATAAGAAATATGACAGTTCATGACCCGCTCTGAAATGAGAAAGTTAAGTGCATGAATTGGAAACAGGGTTACCAGGATTTGGAAATAAAATAGAGGGAGCCCAGTTAAATCTGAATTTCAGATTTCAGAATTTCAGAAACAACAAGGAATGTTTCAGGGTAAGTACGTCCCAAATATTGCATGGGGCATACTTATACTAAAAAAAAAAAAGAAAAAGAAAAAAAAATCTGAGAAATATCTGAAATTCATCTTTAACTGGGAATTTTGTATCTTATGTCACAATCCCAATGTGAGATGAAAAGACTGTCCCTTGCAGAATGTAGATCTTTACATGGGCCCCCAGTTTCCTCTTGGTATTCCAGCCTATGTCCTTCCTTCTTACTGAAGCAGTATTTTACAAAATTAGTAGGAATGAAGATCATTTTGCTTGATTTTCTGCATGTATAGGTGTTTGCTTTAAAGGAATTATAGACATACTCACACAAAACTTTTCCCTAAGCAGAATTTTTTTTTTTCCCCAAAAGTGATGAACATGCGTGTGTATAGTTGCAGAACTACAGTGATCAGAATGGTCTGAGGTCCGGAGATGGTCACTGTCAGGACCTACAACCAGGAGTGGCTCTTGATGGCAATGGCCAGGCCTCCAAGCACGCAGGCTGGCAGACCCAGCTGCCCCTGCTGTCCAGCAGCTCCCCGGAGGAGGCAGGCATCGGTGACACGAGTGCAACTGCTCCACACAAGAGCTCCCCTCTGGCAAGGCAGGAGGACACTGATCACACCCCATGAATTTACCCTACCCATGGCAGCCCGACATGGTAGCTCGCCACCTCTGTGGTTCAATAAGGCCACCCACTCTGGGTCCAAGGAGCTGTCTCTAAAAGCGACACTGACGGTGACTGTATGCTCACGTTGGGAGAATAAGATGGAATCATAAACGCAAATGTGCCGAGAAATGTTCCCGGTGGTCTAGTGCACGATGGCACTGTCACTGTTCTCAACATATCGTGCTCCGAGAACCATCTGTGAACACCTATCTTCTTTTTTAGAATTGGACAGCTCTTGTTAAAGTAGGTGAGAGAGACAGAAGAGATGAAGAAGAAAGCAGAAGCGAAGATTTGGGGCGACGAGGAGGCTCACCCCCTTTCCTGCAGTACAGAAGCTGAGCTCCAGGGGGAGCAAGTGAGTTATGAGGCGAGATGCCCACTAAGCCGCAGGACCGGGCGGAGGGTGCATCTCCTAGTCTACCTTAGAGTTGTCCCTACCTTATTCACATGATACTACAGATATGAAAAGGACAGAGAAATTTCAAAGACTATGAGAGGATTCTCACATGGTGAACTTTTTAGCAGAAAGAACCTTCTACAGACAGACGCACTTTGTGTTGGTCCAGCTCGGGGAGAATCCAAGCAAAAGCTTATTTGCAGCTTACGTTTTGGGGGGCCAGAAGCTTTACGGAAGACCACTGAGCCTTCCTCAAGATATTTCCTGATCTCAAACAAATCTCCCACCAACTATCCTGGATGGCTAATGGATACAGTGTTACTGTGAGGGCTGAATTCATAGGACCACCTCGGTACAGAAGACTTTCTCATCAACTGGCTATCAAGCCGGTTCTGCACGAGTGGGGGTCATTGTCAGAAAGATGGCGACGCTAGAAACAGGCAAAGGAGAACATCCCCTCCCCTCGCTGTCCTCGGACCTTAGAGACGGGATCAAGCACCCCTCTGCGGGAAGGGGGTGGGTCCTGGGGGGCCGCTCACCGTCCGTGGAGCAGCCGCTGGTTCCGTCGCTGGAACAGTACCGCATCTCGATTCTCTGCCTTCCCACTTCCAGCAGGTTTGGGTCAGGCAGGCGGGCTTTGCAGGTATAGCGGAATCGTTGCTCGTAGTGGCCCCCGTTGTCCGAGATGTTGACGGGCGTCCAGGGCGTCCAGGGCGTGGTCTTCTTCAGCTCCGGGCAAGGGTTGGTGTTGCAAGGCTGGTACTCCTGGGCGAGAAGATGGCATGTGCTTATGGTGCAAGCATCAGCGGAGACCCGTGCTTGCTCCCTTTCCTGGAAGACGGGGCTCTCTGAACCTCACGTCCTGACACCCATCTGTTATTCTATCGAGTGAAAAACACAGTGTTGCTCAGCTGGGGCTTTAAGAGCCTGTTCAGCGTTCAGGTCAACTGCAGGAGGAATCTGCAGTTTCTCCTGCGTCATCAAGGAGAATGAAACAATACATGTACCCAGATGCGAAGAAGAATGGTGAGCCCATAAAGATCCCCTTCCTCTGCCTTGGTGAGTAGCCCAAACTGCTGAGTGCTCCATGTGAAGCTTAGGTGTTTTTTTAAAAAAGGCTAAAAGTTACGGAACCAAACATTTTATTTTGGACAACATAATACTCAGTTTAAATTCAATGAGTATTTTAAGCTCTGGGATGACGGCCTGCAAGTGTTAAGAGTAGAAGAGTCTCCAAAGAACACAGAGAGTACAGAGTAACTTCTAGTGTGTAACTTTTCACATTCCCTGGTTAGTCCCTGGAAAGCATTTCTCAGTTTCTCGTCCTTTCCCTCGCCACCAGATTCCTCCCTCTCAAGCACAGGTGGGAGCGTCCCAGTTACTGAGTAGCGTACGTTTGAAGGTCTGGCAAATGGGGCATGGTGTGAGGTGTGGGGGGGTGGAACTGATTAAGATTCTTAAAGATTTATTTGCCAAGAATTCTAAACACGGCATCTCCATAAAAAAGCACCACGTATGAAGGGTACAAGGTTTGGCCTTGGACACAGCACTATTCGTTCTTCCGTCGGACAATAAAGGTTTCGTTAGAGGGAAACCCACGACATATGACACACCCATTATTAACGTATTTAAAAAATGATTTTTATTGATGTTAAACATATATACCAAGAAAGTGTTAAATAGCCTCTAAGTTTTTTTATGAAAAAGAGAAACATTCTTTCTTTCTCCGTAGCTTGTAGTTAAATATTTGCATATTTAGCCCCTAGTTCTAACATCCAGAATTTTCCAGGACCAGGCATGATCCATTACCTGTGCCTGTGGAAGGAGAGGGTTTGGCCCTTGACCACCCGCCCCCCATCCCTGTGTCTGCGACATTGATGAGGACTTCTGATCTCTGTCATCTTAATGCAGTCACATTTGTCCCTTGGGTTACATCAAAATCTGGTGTTTGCACTCATAACTAGGGGCACAACATCCACAGCTGAGGGATGTGATAAACCGATGGGCTCGCTAATCTTACCCAGGTCCCTCGCACACCCGGGTTCCTGAGGGTGGTCGTTCAGATTCTGTGAATCCATCACCAATTCATCTCCCCTCCCATCGGGGATTTAGGCACAGTAAAAACTGTCCTTGTGGGTTTATGCTTAGAAGGAATACTCCTTTAATATGACAGTCATGGGTTTCCAGTAGGAGAGAGAGTGGCCATGTGTCCACACCGCCAGCCCTACCTGGAAGCCTATTAAAATATGTATTTTGTCAGTAATCTAGTTACTATAGCAATTTTTCTCTACTAGTAGTCCAATTAAAAAGAAATTTCTAAGTAACAAAGCCTTGGTGACATCACAAGCTTTCAGCAGGAATTATGGAAAGTGGTCACAACTGCTTCCCTGATTTCACATCTTCTCACCATTCCTTCCCCAACCACACCAGTGTGCCTTCTCTCTACCCCAACAATATCAGGAAGATTGATGACTCCATTTCCCTTTGTTTACAGCATCTTTTATTATGATATTATTCGGATGCTGCCTCCCAAATGAAAAATAAAATAGCCCCAATGAATGCCATAAACCCAATCGTGTGAAAAACCAGGCAGAACACGCATGAGCCCTCTCATCTTCTCTTGAAATGGAGGCCACACGATAGGAATGAAATAAACCCTCTGGGCTCTTCCAGGCTTATACTGTGACGGCGCCGCCATCCCCAGACTGAAAACGTCAGATGCCACCATCATCACCTCAGCTTGGTGGGACAGGTGGCCAGGGCTCCTGGCTGAAACTGACCTGGAACATATGTGATTTACGGACCCCTGCTTAAAAATGGCGGGTCTTGAGCATTGACAAGTCCGTCAGTGAGATCCCCCATCTTAAGAAAAAAACGTAGAAGATGCTCCCAGTAACTCTCCACTTCCGTACACGAGACATGTCACCTTTTCTATGGAGGTGAAATTTCATTTTTTAAATACATGAATAGCAAATATATTTTAAAGCTGGCTCAGGGGGCTGAGTTGGTCTCTGTGGGCTGGTGACATGTCCCGTGTGGCAGAGACGGGCACAACTCAAGGGTAAAGATCAATTCGGGCTTATTAGCCCTGGCCTCTGGTAAGTTTGTTCTTCTGTTTATTGTCTTTTCATCATTATGAAGCCCACCTTGAGATTCAGAACTTTCCTTTCATCTGCTTCTTGAGGTTTATTGTGATGCAATCATTTAAAATAGCAAATTACAGGGGCACCTGGGTAGGCTCAGTGGGTTAAGCATCTGCCTCAGGCTTGGGTCGTGATCCCTAGATCCTGGGATTGAGCCTCCTCTCAGGTTCCCTGCTCAGCTGGGAGTCTGCTTCTCCCTATTCTACTCCCCCCTGCTTGTGTTCCCTCTCTTGCTGTGTCTGTGTCAAATAAATAAATAAAATCTAAAATAAATAAATAAAATATCAAATAATGAAATGCTGAGAAATAGTATGACCAATCAGTTTTCTATCAGTGACCCAAATTATGAAGTGATTTGATTCAGTGGTAAGTCATTCTATGGCTCAGCCGAATCTGGAGGCGACACCGGAGTAACTACCCAACTTTGGATCATTATATTTAATGCTAAAGATAGAAATTATTTTCAAAGAAATTTCAGGGAGCTAATAACTATTACTTGTCACATAGGATTCCTAATACTCAGGTGGAAAATACTAGGTGACAATGGTTACTAATACCAGTTCCACTTCTGGGTATATAGCTGAGGAATCTGAAATCAGCATCTTAGAGTGATATCTACACTCCCGTGTTCATTGCAGCATTACTCACAGCAGCCAAGGAATGGCAGAAGTGGGTGTCCAACCACAGATGAAAGGATAAGCAAGATGCGGTATGTGTGTGAACAAAATATATAATATACATACAACGGATAATAATAATATACAATATATACTATAATATACACCATTCAACCATAAAAAGGAAGAAAATCTTCCCATAGATCCAGGCTTTTATGCTCAGGTTACATTATTTGGGTCTTATGAGGACCTCTAGGCTAACTGCCAGTGATAAAAGTTATTTTCCTCTGGATACTTTTCATTCTAGAACATTCTCTGGCTTTCCTGAAGAACAAAGGAGGAGCACAGTTACTAGGTTGTCAGTCATCCTGTATTTAAATCCAATTTTCCTACAGACACACATGGGCAGTGCCATGATACTCCACACAACCTGCAAAGGAACACAGCACCGAAGCTTGGAGGTCGTCCCCACTTCTTCCCAGGAAAAATGTTTCCTGTGTTCATCACAGGGTGGTTATAATGGTCAAATGAAATTATTAATAGACAAACACTCTGTAAACCATGAGAAGCTCTAGCAATGTAAGTCATTGTTATTACTCTATGAGGAGGCCAACGTCCAACGGTATATTCTGTCCCATTTCACTTTTCTTGACTCCAAGTCACTGAGAAAATCCTGAAGCAAAGAACTGATCCCAAAACCCAAGTACTATTTTCAATTTATTTCGGCAGATTGGTCCAACATTACCAGTTAGAATGAAAATCTCTTATTTGGTCCCTGAAAAATCCCTGCAATAAGTGGAAAGAGTAAATGATATTTTCTGTACAAAGTAAAGAAAGAGGGGCGCCTGGGTGGCTCAGTGGGTTAAGCCTCTGCCTTTGGCTCAGGTCATGATCCCAGGGTCCTGGGATCAAGTCCCACATCAGACTCTCTGCTCAGCAGGGAGCCTGCTTCCCCATCTCTCTGCCTGCCTCTCTGCCTACTTGTGATCGCTGTCTGTGTTAAATAAATAAATAATATTAAAAAAAAAAAAAAAAAAAAGAAAGAGCAGGTGGGAAAGTCCAGAGGGGCTCTCACCACCGCTTAGCTTAGGCCCTTGGAAAATATCTGTTGAAACACCCACTTCCATTCCACCCACCATCAGCTCATGTTCCAGCGACATCATCAATGTGAAGGGCGGTCGATCTAAGAAGAGTCCGGTATGCTCGGGGAGAAGGCCGCTCTACCCAGCCGCTGGAGACCGGCGCCTCTGGGAGGAGAAGCCAGAGAGAGCAAGCTGGACCCCAGGACATGGAGCGCAGGGGCAGGAACACCGGTGTCCTGGGGCGGCCGTTGCCAAAACGGAGACGGTTCATGAAAGTCAGCAAATGGGCCCCAAATGCTGGTTGGATGTGGAGGAAGCAAGGATATTCTGAAGCCTCGTGGGTAAGGAAAGAGAGCATAAAAGCCTTGTTTGGAGTCAAAACTCACGTGTGAGAATAACCTTCTTTCCAAAAAAAAAAAAAAAAAAAAGTTCATC
This sequence comes from Mustela erminea, assembly GCF_009829155.1. NCBI lineage: Eukaryota > Metazoa > Chordata > Mammalia > Carnivora > Mustelidae > Mustela > Mustela erminea. The sequence continues at coordinate 157,491,472 of NC_045616.1, read as the reverse complement.
AGGGGGCACCTGTGTGGCTCAGTCCGTTAAACACCGGCCTTCAGCTCAGCTCATGACCCCAGGGTCTTGGGATCCAGGACCCCATCGAGCCCCTCAGAGGCTTCCTGATCGGCAGGGAGCCTGCTTCTCTCTCTCCCTCTGCCTAATGCTCTCTCTGCTTGTCTCTCTCTCACTCTGTCAAATAAATAAATAAAATCTTTAAATTACATTTAAAAAAAAAAAATCTACCATTTGCAACAATTTGGATGGACCTTGAGGACATTAGGCCAAGTGAAACAAATCTAGCCAAGAAAGACAAATTCTGCTGCTATCACTTCTACATTGAATCTGAAAAGGAGACTCAGAGAAACATAAAAAGACTGTGGTTGTTACCAGGGGTTGGGGTGGGGGTAGGAACAGTGGTGAGGTAATGGCCAAAGGGTACAAACGTCCAGTCAAGAGGGTAGCAAGTTTGGGGATCTAATGGATGACGTAGCGATTACAGCTAATAATATTGTAGCATGCAACTGAAGATGTCTAAGAAAGAAGATCTGAGATGTTTTCACCTCAAAACAGAAATGGTAACTATGTGGTGGGACGGAGCTGGTAGTTAATACTCTAGCGGTGATCATTTTACAATATATAAATGGATCAGATCAATGTGAGATACATTTTAAACTCACAGAAAGCTATGTATCAATTTTTTCTGGAAAAAAATGAAGCTGGAAAATATAAGATATAAATTATAGAAAAATTTAAATTTTTAATAAATTAAAATGTATAAAAATAAACAGAGGGACCCATCGATGCGAGCAGAAAATATAAACAGAAGGTCAAGAACAACAAAACACCCTGAAGTTTATTAAAGCAATTTTGCACAATTCTCCAGATACATTCCCCATGTATTCTCTGTCACATTCAACAGTAAGAGAACCATCCATTTCAAGTTTAACCCAGGGGCGCCTGGGTGGCTCAGTGCATTGAGTAGTCTGTCTTTTGCTTTCAGCTCGGGTCATGATCTCAGGGTCGTGAGACTGAACCCCGCATCGGGTTCTGTGCTGAGCATGGAGTCTGTTTGAGATTCTCTCTTCCTCTGCCCTGAAGCTGGGAAGTACCTGTAGACATAGACTCTGGGGTCCAGTCCCTCTTCCCATCTGTATCGGCCTTTTCCTAATTCAGGCCACTGTCACCTAAGGCCTGGTTCACAAAATCAAAGCATGAATTTCACTGAAATTTGTCTATCTATAAGCCTGCTTTCACCCACAGACTGCAAGTTTGTCAAGGGCAAGAATTTTGTCACATTTAATTTACATTATCAATCTTTAGCATTTTTTTTTTTTTTTTGGTGAATGTATAAATCATATTGACCAATTCACAAATAAGTGCATTCTGAGGGAATGTGCATAAACTTGGGGAACAAATTCAGGTAATAAAGATGGGCTCTGTGTTTTGCGGTTTATTTTTCCTTTGAAAAATACTGAAATATGTATATTTCACAGGTTGAAAATAAAAGAGATGGTGACAATTCAAGCAAACTTTTGATAGCATGTGCTCAGCACAAACTAAGAAAATGACCTTTACAGTCGTGTCATCAATAGCTGAATACAGGAACGCGGTGTCCTCTAACAGGGGATACTCGTGGGTTTTGCATGCATTTGTCAGGTTCTCTTTCAGCATCAAAAGTTGTCCTGCTGAGACAGAAAGCCGTTCCGCACAAGACAAACAAGGAAGAAATGCTGTTGTGTTTGCAACGGGCCAAAGCGCTCCAGCAAGAGCACAGAAGCAGGCCTGTGGCCCCTGACACCTGAGACAAACAGCAAAAATTGACAGGAAGTCCTGGAAACGAGCTTCATGGTACCCAGTAAGGAAGAGAAGTGAAAGAGACGTGGTGGGTTCAGATCGCTAAGGACACAGAAAAACTTCTGCTTCCGGCCAAGATGGAGTAACAGAAACAGCCTTAGCCTTCTCCTCCAAAACAGCTTTAAAAACTGTATGGAACAACAGTTCTTAAAACATCGGACACTGGGCAACGATCGCCAAGTGCGGGGAAACATGAGGCGAGCCCCACAAGTGACCGAGCCTACAGCCTTGATGAGGGTTCCGGGCCCTGGGGGTGAAGGAGAACCAGGCCTACAGACTAGCGACTGAGGGGACAGAGCTGAGAAGGGGAGGGAGCCAAAGGAGTTGAAGTTCTCAGAAGGAGCGAGATACACAGAGGGAACACCAGTGTTGTGCAGACATCCGGCCTCAACTATTCTGTTGGGAACAAATCAGTGAAATGCAGGAAAACCACAAGAGTAGGGAAAGACCCACCTGCAAAGATCAAAGGGAACAGTGCACATCGCTCACACAGGGCCAGGCCCAGTGTTTGCTCGTAAGAGCAAGAGGGAACGACCTCACAATTCACCGGCATCTGTTAAGGACCAAGAAGGGTCTTGCTTCTGCCGTGGGAAAAATCACCCCAAACTCTGTTCCAGTCTCAACTAACAATGCCTAAAGCAAAAGCCGGAATGTTCATTCTGGTTTCACACAACCTGATCATGTTCTGAAGGAAAGCTCTCACTTAATTTCAGGAACACAAAAGTGTGTCCAAGACACCCCAAGGGAAAAAAATCACAATGCCCTGCCTGTAATTTAGAATGACCATATATGCAAAGAAGCTGATAAAAATCATGAGGTCTTATGAGGCAAAAAATCAATTCAACTGACATTGGCCCAGAAATGACCCAGATGACAGAATCTGTAGTCAAGAATATTAACGTGATTATGGTAACTGCATTCCATGTGTCCAAGTAGCTAGAAGACGGAACGCGGAAGTAGAGGCAGGGAGGGCATAAGGAGGAAGTAAAATCGACCGCACACAACACTTCCAGAGAAGCGAAAGGAGAGACCGCATCTAGGTCATTCTATGAGGCCCACTCTAATCCGGAATCAGAGCCGGACAAAGACATTACAAGAAAAGAAAACTGCATATGAATATGTCCCATGGAGAGAGACACAAAAATTCTTGACAATATTTTGATAAGTCAAACTCCAAACTGTAGAAAAAGTTTAATAACTGTAGGAAAGGATTAAGTGGGGATTCTGTTGGGGATGCTGGTTTGCATTAACCTTTGAAATTTGATCAGTGCAATTCACCATTTATTAACAGTCTAGAAAGTAAACCTATATGATAAGTTCAATAGATGAAAAATGTCATTTGGTAAGATTCAAAATTAATTCCTTATAGAAACTTTTCATCAACTATGAAAATAAAAAAGTTCCCCAGATCTGATGGACATGCATTAAAAATATATAAGCAACATCTTACTTAATGGCTAAAGCCTGCATGCTTTCATCCTAAGATCAGAAACAAGGCAAGCATATGTGCCCCTTCTACTTATAGTCAACACTCTACTGACAGTTCTATCTCACACAGCTAGGAAAGAAACAGAATTAAAAGTCATTTATAATGACAAGTAAAAACTAATTATCTTTTTATTCACAAACATTGTGATTGTACATGTAGAAAATACTATAGGATCTATCAGAAAGATGCTAGAAATAATGTTAATTTATCAAGGCTTCAGAATTCAAGATCAGTAGAACACGTTAATTGCATTTCTACATGCTAGCAAACAGCAATCAGATATTAAAAGAATGGCATTTACAGTAGCATCAAAAATATGAAACACTTAGCAATACATCTCACAAAATGTACTCGACTTTATACTAAAAGAACACCAAATCCCTTCAATGATCTACAGAATCAATGCAATCTGAATCACAATTCTAGAAGCCTTTTTTGGGAGTAAACATTGACAAGCTGGTTCTAAAATTCATGCAGAAATTTAAAAAAAAATCTAGAATATCCAAAACATTTTGGAAAGAAAGAACAGAGCTGGAGGATGTCCACAACCTGACTTCAAGACTCATTCTAGAACTACAATAGCGTTCTTTGCTGTCACCATCAAGATAGAAAGACTGAGCAACAGAATTCTGGACTGGAAAGTCCAGAAATCGACCTGCACATATATGGTTTATTCAGTTTTGATGAGGGAGCAAAGGCAATTCAGCAGAGAAAGTATAGAGACTTTTCTGCAAATGGAGCCGTAGCCATTGGATAACCATCTGTGCAAAGAAGACCTTTGAATGATAACTTACTTACTCCCTGCTTCATAGCAGACTCAAATGGATCATAGACCATAAAACCATAAAACCTCTAGAGGAAAGCCTAGAAGAATCTCTCTGTGACCTTCAGTCTAGCAAAGATTTCCTAGCTACAATGCCAAAAACATTACTCAGATAAGAGAAACAAAGACAATTGGAATTATTCAAAATGGGGAACTTCTGTTCTTTGAGAGGCACCCTGCAGGGAGAGAGGCAAGCCACACCCAGAGAAAGAATATTTGCAAATCAGATAAAAGACTCATGTCCATTATATGTTTAAAAAATTAAAATTCAACAATAAAAAAACTTAATACATAAATTGTCCAGGACAGCAATAGACATGTCACAAGAAAAGAGAGACGGCAAAAAAGGCGTATAGAAAAATTTTCAACACCATTTGTTAGAAAAAAGAAAACAAAAACCATAGGGAAAATACCACACACCTAACAGAATGGCTAAATTAAACATAAAACCCAAATCTGACACCACCAAATGTTGATGACCTTGCGGGGACTAGGAACCCCTCTCCTACTCTTCTGGTAGATGTGGAGCAAGGCACAATCCCTTTGAAACTATTTGACACTTTCTTAATAAATGAAACACACAATTACCACATGATCTTGCCATCTCCTTCCTAGATATTTACCCAAAAAACAGAGAAAGTAAATGTCCACCCAAATACTGGTACACAGAAATTCTTAAAAGTTTTACTGGTAATAGCCAAAAATAGAACCACCCATATGTCTATCTATCCCAAGTGATTGGCTAAACGAGTCATCTTATGTCCACAGAAGGGAATCCCAGTCAGCAGTAAAAAGAAATGAACTGTTGATGTATATAGCATAGAAGAATCTGAAAATAATGCCCGGTGAAAGAAGCCGGCTGAATGAATGACTCCATTCACACAAAATGATGGAAATGGAAACTAAGGTAGAGCCAGAAAGATCAGTAGTTGCCTGGGCTTGGGGAGGTGGAGGAGGGAGCGGTTACAAAAGGTACAAGGAAACTCCAGGGTTGACAGACATGTTCACTATCTTGATGGTGACATGGCTTCACGGATATACACACTTGTCAAAATGTGTCAAATTTTATATTTAGATGTGCAGTTTATTGTATGCGGATTATACCTCACTAAAACTATTAAAAGTGATATGTCCACAGGAAAACCAGTCTTTCTCAGAAGCGGTGGTTACCTTGCTCATTAGAAGCACTCTTCAAATCAACTGTGTGTGCGCCTACTTGCACACATTAAAACAACATTTCTGTTTTTCATAGCATTCACGTTGGAGTACTGGCAACTGAACGGACGTGACCACCGAGTATGTGTAGACGAATGCTTCATAAATGCAAAATGGGCACCATGGAGCCCAACTGCACTTGCCACCATACCCACCTACAAAATGCTACTTTCTGTCCACAGCCATGTAGCAAGTGCCTCTCACAGCACCCATATGCACATGTGTATCAACCGCAAACTTTTATAGTCTTATTTCTCTTCTCACGAGTTTCTTTGGCTGCGGTGCATTTTCAACGTGCAGGAGTTAAAATCATCTTCCATGGCATTTGGGTAAGTTGTGGAGTCACTGGATGGCACGGTGAAAGAGCCCGGCCCCCAGGCCAGCTTTTACTCTCTAACCAAGGTCACATGGTAAGCATATTGTACTGACAGCAAATCTGTAGCCACCTGGGAGGTGTGCTAGTCCGTAGGGGCTGCTACAAGGAAACATCACAGATGGGGACAACAGGGATGTGCTCCCCTCAGCGCTGGAGCCTAAGAGCCCAACACCAGGGGGTTATTAGCACTGTTGGGTGAGGGCCTCCTTCTGGGTTACCGACTTCTTTTGCATTCTTGCATGACGGAAGGGGTGAGCTACGTCTCTGGGACCTCTTGTAGAAGGACACTAATCCCATCCATGCGGGAGCCGTCTTCGTGACCTAATCACCTCCCAAAGGCCTCCCCGTCTAACACTATCCCCTTAGGCATTAGGTTTTCAACACATGAATCCTGGGAGGGGGCACCAACATTGAGCCTACAGAACGTAGGCCAACAAATGCCAAATCAGGGATCATACAAGGTGATCACAAGACATGGCACACATTCTGGACTCCGCAGTCTGGTTTTATGTTAGTCCGACGGCCCCCAATAATAGTGTCTACACCTGAATCAGTTTCAGAGAAGGTAAAAAGATCTGATACCCCAGTGCTACCTGACAGTCTACACTAGCTACTGTTCAGAGAGGCTGATGATTTAGGGCTTTTTATGAATATTCCTCATTTCTTCGATTACTATTCCCAGTTATCAAAAGTTCAGTGAAATAAAAATGGAATGTTTTAAAATGTGAAAGCAGCACTGGGACATGAAGTGTATTTTAAAGTAGGAAATTGCACGGTTCCAGGCAGAACCTGCTTGCATTTCAGTGAGTTTCCTCGGATTGAGCTACAGCTCTCTTAGAAACCCTCAGCGTCCTAGTGGTTCGCCTGGGGTCTCCCCAGCCTGCCAGTTTCTCTGGGGTAGAGTCTGGGGTTGATGCAACTTTCTTCCGCACTGGGTGACTGGCATTATCTCTGGCTCTGAGGAGGAAGAGGGCTGGGCTGAACAAGTTGGGCTTTCAAGTGCGTGCATTCACTTATTTTTTTTTTAATTTTAATATTTTATTTAACTGACTCTATCTAAAATTGTATCATTTCAATGTGTTATCAGTTTACAAATTATTTTTTCTTTTTTTTTATTTTCAGCATAACAGTATTCCTTGTTTTTGCACCACACCCAGTGCTCCATGCAATCCGTGCCCTCTCTAATACCCACCACCTGGTTCCCCCAACCACCCACCCCACCCACCAACAAGCCTTCATCCTGCCTGTTTTTGTTTGGTTGGTTTTGTTTCAAGTGCAGAAAAGCAAGCAAATATTCCTGCGCTGTCTTACTAAAAAAGATATGTTTGTGCATGTACTAGATTGTGTGTGTGTGTGTGTGTGTGTGTGTGTGTGTGTAAATGGAGCTGGCTTTTCTCCTTACACATTATTTTAGGCATTCTTTTTTGTGACACTGTAGAAAGCCCAAGAGAATAAGAAAATCAGCGGTGTCGTTGGGAATCGTTATTACAGAGGCTGTGATTTGTGGGCAGGCTATAAACTTACAACTCAAATGAGAAGATCCATTTACTTATTTTATTCTCTCACTGTAATGCCTTTAAATTCGTCGTCTCTGAGAGTGAACATCAAGAATTCAGACAGCTTTTTTTGGCAAATACAGTGCAATGAGAGGAAAAACTACTTTTAGCTAGAAGTGAAAACCTATCATCGGGGAAGAGGTTTCCTTCCCAAATCGAGAACTGAAACGGGTGACTCGGAGCAAAGGCGCCCATCCTTCCCCTGCATTCATCCATTGTTGTTGTAACGCCTGCTCTATCTGCTTATTCAAGTGGCAAAATCTGTAAAGCTACCTCACGGAGACCCAGAGTACTCAGCTCTCTGTGCATTTCATCCGGCATATGGGATTGTGTGTTCAGATCTCAAGAGTAGCATCGTCTGACTTGGGGCCTTGGGAATGCCTGGTCCATTTTCCATGAGGCATCTGCACTACGTCAATCACGGCACAGCTATGATCTGAAGAGCACTGTGACAGTAGGGACCCAACATTCTCATCACCTCATGTCATGCCCTGTGTAATCCCCTCCTCGTGAGTGTGGACAGGCTTCCTGAAGCTGATGGGATAGCGGCTCTCCTGATAAGGTCTCTCTCATCTTTTTTTTTTTTTTTTTTTTAAAGATTTTATTTATTTGACAGACAGAGATCACAAGTAGGCAGAGAGGCAGGCAGAGAGAGAGGGAAGCATGTCCCTGCTGAGCAGAGAGCCCGATCTGGGGCTCAATCCCAGGACCCTGGGATCATGACCTGAGCTGAAGGCAGAGCCACCCGGGGGCCCGATGAGTTCTCTCTTAACCAAGGCATCCTTGTAGTGGACAAAAGAGAGGTTCACCTGCCGTCCTACAACAAATGGAGAACTTGAAGGAGGACCCCACCTCGGAAAGGTTGGCAGTTTCAGCCAACACCTTGATTTCAGCCTAAAACTCTGAGAGGAGGAGTCAGTTAAACCGGGCCTGGACTTCCAGGCCACAGAACTGTGAAATCATTAATTGTGTTATATTAAGCCACTAAATTTGCGTTCATTTGTTACACAGCAACAGAAAACCCATACACACCTATGTAAGCATACATTTATTTGGTATCTGTACACAAGAAGGAATCTATTCCACGACCCTGCTTTTTCCCCTCAATACTCCAAGGATTCAGTTTAATACAGGATTCAAATAAAGTTGAGTTTTCTTAATCTGGTTTCCCCAGGGCAAGAAATTGGAAGGATTAGATTCCTTCATGGAAAACTCATTATCTTCCTGCTATTATATTCTTCCAATTTTTTTCCTATAGAAAGTTTTGGTTCAAAGTTTTTTAAAAAGTGACCATTGTTTCTTATTAATATTACCTAGGAAAGGCAAGGTGTGAATAAGAGACCTGCAGGCTATGTACTGAGTTGAGGTTTGTTGTTACAACTCATGTTTTATTAAAGATGCCTGATACCATCCAGAGTTAATTTTAAGTCTGCTTTACAGAATAGTGACAGAATATACCTGTGTTGACAATCAGATTATACTTCAATTTCACCAATTCCATTAAAGCTGTAGAGTCGGTGAAAATCCACTATGCTTGAGAGAAATATATTGGGTTAATGCCTTTTGCGTTAAGAGCATAAACAGAATTTAAAATGGTGTTCTACGCATTCTGCAAATGAGCTTTTCCCCAAGTGTGCCACAGAGAAAAGCGTGTGCTGCCAACCAAGAGAGAGGCCATGGGTTCAACAAAGTTAAATGAGTTTCTACAAGGCAGCAGTGATAAGAGCTCATTTTGGGGAAGCAGAACTAAGGGGAGCACACATTACCAAACACAGTTGGGGGAGAAACTATCTGGAGTCAAAGAAGTTCTCAAAGTTAAGAGCAATTTCATCATTTATGATTGATTCTATAATTGACTTCATTGATTCAAAACTGGAAATAGGGAAGTCACCCCTCTGCCAAACTTAACTAGGATTGGAAAGATTGGTGATGCAATCTTGTGTTTCCATGTATATACAGCATTTCACTCCCTCTGTAATGTGATCATCTGGAGGACAATTGTCTTCAAAATTTGTTCTTATCTGAGTCTACATAAAGTTGGCTTTTTATCAGTTCATCTTCCTTAAATAAACAGCTAAGATGTCATCCCCTAAAAAATAGTGGTAAGAACATTCATCTAATCTAAAATCATTACATCATGAACGATACATTTAAAACATTCACTTTTAGGGCCAAAGTCCTTCTGTCATTTCATCTCACCAGTATGGAAATAGAACACTTGGGTGTTGTTGGGGCTCTCCAAGCTGGGATCCCATTACTAATGGGTCTGGGAAATGGAAAACATGTCTTATCAGCATCTTTGGCTAATAATTTAAATCACAAGGGACTGTATTATTATTATCATTATTATTGTTTTGCTCTTCTTTTGGCCAATTTACTGTGGGAAAGTAATTAGTTCCTCAAATAAAGATCCTTAAATGACTTTCTGTTTATAATTCAGATTGTTTAATGAGAGTCCTATTATCTGCTGGATATTTCCTATGAAAACTTATGGTTAATGACCTACATATCTTAATTTAAAAAATATAAATGTTGTAATTAAGAGTCACAGTAATACTGTCCAAATGACATTTTCAATTAACAGGGTCGTTACGAGAACGGAAGTCTCACGCCATCCGCTGCCCGCCCTCGTGCTCACCCGTTGGTCCACCTTCCTGTAATCACTGTCGGGGCAGTTATGCCGTGTGCAAAATGGCTAAGTCACAGCTTTGAGATTTTAGATGTTGCTGCTGAAACAAACAGGGGACGTCCAAGGGAAACACCCATAAGAAGTTAAGCCCACACCAACTACGTGTTATGGGAATTAAGATGCTGAGGGAAATAATTGGAAATAACAAGAACGTCTAGTAACCAACTGCATTACAGCCAATTCCACTGGCCACTCAGCCTGGGATTCTGGGTGTGACTGACCCGTTCCATAGCAAGGGGTGCTGGACTCACAATCATGGTACCAGAGGAGGGACACAGTCAACGCTTCAGATGCCTTGAATAACCAATTCTGGCTAAATTATCCAGGCCCTAATAGTAGAATGTCACTGCTAATACAAAACAAAATGAAAAACCAAATACAATCTTGGCTGCCTTAAGAAAAGTTTCAAGTCCTGATCACAGAAAATAAAAAGACTCACTAGTTAAAATATAAGTTGTCCAAACACTGGGTTTTTAATCCTTATTTCTTTCTTAATGCAATTAGAAGTTCTCATGCCTCAGTTTTAAATATGTTTAAAATATACGCACAGGTCCCTGCAATAATTCTAAGGAAAAGAGTAAAGTACAAGGAGGGTGTGCCAAGGACATGTGGTCACAGGTTATGGTCACTCTCATTCCAAGATCCAAGGCCTGGATGGGCTTCCTGTCCTCTGTCATCCTTCTATGTCTTTCCTCCCCAAACTGGGAGCAACTGTCACTAGAAACCCCCCAGTCTCCCAGTAGAAGAGATGCCTTTCCCATCTGAGGATAAAGGCTTTGTCCTTTCCTGCTAGAATCACCGTCCTAGCACAGGAACACAAACATACAGTGGCTTCAGTAGGATCCTTCCCAACTAAATTGTCACAAAAGGGAATTATTCCGTCTAAATGAAGGGACAACATCATAAAAAATAATTTGTCTAAGACCACTATTGACAGATGTATTTCTAAGATTTATAACTTTGTCTCTCAGATCTTAATTTAATGACTTCGTGATTTCTTGGGGTTATAATTAGATTTACTTATTACTGACATACTTTTGATGTAGTAGAATATATACATCTATTTTACCATAGCCTGGAAACATTTCTCACATCGGCTTATATTTTGTTTATTTTTTTTACCTGTGACCAAGTTTTAGGCCACAATTCTGCTACGTTCTATGCCCCACTTCTCATGGGCCTCTCTCTACTTCTATCTCTCTGAGACTGTGGAGACCAGATGACCTGGCTTATCTGAGCATGTATCAAGAGAACTGTAAGACTTTGTGAAGACGGTGGAGTCTTTGGCACAAGGTTGGACAGCAAAGTCCCTCTAACTCACCTGCTTCTTAAACTGGGCCTGGCTCCCAGCCATGTGCTTCAACGTGGCTGCTCGGCCACAAAGGAGGACTGCAGAGGCAATAAATATTCACGATGCTGAAACCAAACTTAGAAGTTCAACACTTCTAGACTCGAATATACTTAACATATGGTGATGACATAGAACAGCTGATTAATCTGGAAGTGTCCTATAAAAAATAATCGTCCAAATCAATGTTTAAAGATTAGACAACACTATGGGTTTTCATCAGCTTAAATATGATTAGGAAATCATTCTGCTGGAAATGCCTAAAATATAAAATGGTGATTAAGTCAGGAAGTGGGTAGATTTCTTCCCAATCCTTATTTTAAACTGCAGGTGTGCATTTCTCCTGAATCATGGTGCACACCCATTCATAGCTTTTAGCCACTCCAACCCTTCCCCCTTATTGGTGCTAGAGACACACATTTATATAGGAAAATATAAAAACTCATGATGGAGATCACTTACGTAGAAGTTACCTGAAAGTTATCTGAGCCACCAAATGCAGTTGCAATGCTGTCATTCTAGAAGGTTGCTTCTTCAATAAGCAAGGGGTGTTTCTTATTCAAAGCCATCATCCAGGCCCAGGGAGAATGCCCCAGTTAAAATAGTTAGAATTCTGTACCATGGATGACTTTAAAATTCATTTTTCTATTCTAGGAAATATCACAAAATTTAAGCAAGAGTATTGCCTGCTTTCTGCTTCAATTTCTATTCATTTAGGCAAGAAAATTCTACAGCTTGGCAGAATAAAAATGTCTGCCCTTCCAGAATATGACTAATACATCTCTAAATTGTTGGATTTTCTTACAAATATAAGTATACAGAATAAAAAAAAAATAAGTGATACGTTGTGGTGAATGTAGACATCTACGTTTTCTCTTACACTGTGACAGGAATAATTTTAGTTTTCTTCTTTTAGAATGTTAAAGGTTTTTTGGCTTTATTGCACCACGAAGTGTCCCAATCCGTGTTCAGACAGAACATTTCTGGCAGGGGAGGGAGATGTCAGGTTGGTTCACCCACGTGGACAGGCAAGAGTGACATTGGCAGCTGGAAACCTAAATATATCCTTATTATCTCTAATATATACTTACATATAAAATATATATAATTCCACAAGACGGCAATCAAATTAGTATGCAAGGGGGCTCTAGAGTAAGAGATCCAGAGGGCGGGCCGAGGGGCCAGGCTGAACAACACGAAGCTGATCAGTGTTGATTGCATTTCCGTGGCTCCACGTTAGTCAGGGGTAAAGCCAGAGTCCTCGGTTTTCCAGATACTCAGAAACTCAGGCCAACTGTGTTGTCCCCAACCCCCGCCCCACGCCCTGTATCCCAGCCCCACAGCACCATCTTAAAGACCCACAAACATAACACCATGGTTGCAAGCCTCTATGCCTTTCTTCTAAGATGCCTGTTTTCCTCAATTTACTCCAAAATCCTGCTCCCTCCTTGGTGCTACCCCTCTACCCGATCCTGGAAAATAAAGGACCAAGGACAGAGAACCACAAGGACCCATCTGTCTGCATGGGATGGTGAGACTGGTGCAGAGGGCCGCTACCGTTTCTCGTTTTCCCGTTCCTCACCCAGACTAAACGCCTGCCATTCGTCACCCAGCAGGTGCTCAGCCGGGGTCCCACCTGCGAGCACTTCCTCAGGCAAACATGGCACAAAGGGGCTCCACACATCTTCACACGGGACCACACCGGGATTATTTTCAGTAACTTTAGCTCGCTGGTATCCAAAATCTTTAGAAATACTCAGTAACTTCTCGATCAATAAATAATATACAAACAGGGAACAATCAAGTGGTTATGGTTCGAGTGGGGCAGGGGCCAGGAGCCCCTCCAGCAAGCACCCCCCCCCGCCCCCGCCATCTGCAAGGACTCAGCATGATGCCGTTGGTCAAACCCGGCAAAGAGCGAATGTCACCCTCCATGTAATGACCAGCCATTAACTAATAGTATCTGATCTTGGAGACGCAGGTAAAAGAGCTGGCAGGACTCCTTGGGCTTTATTCTTTCTACCCGACCTCACAACTCTTCTTTTTTTTTTGCTTTGGTGTATTGAATTGGCTGTGATCTCCAGCACAATACTGAACCTTAACAGGGCTGGCAGGAATCCTTAACTTTTTCTTGACTTTAATGGAATAGCTTCTAATCTCTTACCACGTGGCATGTTGATGTTTGCTCTAGTGTTTTAAGAGGTACCCTTCAGGTTACAGCTCTCCTTGAAGGTTAAAGAAGCGCTCATCCCCGCGTGGTGACTTTTATTTTAACTCTTATGAATGCATGCTGCATTTTATCAAACACTTACTCTGCATCCATAGAAATGGCTTTAACATTCTTTCTCTGTTAATCTCATTAACATAAAATGTCTCATTCACCACCTTCTCCACTTGATCCCTGTCCTGTCAAATCATGAGTATGAACCTATGAATACTAGTGAAATGTAAATATTTATACAAGTATAATTTATACTTCTACTTAAAGCCTGAGGAGTTGACATCGTACAAGATGGCACACTATGCCAATGGCACAAAGGAAGATTCTGGCCCGAGGAGCGGCGGGGGTCGGAGAGCTGAAATCCGGCCTGCATCTTCTCCTGAGCCATGAGCCTTGGCGCGGGGCTGTCTGCCCTTCAAGGAAGAGGCACCATTCTTTCTACAGAAACATGCAGTCTGCTGGCTCAAACCCAAGCCTGTGGTGCTGAGACCCCTGGGAGGGGAAACTTGTTCAAATTCGCACAAAGGGGTTGGGGGCGCATGGGTGGCTCAGTGGGTTAAGCCTCTGTCTTCAGCTCAGGTCATGATCTCAGGGTCCTGGGATCGAGTCCCCCATCGGGCTCTCTGCTCAGTGGGGAGCCTGCTTCTCCCTCTCCCTGTGTCTGCTGCTCCCCCAACCTGTGCTCTCTCCCCCCAACTCTGACAAATAGATACAAAAATCTTAAAGTGCGCGCACACACACGCAGACACGCACACATAACAAATTCACAAAAAGGCATCTTACAGGTGAATAGGGCTCTTGGCTCTCAACCATTTCTTCTCTTTTTTTAAAATTAACATATAATGTATTATTTACCCCAGGAGTACAGGTCTGTGAATTATTTCTAATCCTCACAGCCAACACCATTTACCAAGCAACTCAACCACTAGACGTGTTATCCTGAGAGAACTCGCTCTACAGGCCCTTGCTTTGAAACAGCCATGCCTCTCTGTCTGTGCCCAGAAGCCCTACTGTCCATGAGCTATAACTCCGTAGCTTCGAATGCCTTTCCTCTATTCAGACACGTGGCCATGAGAAACGGCGCCCGGATGTTGAACCGAGGGTGAGAGGCACAAATCAAATAAAATCGTTGAAGAAGGGGCTCTTCTCCATGCCCTCCATCAAATACAAGGGCCTTCTTGAGACACCAATTCATCTCTACTAACTGGTCCAAAAACAGAAGAGTTCTCCCTTGATCTGAAGGCTGTCAGTGCATTTCACAGAATTCATTGAGCAGCTACTTTGTGCCGGGCACTGAGAAGGCTAAGGGTGCAGTGGAGAGCCACGGAGACAGGGTGTCTGCAACTGGAAGCTGGGAATCTCGCAGTATTCTCCACAACGGAGCCCCATGTCATGTGGCGGGGAGACTGAGGCAAACAAGCCTTACTCTGCTTTCTCTACCCTCAGCCTCACCAATGATTTCATCCTGAAATGCTTCCTAGACATGATTCCCAAGGAAAAACCAGGCCAGGCAAATATCTATCTTCTGCAGAGATGTAAAATAAAATGTCTGCAAAGTGCCAGAACTGTAAAATTTTTTTCTTATAATACCATTCCTGCTGTAAATATTTCTGTGGGAAGGCTGTCTTTTTAATGTGAGTACTTATACTGAAGATTGATTCAGATTCCTTTCAAAGAGAGGAGGCAAACCCAGTAAGTTTGTAGTAAACTCACGGCCACACTTGGTCAGGAGCCTCCCTATGCAAATAGTAGCCTAAAAGCAACAAAGGGGGGTTACAAATTCTGCTAAGGAACAAAAAGTAATTATCAGCTGGGGGAAAAAATGTTATCCATTAGTTACATTTTTTTTCAAAGATTCAGGTAAAAGGTACAAAAAAGATGGCAGAATTTTTAAATCAACGGTTCATACCAGGATGAAAGAGGGGTTCCCGTGGTCTGACTCTTCTCATCATGCTGTGAGTTGTGGCGCCCATCTAAGAACAATATGACCCATGAGTGCCAAGGATGACAAGATGATGTGAGAGCATGAGAAGCCCTGAGATGATGATATAAAATATAGGCACCCAAGTAAAAGCCTGTCAAACCCCTTCATGACGGCACACACATGGAATCACATCTCACAAACACCTTAATAACCTCTTAAAATCGTGACATGGCGGCTTTTCCAGAGAAAGCCATCCCATGTACAGGAGGCTTACTGGCTCCTTCCATTCCCCGGACAGGTACCTGGAGCCTGGATTCAACTGTGGGACTTTCTAACCAGAAGCCACTGCTGTTCGGCTTAGTACTTTTCTCCTCCCAGGATGAGAGCTCTTGAGGACAGCAACCTACTCAGAGTCTTACTCCGCCCGGCCTACATCCCAAGTGCTGGCTCGAACACACAGTTACTCAAGACTTGTTTGTTACGGGGACAGATCTGGACAAGACGTGAGTTGATGTGTACGGAGTGCACCGAGGGAAATAAGACAGCGTTTGATTAGCAGGCAGGCTGATGGTCTAAAAAGAGCTCGGGATCACTAGTACATGGAATTCTTATTTACAGAAGGAGCTCAAATATTGAAATCTGCGCCACTTTAAAATAGTAAATTCAGATTTTCTTTCCTAACGAGGCGCTCCGCATTAGTTATATGTACTCATGTCTTGCCTGTGGGGATCTGATAAGGTCTTGGAAGGTCACTGCCAAGTATAATCTAATATCAAGACCAATTTTAATGAACTTCATACACAATTACTGCAGGCAAACTGGTTTTCAGTGCTAAGCCCACCTCATCTGGAGCAGCCTTGTAAGGCTAATTAGAAAGTATTTGAAAGAACTTAAGAATATGAACAAGAAATAAAATGTTCGTAAGCAAACATCATGGGAAGAAGAATTAAATGTGAAGTAAAGGCAACTGCACTGGGGTGTGGGGAATCTCTACGGAAGAGAAGACTTGCCACAAAGTATGTTCGTCGTACAAGACCAAGGAGAAACCACAGAGCCGACAAGGGCCACAGAATCCATGAGAATAATCACTTCATTGGAAAAGATGCTGACAATATTTCCCCAAGCTGCCACCATATTTAAAAAATTAACACATGAATTTAATAACTAGGTTTATTTACCCCTTTATCCTACATTCTGCTGGATGTTGAGGACACAATCATGAGTAAAATAGATATTGTCCCTGACTTTAAAATCTTAAAATACATTTTTGTTGTTATTAGTCAGTTTAAACATAAATTAGTTCATCCCATCGCTGGTGATGAGACTTTCCTCTCCAAAATAGGACTAAACCCAAGTTTATATGACATATTTTTGGACGCTGACCTTAAATTTAAGCTTTTTAGGTGGGGGAGCAAGTGCCTGCTAAGGTTGAACCAATACTTATGGGAAAGTAGCGTATTTCAGAATAAGGACCACACACACAAAGACCCTCACGTATCTGCATCCACGACACACATATATTTCAGATTAGATAGTGTCTTTTTTGTAAAACCAACACTTCTTTTTTTCACTCCCAAGGAAAAACAATGAAAACGTGACGTAGCTTAAATGTTTGAAGTCAGTAGTGGAGTTGTACTGGGTCAACATTCACCCCACAAAGTCAAGCCTCTCAACGATTTTGGAACTGCAACAGCAAGTCAACGAGAGCCAAGTAACAAGCACCTTCAGCCTGGTATTTATGACCCTGCTGGAACAGATCAACTCGCTTTCCAAATCGGTGTCTTCCTTTCAGGTCCTGGTGAATTCCGTACACCCTCCAATCCACAACCTTCAGGCATGCTCTGTTCACAGAGAAGCTCCCACTCCATCTCACCTGGGCCGGGTCCTGGCCACAGCTTGCGGGGCCGTTGGCCCATCCGGCCAGAGGTCACCTCCCTGTCCTCTGCATTCGTTGGTTCCTCTTCCTTGTTCCACAGGCATTCCTCACTTGCTCCTTACGTTCCAGCCACGTGATCTGTCCTTTCCTTCCTAGGCTGGGAACTCAGCTCTTTGAGGTTAGGAATTTTATTGTGTGTATCTGCACACCTTCCCTAGCACCTAATACACTTTACACACAGTAGATTCCCAACATTTTTGGCCAATCGGGTCTACAGATGAAAAGCTGTGAAAATTCTACACGTGATGGGATGAGTGACAGGAGTCAGGGACTGAAGCCACTGAGGGTTTGCTTTCTTTCCACGTGTAAAACTATTCAGAGATTAACAATACCGTAGGAGATTACACCATTAGAGAAATTAATTATGAAGGACGACGCATGTTACCGGCACAGATGGTGAGGTCTTATCACTAAAAGCGATTAGGAGTTGTGAAGATAAAGGAAAGGAATCAATTAAATAAGCTTCCTAACAAAATCTGCCTGGTGAACATCAGAGGCCCCTCTGGATGTCTGGATTCCATCTGCTGGCCCTACTATTTTCGTCTCGCCCTCTTTCGAGAGGCTACAGTTCACGTGCTCCTGGTTCCACAGACGCAGAGCCGGGAGAACTTCATCAGGTGGGTCCCTCGGCTTCCTTCTCTCCGCTGGCACCATTCCTTCCTCCCACACAATGACCCTCGAGTTCCTTCGAGGACTGCTCGCACACTGGGGCCATTTCATGGGACCGGGATAGACTGGAACAGATGTGGGACATGTTTCACATCATGACAGAAGCAAGAGGCCAAATGGTCGTGTGTGGGAGGTGACTTTCTCACGCAGCACGGCTTTATAAAATCATGCAGGAATGTGGCCGCTATGAGCCAATTCTATCTTTAAGAGCCTTTACTGCAACTTTCCCTTCAATCCAGAGTCTCCTGAGATACTGTAAGTCAAACGGATCTTGAGAAACCACACCATGGAGAGAAACGGGGACACTGCTGTTCGAAGAATGTTCTTGCGGCATATCATGAGATGACAGAGCAAAACAAGTATGCTTTTTTTTTTTTCTGACAACTTTCAAAGGCTTCCACACATCACCTTGTATTTCTGCTTAGAACTATTAAAGGGAAAAAAATCTAAATGTAGCGGGAGCCTCTTACGGTTTTCCTTGTATTCGCATAAAAGGGTTCTGAACGGGGCTCTAGTTCTTACACACTTTAGGACTGGGGAGCGCTTGTGGAGGAAGAAACCATGGCATCTGGGAAAAACAGTCAACGTTGGAAAACCATTTTTTCCTGTTCCAACATCTGTTGCTTCCCTTCCTTACTTAATTACAAGTTGCTTTAAAAATTATTATGTATGTGAATTGTTTTAACAACCAAAATTATACACATTTAATAATTCCACTAAGGGCACTCAGATGAAATAATATAAAAGTGGGAAATGCAAATCTTAAGCAAAACACAAATTAAACCATATTGTTGATATAATTAAACATGTATGTTCCTTCTCTAAGAGGAAGGTCGGCCTGCTGTGAGCCAAACCACACGACAAGGATAGCGAGATCAGACCTCATTGGAAAGTCCTCCGGCTGCATCTGTACACGTGTGAACGCTTCATACAGCAGGTCCCATCCTTGCGAGTGAACAGGGGTATGAGCAGAACCCACCAAGAATGAGACAATGAACGAACTAGTGTAGAAACCACTGGGGGGGAAGCTTCATAACGGAAGCCTGATTCTGAAGTCTTGAGCAGGGATCGTGGGTCCCTAATTCCCCCTGACGTCCCCACAGCCCATCACAGGTAGGAGCTTAACAGTCATTCAGTCATGGTGGAAAGAAAACGGTGGGGGGTACGGATAAAAAATCGAGATGCTCAGAGTCTCGTCACATCAGCGTGTGCTCAGGCAAATCCCCATTAAGACCGTGATGTACGCAGGGCTCTGCCAAGCTGAGTCAACCAGATGAGGATCACACAACAAGAAGTTCCATCAATTCAGGAAACAACAAAAGTCTTTGATCGAAGCCATTTCTCTCCCAGTTTTCATTGGCTTGTTTATTTACTGGATTCTGGAGAGTTTCAGAAAGGAGTCCGCGGAGGCGCTTTGCCCACCATTGTCAAGACGACCCTACCCTCCCCCGGCTCTTCCATCAGTCGGTTGCGTAGACCATGGGCCTCAGAGCCGGAGGGTGGGGTGTGCGAATGTTCTTCGCAAGCATTCCTCGCCTAGCCCCAGCCTGCGCAGGGGGGTCTTCCGTGACATACACATGTCGGAAGAGGAGGGTGGCCGAAAGGACCTGAAGAAGCCAGTGAATGCGAGAGCCCGTCCCTGACTCTAACAGCGCATCAGGCCTGGAGGTCCTCATCTCCAAATGAGACAGCTTCATAGCACAGCATCTGAAGGCCAGTCTGGGTGGACAATGCAGTTGCTTTTTAACTGCAAGAGAACATTCTCTTTCGCTGCAGGGCAAGTGCCTGATGCGCCCGGAAACAGACAAGGCGAGCTATGGAAACTCACCACACGTAAGGACACCCAGAACTGACCACGTAGTAAGGACTACGGGACTCCAGAAGCCTTCTCTCCGGATAATCCACGATTAGCCCAGAAGTGTCAGCAGGGCTACAGTCAGAGACTGAAGCTGTGCTTGGAAAAGAACACTCGCTGATTGTTTTCGAGGAACTTGTACTAAGGCGAACATTTAGGAAGTCACATTTAATTACAGGTTTTGCTGCCGTTAAAGATCTGGCATCACTTGCAAGAGACCTGAGTTTTCCTACAGCTGAGAATCTGTTGTGCCTTCCAAAGTCAAGTTTCTTCTGTGCGAATTCACGCAGGCCTAGGCAGATTTGCAGACTCATGGCCATTTCGTAGAAATTCTTATGACTGTGAACACTTTACTCAGTGACTGTGTTTCCCTAAGTAAATTGTAGATGTTCTCGTGTCAGGTATTGGAAAGTCTTTATCATGGAATTTATTGGTTTATAAACTGTAACGGAAAAAAAAATCTGCGTGCATCTCACCTAAGTCACTTCTACAGAAGAAAACCGCTCTTCAGGAAGCTTCTCCTTTCAATTAACTTTGCAATCACTGCATTTGAATTCTTACAGGCAGGAACAAGCCTGATTTTTTTTTTTATAAAGTCGAAGAAATCTGTGCAACCGACTCGTCTAACACTATAAATAAAACATTTTTTGTGAAATCCTCCGGATCTCCAGACCAACTGCCATTTCCAGAGATTGTAGATGATAATTTATACATCCTAGAGGCAGACTTGTGATGGATTAATTCCTATCATCCATCATTTTTCTTTTCTCCCCATCGGTGTCATGCCCCATTCTTAAACTTTATCCCTGAACTCTCAAGGCTACATTTCAGCAAACTTTCACTTCGGCACGCAGCCTGGCATGCCGGTTGATTTTGTGTACTGATACTACCTTCAAAATGCTCGTGCCTCTCTGAACAAAATACAGCATTTTTACTCTGACCCTCTTTCAGGTTTGCAAGCCCTTCCCGGAGATAGCTCTTAACAAATGAAAGCAATGTTTTGGCATTCCATGCTGATGAAGGTGTAATATCAAGTTACAGCCCGGGAGATCAACCACTTCTCTGTGGAAGACTATCTGGAAACACAAGTGAATGCACTTTACAAGCACAGTGCAATAGAAGGGCTCACGCTGTGACCTTCGTCATGAAGGTCAAGATCATTTGTGGAGGGGCGCCTGGGTGGCTCAGTGGGTTAAGGCCTCTGTCTTTGGCTCCAGTCATGATCCCAGGGTCCCGGGGTCCCAAGATCGAGCCCCGTGTCGGGCTCTCTGCTCAGTGGGGAGCCTGCTTCCCTTCCTCTCTCTCTCTCTGCCTTCCTCTCCGCCTGCTTGTGATCTCTCTCTCTCTCTCTCTCTCTGTCAAATAAATAAAATATTTAAAAAAAAATCATTTGTGGATCTTTTGCGGAGCTCATGGGAACCACAGGAAAATTCTAGACCGCCGGCCACAAATACAACAATCGAGAAAGAGCACGCCTTTTAATATCTGTTGTGAAGTGGTTTTAAGAGGCAGCTTCCAGAGACTGGACAGGAGTGAGAAAGCTTGGGGGTTGTGGGGGTGTGGGATGGGAGGGGTGCCCACCCCCCTTCCATCCTTGAGGATCTGAGATTCCACGGGCTTCTGGGGGGGCAGGAGCGGTACAGCAGTTAGGATGGTTTTGACTCAAACCAGCTGAAGTGATGGGGAACGTGGGCCTCACGTGGTAGGCAGTCCCTAGCAAGGGGGAGCCCCAGCTCTGCCTCTCTGCTATGCTAGTTCCTTCCCTCAGCCCCAACCTGACACTCACCCCCACAGGCTGTCAGCAACTGGGGAGCAGTCTTCCCGCTTCACCTGTCGACACACCAGTAGCCAGAGGAGGAAAGGAGACCGCCCTTCCCGCACCTCTCATTGAGGGAAAACAGAGACCTTTCCCAGGACCCCCTAACAGCTCTTCCCAAGGGAAGAACTGGGGCACTGGAGGAGAACCACTGAGCTAGATAAAGTGTCGGATGGAAAACAAAGTGCGATCTGCCCAGTAATAAGCATCGCAGCCACCTGATGATGGCTGGCGAGTTTAAGAGTCCACGGGATTCTAGGAAGCAGGGCTGAGCTCCAATTACGGAACGGCAGCTTCAGAATTCCTGGGCTCACTAGCCCATTGGAGCGCGCTCAGGTTTGGGATTCAGGGCCCAGTGTAGCAAGGGCTTTTGGGGCCCCCCACACGGCAGCCCCTACCCCATAATCCCAGCTGCGGGCATGGTGTAGGCAATTGTGTGCCAGCCACGTCTCCCAGGGGCACAGGTCTCACTCCCCTCTGGGTCTCCTCTGAGCCCCCCAGGGACTAGGCAGCCAGGAGCTTCCCTCAGTGAAGGGGAGCCCATGAGGCTCGGCGCTTATGACAGCTGTTCCACAGGCTTCTCAGCCATCCTGGAGGGTATCTGCCCTGCTGTTCACAGCAGTAGCCTTGGAAACAAACCCAAATATGGGCTTTTTCTTCCTCCCTGCTTTGCTCCCCTCATCTGTCTCATCTGCTGCTGTAGATTCAGCTCCAGGATAAAATATGTGATCAAGCTCTGTTTTAAATGGAGCTCAAGCTAAGATGCGAGGCTTGCCTGTCTCAGCTTCTACACCTCCAAGAAGCCGAAAGCAGTTCAAAATGACGGGGGGAAATTGCTCCATATATTTCTGAGGCTTTGAAGAACTACTGTTTTCATGTGTTGCGGTCAGGGCTAAGGTGGCCCTGAAGTCACACATATTGCACACAGGCTGTGCACTGTCCTTCTGCAGGGGTCCTACTCACACTTAGATGATCTCCAGCACCCCTTAGATTTATGCAGTACACAACCTGCACAACTGTATAAAGTGGTTTTGGAGGATAGTTACTGGTGGGTGCTCCTCCCAGAAGCATCTGGATATCTAGGTCTCCCCCAGGGATCCTCTAGTCTCTCTGACTCTTCAATTACATGCACTCTCAGAAGCCACCAAGGGTCAAATGTTGTTCTTAGTAAGTGATAACTGACTGCTTCTTTTCAGCTTTTAGCTCGAATGATTCACTTTATCAAATCTCTTGTAGACCATAGTTGGGCAAAACAGATTTCCGTAAGCACATTTGAGTTTATGGTAACATCGGGAAAACAGCAGCCTTTTAAACTGTACCTTTCCAAATTATTTTTCAAATATCAGACAAGGCTACTGGATTTAGCTGGACATACACAGGCCATCAGTATGGCTGCCTGGGCTTGAGTTTGGCTGCCCCTTGCATGAGCTGGGCCTTCACGTCTCTTTGTGTCATGTTTCCACACCTGAAAAATGGTTATCTTAATAATAATGCCACATCTGTGGTTCACTGGCAGGGATACATAATAAAATCCCTAAGAAGTTCCTCAAACAATTCCTGCCCTGCAGAAATTATAATGCTGATGCTGAAAAATACTATTTTTTCTATAGAAGTTCCATATGCTTTCACCTGATTTAGAATCCAGTACTTGATTTTATCTAATTTCAATGATTACATTTTGTTTAAGAAAATCGGGGCATTTTAGAAGTATGACCTGGTATTTTCATAAACAATGCACAAAACTAGTTGTATCTACATTAGTTGTATCTAAACTAGTTGTACCTTGTAGAAGGCCAACTGGCTCATGAAAGTAAGTAAAGCTTCCAGACTCGCCCGTAACAGGCTGCTCCAGGAACCCCGGTGAGGAGTCCGCGCCTGTGATGGGCCCGCAGGGAGGGACACAGCTGGCATCAGCAACTAAACGCGCGGAAATGGATCTTGGCCCAAAGGGAAGTAACCCTTTTACCTGCAGCCTAGCCGGGGCATACACAACACGCATGGAACAAAGGAAAGAAAAATAACAGAACAAAGGGAAAACCTCCAGTGCACCTGCTCATAAAAGGGTCCCTGTCTCCCACAGCAGAACTGCGCATCTCGGGGTAACCGTTGTTCATGCCACCTGTGCGCACAAAGGAAACAGACAACCACAAAGAACAAGAAGAACCCCGCAACTACTCGTGTATGCTCACTTTCGTGGCCCCGACTTCACGTTTCTTCTGCCGCAAGTACAGGAGATGCCCACTGCCCAGCTGGAGAGAAGCAGGTGCCCTTACGAGGAGGCTGAGCTGCTCCCGCGGACGGCATGGCACTGAGAAATAAACAGGGTGCCACTGATCCCCGTATTGATCCAGGAGGGAAGGAAACGAGCCTTTCTGCTAAGTGCCTTTGAATCTACCCAGTTTTGTGGGTTGCGGGGAGGTTAGCTTCTGCCGGTTAATCTCATAGCACTTGCCTCAGTATTTTCTGAGGAGGCCACAGCATCTGGACCTTTCGAGCATCTCAGTGCTGAGCAGCCCCAGAGCCGGTTCTTGCTCTGCCAGCAGCAGGGCTCTGGCTGCCAAAACCATCCTCTTGGGACGCTGGTTTTCCCATTTGGAAAATCAGGAATGCGTGAGATGACATTTTTCAAAATTTTGCAAACTCCAGTGTGTTCCATGAGCCTGGAGTATTTTGTGACAGTGCTATTATTTTCATCTGTAACAGCCTATTTAAACTTCCTGGAGGCCTGGGTGGCTCAGTCGGTTAAGCATCTGCCTTCAACTCAGGTCATGATCCCAGGGTCCTGGGATCGAGTCCCACATCGGGCTCCTTGTTCAACGGGGAGCCTGCTTCCCCGCTACTCCTACCCTCTGCTCATGATTTCTCTCTCTCTCTCTCAATATAAGTAAATAAAATCTTTAAAAAAATAAACAAACTTCCAATTGCCAGGTTTTGCTTGCTCCTAAATGTATCTATAGTGCCATTATTTAACCCAAACAATTTTCACTATGTGCTGTCAACTCTGATTCACCTTCGCAGAATCCCTCTGACAGGACGTATCGATCTTAACGTCTTTCTTCTTGACCTGTCAGGGTCTTCTGTAGGCTGCCTCTCTTGTTTCTAAGAAACAGAGCCTCTCGTATGCTCCCTGTTGAGAGCATATATCAGCGTCTGGTCAACTGTTTTACACTTTGTGTGACATTTCCGTAATAAATACAGCGCTAGCGGTGCGATGTCTATTCCTGTCTTTGAATTATCCTTGTTGTGTCTGACCCTGCTTTAGCTCTACTCTTTCACCCATCTGCTGAAACCTCCGAGGAACTTTGAGTTACAATAATTTGGGAAGCAATTCCATTTATAGATCATAACATTGTGATGTCCTTCTTTTTTCATGGATTGTAATTTTCAGCCAAACATAGAAGACTTGTGTTCTGCATTCATCTTCAGTTACTTTCCATGGTCATGAGAATCTCTACAGGCTTTTGAAAATCAAGGACGCTAATGGACAGAGAAAGTTCCTCTTTCCTCTAAGATAACTTTGTAGTCAATAAAAGGAAAAGAAAAATAAAGTCCTCTCATTTATTACCGAACATCCAGCAAAGGAATTAGGCAAACGGAGTTACATCATTTAGTTCTATGTGTGCCTGTGAGCCAGTTCTCAAAATGCTGGCCCAGTCTCCCACCAGCCATTTGCTACTGGACAGGTTCATTAATCTTTCTCAGGTTGAGTTTCCCATCTCTAAGTGAGGCACTAATGAAGTCTACCTCACTGGAATACAGGGAGAATAAACATAACAACTTTTAATTGCTTAGTGTAGTTTACAGTATACAGTAGGTACTCAATAAAAGTCCCATATTCTATTACATAATACAGAATGCCGACCTCTCATAACATGCCTAAATAACAACTCCAGTGTGCTTTGTTATAATTTCATTTCAGTATTTCATCAGACGCTATGTGCTCAGCTAGGATTTATAGGGACTTGCTTGAACAATTATCATGATGGTTGCTAGGTATTATCCAGAAAAGGTTAAAAATAAAACAAAAATAGGCCAAAGATCATTAACCCCAAAATGGCTATTCTGAAGTGATCTAGCTATTTTAAATCAAATAATTATCCCTTTGACTTGTCAGGGCACTGATGGGACGTAGGCTCAAAGCCAGGTGGCAAAACTCCTACAGACTCTGTCACCTCTCACCTGATTCCTCACAGCGGGGAGAGGAATGGGGGGTTGGAGAAGAAATCCCTAATGGTGACAACTTCTCCCAGAGGCACTGCTTCTCTGCAGATAGGCTCCGTGCCCTCTGACACGTTACCTACCTGGGCTGTCTCATTTTCCTCCTGCAAAAACATTGGTAAAGTCACATTCCTAGAGCTATTGTCACTGAACCAAAGACAAACAGAATGTACCCAGCTCTTGGTGACTATGCGTTCAATATCTTCATTTCTCCAGATTTCTCTCCTTTACCATGCAGGGTTACTGGGAGCGTTCTATCAGGTAATGCTGGACTTTAGTCTATCATAGCATGACTAAAGAGTAACTCCAGTATGTTTAATTATAATTTCATTTCAATCGTTCATCTTACATTACCCAGTAAGTCAGGATCTGTAAGATGTGACATAATAATTAGCACGACGGTTACTAGGTCATATCAAAACAGGTTAGAAATGAAGACGACCGCAGGGGTTCATGCCTCATATTTCAGTTGGGGACGTGGATGGGGAAGGCGGAAGAGCATCTGCAGTGCCTCGTGACTCAGAGACTCCCACTCTCCCCGTGACTCAGAGACTCCCACTCTCCCTACCCTGCCATGCTCCCTCTCTGCCCTATGAGGTCATATGCGTGTTGGCATGTCGTGGAAGAGCAGTGAGGTCCAGAGAAGCCCAGCCAGCCGTTTGGTTCTAGAGATGCTTACTTGGAAGTGGAGAGGAAATGTCTGACCCTTAAATGTCCTTGTGTGTCATCGAGAGTCTCATTATAAACTTGGCTGAGGACTCAGGCTCTAGGGAGGGACAGATGCTGGAAGTGGTCACTGAGTCACCTGGATACATGTGCCCCCACGGTCCAGAGAAGAGATGGCAGGATCAGAGAATTGGCAACGTCAGGGCTCTGGGAGCTTGGACACTAGCTGGCTTTGCCTCAGACTTGCACTGAAGAAGATAGACATTAGGACCGTGGTGGGCGCCAGGTTCACACCACTTCTGGCTACACAAGATCCAGGCCTCCACTCTGGGTCAATCAGCTTTCCAAATAGCCTCAGCCTCTTCAGGCCACCAACCCTTCAACTTTCAGAACTTTTACCCCTCAAATTTATTTTTTTATTATTTCATTCTATCTTATTTTGCTGCAGTAAGAACATTTAACATTAAGTCTACCCCCAAAACTGTGTATGACACTGAAGGTACAATGCCGTATAAGCGGACCTCTAGAACTTGCTCCTCTCGTTTCCCTGAAACTTTGTGCTCATTGATCAGAAACTCCCTGTTTCCCTCTCCCATGCTCCTGTGGGGCTCCTTGATTCCACCACCCTTCCCCTTTTTGAGTCTATGAATGTGATTATTGTAGATACCTCATGTAAGTGTCACCATGCAGTATTTGCCTTTCTGTGTC
This sequence comes from Mustela erminea, assembly GCF_009829155.1. Taxonomy (NCBI): domain Eukaryota; kingdom Metazoa; phylum Chordata; class Mammalia; order Carnivora; family Mustelidae; genus Mustela; species Mustela erminea. The sequence goes on along the minus strand of NC_045616.1, from coordinate 157,464,124 downwards.
TGCCAAGTTCCCGTAGCAAGATGTCCTCAAGGTTCATCTGTGTTTCGCACACCATGCAATCTCCTTGTAAATGCTGAATAGTATTTGATCATTTGTACACACATTTTCTTTATCCACTCATCTCTCAATGGACATTTAGACTTGCCACACTTGGCTCTTATGAATAGTGCTGCACTGAACACAGGAGAGCAGATATCCCTCTAAGATCATGATTTTGGTTCTTCTGGATGTGGAGGGATTGGAACCCTGGTACCTTACTGGGGGAATGCAAAACAGTGCAGAAGCTTGGGAAAACAGTATTGCAGTCCTCAAAAAGTTAAAAATGGAACTACCTGAAATCAATATCTTGAAGAAATGTCAGCATTTGGAATTTTAAGAGTAGGGTTTTGAGGAAAAAGATAATAGCTTTAAAAGGGTCCCTTCACTTGTCTGAACTCAACTTTTTATTGAGATTTATTTGAAGGCTTGGAGATTTATTTGAAGACAAGAACATATGAATTTCACAGATGACACTTGGAAAATCTTTTCATAGTATTTCCATTTTAACATGGTGGATCAAGAAAAGATTCTTGTCTTTTATATCTTGTTCATACTTGAAATCAACGCTTTTTCTATAAACTGCTATAGTCCTCAGGAATTCGAGCTCTTATCATTCCCACAGATGTGTCTTTTACTGTGTAAAAAACATGGCGTTGGCATACTGTCATTTTCGGTAAGCTTGACTTGGTGAAGCAGCTGGAGTCCAGGAGTAACAAAGAGAAATAAGGGTAAGAAGGAAAGGCCAGAGTCTCTCAAGCATCACCACCTTTGATACTCATAGTTGTCCTGTGGGGGAAGGGACCATTGTCCCCTTCTTGGAGGATAAGATAGATTTAGAAATGCCACATGAGTCATCAGCCGTATAGACATTGGCAAGTGGGTCATCAACTTCATGACTCAAAAATCAAAATGTTACGTACACTTAACAGCTATTACCTTCTAGAAGACCTCCATGAAAAAGGATCCTACTTCAGGGATCAAGATTTATAAACTATAGCAAGAATTTGACAATCAGCATATAACTTTAAGTAACTATCATTTTAAAATAAACTTAGGGATTGAACTGATGAGATCCATTTTTCGCAGCCATCCAACAAAGCCAAGCCTCTCCTTCCTCCTGTTTCTGTCACTCACTTGGCATTAATGCCTTCAAAGAGAAAGGAACTGCAGTAAGAGGGAAAAGCCACAGGAGAAGAAAAATAAATGTTGTGTTTCTATCATACAAGAGCAGAATGCTTGAACACCTGGGCAGCTGTCGGTTAAGCGTCTGTCTTTGGCCCAGGTCAAGATACCAGAGCCCTGAAATTGAGTCCCACGTCCGGATCTTTGTTCCGTGGGGAATCTGCTTTTCCCTCTCCCTCTGTGTTCTCTCTCTCTCTCTTTCAAATAAATAAAGTCTTAAAAAAAAAAAAAAAAAACAGACTGCCCCATCGTGCCACAGTGATACCTTCTTGGAAGTACATGACCGGGAGGAAAAAACAAACAACTCCCCCCGCCCCAAACTAACACACCCAAGAACTGACATTAGGCTCACTAGAGACATGCATGACATTTGTCTGGATTTGAAAATTGATGTTACATTTGTTGCATAAACCATAGTTCCACAAATTTGGACGCAAAGAAATAAACACATTAAACACGTCAGGAAGACATTCAGTTTTTACATTTATAATCAGATGCATCACACACACACACACACACACACACACACATACACACTCTCTCTCTCTCTCTCTCTCCAGTGACTACATAGATCTGCTATACTTTCCTTCATACAGTTCTTTCTTTCATTAAACTGTTAATAAATGTAATTATTGAAGTCAATTTATAATAAGAAAACGAATGACCTGAAATGTTTTCTCTGAGTTCTCTGTACTGGAAAGTTTAAGAAACTAAAATGCAAGATCGACTCAGGTCATCCAGCCCAGCGGAAGCCCAGCTGAGGAGACGGACCTTGACATATGAGTGGGGATCCCCGTCTCTGATGCTGAGCCACCAGAAGCAGGAAATGATGTATTTCAGTAAAGAATAAAGCTACTCCCTTTGAACTGTTTTCCTAGAGCAACTGAGTGATCACAGATTTACTCTGCATATTTTAAGAAATAATTTTAAGTTTCAGCATCTGAAATAGCAATACCTTTATCATCCCAAACTGGCACTAAGAGTCTTCATTTATCATTCCACACTGACCACTCTTCATGGCCAAAATTAAGGCCAAGCCAACCCAGAAAGAAGTGTTTCTAGAACAAATAAGAGCTTCTATTAAAGCTACGGCAACAGAAGGGGAAGGAATCCAACTGCGAATCCCAATAACAGAAATCTCCTCGGGTTGGGCATATGACAAAAATGCCTCTACCCTCTCCCTCTGTCTGAGTTCTCCAGGTCTCTCTGGAATGTGTAACTGTGCTTTCCTGCAGCACTAACACATCGCTCAGCCTCAGGGACCAAGGTTATGAATGCAATGCCAAGGACAACTGGAAAGATCAGCGAGGAAGGAGGCCAAGCCAGACCTTCTGGCGCGGAACGTCTCCCCCAGCACACGCCCACCCACCATGTCCTCTTGGGGGGCCAGTGCATGGGAAGTTGAACGAGGTGGAAGCCCAGTGGCCTTCAGCACTCAGTCATTCTTGCAGGTGGTGCAGGGAGAGGAACAATGGGCCTTTGGAAAAGTGCTTGCACGGGTGGAATTTTATTTAAGGGTTTAGAGTGTTAAAAGAAATATGACCTGCTAAGACAGAAGAAAAACAAAACTATAAGTTGTCTTCGATTCCCTCCGAATTGGCCCCAGTGTGCTCTAACAAAAGCTCCATGAAGTTTCTCAAGCCTCAGAGTGTCTCAGTTCTATACCTTAGCATGGTTCATTGTGGAGACCTTATATACCATTTTCCCAAACTGAGTATCATGAGCAGAGGTAAGCAGACTGAAGCTCTGTCATAGCTCAGAAATCAAAATTGAAGAACTCCAGGGGGCGTTTATCCCAGAAGTAAGTATTTTATTCAAAAAGCCTCCAAGTTACTATGAACATCCACTATTTCCTCCAAATATTCTCTTTAACCGGAGAAACTTACATGATTTACAGCACATAGTACATGCAGAGTACCTTGAGGCTGGAGATGTCATGTTTACAGAGCATTTCATGTTTGCAGAGCATCCTAGTGCCTGTTGAAAACCCAATGTTCGCAGAATATCTGGTGCGTGACAGCATGTAGTATCTGTAGAGCATCTACTATGTACAGAGCCTCCAGTTTAAAAAGCATGTAGTGTTTGCAGAACACCTAATGCTTGCAGTGTATCAAGTGTGTCCAGAGTACCTCGTATTTGCAGAACACCTAATGCTTGCCATATATCAAGTGTATGCAGAGCACCCAGTGTGTGCTGGCTCCGGACATGGGCTGGAAACGACAAGGTCCGTACTCACCACATTACAGCCTGCGCAGTCAGGTCCATTCTCGCAGGTCCTGCGGCGAGCTTGAATGCCGCCCCCACACTGGGCTGTGCACCGTTCCCAGGGACCCCAGCCTGTCCAGAACATGTGCGGGGGACACAGCAAATGTTCGTTGCAGTATCTGTGATGGGGAAACCGAGAGGAAAAGGAAGCCGTTCAGGGCAATATGAAGCCACAGACCTTTCCACGGTCTGTCCCTGCACCGATGTTGAACACATGGGCATGCTCCGTGTGGAGGGGCTCTGCGTGTGTGGAGTGGTGGCACGGTAAAGGTGGCAGATGTGGTGCTGGCCATGCTGTGAGGGCACAGACAACGGAATGCACAGGACACAACGAAGAAAATGCTAAACTCACAATGCAGGATGGAGCTTCCTGTGCAGCCAATTAGAGGAGAAACAAACAAGACAAAACCCTTCAAATAGGCACCCAAAAATGGGAACACACAGAGAACATCTAGGCAGGGCGTTTATCTTCTAAACACAGACACTGAAAGATAAAGTAGGTTACGGACATGAAGTCAGCAAAACTGTATTTAGAACTCATTTCTCATTCTTGAATCAAATAAGGTGCATAATCCTATTAATACAAATTAAAGTTAAAGCCTGATTTTAGCAGGAAGCCTCACGCCATATACTTCTTAGGTTATTGTATTTTTAGATTTATCTGCAGACTCTCCAAATGACGTCAAACAACCTTATTTTAAAAGACCAACAGTTATTCCAGAAAACTATTTACAAACAATGGTCCTAGTTCTATACTCTCTACTTCAACTTACACATTCATATTGTCAATTACTAGCCAGCTACACAGGGCCTTCGTTAGCCTTAGATGAGTCACATTTCTCCTCGGCCTTTAACACTACAAGTGAAATGAAGCCAAATGAGAGAAACAAATGAACAAACAAACAAGCAAAAAAACCAAGAAGGAAACAACCTGGCATTCCTTAGGTTATAGCTTCTTGGGAGAAGGAGATTGCTCTGCCCATAAGCAAACTTAACAAGACATATCTGGCCATTTGAAGGACTATTTAAATCTAGTTATCCACCTCCTACACAGAAATTTAGCTTCTAGAGGACAGAAGCATGCAAGACTCTTCCTGACCTGTCTCTCCCCATCTGGATTCAGACATAAGGCAGAGAGACTCTCATCAGCGAGGCAAAGTCCATCACCTGCAATGCCATGGTCCTTAATAAATGCTAAATCCTGTAGGGCATTACGTAAAGGGCGTTACAAAGCACATTTCCATACGACAGGTGTGTACAACCCAAGATGAATATCGGGAAATGGACACAAGCCCAGAACAGAAAATACTGTCTTAATGAGTATAAAGTAAGGACAAATGGTAGCTGGTTTCCAGAAACCAGGAGAAGTCATTTGGAGAGTGCAGTTTCCAGAGGGCAAATGCTGATAAGATTCAAGTGTTTTTCCACCAAACCAGGAAAACTCTGGAGAGATTGTGAAGGCTTCAGGGCCAGGCCAAGCCGAAGGGAGTCCACAGGATGAGGCAAAGTGAGCAAAGGCCGCTACTATGGAAAAGAACAGAATATAGAAGTGGGAAGAGTGAAGGGAGAAAGGTGACCTGGAGAAGAGAACAGAAGAGGGTGACGGGAAGTAGCATCACTGACCTTTACGACAAGGGAGCAATTCAAAGGCCCACAGAGCTCGAGAGATAAAGCGGCACCGGCCGAGTTCGAGAGTGGAGACTGGGCTCCCCGGGTTTCTGCCTCATCCGACCGGTGGCCTGGAGCTCCCTGAGATCTCCGGAGCTCTCCATGCATTAAGTGTGGTGTCTGGTCTTCAAAGAGCCCACCAGCAGGAAGAACGGAGGGAGCAGATGCCAACCAGGGGAAAATGGATCGCAACAATGCAAGGGAGACGCGTTCCAAGCTGGATGGACATGATGGTGGCAGAACGAGGAGGGAAAGGGACAGCCTTGGGTTTGGTGGAGCGGAGCAAAGACGGGGCAACTGTGAGTGCAGGGAAAGACCAAGAGGTGAACAACAGAGCCGCATGTCAGCCTCCCATTTGTGGGAACGTGGGAGACACGCATCCTTCCGGGAAGAGAGAGCTGATAGGCCATGGCTGAGATGCCTCCAAAGGCGAGAACCACTAAGGCACATGGTTTAGTTTCTCTAAACAGTCACAGAGAAGACTAGTCCATGGGACTGAACAATCCTTTCTCTTTCATCTTCTCAATTTTTAAGAAAGAGAAACATTTGGTTTCCCTCTTCTGGACAGTTGTACGTACAGAGCCTCCCAGGGCTCTGACTCTCAGAGTTCAGGGCCATGGACATACTTATGTGTAGAGGAGAAAGGGAAGGTATTTTCTATTAAGACAGGGGGACCTCTAGGTAGGAGAGCCCAAACGACATTGAGGGGACAACAGATGAAAAGAACTGGAGGCCAGCAAGCACGGGCAAACATGCAGAGTTGCAAGAAGGAAAATGTCCTTGACTGCCCGGGGTATGAACACACGTGCCGAGGATCGGAGCGCCCCAAGACGAAGGTGCCATTCAAGGACATGTCTGGGAGAAAAGAAAACTCAGACCATCAGAGCTCACAGCATTTGATTCAAAATATCCATGGGTGCCTTGTCGCACTGCGGATAGACTGAGATGTAGCAGGCCACCTCCCGTTTCCACACCGATACACTGACATTTAAATGGTATAGACGACCAGGACTCCTTACCCTCACTGTACTTTATGGAAACAAAAACAAGCCATAAAAGAACACGGAGGACAAAGGAAAATCTTGCTAAATATGCTTAAAAACACTTGGCTTTTAATAAAAAACACAGCAAGGGAGCTACCATTTTCCCATAGTAAAATACATCACGGTGCACAAATACTTTCTCGGATTTGCCTATGGCGGGCCAGGTCTGAAATCACCCAGCACATTAGAACAGCTGAATCTGCAGCAGGAGAGCCTGAAAACCGCGTGTAGCATAGAACTTGCAAGCAGTGTCAATAAATGATATAGTTGGCTGCATTTTAAAGTTATCCACCACTTGCCTTCCATTTTTCTCTCTTCTCTTATTACAGTGGTCCTGGGAAAACAGTGACACCAAGATATGTGACTGTGTCACCCTCTGCAAGGCAGGTCAGGAGGGCAGTAGCAACTGTAGGCTAACCAGCTCTGCCCCTTCACATCTGGGTTTTCACTCACAACCTCCCCCCACCCCACAGGACAGTCGGATCAGAGGCAAAGCCCTCACAACCCCCCAACCCTGGGTTTCCCAGTTTCATGGAAGCAGGGTCCCTCCAACCCCCTTGCTCTGCCACCCTGACCAACACACGCTCCCAACAGCAGGCCTCTTGCTAAACTACCATTGACTCTTCAGCATCTTTCCTGGTCATAGATAACAAGGGGGATCAGAAGTTAGTTACCTTGGCGACTCTGTGTGTTCAAGGATTTTTACTAATTTATGAATCAAATATCTACACAATGGACTGGCCAGTGGTTCTTCACACACAGTCCTCCAACACAGCCAGATCTGCCACGTAACAGCTGGACGCTGCTGACACTTTATTGGCTCTCCTGGATCTCTAGTACCTTAAAGCACTGCAAGTCAGATGTATTTCATGATGCATTAAAAACTAAGATTTTAATTTTGCCCGTGACTGCTCATTCTCATTTTGCATTTAAAAGTGAATTAATAATCCAGCAATATTTCTCCATAAATTATCAATTTTTCCATAAAGCTCATCTCGGTGAAAAGAACTGCCTTTCATAACCCCATGCGGACTAGGTTCTTGCCATTGTATCGTTTCTGGTCTTATCTCTTCATGCTACCAGCTGCGTACTGCTCTGGTTTGGTCCGTGCTAGTTTCTCACTGCAGCCCCTGCCAATCCTGAACCAGTCAGGACCCCGTCAGAGCCATCTTCTCCTGGCTTGGCTCAAGTGACTGTCCCTTTCCTGGAACTGGAATAATCAAGTCTCTGTGGTACTGGAGAAACCATACATACACCGAGTTCCCCCTACTATTAACTTTTACCCCAGGAGAGAGCTAAGAGAACCCATTAAGGGAGAGGAATGACTTACAAGGGAGCAGTATGTTGCCTTGCTAAGCAAACACACCCTATGGAGACAGAGGAAAATTTAAAAATGATAAAAAATAATCAAATAATAAAAATCATATGATAAGCCCCCATTGGTTCCTGGGACTCTTAACTTTAACAATACAATGGGGGCAGACTCTGATGTGGTCCCCGTGCTCCGCCCCCCGAAGTCACACCTTGTGTGATCCCTCCCATTCAGTGTGTGTGGCTGGGGGTGGGGGCTGGGGAGGACCTGTGACTTCTCCTAACCAACAGAACATAGTAAAAATGACAGGATATCACTTCCATGATTGAACCTACATAAGACTGCAATCCCCCTTTTTTTCAAGAAGGCTCTCCCCCATCTCCAGGTCCAGCGCTATGAGGAATGAAGCAGTCAGACCTGAATTGTGTAGGCAGCGAGGCACGGAGGGAGCTCCGGCCCACAGACTCAGTCTGACAGCATCCGAGGAACTGAATGCTGCTGACAACCATAGGATTTGGGAAGCACATCCTCTCCGGTCAAGCCTCAGATGAGACCACAACCATGGTCCACAGCCTGCCGCAGCCTCGTAAAATCTTGGAGCAAAGGACCCAGGGCTACGATGTCCAGGCTACAAATCCACAGGCCCTGTGAGCCAATACACATGAGATGCTTCCGACCCTGAGTCAGTGGTAACACTGCTACGTAATGACTCCTGAAACAGATTTTGGTGCCCTGACATGCGGTGCTCCTGGAGAAAATACCTAGAAATGTGAACATGGCTTTGGGACTGGGGAATGGGTAGATGCAAGGAGAATTTGGTGGATCAGGCAGAGAGACTTTGAGGATGCTGCCTGTGAGGTTGTAGAGGGAAACAGGATAAGAACTAAAACTCAGCAACAAAACCAACCCAATTAGCAAACAGGCAAAGGACGCAAGAAGACATTTTCAAAAAAGTAGACAAATGGCCAATAAGCACAGGAGAAGATACTCAACATCAACAGCCCTTCGGGAGATGCCGATCAGAGCCACAATGAGATAACTGCGTTATACCTCTGGGAAAGAAGGGAGAGAGGGATACACGGAGGGAGGAAGAAGAAGAAAGGGGGGAAGGAAGAAGGAAGGGTGGATGGCTTAGCAAGGGTCTGGCGACATGGAAGGCTCACACACTGCTGCGAGAACGTACAATTGCGAAGCCACTGTACAGAATGCTTTGGCAACTCCTCAAAAAATGAAACACAGAATTACCATCAGACCCAGCAGGTCCACGTCTAGGTTTATACACAGAAGAAGTGAAACGGGGACTTGAGCGGACACTCATATGCTAATGTTTACTGCAGTGTTTTTCACCATAGCTCCAAGGTGGAAACGACCCACCTGCCGACTGGTGGGTACGAGGTAAATACAATATGAGGTAACCATACAGTTGTGTATTATGCAGCCGAAAGGAGGAATGGAGGTCTGACTCATGGTCCGGCATGGAGGAGCCTTGAGAACATTACGCTATGTGAAACCAGCCAGACACAAAGGTGCAAACACATATGGTTCTATTTATACGGAATATCTCAACTAGGCAAATTCATACAGCAAGAACACAGGTTAGAGGTTACCAGGGTCTGGGAGGAGGGGAAGATGGGGAGTCACTGCTCACTGTTTACAGGATGGGAGTGACGACGTGTCGGAAATGGATAGTGTCAGTGTTACATGACACAAGTGTCATTACTGCCACTGAGCCGAACCCCTAAATTCAAAGAGAAAAAAATCACAGCGAAATGGAACACCCAAATCCAGAAGAAAAGAGGAGCCCAGGATTGCAAACTAGGGGGAGGAAGAGCCTTGTGACACGAGGCAGAAAGCTCCGAGGCTGTGACTGCGGTTCTGTGGAAAGCGGGACACGTCAATGCTAAGTGCCAATGCCGGGGACATTTCCAGCAAAGGGCTGGAGCTGCTGCCCAGTGTCTTCTTGATGCTTCTGGTAAAACGTATGAGGGAAAGAAAAGAAAAATTGCGGGAAGGAGTAACAAACAGGAGGGACCAGGATGGACTAATTTTGGAAGTTCTGAGTCTCTCCTGATGGCAAATACCCTACAATTAATAAACAGTTTCCGAGCACCGCGAGGACTGTTTAGCAGAGAGGAAAAAAGCCGAATATGATGACACAACCTTTTGTTAAAACCTCAGGAAGTCCAAAGGATCAAGAGTAATTTCAGTTCCACAAAGGGTGCTCCCAGGAGGTCAGGAGCGAGGGTCTGGAGGCCACAGATGGCCTCCATCACAAGCCAGCCATGGGGTGCGGTCCCTCAGCCGGCAGGAGGCTCCCCCGACGGAGAAGGGCTATCTCAGAAAAGATCTGTGGGTGTGGATTTGTTTACTAGCGTAAACCTCCAGGGAATCCACAGCCGACCCATCAAGTTAATTTCAGCCAAAATACCAGCTTGCGCTGAAACATACGGAGAAAGTACAAATGGAATGAGGCTTCTAGAATCCAGATTTCTCCTGGCAGGAAACAGGTTGATACAACTACCCAGTCGCAAGCACATGCTAACTTTTGCAAAGAAGAAAAAATGATTCAGGAAGCAGAAATGAGAGCCCAGAAGGCAGAGCCAAGAACCGTGCAGAATTACCACAGACCTTAAAACTTACTCCGGCAACTCCCAACACTTGTCTGGCCAGATTTCAGAATTTCTATAGATCAGTGATTCTTCTATACTTTCCATCCTCCCCTAGCCCCAGAACAGAAATGTCTGTAGCTTTATTCTTGTCTCTCCCACCACCATACGTTGGGTGTACTGGTGGCAGATACCTCGACTCTGATTTTAGAGGCTGACAGACTGAGAGGATCGACCCCCAGAAAGCCTCACTCATATCTGAGCCTGATTTAAAAAGAAAGGTTCTGGAACCTGGGGAGATGATTTAATGCTATAAAACTTCTGGGGACCTTGGGAATAGGTGAAATACATTTTGCATATGGAAGGGACATGAATGACTGGAGGGACATGCCATCGACTGTGGCAGATACTCCAAGGTGACCCCAACGATCCTCGTCCCCCGGTATTTATGCCCTGCATAATGTCCCCCTCTTGAGTGTAGACAGGGTCTGAGACTTCTAACCAACAGAATATGGCAAGGTGATGGCATGTCCCGTTGTAACTGTGCCATATAAAACCATACTGCCCATCTTGAGAGGATGCTTTTCTCCTTGTAGATTTGAGGAAGAAAGTGACCATATTGGGAAAGCTCGTTTGGCAAGAAATGGAGGTTCTCAGTTTGATGGTCCACAAGGGACTAAATGCTGACAACAACCACGTGATCTCACAAGCTGCCCTTTCCCCAGTCGAAGCCCAGATGATCCCACAGCTCTGGCTGAGCAGAGACCCTGGGATGTCACACTGTCACTCCTCCTCCCCGAAGACTGTGAAATAATAAATGGGTGCTGTTTTACGCCACCAAGTTTTCGGAACTATGTTTACCCGGGAAGAGAAAACGAAGGGCAGGGAGGCCAGAGTCTCCTCGAATCTCGAGTTTAGTTCTTAAATATATCTGAGGGACAGTGTTCCCTTACATTACGTGGGTGGAGACACCTCCCACATAACACAACAAAGAAATCTCAGAACGGTTTGCTTAGGAAGACCGAGAAACAGATACCACGTTCTGGTTTTTCTAGATTTCATGAACCTCTTGATAGCCTGCTAACCCCCTAGAAAAGCTATTCAATGGGGAAGCTTCAGTTTTATAAAATCTTAAATTCCAGTTTTGTAAAAATCTTAAAATTCCTATCCTTACCATCCAGCATGTGTTATGGGCATTCAAATACTCTTCCACATACAAAATGTTTATCCTGTCCAAACGAGCATGTTCCTTTTTCTTCTGTAAAAAGGGAACCTTTTAAGTGTAAGTCCTCCAAGCATGCTAGCCATCCTGATCTTTCCCCATACATGCACCTTACAAAGAACCATACGTGCACACAGAATATACATATCTGTTAGCTACAGACTGAAAAAGCACGTTCCTATGTGTTCAGCCTAGGAAAGCCGCTAACAGGCGTCAGATCTGCAGAGGTGCTGGGTCTCCAGGGCGGGCTCACACTGATGAAGGTGACTTTGCCCGAACGGGCTGTATTATGTGACGATGTAGAAAATGTTAAAACTGGTAAATCTTGCAAAGTTAAGAAATAGCAAGGAGACAATTTGCCCATAAGCGACTTTCCCACTTATCAACTGGTGTTGGATCGGAAAAGACAGACTTGCACAAGACTGTCTCAGGAGACTGCTTCAAAAACGACCAACCTTGCTTTGCAAAAATCATCTTTCATTTTCCTCTGAGACAAAAGGAATGAAATCTTAATTGGCAATTTAGGAACACAGTGAAGAAAGAAAGGAATGATTCTCCCAGGTTGTTCTGAGGTCACAATAAATACCCAGAAGGGAACTATCTGTACTATAAACCCACTGGTTTTGTCTCTATAAATATTGATTACATAGCAAATAACTGCATATGATATTTTTATAAAAGCCTCTCACTGAACCTATATGATCAGATATAATCCTTACTACATTTTAATTAAAAGGTCCCGAAAGCCATTTTGTTTCACACGGATCAATACAGTACGTTTCTATTAGGATGGCGGAATAAAAATCCAGAGCGATGTGAGATTCACCTGCTTGGATTTTCTCCCAACAATCACAAACTAGAATGTACTTTGCATATGCAAGAAAGAGCCAACCATCACAACTGTAGATTTTATGATGCCAAGCCTAATGTCTGATTCGATGGAAAGCAACAAACTATGCAACTCCAGACTAGACAGAACCTTCCCCGCTTACAGCAACAGGTGGCATGGGATCTGGGTTCTCCTGGGTTCTGCTGCGCTCCTGGGTGGGAGTTAATAGAGCAGTGTGTGGTTATCATACAGTCAGACCCTGACTATGTCCTCACCTTGTTCCAGCTGCTTGATTTAGTTCTGATGGAAAACTCTACTTCATCTGACTGCTACCGTGGGGACCCAGCGCTGTCTTAGGTCCTACTTGGAACTGCAGCTTTTGAGACCGGGTCTAGTTGAATTCTAATGAGTCCCCAGGGAGGCCAGGCCAGCGGTGCCCACTGTCCCTGCATCTCTGCTCCCTCGGGAAAGGCTCAGCTAGCCAGCCTCGTGGGCACTGCTGCCGCTGGAGCTCAGATGCAGTTAACACGAGTCTTCGATCAAAATTAAAGGATGCCAGGAAAAGAACAGAGCAATGTGGCTCAACAGAAAGGGACGCCACAGAGAAGCTAAGCGACGTCCCAGACTAAGCCCCCAGGGAACCCGGGCTGCACTGGAATGGCAGGAAGCGAGAGGACAGCGGTGTCGGGCCAGAGCGGCGGCGCCTACCTTTCCTCGCGATTCTGTCCCACGCACACCCGGCCCCCGTGCCGGGGAGTGGGGTTGCTGCAGGACCGCTGGCGCACCTGGAAGCCGATCCCACAGGTGGTGCTGCAGGGAGACCAGGAGGTCCAGGGGGTCCAGCCTCCGTTCCTGGAGAGAGGAAGCAGCGGGGTCACAGTCAGGCTCACCAGATCCCTGCATGCAGCCACCTCCAGTGACCTTCCCGTGTCCCACGTGCCCCACGCTCAGACTGCGGGACTGTGGGCTGGGAAGGGAAGGGGAACCGGAACCACAGGACAGGACTGGACGTGCTGTGCCATGGGACCTGGGCTCCAGGGAGATCCTGCTCCTGGTTGTCTGATTTTAGAGTTTAGGTTGGACCTTGGGCAGTAACACTTACAGTGCACTAAAAATAAGGTATCATATTAATCTGTTCTATAAATTAATTAATTTATTTTTACTTATTATTATTTTATAATTATTATTAATTAATAAATTAATTTGTTCAAGTTATCCACAATAATTTGAATATATAATTCCTATCACAACTTCAATAATTGGAATACATAATTTTTATAATAATTTCAGACAATTTCTCTGAGAAAATTCTGTATTAGAAACTATTAAAAATTTTTAGGTATGAAAAAGTTTAATGAAAAATAAGTCTATTTTCTTGAAAAGCAATATGAAATAAATCCCTGAACCTGTAGAGTTTATGCTTTGACTTGTAACATATCATTTAGAGTCTGTAAAAAGTGCACATCTGAACAAAATAGCATCTAAAACTACCTATAATGCTCACTTTTAAAATCTACTAATATCAAAGAAAACTAGTAGTTCTCTTGATAGCATCCATAATGTCCAACAAGCATTGTAATGGCCAAAACTTTAAAACAAACTTTATTAAAAATGAAGGAAGGGTACTTTAAATTCAGATTCTTGGCTATTTTCTTAGAGTTTGACAAAGATATAGAACGTACACAAGCAGTGCAAATTGCACATAACTGTATTTATGTTATTATAAATATAATATGATAGGCATATAAAACATAAAATTAAAATAAAATAAACAGCCTGTATAAAAGTGGTTTATAACAAGAACCACCACTGACAGCTAGAGGAGGATTTTTTTTTAATATTGTACTTTTCCCTTGAAATGCCTGTATTCAGAATGTTTATAATTTAAATATTTTCCTTAGTAGTTAGTCCCTGCCATTAAAAAACAAATCATTAGCATTTTTAAAGATTTTAACTGTCAAAATATCTGATAAATCTGGAATCCAAACTCCCACGTGAGCAGCCCACTGCAGCTGGAATCCGTTTACACTTTACTGATCACATACGCATTTCTATACTATGTTATCCTCAGAGGATTTTCTTTTCCACTGGAAAAAAATCAACCGACATTAATTCTTATTTTTATTTTATACATTCCTTTAAAAATATGCAGGTCTGCAACTGTGCCATTGAAGCTCGAAGTGTAAGCAATATTGTGAACATATAATTTCTATAATAATTTCAAATAAACATTCCTCTGAGAAAATTCTTAGTATATTTCATACTTCTCTATTTTCTGAAACTTCATCATGATATAAATGAAATATATAGTGATGCTTTGATGTATTATATTATCATAAAGCTGCTTTATGATCATTTAACCAAGTAATCACAAAGTAAGACAAATCCAAGTTTCTCGTGAAGATAATTAGCTAGTATCTTATACCCTGTTACTTATGCAATTTAAAAAATTACCCAAGTAATTCACTTCATTTTCTAAAAAATAGTCATTTCAACATAAATGAAAAGACCCTTTTACTTTCAAAGTTCTACATATGTTGGCAAAACAGCTCGATAGTACAGGAAACTCTCCTTCCAAAACTGCGTAATTTTTACATTTATTTAATTATTAATTTCTTAAATCTTTTAACAAACATGACATCTTGTAATATATTCTATTTACAAGAGGGGGAGACTGTTGTAGACCAATCGAGGTCTTTATAAATAAGAGAAAAACAGTAAGCGAAGAATTCCATGAGTGCAATTGTCTGTGTGTGCGTCTGTTGTATGGCCCTGGGTTTGTGGTCCTGCCAAATGCTGCTTAAAAGCAGACATGGTTGGGGGGGGGGCGCCTGGGTGGCTCAGTGGGTTAAGCATCTGCCCTCCGCTCAGGTCATGATCTCAGGGTCCTGGGATCGAGCCCCCCATAGGGCTCTCTGCTCAGTAGGAAGCCTGCCTACCCCCCTCTCTCTCTCTGCCTGCTTCTCTGCCTACTTGTGATCTTTGTCTGTCAAATAAATAAATAAAATCTTAAAAAAAAAAAAAAAGAAGGAGCAGCAGCAGCAGACATCATAGTAGCCATGAAGTACCACCAAGAGGCGGACAGAGCATTTCAAGGATTCAATCAGTCCACAACAACCCACTTCTGCCTTTAAAGCATCACTAAAAGGGGTTTACTTATTCAATTACTAATCTTAAAATAACCACTAATGATACTGCAGGTCTGCTCCGAAGATGACATTTCAACTAGAACCGAAGCCAATGACGTATCAATAAACAAGCTGCACTCGTGCACTTGACGGTCCTTTTTTCCACGAACAGTATCACAGGGAACATTCCTCATGACCACCGCCTACAAACACAACAGTCCTCTAACTTCTGTAAAGTTTCTCCCATGCCTGGATGGAGCCGTCTCAGTCTTACAGAAGGAATGCTACGCCTAATGCGGTATCGATCCGGCTGTTTCCTGTAATCACATAAAAATCTAATGCGAAGCTCGTTCAACCTGGTGAAGTGACCTGGGCTGGCCGGAGGAGGAGAGCAGAGGGCACAGCGGGTCCTCGCACTCCGCAGTTCCGCATCCCACCCGCCTCTCCTCCTGGGTAGGCAGCGCCCTGACTCTCTGGGCTCCTTACAGCGGGATCGCCCGGTCTCATCTGTGGCACGAGGGACTGCCCAGAAGCTTCTACATTCTACACAGGCTCATGGAAACAAAATAATGCTTTTAAAAAATACGGTAAATTAACAAGCAAGTGAGGAGAGTTCCTGAAGACTAATTCGAGCTGCTCTCCTGATGCTTGATTCAAGCTAGAAGATGCTGCGCTGTCATGGCACACGGGGGCAGGGGAGAAGGTGCACCCTGAGCGCAGTTAAACAATGAAGCAACCACAGGACAAGAAGCAGGAAACAGGAAATCAACCCAGTGCATCCCCGTCCGAACCGTTCTCCTGGTTCCAGGTCCAGGACAGCTGGGGTGTTCTGGGCTCAGATACGCTACAGAGCAGAGCTGAGTTACGGACTGGGCTGCTCCTAGCCCCAGCTGTGGGAGAACCTAGTGCTGGATGCCACGCCCCCCGGCGGGATGCCACGCCCCCCGGCGGGATGCCACGCCCCCTGGCGGGACAGACACTCTCATTTCTCCAGGGCCCCTGGCTAGGACCTGTGGCCGAGGAAGGAACCACCATCAAGGGCTGCCCCCGGTACGGGGCTCCCCGTGCATCAGCGGAGTCCTTTTCAGGCCGCCCGCACTGCTCAGTCCTCCCTTCCCGTGCGGCTAGCTCTATTTCTCTCTCTCCTGCTTCTCCCCATGTCTCCCTCCCTCCTTCCCTACAAATTAGAATTCAAAAGGGACGTGATGTCATGCGGATGCACTCTCATATAGTCATTTTAATTATAAAGTAAAGCCAGATTTTTCTGATCGATAGTAAGTCTGACTTGGCCCTGTTCGGCAGGTCTGGCTAAGCTAATTACTTTGTATTGTGGATTTCATTTCATATATCGAATGACTTCAACCTGCTGCTCCAGGATATTGAGAAAAAATATTTAAATGATGTGACGTGATAAAAGCATTTAATCAAAAATATATTTGTGGGGGTGCCTGAGTGTCTCGGTCGGTGGGGCGTCGGACTCCTGATTTTGGCTCAGGTCATGATCTCAGGATCTAAAGGGCTCTGTGCTCAGCGGGGAGTCTGCTTTCCACCCTCTCCCTCTATCTCTCCCCCCATGCAAATAAATAAATAATCCTGAAAAAAATTCAAAGACATATTTACAAAATGTATTGAGTTAGCAGTATTCGGAATTTCTCAACACTTTCTGAGTATATCGGTTAGACAAGGTGTCTGTACACAAAGAGTAACAGGTTTAATTTGGAATCCTCTGATCAGCCTTCTGAAAGGCACTCTGATGTGCCACTCGGCTGGCACTGAGGGAGCACCTGTCGGTACCGAAGGAGCAAAAAAGTTGGCTTGCAGGTTAGGTGGGTTGCGATTTTTTGCTTCCAACAAAATTGAATGCCAACATAAACAGGTTATCAACTGATACAGAGCAATAAAGACAATCTCTGGTGTTAGATTACCAGGCCTCTGGCAGATGACTTCGAAAGAATTCAGAGAAGTGAGGGAAAATGCTGTGATCTTACATTTCCATCAATGTATGGAAGTCATACCTGTCAGTGCTTGTAACCAGAAGAATAAAAACCACAGAATGGAATTGATGCTAAGCCCTCCCTGAGTCAGGCAAGAGGTTACATTCATGCCTGAAAAGGAAACGTAGCTTGGTTGCCCAAAGGAATGCATTTCCAATAAAACCTCGCTTTCTAGTGTTAAAAGATTGTCAAAACATCTAATATTCATGATTTTTAGATTTCTTGTATGCTAATTTTCAAAACATATATTTAAAATGTAAAGACTAGGGGTGCCTGGGTGGCTCAGTCAGTTAAGCATCTGCCTTCGGCTCAGGTTATAATTCCAGGGTCCTGGGATCGAGCCCTGTGTTGAACTCCCTGCTCAGCGGGGAGTCTGCTTCCCCCTCTGCCTGCCATTCTCCCTGCTTGTGCGCTCTCTCTCTCTCTGACAAATAAATAAATAAAATTTAAAAAAAATAAAAATAAAAAAATAAAATGTAAAGCATGCAGTTATCAGAAATGAAAATTTTGTTTTAAAATTCCATTCATATAATTTGTTTCTGTGGTAGTTGCAGGGTGGCAGGATATAGCGACCAATATAAGACTTCCACTTATAAATGTAACATATGAGGATAACATTCTATGAGGGAAAGATAATAGAAATGGGGAATGAAAGGAGGAAAAATATAAATTTTCTAAATATTAAAGGAGAGCCTGCTCATCGATTTTTTAAGTGGGCAGGTAACTATGAAATCACGAAGACACCGAGATTCCACTACACATTTAAATAGTGATGTAACAAATTATATCTTTGCAACTATTAAAACTTTTGATAAAAAAAATTATATGCCAATATGTAAGTATTTGAGGGGTATCTAGGTCGGCAATATTCTTTTGCGGGGAGAAGAGCAGGTGGCTGTGAGGAGACGGCCCCAGGACACTTACACCATCTACATACAAACATGGTGAATGAACCACAAGCATGTGTGGACGCGTGAGCTCTAGCTGCTACCCCAGATCTGTCCTTTACAGCTCTGGGAATACTACTCCAGGGGTAGCTTCTGAGACCACCAAAACTACATGACTTTGCTGCTCACACTCCAGAGGCAAAGCGCATCCTGCCTCCCCAATCTGCCAGAGGGGCTGCTTACGAGTACATGGGCTGCCGGAATAATTTTCCTTTGAAGCATTAAGTGACACTAGGCTTGGGTGACCTGATACACATGCACGCGTCTTTGTGGAGGGATTGGGTACACGGCTGGGGACTTTCGCTCATGAAGTGTCTGCCTGAATAGCAGAGGCTCCCTTTCCCAGGTCCGACTGGAAGGTTGGCTAATGTGCGGCCAGAAGCGGCACATCTGCTTTCCATAAACCTCCACCTGCGTCCATGTCAGTACGCCTCAGGGACGGGGAGCTGGGACTCCATCACTGGCAAGAACTGGCTGTGTCATCAACTAGGTGTCGCCAAATCTGATTTCATCGCTTTCATTCTCAGGAACCACCTCATGGCGAGGTCTCGGTGGGGGGGTCGGTGGCACTCACCTGCTTCTAGACACTGATGCTGGCAAAGGGAAAGGCCCGTGGGAGGAGCCCCATCTGACCCGCCTGGCCAGTTCACCACAAACATATGTGTCCTCCCAGGAGGGACCTAAAGTAGCCTGAATGTTCCAGAGGAGGATTTCGATTGACATGGACACTTCCCTCTAACAAGCTAAGAACATCGTGAGCATTAAAAATGTTTCCTGATCCAGCGATGAACATATTACCCAGGTTTAGATTTGTAATGTAATTTATAATTTACAATCTCCTTCCGTAAATCACGTGATTTTTACGTGGTGAGCAGCTGTCCTTCACCCCCTCTCTTGAAAAGGGAAGGTCACCAAGAAGGACTTCCCGCCCGTGCACAGTCTGTGCGCACACGTAGGGGTGCAGCGGCGTCGGGGACGCACCTGGAGCAGTTGGCGATCTCCATGCGGGGCCCCTCGCACTGCCAGCCGCCGCACTGGGGGGCCGGGCTGTCGCAGGAGCGGGTGCGGCACAGGCAGGACCCCACGGCGCTGCCGTCCGTGTGCGTGCAGGGCGTCCACGGAGACCACGCGCCGAAGTGCCCGTCCACCGTGAGATTCCTCGTCTGGGAAGAGGAGACAAGTGAGGAGGTCAGCCGGGGTCAAGGTTGTCAACAGGCAGACTTGAAGACACATACAGTGTCAGAACACATGCGGAATATTTTAATGCTGCCATTAAAGAGGTATCTCATAAGAACACAGCAGAGGTTGCTGGAGGAGCGGGAGAGGGAGAAGGGGGTCGGGAGGGGTGGGGGAGGGGAGGGGACTGCTAATGGCTGGGCAATGAGGTTCACCCCAGATTGGTCCACGAACGTGAGAAACCCAAAGAACAAGCAGAACTAAAGTGAAAAATCACAGATGTGCGATTCTGCTGCATGTTTACATCCCTTAAAAAAAAAAAAAAGGCAGAAAGTTCAAACAGTTCCATTTCAGATCGGCCTAGCTCAAATGTCACTGCAAATGGTCAACATTCAATTTATAGCTGATTTAAGCAACCGGGGCTGTAGGAGTCGGTAGGCGCATCCCAGGCGGACGGGTCCCTAACACCTCCGCCCCCGCAAGGGCTCGCCAGCGGGCGAGGAAGGGCTGGGCGTGAAGCGGTGTAAGCCCCAGGGACTGCGTTCCGAGCGGGGCAAGGCGGTGGTGGGGTGGGGGTGAGGAGGGGCTGGCTGCCCAGCAAGCTCGGGTCTGGGACGGGGATCGAGGAAAGCACCTTTTTTTTTTTTTTAATTTCTTATTTTCTTTCTTCCTTTATTTTTGAAGATTTTACTTATTTATTTGACAGAGAGGGAGAGACAGTGAGAGAGGGAATACAAGCAGGGGGAGTGGGAAGGGGAGAAGCAGGAGCCTGATGCCGGCTCGATCCCAGGACCCTGAGATCATGAGCTGAGCCGAAGGCCGACGCTGAAGGGACTGAGCCACCCAGGCGTCCCTGGGAGGGCACTTTGCCAGCCGCACCATCCTCACGAAAGAGGCTCCATGGACAAAGTGATTCATTCTTTGGAGGCTACAAACTGTGCCTGTCCTTTCCATTTCAGAGAAGTGCCAACACCCAGTGAAAACATGGTGAGCTTTACTTCCGTCCCATCATGTCTCCAAACACAGCAGAAAAAAGTCTCCGCGAACCCCCTTCCTTTGCTGTGATGGGGCTGGTGGGTCATCTCCAGGCGCCGCAGGATGACCCTCTCCCTCCTCCCTTCCTGTCGGGACTGTAACCGCTCACACCCACGGGGGGGGGCACGAAAATCCAGAACCCGTGCCATGCCTGGCGCTCTCCGAAAGAAGCCAAGAGGAGGGTCTGGAGCTGGCTTCGAGGGGACTCACCGGGCCCAACCCAGAATGGGAGCGAACACACAAAGGCAGATTTTTCCCAAGAGGAAAATACCCCCGTTTCCAAGGTCCCTCTAGCCCCGTACAGTCGGGATAAAAACGCTGCTCCTACTCGGACCCTACGTTGCCCTGGAGCCTTCAGGGTTTCCTTGGAGAACAGAGCGCTCGGACAGTCAGGCCACGGATTCCTCACACAAAAGTGTCCCTCGAGCAGCAAAGCCTTGGCTCTCGGGGCTTCCCACACCCAACCTGCACTCACTCTTGTCTCTGGTCCAAACGGCTCCTGTGCAGGGACAATCAGCCACCACCTTCGCTGTGACGGAACAGAACTCACGCCAACAAAGCCCCACGTGGAACCACCGCAGGCCCCTCAGAGACAGAGACCAGGTAATGGCGACCGAGTGAGGGGCAGCGCTGGGGAAGGGTGGCCTGACAGAGCTGTCAGAGGGACAGAAACCCCAACCAGAGCTACAGCCCAAGCTGGATGAGCGCAAGGAAGAAAGTCCCCAGCTTCTCTGCTCCCGCCAAGACAGCAGGGAAGCCTGGCTGGGGTCGGGGACAGGCCGGAAGCAGGGCAGGTCAGGCCCGGGGGGCAGAGAGTGGACCGGGAGGGGTGCAGACCGCCCAGCTCGTGAGGGAGGGAGGGGGCGCTACTGTGACCTCTGAAGGCTTACAAATCCCCACCAGAAGCTTTAGAAGGGCAGACGGGAGACAGATTCGAGGACTGGGGCAGGAAAGACTCTCTCAAACCCCGTTGGCATCGGTTCTTCCCTCTAACACAGCAAGGAAACGGGCATGGAGACTGTTAGCATCTCTTTAGCTACAGGAGGTTCTGAAGAAATCTGAAACCCCAGGCAGCACAGAACGTGGAGAAACTGAAGATGTGTGAGGCCAGGAGACATACGCCACGATGATGACACACGAATAAGGAGGAAACAGAATCATCCAGATTGTTGCAAGAGGACGGTTCACGACAGAAACACATTCAGACTGCACGGTCGTGAAGCCAGACTCACAGTCGGCTAAACTTCGTGCGAGCTAAGTTTATCAGAAGGGTGGTTAACAAAGAAGACATCAGTGTCGGACAGATACAAGTAGAAACATCGAGAGAGAGAGAGAGAAGCAGGCAAGTGGACAGACAGACAGACACGGGGGTGGGGAGGAACTGGTGGACGGGGGTCAGTCTGCGGATCGCTAAGTCCTGGGGAGGTCAGGTACAACACGATGGCTAGAGTTCACTCACACTGCTGGATGGGACATCGGAAAGTTGCTAAGAGAGGAGATTCTCTGGGGAAACACCTCTGGGTGGGGGGTATCTGTATGAGATGATGGGTGTTCCCGGAACTTACTGGGGTGATCATTTCACAGTCCAGGTAAGCGACGTCACTATGCTGTATGCCTTCATCTCGTGCCGTGCTGTTAGTGACATCTCAGGAAAATGCCCAGGGAAGGAAAGAACCCTATGCACTAGACATCCTTCCCCCCAACCTCTGGGCGCTGGCAGGAGATAGTAGTCTCTAGGCCAAGAGATGTTACGCATGTTCTCTGTCCGACTGTCTGGATGAGCAAAAGATGGGCCAATAAAGACAGGGAAAAAGAAAAATAACCTGAAATAAGTGGCAATAAATGAAAGAATGTTGTGGAATGAGGTAGAAAAACATAGAAGAGGGGCACGTGGGTGGCTCAGTCAGTGAAGCCTCTGCCTTCAGCTCAGGTCATGATCCCAGAGTCCCAGGATCAACCCTGAATCAGGCTCCCTGCTCAGCGGGGAGTCTGCTTCTCCCTCTGACCCTCTGTTCTCTTCTTCTCTCGAAAATAAATAAGTAAAACCTTAAAAAAAGAAAAAAGAAAAAGAAAAGGATTGAACAGTTACTACGATAAAAACACTGGAAAGAGAAAGAACTGTGCTGGGCACTTGTCAGTAAGAGTATATCATGACTGTAATTTGCAAGGTAAGGGGGCGTTTTCTGTTTTGGCCAGAGGTGGGGTAGCACATGGGTGGTCAGACTTATCCCCACCCTCCCCCTCACCTTTTTGATGCTGAGTATCTTAGTTTGAGAATCTTCCTAGGGAACAGATCTGTGAATAATGGGGTAGGTTCTGCTACTCCCCTTTCCCGCATGAGTATTTTTATATTTTGTTAGTTTTCCTTAGAAGTCAGAAAGAAAGCTAACTAGAATATTTTATCTTTGGTTGTGCTATCTCCAGATTTCTGTCAAGTGACTCTGTATTTGAGATGTGTGCTTCGTCTTACTAAATATTATATAGTAAGACATATATAGGTGGTAATGTATGCCAGGCACTGTGGTGCGTGATTTCCACATCTTAACTCCGCAGTATTGACAATGTTCTTGATACCTACATCCATTTCACAGAGAGGCACACTGAGGTTCAGACGAGGCTCAGTTTATTCAGTCTCACTGGTTGTGAAAGACCCAAGAATCGGGCTAAACAAGCTAATCCAGAGACTATGATCTCCGTCACTTCATTCTGTAATGTGATTAATTGATCCTTCCCCGGTGAGAGTGTCATGGAAACCAGCACCGTACACTTTTATCCCTAACTGTATAATGGCAAAGTTCCCCTCACCTGGGAAGTAATGGATTCCCAAGTGTTAGCCGAGGAAGATTCAGTTCCTATTAACAAGCGTAATCCACAATCCTGCGTTTGAGTCACTCATGCTCATTAATTCCCAAGTAATCAAGGGCGTAGATGCATTCGTTAGGTGCCGAGGTCCCTGGAGTGTATCATGAAGGTCTTCTGCACTCCACCTATTATCCTCATACTTAAATCAAAGTCTTCTATCTTCCAAGAGTATGTTTTTTCAGGCATCAAAAGATCTTCATTTATTTTCAAAGTTTCATGTCGTTTTGGTCAGTGATTATAACACTATAGGATATTGGATGTGCTCCATGGAAAGGACCGGCTCATGTCGTAATGTCAATGTCATTCTTAAATGTCTCTCCATGAACGAAGTACATGAGGGAGAGCGAGCACCTTTGAAGAGGAGTGAGCAGGAGTGCTCCGGGCTACGACAGGTAGGGCGGATAGGGGCAGTCTTTAGAATGGAAACACTGATGCCTAGCCTCAGGGTGATCCTGACATTAAATGAGATAATCCATTGAAATGGCCTAACACAGCAGGCAGCACATGGTGTAGACACACAGTTAACCTCAGCTCCCTCTTCCTTCCTTTACCGTAGATTTAAGTACACAGTTTGGAATTACTGGGCATAATGTGCAAGGTGACCACGGGGTCACCTGTGGGTGGGTGTACACGTCCGTCCCTGCCCTGGGGAGATGCTGGCAGCTGGAAACGTCACTGTCTCATAGAGAGGGCAGAATGTCAGAAGCACTGGATTCACGTCCTGATTTCTTTCCCAGTGCAGTTTTAGAACCTTCTATAAACCCTTCAGATGTGCTCCATGGTGTCGCTTTCTCAGTGGAGGCTCTGGGCTCAGTCCTTGCTAAATATCTTTTCACTGCAAAGGTGCTGCTTACACGCTGTCCTGGGGAGGAGCCAGTCACTGTAGACATCGAGGTGCTCGCGCAGTATACGGCACAGTGCGTGCTGGAACAGGGACAGTTCCAATGCGTGGGACAGCGCTGGTGACCGTGTCTGCACAAAGCATGTGGGTGGCATTCGGGCATCACTACAGCCCGGGGAGATTCGTAAGACAACGCTCTCCTTGCGAAGCAGCACTGAGAGTTATGCAGGACGTAAACAATACCCAAGTCACTCTAGATCTGTAAATTCAGATCCTGCTGGGGCACTTCAAATCTCTTCACCTGAGAATGTTTTCGATTATAATTATAAAAGCCAACTACAGTCCTGTCTCCTGGACAAAAGAAATCCATAAACATTCTAAAATGGGGATCTTGTTGTGGAAAGTAGGTCTTCTCCCACACCAAGTCCCCAGGAGGGTTTCCATGGGCCCGTCACCAAGTGGAACTCTCCAGACATCAAAGGATTGCCTGGGTTCTGAGCGCAGCACTGACTTTGGGGGACTCCGTTGTGCAAAGTCTCTGGTCTGAAGTTCATGAACGTTTACTTGGTAGGTTTCCCCAGATTCTGCTCGACCCCTATCCTACTCCATGTTTGCCTAACTCCCACTGAGTTCCGTCCACATGGCAAAATCCCCGCTTTCATTATTCAACTTGTGCTTTTACACTGGATGTGAGATGCTCTGGTCTCATTTAAAAATCCCTCCACTTGATTTCCAGCCCCCCGCTAGCTGTCGCCTTGCGTCCCCGTGTACGTACACCTGATCTCCACCAAGACCCCCTGAGCGCCAAACCTATGCCCCCGCACGGTCCCATCTCTACTCCAACAAGATGAAAGAAACTATCACGAACTGGGAGAAACTCGCCAAAGGGCAAGCACAAGTGAGCACGGGAGGGCAAGGAACTTCTCGCCCAAAGAAGGGGGTTCTTGGAACTTCTACCGCCGATGACAAAACACTTCAGTTCTCCTTAAAGAAGTTAGGGGTAAGCAATATCTCTAGTATTGAAAAAGTGAATATATTCACAAACCAAGGAACAGTGATCCACTTTAACAACCCCAAAGTTTAGGCATCCCTGGGAGCGAACACTGTCACCATTACTGGGAGCTGCTATTCTATACCATGGCTGCTTTTTAAAATTTTGTTATACGAAAACAATGAATCATCAAAAACTAATGATGTACTGTGTGGTGAAAAACATAATAAAAAATAAAAATAAAATTTTGTTCATGGATCTCATAAAATCTAGATTGGTAATATTTTTAAGGCCAAGCCCCTTGGACACTGAAGCTCTTCTCAGTTTTTGCTTATACACGATTCATTCTTTGCAGCTAATTAAGTTGAAGAAGTCTGGGAATAAAGTTTGAAATAAGGTTAAGTTCTTTGCCTGGGGAAAAAACATCCCTCAGCTTATAAAGCTTAATTTCCTTTGGATAAAGATATGTAGGTAAGGAAAATTATTTAACCAATTATAAGATTTTTTAATACACGTGTGTATGTGTATTTATACTTATATATAGTAAACAGCTCTGAAATGAGTTTCCATCTTGCCATCCATGCCAGCATATGTTTTCCTTATAAAACAACAGTGGCATATCAGAAACGATGAAGTACAGTAGATTTGGCCAATAAAATCAAAACCTTTCTTCCATTTTAGCCAAAATAAAAAAGTAACACAGAAGCAAAATTATATTTAATAGCTTTCAAAAATACCTATAATTATACCTTAATAATTTTCATCTAGCTCATTTCTTTCTAAGAGAGATTTTTAGAAAGAGATATACAATTAATATAGTTACTAAAAAAAAAAAAAAAGCCAAAAAACCCCCCAAAACACCCAACCCTACAAGGGCGCCTGGGTGGCTCAGCTGGTAAGTCTGACTCTCGGTTTGGGTCCACATCGGGATCTTATGAGATGTGAGATCAAGGGGCATCATCAGGCTCAGAGCTCCGTGGGGAGTCAGCTTGATGATTCTCTTCTGCCCCTTTCCCCACTCATGCATGTGCTACCCGTCTCTCTCTCTCTCTCAAACAAATAAATCTTAAAGCAACAAACAAAAAACCCTACAGACCCATAACGGAGTTTCTTATGCTAGGCCCCCATGACACCAAACTGAGACTTAATTACAGTTTTGGTTCTTTTAGAAAAGGAATCTTAAACCAATCAGGAAATGTCTGATTAACACTAGTTAGGTTATCTGCCTGGTAGACCCATCATCCACTAAGGAAAGTAACTTGGCAATAACCAACCTGACATTTTGCCTAGTATAATAACTTCCTTACTCTTTCCTACGAAAGTCTTTGATTTTATACCTCCTCAGAGCTCCTTTCCATCTGCTAGACTGGATGCTGCCTGATTGGAATTCATTTTGTTCAAATAAACCCTTAAAATTTTGTTTTATTGGGTCATGTTAGTCACCATGCAGTACATCATTAGTTTTTGATGTAGTGTTCCAAGATTCATTGTTTGCATGGAACACCCAGTGTTCCCTGCACTCTGTGATCTCCTTAATACCCATCACTAGGCTCACCCATCCCCCCAACCCTTTCCCTTCTAAAACCCTCAGTTTATTTCCCGGAGTCCATAGTCTCTCATGGTTCTTCTCCCACTCTGATTTCTCCCCCCTTCATTTTTCCCTTCTCCTAAGGTAAACTCTTAAAATTTTTAATATGCCTCAGTTTATCTTTTTACAAGTAGATATCTTACAAACTATCTTTACAAGTAGCTGTCTCAGATATCCACAAAACCCCAGGTCATACACAGATGGCCTTACTGCTTAAGAAGAACTATTATTATATTCTGCTACCCTTTTTGCCATTAAAAATGCAAGGTCAAACATCTATGAGAAAATTGCTCTGATCCTTCAAAAGTAGGGGCCCATAATGTAGAGCCGTGTTTATGTTATCTCTAGCTGCAGAGATTTAAGGTGAACATCTTTGTGCTTTTAAAGAATTTTCACAAATGAGAAAGAACCTGGCACAAACACTGGCATATTTCTAATCAATTTCAAGAATCATTGAAAAAGAGCTACATAACCCAGCGGACCAGCAGCAAACCCCATTGCAAAGTTCAGCTCAGAGCCCGGAAGTGGTGATCTCACACCTTTGCAGTAAAAGCCTTCGATCTCGTGCCCACCCTTGGGAGATGATGCTGTTTTTACTAACCCTGGCCTTCCTCATATCACGTTACCTGATGTTCCCCCTCACAAACTGAAGGAAAGCCTTTTTAGGTTAGGTGAGGAAAAGAGCAGGTGACCACCCAGTTGCCACGGGCAGTTCTGCTAGGAGCAACAGGGCAGATCTCAAGGAAAGGAATGTGCTGCTTCTTTTCCCTGCTCTTCCCTGTAGAAGTGAGCCAGCTCTGACAGTCACAGGGACCAGCAGCTCTGTGACAGCACAGTGACTCAATCGGTTTTCAAATGCGTGGAGGTTAATAGCTATTGGTCATATGGTCTGAGGCCAGAAAAAGAGTTTGAGATTATTGCACAAAGAGTTCTAGAGACAAAGGAAAACAAACAAGTTGGGGCCTACATGTGGGGCCTTAAGCAAAAAAACTGGCAAAGGAAACTATTTTTCCTAGATTTCGAGAACTGGCTCCAAACGGAAGTGAGGCTCTTCATTCCGGGGGCTCACAGTAGGAATGGCCGTCACGCTCTTTCTCCCAGACCTTCCTGTGACCCTGAGACTGTCCCACATGGGGTCCAATAATTACAGCCTTTATTTTATTATTTTAAAAGCTCTACTTATCTCAGTTTCTAGAAATATAGCTTCCATGGGAAATTGGTGGGTGTGGAGTCACTATTTTATTAATGCTAAAAAGGGCAAGAGTCCACACCAATCTCGAGAGAAAACCCAAGAATGAAACAGAGATATTACACCCCACTAGCAAAGCAGCAGAGTTTTCTCTTACGATATGTCTCTTCAAAGCAGACAAAAAGCATATGGCAACATCTTGTGTGGCTCTAACGAACGCTCAGAGGGGAACCAGTTGAGAGAGCCCAGACCGGGTTTGCAAGGAAGGTTCCAGACGCGCATACAGGATATGGATTAGGATTCAGGGCAGCTGGGTTCCCATGGACGGTGCTTTCTGAGGCTGGAGAACACGCACACTTACAGGACAGGTGGAGGTGCTCTGCTCCCACTGCGTCATGCTCAGGCTCTCCTCCAGGCTCGTGCATTTCTTCATCACCATGTCCCAGCCACAGTAAGGGTCCTGGGCCCCAATGCAGGCACTGCAAACACACACCCAATGGTCAATAAAGAGCAGCCTTACCCACGCAGTAACAGATGCGAGCTTAGGTGAGTCTAGCCCTGATGAATTGACTTGGAAACTAGTTAGGAGAAACCAAGTTTCAGCCGGCACACTAGAGAACAATGTATGCATATGCCCATACGTATCTAATTAAATCAATTAACTTTGGTTGAAATACCTCTATTTTTCCTAAGATACAGGGCAGACGACCAAGGGACTGTGTGTACCAATATGAGCCTTTTGGTGTCATGAATAAAGCTAGTTAAAATTTTTCAATGCTTAAAAAATCCTAGATGTTCTTATCACCACCACCATCACCATCACTGTCATCACCACCACCACCATCATCATCAACTGCAACCCCTTAGCAACAGGCAGTATTTGCTGAAAACCTGTTATATCTTTCAGATACAACCTTTATAAGATGCATTATTTTCACTTTATCATCATCACCATTATCACCATTGCTCCCATCACCACCATAACCACTACCACCTCCATCATCACCATCATCGCTACCACCATCACCAGCACCATCACCACCATCATCACCACCACCATCATATCTACCACCATCACTATCATCACCATCATCAACTCCACCATAACCATCATCACTACCATCACCACCATCACTTCCACCATCGCCATCATCATCACCAGCACCATCACCACCATCATCACCACCACCAACATCATCACCACCATCACTATCATCACCATCATCATCATCAACTCCACCATAACCATCATCACTACCATCACCACCATCACCTCCACCATCGCCATCATCACCTGTACCATCACCACCATCATCACCACCACCATTACCTCCACCATCATCACCACCATCACTTCTTCCACCACCACTATCATCATCATTACCTTAGTAACAGATGTTATTTGTTGAACACCTACTATAATATATCAATTTATTATATCATTTAGACACTTAACTCTAATGAGGGAGATAGTATTTTTACTTCATTGATAAGAGAACTGAGGCACAGAAGATTTAAGAAATTGGCCCAAGGACAAACAAATATACCCCAAACCCTTCAACATGGTCAGTCTGAATTTAATAAAACAGGAAACTCTTCCTTTTGGGTTCCATAGCTTAAACATAAATGAAAAATTTCAATTTAATAGTAACTTACTATAGCTCCAACTGCAATATATTCAATACATTATTTCAGAAGTATTGCAGATGGTGGATACTTTATTTTGGCTTTGTCTCTGTGAAAGAGTTCACGCAGCACATGGGCATCATTAGATGAAGAATTTGGCCCTATGTCGTCAAGGCAAGAGGTGTTCAAGGGTGGAGGGGAGCAGACAGTGTGACAATGACTGAGCCAGAATTATACAAACGATGACCCCACAGGCAAGCAGGGCATTGAAGACCTGAGAATTCACTCTCTGAAGGGGCCAAGAGGTCAGATGTGCAGGAAATGAGAGAGAGGAAAGGCAGGCTAGTGCAGCACGAAAGTGCTAATGTCCTCTTAAAGGGAAGGGGCCCTTCAGGCTGGGGAAATCTGTTAGCAGATTACCAGTGAACCAAGAGTAGGTCTAGAAATCACAGTCTAACTATCAAACATGGGCCAAGGAGGTAGTATAAGTAATATTAAATTGTTAATATTAATGATACAAAATAATCAATTAACATATCAAATATGATCACCACATATCAAGCACCGTTCTAAGAACCTGGTCTCGTTAGCTCATTCCACCCTCACAGAACCTTACAAATACAATCCTTTGATTAGCTCCTGCATTTATTTTAAGTGACATAAATGTAGTCTTTGAAATGCAGAAACCCAAGCAGAGAAAAACGAAGTTGAAGTCCCACAGCAGGGGAAGATGGCGCAAAAGGCAATAAATCAAGCAATAATGGTAAAAACTATTATTTATTGTTACTATGGAATTATTATTAATTTACCACCCAAAGAGGTTCAAACAGAGATGGTTACTACTGGCTCTTCTCCCAGCAGGACTAGGTTGGGTGGAGAGGGGCATGGGACAGCTGCCTGTCACCACAGCCTCGTTGGAACTTGATGGTGAGTGACCACATACATGTGGTCACATACAAGGTAAACTGAGGCACATTAAAATTTTGAATACGGTAGCCCCAAATCAAAAGTGCTTAGGAGGCTCCCCTAACAGAAGGCAGGGGAGAGAATTTTATGAAGAAGATTTGGCAGCAACCCAAGGAAATTATTTGATTGGCTATAACTTGAATGGTGGCCTTATTTGGGAATGCCTGGTTGACTGGGATTGGTCATTCCAAAGTTTCACTTTCCCAGATTCGAGTGTGGGGACTCTGACATTGGTTTCAGTCTGCCCAGGTCAGCTACCAAGGCTTTGGGGCCACCCCAGTCTAAGGGCCTCTTGCTGAATTACCTTACCAGGCATACAGTAGATGCACATGAAAAAATCAGACAAAACAATTACTACAAAGTACATGCTTTCTAGGTACTATTCACACTTTTATTCATTTGGGGGATATTTTCTCTGCACAAATAGCATTCATGCATGAATACGTCTCTATATACATATATATTTTTATTTTGTTAATGAGTAGAGTTAGATATAACACACACAAAGGGACTGTTCCCATAGCCTTCAGTTTTGCTTTTTACACATAAAAATATACTGTCACATTTTTTCTTGCCAGTATATACAGCTCTACCTGATTCCTTATATGGCTGTACAGTATTCTATTACCTAGAAGAATCAACATTTATTTAAATCCTTTAAAAGCAAGGTTGTAATGTATACATTTGTATGTATTTTCTACATGATCAATTTCTATACACGGCATTGAAGAGGTAGAAGTTATAGGTATTAATGATTTTGTACCAATCAACAGTTCGGAGGAGAACTCTTCCTTCCTGTTCCATGCTAGATGATGCCTTTTTTTTTTTTTTTTTAAACTTAGCCCTTTCTGATAGATAAAAACACTCTTCTAGCTCTCTGATCTATTTGTTCAGTTGTGAGATTAAAATCTATTGTGTGTGTGCACATTGATGGATTACCCGTATTTCTTTTCTTGTAAATTTCCTATTTGTAACCAATTCCTGCTTTTTGTTTCTTTTTGATTGAGTAACTGGCTTCACTCCTTTTATGTAGTCATTGCAAGTGAAAATTTCCATATTAGAAAATTAACCCTCTATCAGTAATGTTTCAAATACTTTCTCTACTTGTTATTAAACAGTTTTTCTTGAGCTACAAATGTTTCAGAATTTTATGGTGTGAAGTTTATGAATCTTTTCCTTTACAGCATCTGAAATTTGTGCCATATTTTGAAAGAACTTCCACACTTAAAAAATCATAAAAACATTTATTCAGGATTCCTTCTGATCCTTTTATAGTATCACTTCATTAGCCTCCTTGTCTGTGATCCATGTGAAATGCATTTCTAGCAACTCTCCTTTGTTGAATTAAAACAAACAAGCAAGCAAACAAACAAACAAAAAACTATATATATATTTTTTAACCTAAACTTCCCAATCCTCATACCCACACAAGCACACCTGGCACTTAAGTAATAAGGAAGCTGTGTATGGTTTCTTTTTCCTTTTTCTACCAAATTCAGACAACATCTTTTTAAAACACAACTTTATAACACAAAGTGTGAGCATCAGCTTCTGAAACTCTCTAGTTCTTGAGGTTTGGGAATATGTTTTTTAATAACTTGTTTTTTAAATAAAAATTCACTGCAATGATCAGTTCCCTAGAGGAGAATTTGACCTGTATTCCTGTTTTAATAGTACGTAAAGCATATCTCACATTTCTCAGTTTAAAGAACTCATCATTTTTAAGACATACAGTTGATTTGATTTTTTTTTAAAGGAATAAGAGAGAGGAAGATAAACCAGTGAATGTATAAGACAGGGAAGTGTGTGTTTTCGTATCTACAAAATAAGATATTTCTCATATTGTCACTAAGCTCAGGGTCAGCAAATTGTCCCTATGCAGATGTTATTTTGTGGGAAGTTTCTAGAAATCTGAAGACGCCTCCACTGTGAGACAGATCCGGGTACAGTGAGAACTAAGATCTCTTCTGCTTCCTGCTGTGAGTCCCTTGGTGGCACAGTGAGATCTGACCCACAGTGCCCATGTCTTACGGAGCCCCCCCGCCAGATTGACTCCACAGTGGGTATCACACATGGGAACCCTTCTCTGCACATGGTCCCATCTTCACACTGGTGAGCAAACGGGACAAAGCTACACTTACAGAATGATTCAAAAGGCCTGAATTCCTTTTAATGCTTCTTATTAAAGCAACATGAGCATTAGATAAAAATTAAAATTTCCAAAACAGGAATATTCCACCAACCCCCTCACTTTGCCCCTGGCTTCTCTTTGCAAATCTGCCTGCAGGACCGAAACAATGCCACAGGGTTACCCAGGATATTGAAGCTGTTTTCAATGAAAAGCTGCTTGTAAAAACATCTCTTTCTTCCCATAATGTTGAGGGCTTTGCACATTCTTAACATTCCACTTACCCCTTAAAACTACTAAAACTGCTCGCCAGGCATAAATACCCATTCATTAAAAATTCCATTTATAGATAAGTCTGTTTCCCTCAGTCAAAATATTTCAGGCCATAGCAAAATTCAAATGAGCCCTACCTTTACTCCAAAGTATACTTTAGGAAAAACCTATGATCATAACTCCTTGCTGTGGGAAGGCGGGTCTTTTAAAGAGACGGCGTGGAAAATCACAAATTCTTATTAATATGGCCATCGTGAAAGAAGCTTTTCTTCATTGTAGTTTGAAAATGTTTTTCTTTGTATGATGAATCTTTTTAATAAAAAACTTTCCACATTTTGTTAATAACCTTAGATTATTCTCACTTGATATATTGCTTTGGTATTTGAAAGTATCTGAATTCAGAAAATATGTTGGTCAGAATCTGAAAGTTTAATTTAAAAACATATTTATTGAGAATATGTTTTAGAGCTAAAGGTCTATTTAGACACAGGCCTTAATTCTAGAAGAAGGATAAACCACTTTCCCTTTTCTGGGACAGTGATATTAAATGTTTCACTAAATGCTTCCTTCAAATTTTAAAGTTTACAGCTATGCTATTTGCTAATTTGGGTAATAGGGAAAAGAGGTATATTCATTAAAATCTTCTACTGTATTTCTAGGCAGCCGGAGATAATTCCTGAATACAATCCTTTCGTGTGTTACATTATCTAAGTGTTAATGTCTTTATCTGACTTGTTTCTGTTATACTAATTTTCATTAAATCAGCTTATTTTTGATCTTAAGTATTTTTGCCATATTAAGAAAATGCATTCATTAAACATGAGATTTTACGTATTTCCAACATTCATTCATTTGGGGCACACTTATGAGCCCCTGCCGTGAACCAACCTGAAAACAGTGGGGGTACCATGGACAGCAAAGCAGACACAGAATTTACCCTTCGGAAAAGGAAATAAACACTGAAAAGTGGCAACAACCATTTCCAAAGGAATAACCCAAAGAGGGAAACTCTGTTTGGATGGATGGGTCTGGGGTCAGGAAATACCCCAGGGAGTGGCATTTAAGCTGGCATCAGTGAGATGAAAAGGAGTGAGCCGTTTGACATGGCTTAGGAAATCAGAACAGTCGGCAGCGAGACAGACATGGGATGGGGAAGGCACTGAGGTAGGAGGGAACTCGGGCAGTTTAAAGGGTGAGATAAATGCAGGCCAGACTTCGGTGGAACCTTGAGGAGAGGAATGGGCAGAAAGCCCGGGAGGTCTGGTCAAGATTTAGGGTTTCCTAGTAAGTGCTGTAAACTTTAAAATACTGTGCAAAAACTGCGTGTCTATTTACTTAACATATCTCTACTCTCCTCATGATAGTAGTGGGAGAGACGGATTTCTGTTCATGAATGATCTTTGCCCTAATTCCTAACACGATCGGAGTTGTCTTCTTCCTAATGACCGAAGTCACTCTGTACTTCTGAATCTGCTTTTATTTTAAGATTTGCAATAAAAACACTGTCTTACTAGAAATAAGACTGAAAAAATTCTAATGAGACAGGACACTGTTCGAGGAATGCATTGGAAGAGAGCCACACGTCTTTCAGTTGGTGAACCCACCTGAAACATATACTTTCTTCAGTTTCTGCTCCCACGAAACTGGAGAGATAATAATCACCTCATAGGACTGTTTTGAGGGTTAAGTTATATCATGTAGTAAATCAGAAAAAGGCATTTTGGGGGGTGGGATACATACAGTTATTCTAATTAATCTCTAAACATAATTGTGTCTTACAATATGATTCTGGGTTCTGGGGTGTTTGAAAACATTCTAGACCAAAAATACTAAATCTGAAAATGCCATGAGCTCTTTATTTGAGCAGGCAATGTGACACGCCACACTGCTTTCTATTAAGTAGTGCAAAATATTTTAGCTGCACATTTGGATAGATTCACAATGATATTTTTGACTCCCTCGCAGGATGCCATGTGTTGAAGACACCAAGACCAAGAGTGAACTTTCAGTCTTGCAAGGAAGGCAGAGTACGTTCATGAATGTTGCCGACAGCATGGGGAGGGCTAACTACTAAGTGAGAAGCTCAGACAATGGTGCGACAGGACTGAGAGGGCTGAGAGGTAGAGCAGAAGGATTCCAGGAAGATGGCGTGTGCAGGCTGCCTTCTGAATGGAGTTGGATGGAGCTCAGCTGAGGGAGAGGAGAATGCCTGGTCATGACGGCCCCAGGGAACGAGAGAGTCGCGTGTCTGTGGCATGACCAGGATCAGGAGCAGAGCAGCATGGCTGGGCTGAGGTTTCCTTAGGATTCCTTGGAAGCATACTGATGTGAATAAAATGTTGGTGTTTTGCTTAGGCAGGAAAAATTTGGCGGGGGTGGATAGCATGTATCAGGTTGTGAAATCTACGAGAAGATTAATTTGTAATTCCCAAGGGGAACTGAGATACAGCTACAATGTAATGGCATTTTAAAATTTCGGACACATGCCAAGTAAACAAAGATATAATTACTGGTAAAAAATACCTGTTTATACTTATTATGCATCACTTGCTAAAGACATTTCATAGTAATTCATGTTATATATTATGATTTGCAGATGAAATTAATGATCTAGAATTTCAATAAGTCACTAACTTTAATATTAAAAAACTATTCATTATTGGCTTATCATTACATGATATTGATTAAATACAATGATTTTTTTACATCTAAATTTGCTTTTAATATGCAATTAGAATATTTGATATGTATTGCCAATAATGCTAAGTGAGTGGTTTTCATTAAAATCTTGGTAGGTGGATATAACACTCAAATTTTCCTGAAAAATCTGTTTTAAAAACTGAACAAGACTGATACTCATATTATGAAGCATTTTGGGAAAACCAAGACTAAGAAAGAAATAGTTAAAGAGTAAAGAGTATTTGAAATAAGCAAAACAGGAGTGCTCCTGGGAGTCTAGCAACTGTCATCAACTTGGGCCATCAGCTTCAGTTTCTGACATGACACAGTCAATCCCACTTCCCCACTTGTCACATACGGCACCTGAGTTGTTTCTCTTACCCTCCCGGTGGATCTCAATTGTCATGAAATTTGTCTTTTAACAAACATAATGTCTTTCTGCAGAGGCCAGGTGTGCCCCCAGGATGAAGCTGTCCAGGGAAGGCAGACTCAGCTGTTGTCAATTCTGTGCTCAAGGACCAAAACCAGGACAAAGAGGACACATGGAGTATTGATGAACCAACATGAGCCCTTTGCAGCTCAGGGATGTTGAAGTCACTGGGGGGGACAAGGACCAGAAAACACTGTGTCCAACTGCCCAAGAAGGAAAGAAAAGTATCTGTGGTCACTTCATTCAATGAAAAGTCTGCACTTTTGGTATTCTATGTTCTCTCCTCTACAGAACAGAGGTAATGAAAGGGCCACAGTGTCCTCGCCTCCCCCGCCAATCAGAGAAAAATGAAGACATGCTTACTCTTTGCCCATCTCATGTTTCTTTGAGAGAAGCCCTGCTGTGGCTGAGTAGATGAGGGTTTCATAGGCAGAATCAGAAGACACGGGAGACTACGAAAAGTTGTCATTTATACTTGAAGGATGCCCAAGGGGTCAAGGAATACACCTAAACTCTTACACAAAGCTTTAGAAGACAGTAAGTCCAAAGAAAACATTTATATTACGCTGACTCCTTATAATTCACCCAACTTAACAGTTTGCCCACGAATGAGTCATGAGGCTTAAGTGCCAATGCCAGAGAATCCCCCGTGAGAACGCAGCCAAGTCCAAGGGAAGAACTTCTCTCTGTGTGAGCAGAGCACTTCTGGCAAGGGTGGCATCTACTCTGGTTTCCCCGGTGCCTTCCCCAACCTGGTGACAGCAGCAAGGAGGGTCAGCACTTGGCTCTCCTTACGCCTGGCCCTGTCCAATCTCCCTCCATCAGTTGCCTGAATCTTAGCCTCCCTGGGTAGATTGATATATGACACAACAGGGGACTTGGGACAAGGAATTAATGAATATCCCCTGACAGAGGCTCCTACCAACTGAATGGAGCCATGCTCACAGAAGGTAAGACAGGGTAGAGCCTCACAAACTGCCAGAAAATGTATTTGCCAGACAGACCAAAGCCAAGGACATAATGTAGTACCAGGAGCAGAGTCTGGCCTGACTAGCCTTGTACCTCTCAAAGTGAAGTGGTTTAAAGGCAAAAAAGCAAATCTTGACAGGTCCAGGTGGATTGGCCAGAGGCAATGCGTAGTATACCTCGACAAAGAAGGCAAAGCACATATACAAGAGCTATTTGACTTTTTTTTTCCCCTTTTCTCTCCTCTCTTGCCTCTTCTCTCTTTCTCTCCCCCCTTCTCCCTTTCTTCCTTTTCTTTCCTTCCCTCCCTTCCTTCATTCATTCCTCTCTCTCTTTCCTTCCTTTCTCCTCTTCCATCACTTCTTTTCCTTCCTTCCTTCCTTCCTCTCCCCCCCCCCCCTTCTTTTCTTAGGTCTGATTTTTAATTCTACTTGGGACAGAGAGAAAAGTTGAAGCTAACCCTTCAACGAGTATGCAAGGCGTGAAGAAGTACCATTCACTAGCCATGCCAACTCAGCAGGACCTACATGAGCTGACTAGACTAGGGAAGCAGGAAGGGGCAGGAACCATCGTCGACTGAATTCTTTCCATCTCCCAGACCCATTATATGCTCTTTGTCTTTGTGCTCCTGGTACCACACTCAGTGGTTTGCTTATAATCACACACCATGTAAAAGCTTATCTAGGATCCCCCTGAATCTGAAGCTCATGATCTTTCCATACACAAGCACTTTAGCAGACACATGGGGTTGGTTATTTCCTTAAGAATCATTAATTCATTGGATTATGCTGCAAATAAAAAGCTTAAGGGAAGCTTGGTATATAAAAGCCAAGGTGCTACTGACCAGGATAACTCAGGTGCAAGGATCTGGAGTCGAGAGCACTGCTGCAGCCCAAGCTTACCCACAGAGTTCTCTATCCAGCTTTAAACCGGGGAGTGCAAAAGCTGGAAGCTGGAAGCTGGGGAGTGGACATCTACTTATTGTGAACTCTCTGGCCGTGTTTCTCAAACTCAGCTGAGGTACAAAATGTTGGTAATGACAACAATTATCTGACTTTATACAAGTGACTAGAACACACATTGCCATTTAGGAAACAGAAACATGCTCTGTGAGGAAACTGAACAGAAAGCTGAACCCAAAACTGTTGGCTGGCTAACGCATCACCAAGGAAAGCAGAGAGCCTATCCTAGTAGATCTGACCTATGGAATATTTTTAGTGATCTTGCTTGTTCTTAGAAACTATGTTCTCCATGGAAACAATGATATGATTACATTAAAGTATGTGACCAAGAGGGGCGCCTGAGTGACTCAGTTGGTTAAGTGTCTGACTCTTGGTTTTGGCTCAGGTCAAAATCTCGGGGTGGTGGGATCAAGCCCTGCATCAGGCTCCGCACTGGGCAGGGAGTCTGCCCGAAGATTGTCTCCCACTGTCCCTCCTCCTGCTTCCTCTTTTGCTCTCTCTCTCAAATAAGTACATATTTAAAAAAGATTTGATCAAGAAAAAGAAAAAAATATACTCATAATCCCATTGTTGTAGAAGCAGCTCATGACATCTCTACAAGATGGTGTTCACAAATGTTCTTTGCTTTTATTGTGAACCTGAATCAAAATATGTGTTTATATCATTGCCAAAGATGGATCTGCCATGAAGCTAAGGAAGCTTAACCTTCTTTGCTTCACATTTGTTAAGGAGCTAAGGCTGGTCTTTGACATTTTGCATCCATAATTGTGATATTCTTTTCCTTAGCAAGACCCCTTCCCAAACTGTATAAGCTTCAGACCCCCACAAAATCTGTGTCTCTCCCTATTACAGAAAAAACAGTGGTATGACTTATGCTTCATAAATCACTAGTTAAGCTTATGTATGCTCATCTCTATCTACCACATTTTAACTGTTCATTTTCTGACCTACTCAGGACCTGGAGGTATTAACTTGTGATTCCACTAAAAAAATAGCATTTCAGCTAAGCCCCTCTTACAGTGTGTTAACTAGATGTTGGTGAATGTACTTTGTCTTTTCCTCCTATTTTTTTAAAGTTATAATGATGGCATATATGTACTACTGTTTTGCTTTTTGCTTTTTTCAGTTATTATCACATAATGCATATATCTTCATAGTCATCATTTTTTGGCTTCAGAAAAATCCACAGAGTGAATATTCCATCCAATAAATAGATGATAACTAGTGATTAATTCTCTTACTATTAGAAATTTAAGATTGGAACACTGGCTGTGATTCAAATATAGCTTAAAAAATAATTGGACAGGATGTCAGGCCTGAAGATTAGGTCCTGGTACACTATAGGATCAGATTTTAATGATAAATTGATTTTGGGATAACGTCTAAGGTAATTCTAAGGTCCTTTGGCTCAAATCCACAATAGATATTC
Source organism: Mustela erminea (assembly GCF_009829155.1). Lineage (NCBI taxonomy): Eukaryota > Metazoa > Chordata > Mammalia > Carnivora > Mustelidae > Mustela > Mustela erminea. The sequence continues at coordinate 157,424,748 of NC_045616.1, read as the reverse complement.
AGGAGATTTTATTTAAGCCAGAATTACTCATTAGACTCTGAGCCCCATGGAGACAGGGTCAAGGGTGTCTCATTCGTCATCCTACACTCGGGGGCTCACTTGGTGCTTGGCACGTATCAAGGTCAATAAATATATTATGAATGAATTAACAAAGGAAAATCACAGTCTTTAGAAGCTAATCCAAAGTCAATGCAAACAAAAACTCAAGACATTGAGATTTGGAAAATATCAAATTCATTTTGAAGGGAGAATATTTACTTTGTAAATTGAGTATATGTCAAAATTCCTTCCGAGTGTTTATGTGACTCATTACTGAATGGCTAAAGTTGTCTTGCTGGAAGCTGGAAGACCTTAGGGGATCCTGCAATTTCTCTCTATACATCGCATTTCTCCTGCAAGACAGACACTGTCTGTAGATGATATTTAATTAATAAAGGTGCTGACATATAGCTCCACGTTTTCAAACTTTGCTCTTTCAAGCAAGACATGTTCTGCAGTAACCTAACTGCCATACTAATCTTCTTAATGAGTGTTAATTTCTTTAACTAAATGACATTATTACAAGCTAAATGAATTAAGGGCTAGACACCCATTCACAAATGGAGGCAATCTCTTTCTTAATGGTTCCATCTTTCCCTCCAGTTTTATAAAGCAAAACTTCTCTTCTATTTTATATGTGGACAAGGATGCTCCTGGATTCCAGCTCTCTTCTCTCCTCAATTACTTCTTAAAACTAAGCAAAAATGAAACAACAAACACCTAAATCCCAGAGGCATTTGATCCTTTAGCTATTGCTTTATATCACTACACTCTTCTGCAAAGGGAGTTTAACTCCCTTTAACAGTTTAACTGTTTCATGAGAATTTAGGTTAACTTTATAGATTATGAAGCAAAATAGCAGAGAGGGGAAAGGTACTACCTATTTGTAAATCTGATAAATGTTTACTGCCCTGTCTTGAGCTGGGCACCACGCTGGAGGCTGCGCAGACCGGGAGAGACCAAGCCCCAGTTTGGGTTCATGGTCGGATGGGCTGAATGAAATGTGGCCTGGCATGCGGTGCTCAGAATTCCAGTTTCTGTTCTAGGCCTCTCCAGCAGCTAGTCTCTGCTGACACCTGACCGCTGGACTGATGTCCTCATTGTCCCAGGGGCAGCACAGTGAACTATAAGACAATGCCTGGACCTTGGGGTCAGAGCTCCAGCCCTGAACCTGGGTTTCATATTGAATGAGGTATGTGACCTTTTTGGTACGTTTGGCAGGATCCAAACATCTGAGCCCCCATCTCCTCATCTAAAAATGGAGACGACAGATGACTTGACCCTCAGGGTAGAGTGGTAACAGGAAATGACGGGAAGAGCTAGCACAGAGCCAGATATGTAAAAGAAACTCACAGGACTCTATCAATTATTATCATTTATAAACATCTTAAGAGACATCAAATTGTGCATGGCCTTTCAAAAATGAATACTAAAAAAAAATTTTTTTCTAAAATGTGAATATGATTTGGAAGGAGACAGGTACTTTAGTTAAGTTCAGTTTTTCTTGTTAAGCATTACAAAACTCATTTATAAAATCGATTTTTCTAATAAGGAATGAAATTACTTATACTCTACTATGGAATATATATTGAACAAAGAAATTATTGCTCAGTTGTTAATTGCTCTCCTATTCCTATTCAGTGTACTTCTTTAGTCATGTTTTTAGAAAATTAAAATTGTTCTTGTAAAAAAAAAAAAATTTCCCCATAACACATCAAAAAAAAATCTGGTCATATAGATATTAGTTTCTGAAAAATGGATACTTTTCTCCAGCTAGTGTTAACGGGGGAGGTAGTCTTGTCTTTCTATTAGAAAAGCATGGAAAAGAAACATTATGGAAAGAATCCACAAAAATGCTTGGGTTTGAGTCTTCGCATTTTTCTTTTCTCAAATGGAATATTTGAGGGTCAAACACAATCTAGCCCTTTCTGAGTGTGGGGACACAGAACTCCACAGTCTCTCCATTTACAATAAAGTTCTAATTTCCCGAGGCTCTTCTCCAAGTGGGTAGACAAGAAAACAGCAGGGAGATTCAGCTCTGGATATAACTGTTAATCTTCTCCTCCCCAAAACATGACGAAGACAGACAAGTGGCCTTGTTCTCCTTGTAGGAGAAAGGGGAACTTGAATGGTTCCCCGGCTGCTGTGCCTGGTGGTGGCCAGCTCCTGTGGTTTCCCGACTGGACTCCACGTGTGGTGGTGCAGGAGATGAGGTGGGCGCTGTGACAGCTCGGTTCCCAGACCTGACGCAGGAGTTAGCTTCTCAGGTTGCGGTCACAAGGACCTGGGCTATTGTGATCCTGACTCAACAAGGCAAAGTACCATGGAAAGGATAAGCTGCCTTATCGTGCAAGCCATGAACTTTCATTCTGGCCCCAGACCCACTGCACATACAGCACAGGCCTGTGTCTTCCTGCGTGTTATCTGGTGTCACGCCGCACCCCCCCACCCAAAGTCCATGACAAGTCAGAGCTCGCTGGGTTGTGGTTGGAAGACTGGGGCCTTTCCAGGGGCATTCCAACTTTCGACAAGCTTGCTGGCAAGATCCCAAGTCTCCTTGTCACCCACTGACCATCAGCAACTGGGCAGAATCATTCCTGCACCAGGTCAGTAGGGAACCCAAAACAGAAAAAATTTCAAGCATCCAACGGTTAACTTTAAGAAAAAGGTGTTATATAAAAGATAGTTGCTGGTACTTATCGCTCTGTTATTATCATTCCCCGGCATTACCGCTAACCATCATCGTTAGGGAGATGGTCCCTTACAATATCCCTCAACACCCTGATACCAAAGGAGGCACCATATATTTCATTGCCTAGAACCATCTAGAAAGGAATATTGTAATGGTTTCTATTATACACAAAAACCTCACTTCTACAAGAGAACGCCCACTTTGCAGAGTGTTTTAAATTTTAGACCATATGCATTATCCCATTTGATTCTATAGCAATTTTCACATTATATGAAAAAGTGAGATCTAAAATACTTTACCGACCAGGTCAAGAAATAGCATGTGCAGTCTGTCATGTGACTGCCAGTCTGTGAGTCCCAAAGCCCAGGCTATGGGGAACCTTGTTTGAGAAAGTATGACCTGTGTGAGTGGTATCTGTGAGTGATATACCCGAACAGTCCATTTCCATACCTATTCTGCCCTTACAGACTGCACTGGGGGGTGGAGTTACTGAGATCACTGACCTCTGCGACCATATTAGATGATTATTTCCCCAAGGGCAATCTTTTGTTGGGGGTCAGAGCCCTCATGCAATATTCCAACATTCAAGTGCTGGTCAGGTGTATAGTGTACTTAGTACTTGTCATTTCCGGACCACCTGGGCCTGCACTTACCCAAACTGAGCTTTGAAGGCCACTGCAGTCCACAGTGGACACCCCATGGCCAATGAGAATTGAGTAGGGGTAAGGGAAGGTGGCTCAGGAGAGAGGCAGTGTCCCAAGAGAGCTGGTGCTGAGGACAGTACCATGAGAACTGCCCCAGGGAGGGGATCCTGCGTATATTACATAAATTTCTATAAAAATAAACTCGTAGATTAATGCAGGAACACCAAGTATGAGCATTATTGCTAAGTGTTATCACGCACAGAAGAGTTTATTTTAACCCTGACAACTGTTTACATATGTTGTAACATGGCCCCTCCTTTGCAGATACTGGCGGGTTATTCCTAGCCCAGTAAATGAGTTTGCATCGACATTTCTGCACCCTGGGATGCAGGGCTCACAAGAATGTTCAGGTCCTGAAGCCATAAACTGCCGGGGATGCCCTACCTGCGCGTGCGGTAGAACGGGCATCTCTTCAGCGGGACCTTGGCCACGTGCTCCTGCAGGCCCACGAACAGGACGCTCTGGCTGTGAAGGATCTGCAGGCTCCGGATGGGCTGTCCCCGCCGCTCGGGAAAGAGCTCGATCTCTTCCAGCAAACAGCTGCCAGCAGCCGGGGCCAGGGGCGCCCGCACTTTTTTAATGGTGCCGTAATCTGGGAGGGCAATGAGGGAGGAAAAAAGCAAAACAAGGTGAGCAGGTCTCACCAGTCACTCCTCCCCTAAGCAGCCGTGCTCCTCCAGCCTGGCTGCACACAGGATCATCTGAGGGGCTTTTACAAATGCCAACACCCGTATCCCACCCCAGGCCTGTTCAGTGGTCAGTGCTGGAGGTGGGGCAGGTGCCAGCAGCGGGTACAAGGCTAGCAAGCAGCTGGTGACGAGAACCTCTCAGCCACCATATGCCTCACCCAGTTCCAAGTGCAGACACCTGGGGCTCAGGAAAGCTTCCTGAGGTTCCAAGTAGCCAGCTACAGCTCCATCCCATTAGAGGACTCTGCAGGAGATTATCCTGGATTCCTAGCATCAGAGAGAGGTGCTGACCTTGTCACCCAGCCAGGACAGACACCACATGATGGGATGGACAATCACAGATATGCAGGACAGCAAGGAACACACCTTTTCCTTCTTGCTTTATAAGTTCATCCTTTGCTGTCTCTCTTCCTCCTCTGTCTAGAAAGCCCCTTTCCTCTTTCTCTTGAATGCGTGTTCTTTGGGATGCCCTTCTCTGTCTCAAAGTCCCCAATTCTTCTCTCCCGTACAAGGGAACGTCTGTTCCCAGCCTGGTCTCTTCCCTGCCCAGGTTTTCTGCTCACTGTGTGTTTGTGCTCACCTACTCATAAAAGCATGGCTCTGAGTATGGCCTCAACCAGGCATCTCCCTGGACTGGCTGTGAAGAGCACGGAGAAGTGTCCTTTCAGCCAGGGAGAGGCACAGCATGGCCAATGCCATGTGTCAGAGACACAGACCCAAAGCACACACTAATGCTGTCGGTGCACTAGGGTGAGGCCCTTGCTGTCAGCCTATAAGCCCAGGGCAAGACACCAACCCACTAGGAGCACCTCCTGAAGCCATCATCAGGCTCCTCTAATCAACCCAGCAGAATCCTGATTTTTCAAACCATTATAATTCTCATCCCGCACATACAGAGAATGAGGCCAGGGAGTTATTCCAAAACCAGAATTAAATCAAGAACCTTTGGCTTCAAGGCTTCCTATCAATCCATACATCTCAAGAAGACTTTGGACAGGAATATGTTTCAGTTTTCCATGCCCAATGGAAGTCCTCAGAGACTTAGAATGCTTCATTTCAAGAGAAAAATACACGTGGAGACGTATATTATCCTGAATTTATTTCACAAAGTATACCGGAAGCACATCTCCAGGGAATCCTTATTGATTATGAATCGACTTCATCATAATGTGTGCGGTATTAGTAAAGCATTGCCTAATTTTCTCTCCAGCTGCCTGGGTAACTGTCTTAGTTTTGAGATAGTTCAGACATAAACAGAATGACGCTATATACTGGGAAGACAAGAAATGTAGGGGCTGTCTTGGAGGAAAGTGTGTGTGTGTGTGTGTGTGTGAGAGAGAGAGAGAGGGAGAGAGAGACAGACAGACAGACAGAGAGGCAGCCTATACAGCAGGCAGCAGACATTCTAACAAATGAACATCTCACAGATTGAAGTGTGCAAGAAAATGTGTATGTCTTCACTACAAAAGTCAACTGAATTTGGACTTGGTGACCACAGCTCCCAGCTGGTGGGAAATTCAACTTCAGTGATTCGGGGGTCCCCCTCTGCTCAAAGAGCCAAGCATCCACAAGTGGGCATAACATCAAGCCATGACGGGGACAAGATAGGAGCTTCAGGGAAGGTGACTTCAGGGCAGATGTCACAACTGCAACACCCTGAGAGGAGGTCTGCCCCAGCGGACGGAAGTGCCAGCACAGAGGCCCCGGCCACTCTTTGGAAGGCCCTTCAAAGATGTCTCTGTGACAACAGAAGACATCGTCAGAGCCAGGGGACAGGACCGGGAACCAGGGACTGCCACCACCCTGTGGGCAGAGAGGCTCATAGGAGCCCTTAACTGAGAGACCCTTGCAATGAAACAAGGTCATTTTAAATTTGTTTTTTTTTTAAGATTTTATTTATTTGTCAGAGACAGAGGGAGAGAGAGCGAGCGAGCACAGGCAGACAGAGAGGCAGGCAGAAGCAGAGGGAGAAGCAGGCTCCCTGCCAAGCAAGGAGCCCGATGTGGGACTCGATCCCAGGACCCTGGGACCATGACCTGAGGCGAAGGCAGCTGCTTAACCAACTGAGCCACCCAGGCATCCCGAAACAAGGACATTTTAGAGCGATACCAGGATGAGTGTGGGGACAGGGTGGGGACGGGGCAGATGGAGTCCAGTAGGAAAGTCGTCATCTTTGGACTACTGACACACAAGAGTCATGGGAAATGTGGATTACAGAACAAAGTGCTCTTCAACAGTTGAATAAAGACCTTGAAGTTTATTATTTATATTATTTATCGATGTTTGTTATTTATTGCTGACGGACTGCTAGTCTGAGAGGCCCACCCAAATGAATAATAGTTCAACTGTCGACATGCTTACAAGCACCTCAAATTATTAGACAACCACAGGGAAAAACAAATTTTAAGAGATGTTTAAGGACTTGATTTAAAGGAATAGCCATCACTTGTCAAAACATTTCATTTTTTTTTTTTTAAGATTTCATTTATTTATTTGACAGAGGGAGAGAGCAGAAGCAGGGGGAGTGGCAGGCAGAGGAAGAGGGAGAAACAGACTCCCTGATGAGCAGGGAACCTGACACGGGGCTTGATCTCAGAACCCTGGGATCATGACCTGACCTCAGTTTAACCCACTGAGCCACCCAGGTGCCCCTGGTCAAAACATTTCAATGCATATTTCTGCACGTGGTGTATCGCTTTCTAGCAGATGGGATCAAACCCAACCATGGGGCTGAGCACCTCAGACAACAGAACTTAGTGTGATCCATGGGCTTGTCCACCGTCTGTGCCTCTGCTGGGACTCCCCCACTCTATCCAGATTCTTGTTAAGCAAGGAGCTTCTTGAAGCTCCCCCTGCCTTTGGTGCCGGGATGAGCCCACGTGGACCTGAGTTGACCTTGCAGGAACCTCTGTTTCAGTGAAGTTTTTCTTTCCCCGGTCCCTGCTTTGTTCTCATTCTGATCACACCCTGCTGCCTTGATGGAGTGCACCTTCCTCAGCTGGATGCTTCCAGAAGACTCGCTCTACTCCCCTGTGTCTGAAGTGAGCGTCAGGACCCGCAAGTCACCACGCCACAGACCTTGTACGTGAGATGCTACCATGGTCCCAAGTCTCCCGAGAACTCCCTCCCACCTCCATCTCTCCGCGTGCTGGGCACAAGGGCACCCACAGCTCCACGAGCCCGAGAGGCCCCAGCCTTGCACATACAGGCTCTCTGCCCAGAGGGGCCACCCGGCCACCTTCCTCAGACTGCTGTCCTTGTGTCCTTGCTCTGACAGCCATGGGGGCTTCCCTGTGCCCCTCTGCACACCCTCAGGTAGATGCTTCCTCCCAGGGTGTATGTGAAGCCCAGGTCAGGGCGTTCGTTCACTGTTTGTCTCTCACTCCTGCTCCCTGCCCTCTCTTGGGGGCACAGTTAGGTCTTGTTCTTTTTCTCTCCAGGGCCACTTACTTTTCTTTACATTAAAAAAAATTTTTTTTAAAGATTTGATTTATTTGAGAGAGAGAGAGCATAAGCAGGGAGTGGGGAGGGGCAAAGGGAGAGGGAGAAGCAGCCTCCCTGCCTATCAGGGAGCCCAGCGTGACCTGACCTGATCCCGAGATCCTGACCTGAGCCACAGGCAGATGTTTGGCTGACTGAGCCACCCAGGCTTCTTTTCATTTTTTAAATGAGTGACTGAGTATCATAGTTGTAGTCCAAAAAAAAATTTTTTTAAATTGAGTCATGGAACACTGTGTACGTTTAAGGCCCGCTGCATATTGATCTGCCACATTTATCCCCGGAGATATGAGTACCCTGTAGCACACTGACAGCTGACACTTCTCCCTGTCACATCATTTTGCTACAAACAGATGCATTTTGAACTGCAAACTACTCCTGGAATTCTGAGGGATCTATCTCTCCTTGGAGTACATCAAAACAAAGAAAAAGAAAGCTTAGGTCATCCTGTGTTTCAGAAAAGAGAAGGGACGGGTTGAAGGAGCAACATTCCCGAATCCCATGACACTGACATGACATCACTCTTTTAAGCATTTTCAGCAGAGACTCTAGAACTCCCAGTAGCTGCCACTGGCCCGGTAGGCGGCCAACCGACCTTCCATGCTCCCTCAAGTTCCAGTGGAATATTCTCTCCTCATCACTCGACACACGGCGGAAGCTCTTGCTCTGGAACAAGCATCTGGAAGAGGCATTTGTCTCTTTCTGGGGCAGAGGCTGGCCCGGCCCGTAAAACCGATGAGGGGCAAACATCGATTTTGTTCAAAAAACAGTGGCACCCTGGTCGCTCCCAGAGAGCACTTAATTTGTTGTTGTTGCTTCCCCCCTATAACATGTATTAGAGTTTAATTACTCGTTTACTTGTTTTGTGGCTTCTGTGCTGGACCAAAGCACCATGGGGGGCAGACACTAGGTCACTCCCGTGCTCTGATGTAGGCAGAGTGGCTGCTGCTACGGCCTGTGGAGAGTAATAAACACGCTGGGTGAGAAACTCACCGACAAGTGCGGACAAAAGTGTGGAAAGAAGGAACGGGAACATCATTATTATCTGTGCGTTGGCTAGAAAAAGTCCCGGTTAATATTCAGTCAGCGTGAAGGCGAAACAAGAAACATTATTTCCCCAAACGCAGAGATGTCAGCGGAAGTGTCATACGCAAACCAGGAACAGAGAAAATCATTTTAATTGGTTTCATCTGATAAAATATTAACTCTGAAAATTTGCCATTAAAAATAAAAGCATATGTACCTCCCCAAAACCAAAAATTCAATACTCTACTCAAAGTGACTTGCAGGGAAGGGATTAAAAAAAAATATGCCAGTATCAAAAGTTCAGAAATAATAGAAGTAAAAGCAATGACTCATCGAGGTAGCAATCCGTAAACGTTTACTGTGCACACGGCGAAGGGCAGCAGGAGCCCAGAGCACTTGGACCATCGCGCGGAAGATGGCTTGGGGTTTCTGTTTTACAAAGTCAGAGACTTTATTCTTCACGGTGACCGGTTATAATACTAGAATTTTCTTAAATAATAGGCAATTGGTTAAGGGTTGCCTCATATCAACCTTGGCACACAGCTCAAGTTTTTCTTATGATTTTCAGAGGCATAAGCAAGAAACGACCCAGGTCAAGTTAGCCTCGCAGAAGAAGCAGATTATGTTTTGTTTGTATGACGAACCTAGCTTTGTCCGCTCAGGGACTTTTCAAGATTAGTTTCCATTTGTTTTGGGGGGATTCTTTGTTTGTTTCATTTTTTTATTTGTTTTTAACACAAGAAGTGCTTAGAACTTTCTCAACTGTTCTTTAAAATTCTGATGATTCACAAGAAAAGAAGAACTTGGCACTTTCTGTCAACTGTGGGTCAGGTCCCCGAGGAGCTAACACAGACGCAGGAATGGCCCTGCTTTGGCGCAAACGCTCATAACAGTTGCTTTTTTTAAAAAGTGCCAACTACAAAGTCTGTCGTAGACACAAATTTGAGAGTCATTTTGATAGCTTGTCTCCCTGATTGAAAGCCAGGTGCATCGTGGGAGAGACAGAGCTACTGTGAGATCTTTAAGATCAATCCAAGCTGATGGTATGGCTGTTAGTACTTGAAAGACATGAATAGCCATAATCACATGGAAATTCCATTCTCTATTATACTGAGTAACTTACACTGGCCTCATTTCAGCAGGACAAATAGTATGTTTATATCAAAGGAAGTTACCAGATTAAACAAAGGCTGCCCACTTAAATTTAAATTTTAGATAAACCATGAATAATTATTTTGGTAGTCGTATGTCCTACTCAGTAGTATTTGTATTTATCTGAAATGGAAATTTAATTGGATATCCTGTGTTTTATTTGTTAAATCTGGCAACCTTATTACACCCACATTTCATCTGATCATCTCAGCAAGCTAGTTAAGATGTAGCGAACACACCTCACCCTTAATAAGCACGGGTTTGATCTGAGCAGGTTCACTTACATGTGGATTTTTTTTAATAACCACAGTAAGATACTGTAAATGTATTTTCTCTTCCTTATGACTTTCATTTTTTAAAGATTTTATTTATTTAGTGGAGAGAAGGAGGGAGGGAGAGGACAAGCAGGGGGAGCAGCAGAGGGGGAGGGGGAGGCAGGCTCCCCGCTGAGCAGAGAGCCTGATGCCAGGCTTGATCCCAGGACCCTGAGATCATGACCTGAGCCAAAGGCAGATGCTTAACCCACTGAGCCACAGAGGTGCCTCCCTTATGATTTTCTTAATAATGTTTTCTTTCCTCTGCCCCACTTTATTGTAAGAATACAATGTATCTTACATCTAACACAGAGTATGTGTTAATGACTGTCATCATTGGCAAGACTTCCAGTCCAAGGTAGGATCTAAGTAGTGAGGTTTGTGGGAAGGCAAGAGTCATATGCAGGCTGTCAAATGCACAGGGTGTGGGTGCCCTTAGCTCCCTGTTACCCAAGGGTCAAGTGTCCGTGCATGATTATTCTTACTTCATTGAGTTTCAGAAGTAGAACTGATAAGGGTTTTTTTTTTTTTAAGATTTTATTTATTTATTTGACAGACAGAGATCACAAGTAGGCAGAGAGGCAGGCAGAGAGAGGGAGAAGCAGGATCCCCACTGAGCAGAGAGCCTGATGCGGAGCTCGATCCCAGGACCCTGGGATCATGACCTCAGCCGAAGGCAGAAGCTTTAACCCACTGAGCCACCCAGGTGCCCTGAGAACTGATAAGTCTTTCTGATAAGGTGCACTTTCTTGTAAGGGATCCAGACATCTAATGAACAGGGATCAAAGACTGTAACCAGGAATTCCAAAGTAAATGTTAATTCAAAGCTATTGTTGAGAAAGCAGTGTCTTGAGTAGGAAGAGGTAAGCTTTAAGGAGATTGAGGCATTCTCTTTTATTCCATGAACTCAGCTATAAGTCATAAAACTTAAGCAGTTGGGGATAACATTCTGATCCAATGGGAGTTGCCATCGGATGCCCACAGGAAGGACATGCACAGGAGGCCTCTGCTTCGGGAGGCACCTGCTTCGGGGGGCACGTGTTCCCCTGGTCACTGGGACCACACTAACATCTCTTACGGACCACGATGTAGGCACACAGTAGGGCAAACACGATGACTGACGTCCCTGCGCCTGTATACCATCTGTCTAGTGAGGCGCAAGGGCCAAACTCACATACGTGCCTGAAGATGAGCAGAAGTGCCACAGACACTCAGAAGGTGGTATTTCTGGGAATCAGAGCGACAACTACTGCATGAAACGAGGACATGCAAGCACTGTCACCAGACCTGACTCCACACAAGTACGGGGCTTTACTAACACGCCTGCCAGTGGTAAGAAAACCCTCTAGGGCCCAAGTCATCAGAATGCACATCCAAACAGTCTGGATACTGATTTCTGTGGGTGACTGATGATATCACTGAAGACCAGAAGTGACTCTGACGGCAGGTAGAAAACACAAGACGTAAAACTGGAGGATTGTGATCACGGAGATACTCCTTTCAACCTCAATACTCCGAGCCTTAGGAAAATGACCAAAGGAAAAAGCGAAGGTTGTAAAGAAAATGGTTTCAAATGTGGAACATCTTCACATGAAGGAGTCATCTATTTAATTTTGAAATGAATGAGGGACCGCTGGGGGAAAATATTTATGAAAAACTTCTCAGAAGACTGGAGCATTACTGGAGAAGGACATAAGGAAATTCCCCCAGAGAAGGACAGACCCAAGAAATAATCCATGAAACCCCAAATCTTGCCCCCCCCGACAAACCTCCACCCTACAGGAAAATGTTCTACAGCAGGTGAGGTATTGAGCACTTCACGGGAAGAGTAAATGAAATGAGAACAAAAATGAACAAAGATAAATGTGGTTTTCAGTAGTAAAAAAGCAAGTATTTTGCCTTCAGTGAAAAAAAAGTATTTTTAGAATACAGTGTGGTGGTAACAAGAGCTTCCAGGACAAATTCCTACCACGTTTCCTGGGACCAAGATAACTTGCTCATGGCCCCTGGGGAAGCAGCAACAATGATTAAAATCCACGAAAGCTTCGAGAGCACATATGCCTACAGGTGGGGACTGAGAGAGGTTGTCTGCCAACACCATCCAAGAGAAATGTATTACAATCCACGTAATTCTAAATTTTTCTAGTGTCTACATTTAAAAAGGAAAAACAAACAGGGAAATGGGTGAATTGATTTTTATTATCAATTTTTATTTCACCCACTGTATCCAAAATATTATAAGATGTAAAATTATCGCATGTAATTAATATAATATGGAGATGTTTTGCCTCATTTTAGGCTAAGTCTTGAAAATCCAGCTTTATTTCAGACCAGCCACATTTGAGGCGTCCAGGAGGCCCCCGAGGCTACAGCTGTGGTACTGGACAGGCTGGAGATGCACGGAGCTGTCCTTGGTGCTGCCCGAGGCAGCCAGGTGGACACCTGTTCCCCCAAACAGGCGTTAAGTTCATCCTCATGAACTTCATGAACTGTCCACTTCACCCATAGCATGACTAGCTTCACCGGACGGCCTTACACATTTGAAATCTGCCATATGAGTTCCCTTAAATAAAGGGGTCCCCTCCACACCACACCCGTGTACTAGTCTAACTGCTTCCTGTTGCAGGTAAGATAACCCAGATCTCTAAAGGTTAATAGCTCACAATTAGCTAGCTAGGGAAGAAAGCCCTGGGACTAAACCTGGCCCCACTCCTCATCTCCCCACCTGGCTTTGCCTGCTGACAGTCTATCCAAGAGCAAGTGACAGATGTCCTGTGAGAGAGAATTCAATCATTGTCAGATCATTGCAGAAACTTATGGGTTGCCACAAAGCAATCATAACCATTAGAGAAGGTTCCTTCCTGTTCTTTGTCTGCTCTGTAGAGTTTTCATTCTAACGAGGGCTCAAGCTAGTCCCTACTCTTGGGTGGAGTGTAGTTTATGAGAAAAGTATCACTTTTCTGAAAAAACATATGATCCTGGGGACCTCCCAGACAGAAAAGTTGTGGGTGACATGACTGATATTTTACCATCCAATCAATAGTCACAGCTAACATGAACAACAACAAAAAAAAACAAAAAAACCACAATTAAGCTAACAAGGAAAGAGTAGTACAGGTGTGCAGCTTGATGTACAAATAGGAAAATACAGACCACCTTCACTTTCCTAATTCAGTTCATTTTCTGAAACTAAAAAGACAAGTCCATAGAGAAAATATGAGAGACCCCATTGGAAGGGCCACCTGTAACTGCCAATGGTCTATCATCATTATGTTTTCTTTTTTTCTTTTTAAAGATTTTATTTATTTGAGAGAGAGAGAGAGAGAGCATGATATGGGAGAGGGTCAGAGGGAAAAGCAGATTCCTCACGGAGCAGGGAGCCAATCTTGAGACTCTGAAATCATGACCTGAGCTGAAGGCAGTAGCTTAATCAGCTGAGCCACCCAGGCACCTGTATTATCGTGTTCTCTGAATTAAAATTCTAAACGGTCCCAGGACATTAGAGAAGGAGGGGACATAAAACATTATTTTGAATTTTTCAGCAAGGAAAGCAAAGCCCAGAAAGGTTAATAAGTGTCAAAGTTCTTGGGCAAGAATTTAGATCCTCTTCTTCCCAATCAAGTGCTGGTTATTTCTGTTTTAAAAGTATGGAAGGGGCGGGACGCCTGGGTGGTTCAGTGAGTTAAAGCCTCTGCCTTCGGCTCAGGTCACGATCTCAGGGTCCTGGAATCGAGCCCCCCATCAGGCTTTCTGCTCAGCAGGGAGCCTGCTTCCTCCTCTCTCTCTCTCTCTCTGCCTGCTTGTGATCTCTGTCTGTCAAACAAATTAATAAAATCTTAAAAAAAAAAGTATGGAAGGGGTAAGATGCAATCCCTGTAAGAGTGCATCAGTATCACTACAGCTTATGAGTTCCTGAAAGGTCAGGGGGACTGATAAGGGGTGTATGAAGCGACAGTTGTTAATCAAGACAAAGATGAAGCTATGATTTATGGACATGTGCTTACCACAGAATTCACTAGACAGATAACTAATGTGTAAGTGGTGTCAGGCCCAGAATTGATCTGACTTCTCTATTAGGCTTGGGACTCTCATTTCCAAAAGCTCAGGAAGCAAACAAGAGAATAATCTGATGACAAAAATGCCTATTTCAGTGCAATCGTCAAAACAAGAGGACTTAAACTTATCTTTTAATTAATTAATTAATTAATTAATATTTTGGTAGGCTCCAAGCTCAATGTGGAGCCCAACACAGGGCCTGAACTCAGAACTCTGAGATCAAGACCTGAGCTGAGAAGCTAAGATCAAGAGTTGGATGCTTAACCCACTGAGTCACCCAGGTACCCCCAAAAGAGCAATAAAAGCAATAAAGCTTAAAAGCAAAAACAAGACCCTTAAACCACTACTGGCTGTACGTAATGTTAGCTCTACATAATGTGAACTCTATTGTTCATTATTCAGTTACTACTGGCTGAAAATTAGCCATATTTTCAACTTTGGGGACGAATAGCTAATATTTTTCTAATTTTCAGTTTTCACTTTGCTTACTAATATGGACTGAATCGTTTTAAGGAGATTCAATTTTGCATCTTGATAGAGATGGTCAAGTACAACAATCTCCCATTTGTTATGAAAGTAAGCCTTCTAATAAGATAGGGAGTATTACAGGTTAAAATGTGTCCCCTCAGAATTCATGTTGAAGTCTTAATTCCTAACACCTCAGAATATGAGTATATTTGGAGTTAGGGTCCTTAAGTAATTGACACAAAATAAGGTCCTATGGGTGGTCCCTTATCCATATGACTGGTGTCCTACAGGCTCCAAGAAGAGGAAATTAGGACACAGGCAGGTGCATCCCCATGTGGGGACACATCAGGAAGATGGCCATCTGCATACCAAAGGGAGGGGCCCCAGCAAAACAGGACTTTGCTAACACCTTGACCTTGGACTTCAACCTCCAGAAATAAGTGGAAAATAAGTTCTGTTGTTTAACCCTGCCAATCTGTGGGACTTGTGATCTTTGTCATGTAGCTCTAGCAGGCGGGTAAAGGGACTCCATGTCAAGAACCAGAAATATAAAAAAATGATTTAGTCAGCCAGATAATTTGCTTAAAGCAATTTCAAAATGAGACCATGAATTACTGTCCCGTGTTTCCTTAAGATATCAAGACTCAAATTCAAACACAAAGACACTATAAATTATAGATTTGACTCATTTTTTTTTTTACCTTGTATGATCACAGTGTAAGATTCACATTAGTAACAGCCTAGTATTTTCAAATACTGTCATTTATTTCACTTAATCCCCTATATCTATGCTCCTGAGCTAGTAAAGCAGCTGGAGATGATACACGACATGCAACATTGTGAAAAATGGATGCATTTGGATAAGCATTATAAAATAATTCATGCAGATGGGGCTGTTGCTCGCGACCTTTATGCTAATGGCTCTGCTGCTCTTTGGGGGAAACATCGGAGAAAACCGAGTGAGCACTCAAGAGTGAACTGTCAGGGATCTGAGGAAAAGGTCGCTGATTAGAACGAATTTCTTTTTGGAGGGATTCTGGAATTTTAGTCTCACCGAAATTTCAGAAGTTTATGAAAACAGATCTCTCTCTCTCTCTCTCTCTCTCTCTCTTTTGGAAAGAAGGCAGGAAGGAAGAAGGGAGGGAGAGAGGGAAGGAAAAAAGAAACATGGTCAGCTCAATGTAACAGTTACTATTGCTAAAGCCTGGACAATGAAACAATTAAGCTTAAACAATACTTAAAGAAAAATTCCTTATGCTCTATATGTGAAGTGGCTTTAATTCGATGAACTTGAGAACCCTGAACAATGAAAAGAGACCCAGGAAATGGATTCTTCTTAAGAAGAGGAGCTGTGGGGGCGCCTGGGAGGCTCAGTGGGTTAAAGCCTCTGCCTTTGGCTTGGGTCATGATCCCAGGGTCCTGGGATTGAGCCCTACATCGGGCTCTCTGCTCAGCAGGGAGTCTGCTTTCCTCTCTCTCTCTCTCTGCCTGCCTCTCTGCCTACTTGTGATCTCTGTCAAATTAATAAATAAAATAATAAAAAGAAGAAGAAGAAGAAGGCAGTCTGTCTCTTAGAAAAAAGAACAGGAGCTGTAAGCACTTCCAAAGCACACAATAAATATGTATTTCCTCTAAGGTGCAATAAAAAACTTAAGAGGGTATGTGACTCAATCTCACAAAACAAACTGAGGGTTGCTGGGGGGAGGGGGTTTGGGAGAAGGGGGTGGGATTATGGACATTGGGGAGGGTATGTGCTTTGGTGAGTGCTGTGAAGTGTGTAAACCTGGTGATTCACAGACCTGTACCCCTGGGGATAAAAATATATGTTTATAAAAAATAAAAAATTATTAAAAAAAAAAACATAAGAGGGTAGAGCTGTAACTGACCACATATCATACACACACACACACACACACACACACAATTTTGTGTCTTGTGAAAAAAACAGTCATAAGAAGCAAAGAAAGGGCTGGTTCAGGAAAATGTGGGACAAAGATGCAGACATTATTGCAAAGCATTGGATGTTTAAACGTAATCTTGACTTCCTTTTCCTCTTGTTATGTCTCGATGTTTCATTTTATTTTAGGAGTATTTATTATTGAGTTTACTCTGTGCTGAATCTAGTACAGAAATTAGACCCCTGAAAGAGACCCATGGCAATTCTGACAATGGTTTCCTGTGACCAGGCTGGAGACCCACTGTGGACACCAAGACCACTAACCGGGAAGACTAAATTATTTTCTTTCCAATTGTGCATTTGACTCTTTGATTCTCTGCCACTGTATCCAAGAAGCATTTTTAGTGTTTTGTCTCATCGACCCAGAGTTACTGCAGAGTAAAAGGAGATGTTTTGTATTTGCATCTGTTACTGTTCCAGGCATTATCAGTGAGGTAATGATGAAATGCCCTCTTCCACTCCCTGGGCAGCATGTTGCCATGGCAACAGATCATTATATAAAGTTCATCAATTCAGCTGGTCATTATCCCAAAGTAGCAGACAGCTAATATGTTATGAAAGTTCTTTCTTTTAACTCCTAATTGGGTAAATGAATTAAACTGGCTTTGGCACTGGGAGCTCAGCATTGCACTTACATAAATAAGAGGGAATTAAAAGGGGAAAACAGGTCATCATGGTTACTATATGCTCAAAATGGACATTTAATCAACTCAGTTTATCAGATTCAACTAATGGCTCCTCCCCTCAAAAAAAAAAAAAAGAATATGTTAGTCTGTTTAAGTGTCTTAGTCATAAATTGCATACAACATCAGTTGATCCCAAAGTATTATTTTAAACCATATTATCCCATCCTGGCCCTTGGTATAGAAGTTCCAGGGAGGCAGGGCTTGGGGGAGGTAACGTGGCTTGTTCACCGTGATCTCACTGGCACCTGGAATGGTGTCTGGTATACAGCAGGTGCTCAAGCTGAGCACAGGGTTCAGAGTGTGGATTCTGGGGCCCAATGGCCCAGCTTAGACACCCAATTCCCACACTTACAGGCTACGTGGCCAAGAGCAGGCTGGTCACACCTCTGTCTCCATCACCCAGGGGTCTAGCTCTCAAGTTAGTGGACACACAATGAGCTCCTCTAAGCAGAGGGCTTGGCCAGTGCCTGGCACAGAGAGCACCTCCTAAGGACCCATTGTTATTCTTTTCTTGCTACTTCTAGCTTATGGCCTATACGCCCTATCCAGTCCTGCCTAAAATGTGCGGCCAGCTGCCTCTGTCAGCTCTCGCCCACCCGAAGCTGGACGGGAGACACTACCTTTGTCCCCAACACCCTCTACTGCCTTACAAAAAAACCATACCAAACCAAACACTCCTTTAAGCATGCAAAATCAGAAGCTGATGCTTTTAGGAAGTTTATCACTGGAGTTTCCTGTGAATAAAAACAGGATTACAATTAAAATGAGAGCAATCAGTCGAGCCCTCTGGGTGTTCTCTCCAAGCTCTCATCTGACCATACCACTTGCATCTGACTCTCATCGTTCTGCTAAGGAGGCAATTCAAGCTTCTAGAAGGAGATTACTTGCCTTGGATTTATTGTATCTAAATTACACAACAGCCACCTACTTGGCAGAGCATGCAGCCCTTCCCTGACAGTCACCGGGCAGGAACAGAGTCTAAATCAGCCTCACACCCCAGTGGTGAAATTTACACCGCATCTGGTCCCATTAGTGTGAGTTGGGATGGTTGAGAAAAATCCATGCTAAGCACTTTTATACTTTTGCAACGTTAATTTAAAAGGAAAAAAAAAAAGAGCTCTCTCCTCAATGGAATAAGAAAATGATTTTGTCGTTCTTCTGAACTGCTACATTTTAATTATGGATAAGTGGCTTGTGCTCCAAGCTCTTTGATAGCTGCCATATTCACGTGCTTCCCTCAGGCAGGAGGTGATCCATTCCTCCGGCTTCAAAGCTGAGCCAAGATCTCTACTACTGACCCAAACCTTTCTCTTCAGCTTCAAAAAATGATTTCCAACTACCAGAGCGTCCACACACAACAGGAATATAGCATATTCGAAATTGGGCTATGTCTGCTCCCCTTGAGCTCAAATCTGTCCATGCATCTGAAATCCTGAATTCATTTGTTAGGATAAAATTTTCAGTGTGATACATCCTACCTCTTAGCTTTGTCTTTCCTGTCTCTCCGCCCACAACTCCAACGAATTTAAATTTCTCACCTCTCCAACACCCCCTGTCTTTCTAAGTCTTCCATATTCTGTACCTTCTTTTAGGAAGATCCACCCGTCCTTTCCCACCAGGCCACCATCTCCCCATCTTCCAAGATACGCTGGTAACACGTGAGCAACACATTGGGCACAGACAGGACTCTGTGAGCCCAAGACCAGGCACTTCTTCACAGAAGTTACAGGCATGACAGTGGGATCTGAAATAAGGAATCAAAGATCTGAGGGGCAGGACAGCCCCAGCTGGACCCACCGGGCAATGTCCCTGTGCAGGGAAAGAGGCTCCCACTGGAGCACTTCCGAGACGACAGGCCCCACAGCAACGGGCAGCTTCCCGAGCCCTGCAGCACTCTGGCTTCCATGCTGACTTCCCATCGTGCCTCCCTAAACCTTCCATGGGTTTAGTTTGTGATCACTGTGGCATCCCAGCCAGTTCTTACTCGTGCAGAAGGCAAATTAAGAGTCTTACAAAATTCACTCTTTTTCCGTAACTAGGATCGGAATATCTGAGGGACAACCCAAACCTGACACCAGTGATACATCGTCCAACCACGAAGGCCATGGTGAGGGTCCCAACCCCACAGCAGGAGACAGAACCGGGAGTGCGGAGCAACTTGGTGTCTGGAGACAGAGCAGGACCAACCACAGGGCACGCGAGCAGTCCCCTGATTCCTGGGAGGGGAATGCATCAGAGGAGGCAGGACAGAACTCAGACACTGGAGAAAAGACAGGAACCTCGCTCAGGAGAGATGTCAAAGGCTCTGTCACTAAAACTAGGCGAGAGGACAGAGCCCAGCCAGGGTGTGCTGAACTGGCAAGGAGCCTGCACCCTCCTGCTCCCAGCATGCTCTGTGCCCAAGGCCAGGATGGAACCAGAGGAAGCCACAGGTGCAGGTTAAGAACCTGCCTTTGAAAGTTAGAGATTCCTGAAGATAAGCTGCCCGGAGAATGACCACAGGTCAGCAATTCAATAAAGACCAAGATAGCTGGCTCTTAGCCAGGCCATTCAGAAATAATTAATGCTGCCCACAAGTATTTTTAAAAAATGCCACCATTGTATAATCAATAAAATTTTTAAATGAAAGAAAAAAATTGTTTAACTCAAAAAGCAGCAACTCATTATGAAGATTGCCTTTAAAGACCCAATTTATCAAAGACAAGTCAAGGCCACTATTTTTCACATTGAACCAGTGTTCTTTTGCTAAGGACAAGGTCAGATTTTAAAAATTAATTAAGTGATCATAACAACGAGGACCATAATGAAGCTTCTTACCCTTATAATTAATCTTAGAGATCACTTTCAATACTAAGGGTAGATTTTTTTATTATTTCAAAATCCCATAAATGTATTTGAGTATTTAGACAATTAATTATTAGATTTTTTTTTTTGATTACTGGCACACATTTATGAAAATGGAGTCCTCTAAAACCTTTTCTCTGTTCTAAGAGTGTGAAAACCATCTTCTACTCAGGGTTATTTATTTATTTATTTTTTAAGATTTACTTTTTTATTTTGAGGTACAGAGAGCAAGAGAGCGGTCCAGCAGGAGGGGCAGCGGAAGAGGGAGAGAAATTCAAGCAGACTCTGTGCTGAGCATGGAGCCCCACTCGGGGCTCGATCCCATGACCTTGAGATCGTGACCCCAGCGGAAACCGAGTTGGTCGCTTAAAAGTTCGTGCCTCCAGGTGGTTCCATTCAGGGCCATTTGAAGGGACGTCCGCTGACCGCTGAAAACTCTCAGTGTTTCAGCCTCACATGGTCACAAAGCTGCTCAGATGTTTTCTAGCTAAAGAAACACATTTTCCTGGAGCAAATTCTCCCTTCCTTTCTTTCAACTCAAGTCTAATCCCTCAAAAAAACAAATCACATATGCCATCAGTATCTTTATACCCAGCGGGAACACAAGAGTTAGACTAAAACAGATTACAAGAGCCACTCTCCCGGACCATGTTTTAATCTCAAAATGAGATTTCAGAATTTTCAAATTGAGTTAAGTTTTAAATTTCAAACTGAGTTAAGTTTCTGCAGTCTTCAGAAATCCAAAACGTGATGATAATTATCCCCTTGGTCAGAAAATTAACTAATTTGCATTGAAGGCTCCTAAAGGGTGAGATAGAACCAAAAGCTCAGAGTTTTTTTCCTGTCATATTTGGGGTTAAAATAATGACAGTGGGCTTGGATAAAGAGAAGGATAGCTGGACGGACAGAGGGACAGAAGGTTTCCTACTTTCCATCTGCCTGCAAATTCGGCAATCGCTTAGCATACCGTAAGGTCAGCCAATGCAAAACAAGGGAAGGAACTTTTACTTCACATTGATTTTTCTTTGGTCTACATGTGTAAGCACCTACAGAATTTTAATTTCAGGTATTCTTGATTTGGGGGTTGGTTAGGTGCAGGCTGTCTCAATCCTTCACAGAAGGTTTCATCAGTAAAAGTCATGTCCTCAACTTCTCCAAGCAGATACTTAATTAAGTCAGATTTGTATCAGGTCAGGGTGGCATTTCCCACAGAGGACATTAGCTTGGAAACTCATGCCATTCTTAACACCATGAGAATTGTACACTTCCTGAATAAGAACCCCTGCCACATCTTTTTGTATGGGCAATTCTATGGAAAGACCATAAAACACCCTATTTAAGGAACATCAATGAGGCTATCTCTGTTTCAAAAGGAAAGAGGGGTGGAAATTTTATAAGCCAACCAGTAATTCAACATTCTTTTTTTTTTTTTTAAGATTTTATTTATTTATTTGACAGACACAGGTCACAAGCAGGCAGAGAGAGAGAGAGGAGGAAGCAGGCTCCCTGCTGAGCAGAGAGCCCGATGCAGGGCTCGATCCCAGGACCCTGGGATCATGACCTGAGCTGAAGGTACAGGCTTTAACCCACTGAGCCACCCAGGTGCCCCGATTCAACAGTCTTTTAATCTGGCTGTGAAACCAGGTTATTATTTTTTTTTAAGATTTTATTTATTTATTTGACAGTGAGAGATCACAAGTAGGCAGAGAGGCAGGCAGAGAGAGAGAGGAGGAAGCAGGCTCCCTGCTGAGCAGAGATCCCGATGTGGGACTCAATCCCAGGACCCTGACATCATGACCTGAGCCGAAGGCAGCGGCTTAACCCACTGAGCCACCCAGGCGCCCCGATTCAACAGTCTTTTAATCTGGCTGTGAAACCAGGTTATTTTTTAAAAGACAAAAATGAAAAGAAATTCTTCCATTGACATCTCTGCACATGCCAAGCACTGTTTCCCTCCGCCCAGAACAGGTCTGGTTGGAGACAGGCACGCTGTCAGTATTCGCATCACCGCACTGAGCTGTTTACCCAAATCACAGTGTGCTGCGGGCGTCCTGGAGGAAGGACATGTCGGGGGCTAATTGGCCACAGCGGTCTGGGCGGGCCCACTTCCTCTAACGCATTCCAGGTGGGATCTACAGTACCAGTGGGTGCGCCCACTCCCTACGCCTGGCACTCTCTTCCCCCAGGTCTGTCAAATCCCTTTTACACGGAGGATTTTGCTATCCACATTTCCTCTCCAGAAGGCCTATTTGCAAAGAAACAATGGGGTGTGTTTTCTTCCTGTTACTCTACAGTGTAACTGCTTCTGGATGAAAGCCAATATATGATGTCACTATTAATGACCTTCTATCTAGCCGTGGAGATTGTACTTATTCCTTCCCACTCCTTCTGAATGCCTGCTGTCCGCTTTAGAATTGGATTACCCAGAGGCCAAGGCTTAACTCTGCTCAGCAGTGGCCGGTCCCCACTGCCAGGCCAGTGTCGCATCTCCAAGTTAGCAAGGAGATGCTGAGGTCAATAATGAAGAAGGCAGACATCCAAAACCAAGGCATGAACACTCCGGGGAGTGACCTGGCTGCCTGATCAGACGGGGCTCCGCTGTGGCCCGAGCAACCCACCCCCGCTCCAAGCCCCCATTACTGTGGCCAACGTCATGGTAGAGGAAATCATCACCAAAAGATTTACTCTGAAGGCAACATTCCTTTCCAGGGCCCGGAGACCACAGCACTGTGGCCAACTGAGTAGAACCTGAGTTTTCCTAGCACATAGATTCCATTTGTTAGCATAAAAGAATCAAATTATTCCCGATTTTATGGTGCTAAGAACTATTTACTTTTCTGATGTCACAGTGCAGGCAATGACCAAGTTGGGCCCGTTGAGGGCAAGTCCACCAATTATTCGAATGCCCGCCTGCAAGGGGCACATGTGGCCGAGATCTAGAATTCTGTTCCCCGCATCCTCAAAAGAATCACAAAGCCTCATCCCGGTCCTCTGGGTTCACAGAGGTCCACATCAATCCCAGAGCTGTGGACAGTCCCTTCCTGAGGGACTCCTGAATGCTCCCCAGGGGTCCTGGGACCATCAAATGTCAGAGAAGTGGCGCCCCCTGGGGGAGAGACACACCCACGTCGCCACCTGCAGGGTGACAGGAGGACTCTCCTGCCGGGGTGTGCGTTCCTGACCTCAAGTCGGGAAAAGAACATGCGTCGTGGTCCCAGTACGAAGGAAGGACAGAGGAGACAGAGAGACGGGGTGGCATACTGTTGACATCACCACTTTGCAGTTTCCACAGAGAAAGGCTTCCTCAGAGAAGTGGAGATCTGGGCATTGGGTGGACGTGACTAAAATCTCTTTGGAGTCATGACCTCACTGCCCACAGCAACGATGGCATCCTCCCCAGCCTGTTGCCGAAACAGGAGGAAGCAGGGCTGGGAACAGGAGACTGTTGTACTTAAACTCTAGTAATCGCCATGAAATCTACACGAGATATGTCAGCCACGGGCATCGTCTGGGGTTTAGATGAAAAGACGTGGTAAAGAGACACGGTTGTGTTTCTTCGTCCACAGACCACAGTGCTTTACTACCGGGGGCAACTTGCAGTCAGTGTCGACCGTGTGAACGAGCAGGAGGAAGGCAGGCACGGTCCCAGACGGCAGAAGGCTGGGAATCAGACAGCGGGCAAACGGGCCACCCCAGGTCATGAGGGCCTCCTGCCCCACATTCAGAGGAAACTGGGACATCCACTCACTTGTAGCACAGAACTCCCTCTTATCTTGTGGTTGGGAAGCTAGGCGTGAGCCCCTAAAATTATTCCAAAAACGTGTTTAAAAACAAAACGCATTACAACACAAGCATGAATGTTCCTGTGTTTCGTGAAACCAACCGATCGGTTGTTCTTATGCCATCAGAAGTGGCTTGGCATATATTAAACCTTTTCAACAGTACACTTTTCATTTTAATTGGGCCTGACATAAACTAATAGGAAGATACCAATTCTGTCCATTGAGTTCTAGTCACTGAGAAATGTCAGGGAACAGGTGAAAGCCAGGCTACGCTTGGAATTTGGTGGCGAGACCACATGCAAAGTGGCGAAGTACCCTGGGGGGATTAGCGTCCTGGGGCCGCAGTCACAGAAGACCACACTCCGGATGGCTTAAAGCAGCAGGAAGGATTTGTCTTGCAGTGCTGGTGGGTGGAGGTTGGAAAGCAAGGTATCATCAGCAGGGCTGTGCTCCCTTGGGATTCTGGGCAGAACCCTCCCTTGCCTCTTCCCAGCTTCTGGGTGGCTGTCCACCACTGGTCTTCCCAGGCTTGCAGCGGCACATTCTGGCCTCTACCCAGGTTGTCACATGTCCTTCTGTGTGTGTGTGTGTGTGTGTGTGTGTGTGTGTGTGTGTGTGCGCGCGCACGCGCGCGCGTGCGCCCTCCTCTTAAAGGGACACCAGGCCTATTGGATTAAGGGTCTACCCTACTCCAGTGTGACTTAACCTTAACTACTCACATCTTCGGAGACCCTAGTTCCAAATAAGCTCACATTCTGGGCTACTGGTGGGTTGGGACTTTAACATGTCTTCAGGGGGGACATAATCTAATCCATAAGGCCACGTCACTGGGATTTCCCACACTGCTATTATTCTCTAAAATGATTTTATCATTAGGCACAACATTTATTACATTGTATCTAATGAACTACGTCATGCTTCCGTCTAGCCTCCAGGAGGAACCCTTTACACACCGAGCGAGTTCTGGTTAGGTTTGGATTTTCAGTGTCCAGTGAGATGGACGGAATTAGGAGTGACTGCTGAAAACCTTTCCAAGACACGATCTGCACAATATTATGCTTGCTCATTCCACCTAAGTAGTTGCAAATCGATTATAAATATTAAGGGAGACAGCTATTAACAATGGTAACCCAAGTGTATCAGTGTTTGGTGGCCCCCGGGATCTCTCCAGAGTCTCCCAAGTTTTGTGTATTTCAGTCCAAGGGACTGTTGGGGCCCGCCCTGCAGTCAAGGGCCTCATCTTCCTCTCTGCATATCCCCTCTGCAGGGCTAGAGAAGGAACTGGAAGAAACTACACACAGAGGGAAAAAGTCAGGAGTGGGATTTCAGCATGCCCTAAGCCAGTTGCCAGCTGTTACTCATTTTTATTTTTAAAGATTTTATTTATTTATTTAACAGAGAGAGAGGGAGAGATCACAAGTAGGCGGAGAAGCAGGCAGAGAGAGAAGGGGGGAAGCAGGTTCCCTGCTGAGCAGAGAGCCCGATGCGGGGCTCAGTGCCAGGACCCTGGGATCATGACCTGAGCTGAAGGCAGAGGCTTTAACCCACTGAGCCCCCCAGGCGGTCCCATCAACTGTTATTCTTAAAGAAGAAATTCTAGAGTGTAAAGAACATTGTTTCTACTAGCTCATTTGGGAAGTATTACTGATTTCTGAATTTTAATAATGGTTGGTAGCAAGTAACAATAAATGTGCTGCGTTCTATATGAAAACTGTATTTGGGGGACACCTGGGTGGCTCAGTCAGTTAAGCGTCCGACTCTTGATCCTGACTCAGGTGGTGATCTCAGGGTCACGAGGTTGAGCCCCACAGTGGGCTCCATGCTGAGCCCAGAGTCTACCAGAGATTCTCTGTGTCTTTCCCCTCAGTCCCTCCCCCCTACTCATAAGCCCTTTCTCTCTCTCTCCCTAAAAATAAATAAATAAAATCTTTAAAATATATACGTATTTGGAAGAAAAGAATGGGCCGGTAGGATAAGGCCATTGGCTCTATTTTCTCCACGGTCCTCCGGGAAAAGCCACGGGAAGGCACGAGTGCTGGCGTCCCATCTGCACGGAGCTGTCTCCTTTCTGCTCCCTGGGGTTAGGGGACCCCAACTTCTGGGAGGCTTCAGAACGTCAGGCATTCAATGACCCCTTCTCCTGCTCAGTGGTCCTTCTCAGTGAGATGATTCCCTCAGTCACCGGAAACTTTGTAAAAGTCAGATTCACGAGGTCTAATCTCTGTTGAAACAGTCAAGAGCGCGCCTTCCAAAACACGGGCGTCCTTGACGGTGCAAGTACAGGCTCTACTTCGTACCTCCTGATAATCGCTGAACACAGTGGACCCCACTCGTTCCCCTTAGAAATGGCTTCTTAGCGCGGAAACCCCAGCCTCCTGCTTTCCTTCTTCACGCTTTCTTTTCTTTCCCCAAGCAAGGTTTTCTATAACTGTTTATTCTGTTGTTTTTATCTCTCTCTAAAATAGAAGCTTCTTAAGGGCAGGGAGCCTGTGGTGTTCATGGATGAAACCTCTTCAGGGAATCTGACCCCCAAATTTCCACTTCTCCCTTCTCAGAGAAGGTCGTCAGCAATAATGCAACGGCCCAAACCAAACCAGCCACAGGCTTCTGTGACTTACCTACTTCCTCAGCTCTGCGTACCTACGGCACAGGGTAAACCTCGACGTCTCTCCATGGAAACACCCAAGAGTAGTTTCTCCATTTTTTTTTTCTTTTATCTCTTCGGCAAGGAGACTCTTTGTCCTCCCATACCTGAAGTTTTGACACCGAGGACGACATCTCTGCTCCCGCAGTGCGTGCGTCGCTGAGCTTTATACCTACACGGAAGATCTGTCCCTCAGGAATCGACGTCTGCCTCTTCAGGGGCAACAGCGCCCCAGTCAAGAGTGCGTGCCTTAGTCCAACACCATCACCGCGGCCGGCTAGCCCCGCCCACCGCACCCATGGCCTCTGTCCTGGACCCTGTTTGAGAACGGAGTGGCCCTGCGTGGACCAGTCTTCATCAGGCATCGCAGTGGAACGGCGTGTCCCTATACTGACCACTTTCTCAGAATCGGTGAGACTCACGGCAAAATCACAGTAACGCTGTAGACCCAGATTGTCCCATCTCCATCCTTGGGGCTACCGCCGATCCGTTCTCTAGGAATTAGTGGCAGTCATCTTCGAAAATATTTATTGTTTCATGTTACTGTCTTTCATTCTAGAATTTCTAGTTTTACTACTAATTTTTAATCTTTTTTTGTTTGTTTTGTTTTTTTAGAGAAAGAGACCGTGCCTGTGTTAGCGGGGAGGGGGCAGAGGGGGCAGAGGGGGAAAGCCCGTCGTAAGCAGGCTCCTTGCCTAGTGCAGACTTCAATGTGGGGCTCAATCTCACAACCTTGAGCTCATGACCTAAACCCAAATAAAGAGTCCAATATTTAACTGACTGAGGCAACCAGGCACCCATTTATTATTATTATGGTTGCTGTTGTTGTTATTGTTATTACTACTACTGTTAATACCGATTGTAGATCGGAATCTGAATATCTCAACAGGAGCGTACATCTTCTTCCTCTGCCTGTGTTTACAGCCACGCAGCCCTACTGGGTTGAGTAAATTCTCTCTTACTGTGATTGCTAAGCACACAGAGCATGAAGCAGGATTAAGAGCTAATACATTATTAGGGGTACGATCCCAGGGCTGCGTGAGGGAGGGAGGAAAGGAAGCAGGGTATGCTGCACCCTAGAAACTAATGTATTAAAAAAAAAAAAAAAAGGAGGCAGGAAAGAATGGGAGGTTATGCCACGCAAGGTGCCGCCATGCGCCTTGATCCAGAACCCCAGAGAGACGTCTGCTTGGCTGCTTGCCTTGGACAGCCCATCGGAGGAAAACGAGAAAGGACATGGATTATCTTGTTTCCTCCCATGCCCTGCACCTCCCTGGTTGAAGCTCATCTCCCAGGGATGTAGGCCCCCTGCATTTCTGAGGTGCATCTCCCCGTCCCCTTTGCCCCCGTACAAGAAGCCAGATCCCAGATCCCACGCTGATGGTGCCGTCTCATCCCAGTCTGGACGTGGCAGGAGACCCTTGGCCACCAGCTGGGAGGCATCGGTTGGAAGAACCTGCAGTCCTGCCAGGAATCTACCAGCCAACTGGGGCCTGAGACATGGCAAACGGCTGAGGGCCTGGGACAAGAGACGCGGAGGACGTGCTCGGAGATCTGTTCGATGCACAGGCCTTCTCTGAGCTCTCCAAACACACTCCACTTCACCAACTCTCAGAGCCCTTGCTGCCCGTCAGGTCCTACAGGATACCTTCCTCTCACTTCATTGGAAATTAAAATGGATTCTCCTCCCGACACCCGTCTTCTCTCCATGAATTCCTTCCCGAGGCTTTTGTTCTGATTTTCTTTCCTTTGACTAGAAATCAAGGCTTTCTGTTCTTTTGTTTTTGTTTGTTTGTGTGTGTGTTTTTTTAAAAGATTTATTTATTTGACAGACAGACAGAGCGAGAGAGGGAACACAAGCAGGGGGAGTGGCAGAGGGAGAAGCAGGCTTCCCGCAGAGCAGAGAGCCTGAGGTGGGGCTCGATCCCAGAACCCTGGGATCATGACATGAGCCAAAGGCAGATGCTTAACAACTGAGCCACCCAGGTGCCCCAGGGGTTTCTGTTCTTAAGGTAAGAATCAGAGATGCCGCATCTCTGAATTCTCCCTGCACTTTCTTTCTGAAGGGAGGGTTAGCCTGGAATAAAACCCTTGAGTCATGCTTCATTTTCCTCCAATTATTATATATGTCACTTTGCTAAAAATCTGGTATTGAGATGTCCACTGCTGTATTTTGCTTTGTTTTGTTTTCCTTTCGTCCTCAGAGCTTCTCCGTCATTTGTTTGGCTGAATCGAGGCAGGAATTGGTCTTGTAAAAGACACGCCTGGTGTTCTGATGCCTGACATCTTCTCATTTGGGGGAGCGTCTGCCTGTCCCCTTTAATCCTGCTTGAGCATAATTTTCATGACTCACATTTCTTTTTCTCAGAACATTTTAGACCATGTTTCAGAGATTTATGCAGCTGGATCGTATTCTGGGGCCTCCTAACTTTTTTCCTTCTCCTGAATGCCAACGCTTTATTGATCCTTGGAATTTAAAACTTAACCTGGCTACATGCCATGTTCATTTACTCTGAATCAATATTGCTCCAGCATGGTGGGTCTTGAAATTTTCAGACTCAATCTTCCTTTATTTTGAAGAAATCATTCCTGGTAACTTTGCCTGCCCCATCAAGACCTCCAAGTCCTATTAGAGATCATTTGATTTTTTTTTTTTTTTTGCCATATTGCATGTGTGTGTGTGTGTGTGTGTGTGTATGTGTGTGTTTAGAGAGAGAGACAGTGCACACACTTGAGCAGGGGGCGGAGGCAGAAAGGGAGGAAGGAAGAGAGAGAATCCCTAGCAGGCTCCATGCCCAGCACCGAGCCCAGTGCAAGGCTCGATCTCATGACCCTGAGATCATGACCTAAGTCCAAAGTCAAGAGTCAGACACCCAACTGACTGAGCCACCCACGTGCCCCATTATATGATCTATTTTAATCATTTTGCACTAGCTTGCTGCATCTTAAACATTTTCTTCCAAATCAAGTCCCAGATGTTTTGTGAACCAGTTAGCAAATCATACCAGCAGCTACTGAAACAAATAGTCAATATATCCATTAGGCTCAGGCTGGATAGCAGATTTCATATCAGCATCACAAACAGTCAGGAACCAACCACAACGCTGTTGGTGTCCCACCACAGAGAAAGGTAAGGTACATCTGTTATAGAGAGAGTCTAGGTCAAGAAAACTATTATTTCATCCAGAACAGCATGACATGAATATGGTCCAGAAATGCCCAGCATCAAGTTCACCCGGGGACCAGATAGAAATCTCAGCATTCTGCATAATGGAGAAACCTCTCAAATTACTATGTTGTACACCTGAAACTAATGTAACATTCTTATATCAACCATGCTTCAATAAAAAAATAATAAAATAGAATTTAAAAACTAAAATAAAATTTATCATTTGTTATTAGTTCATCTCTTATTCTAAATACATATTCCTGTGTGTGTGTGTGTGTGTGTGTATAAAGTCTCAGCTCTCTGTACTATATCAGAATCCAGGTCTTACCCATTCTCGAGCTGAACAAACACTGGCTTAAAACAGTCCCGTAGAATAGTCAGAGCTGGGAATGAGGGAATAAATAGTCACGGAAAAATAAAATGGATGGTTAGTAGCGGCGGCAGAGGGTTCGAATCTCCAGGAACTGCCGCCTCAACAAGAGCAAGGGAGAATTAGGGAGCAGAAGCAGACCTATGCGGTAAAGACACACAGTCAGTTAGAGACACACCGGAATGGAGACGAAGTAAAAAGACAGTAGTACACTTCAACCTGGAAGGGATCGCGGAAACCCTGAAACTCAATGGTATTTCCAGGGAAGCGGCATGAAATAGAACCACCAAGACTATGTATGGGCAGAGCTTGAGTCACGGCCACCTGTAGGAGGCAGGCAGGAAGGATGGAGCCAGCCAAGGAGCAGCCCAGACGCAGAGGGCCAGGGAGCTGCTTTTCGCCAATCAGGCGAGAAGGAGAATTAGAGAACACATGAGCGGTCCACATGATTCTAATTTTGTCTTTGCAGGGGGAGCTGAGCAGCTGTACCGATGTGAGACTCAGTCACTTACAAAGTCTAAGTGTGCATATATATGTCTTTTATTTATTATTATTATTAATTTTATTTTAGAGTGAGAGCTAGAGTGCATTCACGAGCGGAGGTGGGGGGTTGTGAACAGAGGGAGAGGGACAAGCCAGCTCTGTGCTGAACACAGAGCCTGACACGGGGATGCATGCCAGGACCCCGAGATCATGACCTGAGTGGAAATCAAGAGTCAGATACTGAACCAGCTGAGCCACCCAGGCGTCCCCAGGCATAAATACTCGAAAGGTATTACCGTTTGCCATTTTGCCTCTTGCTCTGAGAAGACCTTCAGAAAAATAGCTCATCAAACAGCAGCACAGTCGCGGCCCAGATAATAAGCCTAGCCCTGGCTGGATTTCCAATAAGAGAGAAAAGGAAACAGCAGCTAACAGACCAGGGACATGTCTGGGAAGGGCCCATTGACTCGGTGGGGTGGCGGCCAGCAGGGAAAAGCCATTCGAGCTGCAAGAAACACCAGGAACTGCCCTATTAACAAGGTCTATTTCACTTCAATTTTTAGATAATACTGACAAATAAAATAAACCAACTTTCAAATGGCCGTTGGCAGGTTTTCTCCAGGTCCTGTTAATTCAAGTAAATTCAAGGGGGGAGTGAATCAACTTATCACCAGACCTGAATTCCTAAGCCCAAGATAGCAGATTGATTTCATTAGCAAGTGAGGAAGCACTCAGCTTCACGTGCGCTCGCACAGAACGCTACCCTCACGCTCCAGCAGCCGCGCGTTCACAAATCCCTGGACGAGGTCTGGCAGGAGCTGCGGGGGGACCGCAAGGACCCCAGCCATGTGCGCTCGGTATCAGCTTTACCGACAAAGGGGAGGGCTGTTCCCGGCTTGCCTGGAAGATGTAAATAAAAGCCCGCGTGGGCACAAGCCTTCCGAATCTCGAACCCTTGTCGTCCCTGCTTGTCGGGAAGTTGTTCGGCTCCTTGCAGGGTTAGGGGGAAGAGACTGCAGTTCCAGACTATTCTTTCATTATTCCATTCCACATTTCAATTCCTGGGAAATAAAGAGGAAACCCCTAGGCTGGACCATTAAAAGAATGCCCTTTAAAAATGAATTTTATTCTAAATAAACACTTAGGAAAAAAGGTATTTCCTTCAAAATGTTAATTAATCAGTGATGTAAGAGATACATGAAGGGGCTCCTGGGTGGCTCAGTCAGTTGGGCTCCGTTGTCCACCTTCGGCTCAAGTCATGGATGGTCTTGGGGTCCTGGGATCAAGTCCCGAGTCAGGCTCCCTGCATAGCAAGGAGTCTGCTTGAGGACTCTCTCTCTTCCTCTCCCTCTGCCCCTCCCCCACTCATGTTCTCACTCTAAAATGAATAAATAAATTAAAAAAAAAATAAAAGAGACAGAGATGATCTGTTTCCAGCACGTGAGGACACAGCGAAGAAACGGCCTCTGTGAACGAGGAAGGACTCTCATGGGGAAACAAGCTGGCGGCTCCCTGACCATGAACGTGCAGCATTCACAATGGTGAGTGACAGATTTGTAATCCCCCCCCTCGCCCCCCCCCCCCCGGTGTGTGGTGTTTTGTTACAGCAGCCTGAACTGACTGAGACAGACATGGTCAAAGGTGAAGTACGGGACACTGCCGTGGCCGTTAGAGATGCTCGGAAGCTCACTACGAATCTTACAAACCAAGGAAGCAAACATCGCCTTCTTACAGCCTTGGCCATGGAGGAGGTCAGAATTCTCAAGCTGAAGCCTCAGGCTGCCCCGCCCAGACCCCCCAAGGGCTGCTCAGGACCACCTCATCTCCCCTTCACCGTGCCCCTCTGGGTACCAATAAGAGAGACTCAACAGCCTCCTGGAATCCCAAGGAGTCTCTGTTCTCTGTGGCTCCAACCTTCAGAACATTTATGAAGGAAAACTAGGGAAACTTCTGGAAAGATCCACTTCGCTCAACCTTCAATCTACCACACGCCAGGCACCCTGCGGGCACGGAGCATAAAAACGGCAGAAAATGAGCCGCGATGCCGTCCTACACAGTAGTGAACAAAACGCCCGCCGCATCGGTGATTCTCTGCTTCTCCCGCAACACCATCCAACTTCACCTCCCCGTCCCGCACGCCGCATCTCTCCTCTTCGAAGCTTTGCTCGTCACGGATGTGCCCCCTCACTGCCTCCCCACCCCTCCATCACACGGACCCTTGGGGGCACCAACGGCGCCCTTTGGCGATCTCAAGGTCACGTCTTTGTCCTTACCTTACCTGATAACACAGTGTCCCTGCCCAAAGCTGACCACTCCCGTACATTCGATGTTCCTCTCTTTCTTCAAGGCCAAGTCTTCCTCCTTAGTGAGCTCTCAGCTTCCATGTTACCTTTTACGAGAGGCCCCCCTCACCGGCCAAGGACAGGAGCCACCCTGGCTCCAGCTGGCCCACGGCTCTATTCACACGCACGGATAGGCCTGTCACACCGCCCTGTCGTTCCCGCCGCAGCTGGTTGATCACGTGTTGTCCTCAGCAGAGGAGGACGTTCCGGTCTGCTCCCCTCTGACCCTTCACGGCTCCCATGAACCACGGAATAGTAAACGTTCCGTAAACCTTGGTGCCTCTATGAATAGAACCAACCCACTGATGGGTATACAGTACTACACCCAAGGGGAATTGTGAGGACAGAGGATGCAGGCGTGTGGGCGGGCTCCATGTGGGGAGGCTCTGTGCAGGAGACTCTGAAGACAGGGACTAGCTGGACGGGTGTGGGAACCGAGACATGGTCCCTGGGGCTGGCCTCGAACCCCCGAGCTCTCCAAGACAGGACCTGCCTCCAGCTGGTGACACTGGAAAGCAGACACGTTCAGATGTGCTCGGTAAGTTGATCAACAGTGTAGCCTGTGTCTTTTTTAAAACAATGTGTTGTCTGTGCCCCCGAACATAGTCCCCCAATGCTTGTATCTACATCTCGCAACAGGAATGTCTTGTGAGCACTGCTTTGAACCACACGAAAATCCCAGTGACAATCCCAGAATAATACCACAACCAACAAACGTCCTCTAACAAATTCCATTGTCTTAAATTATCCCAATGAAAACAGTCTTGCCAAGAAAAGACTTATCCTGTGTGTAGTAAAGAAATAATAGTGAAGAAATCAGGCATAGTCATTGTGAGTAAAATTAGGAAAGTAATGCAAAACAGAGAGTAAGATGGAGTTTCCTCCCATGAGAAGCACAGAGGGTGACGAGGACAAGGCTGTTCTGTGGGTCTTGCTAGGGCAGGACAGACTCACGGCTTGACACTGAACGTGCACGTTTAGGATGTAAAACACAGAAGCAAGAGAGGGTCGAAAACGCAGGAGAGGCGCCCACTCCTACCTGTGGCCAGATAGATGATGTGGACCAGCATGTCCCTGCCCTGAACCACGTCCACGGCCACGTGGGAGAAGCGGCTGTTGTCCTCCATGAAAGCGGGCACCGAGGTCACCGGCTGCACCACCTCGTGCATCAGAATGAACTTCTGAGCGTCCTGCAGGTTCCTCTCCGTCAGGTTCACGTACAGGCCTTGGTCCACCGTGCCACACTGCAAGGGAAATCAGGTCATTACGGGACACCCATGGCTGGCCCTACCACCTGGCTGGAGGGGACACGGAGGCTGAGTCACTGCCTTGTGCAAACACAGACGTTTCTCCATTTCCCTCGAACTCCCCGTCCTTGGGGTCCTTCCCCTTCTACATTTGAACTCATCGCATTTGGGGAGTCTTTATACGCTCCAGCCTAAACGAATGATCAGATGTTAAAAATAAAGCAGAAGTCAGTACTGGCTTTACCTTGAACACAGGTGCACTCCGCATCACCTGTTGAGTCACGTGGGAGCTGTCTGGCCACGTGCCCACGATCCTGCCTGTCCCATAAACCAGGTCCTCAAACGGAAGACCCAGCTGTCCGGAATATCCGACAGATCTAGTACCTTCCCTACTGGAATGGTGAGTCTATAAGCAAGATACGGATTCCACGGAGATAGAACTGGGCCATTTTTACGCATAAATGCTGTCATCTGATTCCAGCCTTTTTCACCTGGGCCTTGTTGTTTTGTGCTCCTGCTGCAGACAGGGGGGAGGGAGGTGGGGAGCCGGCGGAAGGGGAGGGTAAAAGAAGGGGGGAAGGAGAGAGACGTTCAGAGGGAGGCGCTGTCCTGAACAGGAGTCCGGGAGACGGGCTGTGGGGGGGGTGGGGGCTGGGGAGCAGGCGTGGGGGGTGGAGAGCAGGCCTGGCGATTGCTGAGACGTGAACTCGGAGCTGGGGTGCGCAGAGGCGAGCAGCCCCTGCGTAGGACGGATTTCGGCACGGGCGAGGCAGACAGAGAGGTGGGGAAGAGAAAGGCTCTTCTGGGGCAGAGCGCACCGTCAGAAAACCCTCCCCAACTCTCGCCTTTCTTTTCTAAGCTTAAATCCTGGCGCCAACGAAGGCTGATTGTTGGCAGAACCTCCCGTGAGCAAGGTCGATGGGAAAGGCCCTCTCCGCCGGAACCAGCCAAGACTCCCGTTCATGCCACGTCCTCTCTGATGCTTGGTTTCCTAACAAGCGAGAGGTGCAAAGCTGTAGGATGGAAACGGCCTTTTTAAAAGAATGATCTTTTGGGAGCACCTGATACAAAGTTCTCTACCTGCTGTAAAGTGATAAGCCGGTTGTAAAATGAGAGATGAGCAGAGGGACACAGATCCCAAACCGGGTCCAGAGCATCACCCGTGTCACAGCCCTGCAGGGGCAGCCTGTCTGCCCGGTGACAGGACCCCATGCAGTCGGGTGAGGGGTCAGCTCTGTGCCCCCGGGAGCCACGCGGCCACAGGCAAGGCACTGCCTCTCGGCCTGTCTCCATCTGCAAACACTTGCTCCGCTCCCTCCGCAGGGCAGTGGTGAGGCCGAGGGAGATCATCACTGAAGGCCTTTGTAAATTAACTGAAAGCACTTGGAAATGCCAAGGGAAAAAGGAGTGCTCCCGGCACAGAGAAGCGATTCAGCCAGTGGCAAACCCGCCTTGTCGCAGGAGAGCAATTCTATGGTCCACGGAGCCGCAGCGGCCACGGGAAACGCATGAGTAAGTAAAGGACGGAGCCAGCAGGTAAACACACAAGCAGCTGCTAGTGGGGCAGGGGCTGAGCTGGGAGAGCCCCATCCGTCCTACTGAACGGCATCACTTACGGAACAGGGACGTCGCCCGCCAGCAGAACTGGGACAGATGGAAGTTCTCTCCCAGACTTGGTGTGAGGCCTACCCCGGTGAGCTCTCGTTCTGAGAGGGACTCCGGGTTTGGCAGTTTCCTCTCCCTGAAATCAACAGCAACGCTGAAACCCTGGTGGCCCTTAGCTGTCTACTTGCTGGGAGAAGGTTTACACCCAGGCTTTATGTCGTACGCACAGTATTTTTTAAAAAACCGGCATCACAAAAACCGGGAGTCCTAGCACAAAACGGAGGACCTTGCGCTGCTCTTGAGGAATCTGGAGGTCTGCGAGACCGGGGAGGCCTTGCTGAGCCGGAGCTGGGTAGTAAGTAGGACGACCAGAGATCTGCCTCTGTCCTTGGTTCCTTGGTCCCCTTATCTGAAGTCGTCAACCAGAACTGCCACTGTAATATTGTGATTTGTACGAAATACGGATTTAGTCTCCATCCTCTTTCTGACACGGAGCTGCTTAAACTAAACCATGGAAATTTTCTAAGTGCAGAGATTGGTCAAGGTACCTTTTGTCATGTTAATGAGGTGATGTTCAGGCCACGCCCCCAGGTAAGCCCCAACGGAAGGATGGAAGCCTATTGACAGGAGCTCCAGTCCTGTGATAAGGGGGTAGGAACTTTCAGTCCACCCCTGATCTCCAGGCAGGGGAGAGAAGCCAGGGGTTCAGTTCAATCACCAATGGCCAATGATTTAATCCTTGGCCATTGGAATGCACCTATGTAATGAAGCCTCCATAAGACCCCCAAAAGGACAGGGTTCAGGTGGTTTCTAGGCTGGAAAACACGTGCAGATCCGGCAAGATGGTGCTACGTCCTGGGTGCCTTTCCCCAGACCTGGCCCTGTGCATCTCTTCCAGCCGGTGGTTCCAGAGTTAGGTCCTTTTATAATAAACCGGTCATCGAATACGTAAAATGTTTCTCTGAGTTCTGTGAGCCCCACTGGTAGATTAATTGAACCCAGACGGGAGGTCATTGGAGGCCTCCATCGATAAGCCATGGGTCAGAAGCCCGGGTGATGACCTGGCCGTAGTTAAGATCAGCACCTAAAGTGGCAAGGAGGTAGGTGGCAGCCCCGTGGGGCTGATCCCTGCGCCTGTGATATCGGATGCGACGTCCTGGTAAACAGTGTCAGAACTGAGCTGAATCGTATAATGTCTTGGTTTACTTTGCCAGCCTATAATAAATAGCTCACCCAAGGATTCTTCTTCAACTATTTTGAAAGCTATTTAGATTTATAGTATATATTTATTGGCTCGTAAGTAACCCACCTAGCTCTCTCATGGCTGCAAATTCTCTAGCTGTGCCTTATGCACTGGGTTCCCGCGGTATCTGCGTGACACCTTGGGGACTCGGTGCAAGAGGGAAACGATACAAAGAATCATCGTCCTCAAGTGTGTTACAAAG
This sequence comes from Mustela erminea, assembly GCF_009829155.1. Classification (NCBI taxonomy): domain Eukaryota; kingdom Metazoa; phylum Chordata; class Mammalia; order Carnivora; family Mustelidae; genus Mustela; species Mustela erminea. Next base: position 157,387,536 of record NC_045616.1, on the reverse strand, counting down.
CACAATGGCTGTCTTGTAAATGCTTCCAAAAGTAATGCGGGTCATCATTCTCCTAATTTCTTTAATGCCATAATATTTGCATTTTTGTTTGTCTCCAAGACAATAGACCCGGCTTATGCAAGTCCACGATCACCCAGCTTCATGCTTAGGTGCCTGATCTGAACCTGGTCTGTGTATCAGAAGGTCCTGAGGACATAGCTGACCCCTTCATTAGCTCTAGCAATGGCTTCCTTATCTGCCCGGCCACTCTTAAGGGTCTGTTTTCCATTTTGGCTCCATCATTTCTGATTGGTGGTTATCAAACTGCACAGAAAATTCTGGAGTCTGTCCACTGGGTCTGGAAGGTGTTTCCTGTTACTGACCACTGCTCTTCCTTGGGAAACTCAAGACCAGGAGGACTTTGGGGATTGGCACTGCCTACGGTGGTTTCTAGATGGCAACTGTCACAAATATTAAATATTTTTCACTGTTTTATTGTTTTCGACAGTGAGATTTCTGTATTAAATCTAGGAAAGTGATGAACTGTCCCTCGTAACCCAGTCTTCCTCCTGAATCTGAAGCCTACTTCTGCTCCTCTAACTAATTCGCTGGTTCTAGTTACAACTGCGGCATAAAATTCCAAATGTCAGCAGGCAAACAAGAATTAAAAAAAAATCAAACCACTTCTCACTGCTGGTTACCGCAAACAGAAGGCTGTTGATACATGACTAGGGGAGGGATCCTCGGCTCGAAGTGTATTCCCACCCTGTGCCTGCTAGATGGTCTCAAGAATGTCCGGATGCCTGCGCTAACACGGTTATCAAATATGGTAAACAGAAAGAAAATCCTTGGGACTTACTTGTACCAGAAATTATGTAAGGAATCCTCATCATCTGTAACTTTCGTTTTCTGGAAATCTTGAATTCTGCTCAAACGGAGTTCAGCCCAGCTAAGCAAGCTTCCTGCCTGGAATGCGGGCCACATCTCTACAAGCTTCATTTGGTTGAAGCACCTACTCCCATCTCATAAACGTGAGTGAGCTCTCTGTGCGACACTGGCATTATAAAACCAGATGCCGTGGCCTTTGGAAAGGAGGGATTTTGCTGTGGGCTACAAATACATCCAGACAAAGGGCCTCAAAGTTATCCACTGCTCGGAGGTGGAAAGGCATCACGGGCTTATTAAGTCACTATTCATTGTGAAGACTTTTGCAACAGAAACATCAAGGCATTAAAAGTACCCTATAAATATAGTGAGCATCTTTGTTAATTTTTTTTAACCGTTGGGATTTTACCAAGAACTTTCTTAAATGGAATGATCGATTTCACCTTCAGGATTTTACGAAGGGACTTCATGAACAGTTATGTTGCCCCCCAGCAACATCTGGGGGACAGCGTGGAATCTGGGTGCAGACATGCAGCAGAGGGGCAAAGGGTCCGCCTTGAGTTCATACTGACATTATTAAGGGCTGGGGCTACTCAAGTTTAGGTTCCTGCTGAACCGTTAGCTCCCCTGACCCATAGTAGGAATTTGTCTAGTACCAGACTTTCTCGGTAGCAGGGCCGGGAAAATATGCACATGCCTCAGTTTCCCAACTTCGAACGTACGGATGACACGCCCCCCCCACAGGACTGGGGAGAGGAGACGGCAAGAAGCATGTGACCAACATCTAACACACATGTGCCACCCGGAGGGCACCCAGTAAATGGGCCCTAACAGTCATCCTCTACGGATACCTTCTACAGTCAGCAAGGCGCCTTATCAGGATTATCAAAGTCTGTCCCTAAAATACTCCTGTGCCTCAGTATCCCACCTCTCTCGTCTGACCGGTGGGAATGAGAGAAGGAAGATGCCAAGGGAACGCTCAAGGAAAGCAGGAAACAGGAAAGAGCGGGTAAAAACCACCTCAATCCCCATGGTCTTAAAGAAAAAGTGAAGTTTAAAAAAACCCTTTTGTAAAACGATTAGAGCTGAAGGGTTCCTGCCAAGGCCCAAGGAAAATGTGAAATCACGGAGCCTTTCCACATTCTCAGTTTTCTCAAAAGCCAGTGTGTTGCGCTGATCAACCAACCTGAACTTGGGGGCCTGCGTCCAGAGGGCGCTTCTAGCACTCACGCGTTGGGGTAACCGAGGCTCCTTTAGACAGAAGAGGCTGGGGTTTCGCATCTGAGGACCGAGTTCGCCATCCCGGCTCAGCTGCCAGCCAGACAGTGTCCCCGGCCTAATTATCCGCGCTGTGCTCGGTGGCCCTCTCTGTCTGTGGGAGAGCTGGTTACCGACCCCGGCACCGTTGCTACCATACATGACCACCGCAGAGTTAGAACTTGGTGCCACTAAAAAGTACGCCCTGAGCGGGAGGACGGTGATGCTAGGAGCCTTCTCGTCAGAAGGGCGGCTGCGTAGACTGAAGGTTCATTCTCCCCCCAGTGCACAGGTTGAAGGCCCAACCCCGGTGTGCCTGTCTCAGTGGAGATGCGGCCTCTAAGGAAGTAATGAAGGTTAAACAGGGCCACCGGGGTGGGGCCCTGACCCCCAGGATTAGCATCTCTCCCCCTCACAGAGGAACGGCCACATGAGTACACGGTGAGGCGGGGGCCGTGTTCAAGCTGGGAACAGAGCGCTCGCCAGACGCTGAACCGGCCAGAACCTGGACCTCGGACTCGCAGCCCCCAGGACTGTGACAAAACACAGGTCTGTTGCTCACGCAGCCCTGTGGGTGCTATTTTGCTGGGGCTCCTATACAGGCCCATATACCGGCAGACCGAGCAAACCTGAGAAAATCACGTAATGTCTTCAGGCCTCAGCTGCTCCTAAAATCGGGGCATGGGAGTCAGCGACGTACAGAGGCGCCCTGAGCTCACATATCCCGTGACTCTGTGACTCATAAACTAATGGCCTCCATGGGCTGTGCTGCACCCCAGCTGCACAATGGCCTCCGCTCACTGCAAGAGGAAACCTCACCACAGTCCCCAGGGAGCGCGCTCATTCTGTTTGCGCCTCTGCCCTGCTCTGTGCCTGGGCCCCATCCGGGGCGGTGGGGATCGTCAGGGAGCACGTCTTGTGGGAACACAGAGTCCGCCGTCATTACCACTCACTGACACTGGATGCCCAGCCGGCTGCTCCACGTGGGCCTTTCGCAGTTCAGCCTCGGGTATCCCAGCTGGCAAAAGGCCCTTTGCAGCCTGGGCGTGTCTGCTGACAAGGCCTCAGCCCCTTCCGCGAGCCAAGCCTGGGGGGGCCTGTCGGTGAGGGCTGGGGGGCTTCCAGCTGCGCAGGGCAGGCTCCCGGCTTTCAGCTGTGCCGGGCCTGTCTACACACGGTGCTGCTTTCTAGGGGAGCGAGTGCCCCACTGCCCCCCTTACAATTACCTGGAAGTTGGGGTTGGGATTGGGATACGGCAGCCAGGCGGAGCGCGAGTTCTCCTGGTACTTGAAGGGCCCGTTGAAGGCCTGGGAGATGGCGCTCAGGTTGAAGACGCACACGGCCGAGGCGGCGATGCTGTTCCTGGGGGGCCGGGGAAGAGAGAAGGGGGTCAGGTCAGACAGCCCCGCGAGGGCGCTGCGCGGCACAGGCTCCTTGCAACGACCTCAAGATCACCATCTCCCAACACCCCAAGGATAAAGTCGAGACAGAGACAGGAGTGTCTCTGCCGTTCTTTTGTGGAAGCCCAGGAATTTCGGGGTAGAAACAAGACTGTTTAGCAATTATGACACTTCTAATCCTGCCGGACAGACACATTCACTCAGCCGCAGCGAGAGGGACAGAGGACTGTGAAGATGGGCACGGGAGGCCTTTTCCGGGGCCAGAGCTTGTCCCCAGTCCAGCGTGGCTCTCGACCCAACCATTCCTCTGGTTCCTCTAGACGGCACTGGGGCACGCTGCTGTTGCTGCTGCTGCTTGTTTTTTAACAGATAGTGGGGCCCCTGGGGGCTCAGTAGTTAAGCCTCTGCCTTCAGCTCAGGTCATGATCCCAGGGTCCTGGGATGGAGCCCTGCATTGGGCTCTCTGCTCAGGGGGAAGCTACTTCTCCCTCTCCCACTCCCCCTGCTTGTGTTCCCTCTCTCACTGTCTCCGTCTCTCTCTGTCAAGTAAATGCATTCAATCTTTAAAAATAAAATAAAAAAATAAAACCCCAGATAGTTGTGTTTGTAAGCCTTAAAAAAAGAACCAAATAAAAGCATTTTGCAAAAAGTACCTGTCAGAGACCCTTTCTATCTTTTTTTTTTTTAAATTTTAAAAAAGAATTTTCAATTCAAAGGGTCAGAGAGAAAAATATGACATAGGAAATCTTGAAACCTCAAATCTGAGTTCAGGCTCCGCAGAGGGGGCTGTAAGGGGAGATTCTCAGGAGCGCAGTGCCCTCTTATGAAGTGTGGCGACAGCAAAAAATTGTCTGGTTAAGTAAACCTGTATTTTCCAGCACGGCTCTGGTTTCTGCGCTCTGGGAGCCGCCGTTTTTAGACAGCCAGGAACGAGGCAGTAGAACCTTCTGAGAGCCCGCAGTGCAGGAGGACTGCCCTTCTCCTGCCCAACGAACAGCCAAGGGGCTGAGACAACCACCACAGTCGTGGGGCAGAAGGAGCTACAACAGTGAGCTTTGTCCCCACTCCCCGGGGCTAAGAGACCATGACGGGCACAGAGAGGCAAACCAGAACCATGAGCAGAGGCACTCGGGTGCTTAGCCACAGCCTGACAGCCACCGACATGAGCCAGGACACAGAGCGGGGCCGTAACTGCCCGTGATCATCACTTTCTCTCAGTTCAGAGCAAATCTTCTTAGGAACATGGTCATCTGTGCATAGGGTAAGCTCAAGTCTGAGACACAAGAAAGAGGAGAGGCAGTGCCCACCGTCGGACTAGAAATAGAGAGAGCAGAAAGCTCTTCCCAAGACCTGGGGATAAGAAGTATTCCAGCGAGGAAGGGAAGGTCTAGTCATTCTCTCTCTGCTAGTGTAGACGTTATGGACTGGGGGATTTCCCCCACGATGGGCATCTCTGACACGGCACAATCATCTAGAACAGTCTAAAACTCATTTTTGTGAGTATCTGAATTGGCCATTCACCATTGGAATGGCCGAGACGTGGTACTTCTATGACTTTTTAAAGTGTTCGTTTTTGCCCAGAGCCAGGGAAATGAACAGCTAAGTAAGCCAGGCTCCCATTGTGCATAAAACTGATGTCAGCTCAGCAACCAATCATCCGACTTCGGCAGCCAACACTATTCCTTAAACCAGGTTTTGGAAAGCAAATCTATACAGAAACTGTAAATTGATTTTTTTTTAAAAGAAACTTATCAGGGAAAGAAAATAACCTCCAGAGTTGAAAACTGGGCTTACAATACGATGGTCACGGTGGGGTACGGGTGGGTGGGGAGCCATCCATTTCTGTCTTATTCTTCTAACCTCACGTCAGAAAGAAGACTCTTCTGCAGCGAATGTTACTATCAAGCGGCTGCTAACATTAAACTCAGCGCGGGAGCAAGGGGAAGAGTAATGGGGAAGGAAGATCGGAGGATCAGTGAAGTGAGGTTCCAGCAATTTCCGCAGGCTCCCCGGACTCTTCCAGGACTGGGAGGTCTCCCAGGACGTGGAGCCGCCCTCCATCCTGAAACCAGGACAATGCCGGCCACGCCAGGATGGCCACTCACCCCGTCCCCCTTATCAGCACTCGGAACCCCCCAAATTCGGGTGTTCTACACACTGTTAGGTCGCCAGATTAAAGATTTCAAAGATGGTCCAAAGCAGAGCTTACACTATGGACCTCCGCTACCACTGGCAAACGGGAACCCAGAGTCTGTGTATGAAAAGGTGATCTGTCACCCCTGGGCGTGGGCTGTGATCCTTTCAGGGCACAGCAACTAAGGAAAGGAAATAAGTGTGGGTCACGCCACACTCTTCTAGACGAGGAGTGAAAGAAAGACCAGGAGACTTTCCATGCTTTCTTTCCCTCATCCAAAGGTTGCCAATTCTGGAGCTAAGCCTATTTCCCCTCAAGAAAAAAAAAAGACATTATAAGTTTTTCAAGAATACTTTAAAAGTATCATCATCATTTTAGAAAGGCCTGCCCAAGTTAGCCATCTCTGGGAATAATGGTTTAAAACGTAGCCCCAGGAAAGACAGAATGTGCATTTCACATATGAGCAGAGAGTCAGGCCTGAGTAACATTCTCTCAGAGATCAGACTCTTTTGAGACAACATCGCCTTCATTATGCAGAAATGCATGACCTGTGTGTAGAAAAGAAAATGCCTCTGATCATTTAACAGCATTTCAGAAAGTGTCCCAAGCACATTGGCAAATCAGGAATGAGAAATTAATAGTCAAATTAATTTGATGTGATAATTACCTAAGGAGAGATTGAAACTTTTTTGCTTCACCTCCTTTTCCTAATACCAGTCTCAGAAATCACAGTATCGTTGCATAATATTTAATTCATATTCAAACATTTGTTTGGCCATTAGCCCAGTAAAACAAGAAAGATTTCTTTTAAAGCAACTTTCCAACCTCAAAGGTCAAAGCACAGTAGACTCATTCACCATGAACAGAGGAGCAGGGACAGAAATTTCTTCCCAGTCACTTACACGTTGGTGGTAAAGATGCCGTAGATCAAATCCAGCTCGGGCAGGAAGAACGTGCTCTGCAGCTCGTTGTAGTAAAAGGGGACCTCCCCGGGCCGGGAGCAGTTCAGGCGGGCCTTCATGAACGTGGTCCAGGTGTCCTCCAGCAGGAACCGCCCCCCGATGTCGTTCTTACAGACCCGGGCAGCCCTGGAGAACACGGTTTTCCCACAGTCGTGCTCCACAGCATTTTCTCGGAAAAAGAAGTAGGTGAAATTTCCGATGTCGTAAGACGACACGAAGTTTGGTTCTGGAGGCCAGAGAAAAGAAGGAAAGTGTCAATGTTCATCCAGTGTTTTCTTTAAGTCTCACCTCCTTGGTATTTTGTCCAAGGAAACGTGGGTTTGTGCAGACAACACCAGGTTCTGAGGGAAGAATGGGGGCCCCGTGAGCAGCTTAGCGATCTATGCCAAGGGCAGAAGTTAAGACACAAGTTCCAAGTGAGGAGAAACTGCCTGCACGATTCCACACCTAAGCATCCTGAGTGAACGCAGCACTCAAGTCAGAGAACATTAATGCTGTCGAAAGTCTGCAACACCCTTGAAAGCAACATACGCTGGTCATTTACACGTTCTCACGAGCCCCTCAGAAAGCTCGGGAGAAAACGAGATGAAACACACGATGCGATTCAGAATGGAAGGGTCTGGTATCATGTCTGTATGTGTAGAAGACGACAGAACTCTTACATCATACTTGTATGCAGGAATATGACTGACAGAATTTCTGTGCTTTCAGTGAGAGCTTGAAGATGGTTTTCATCTGTGAAAACTGAAATACACATTGAAACTATCAGGTTAGTGCCCTGAATTCGCTTTAGCAATTCCAGTTACTATAGTGACCATGGAACTGTGAGGACCAGCTCTTATTTTCTTATTTTAGGGTGGCTGGGAAACCCACACAGAAAGAGGGGAGGGGTTGGGGATGCGGTCATTACCCTCCGGCTTCCTCGTCTCAGAATTAGCTTAAAAATAGGGATTCCAAAATGACACAATGATGGCAAAATATGTACTTCATCACCAAGCTCTTCAGGTGTTTGGAAATTTAGAGTTTGCCAACTGAATTTCACATATACCCTTCAAAGTGTTACCTTGTAGCTGCTTACTTGAGCCCACTGATGATTGACACGGAGATGCCTGATCATTTATCTTCAAAAATTCTAATCACCTGGCTTGATTCTCACTCTTTCCTCTACTGCTAGGGGCCTTCTATTCAATTAGCAAGTGTCTGAATTTTATGGCGCCATTACGGTAATATGGCAATAACCTTTCGTGTTCAAAATTAATGGAAAGATATACACAACCACTATATCCACAAGGACGCATTTCAGGGACAATTAGCTTTTGGGGGCAATTCAATTGGCCTTGTACTTGGCCGGATCTGATCCGTGTACACCAATACACATGCTACTGGCAGGACAACTAAAAGTCTGGCTACAAGACAACACTTTAATGTGAAAAGTAAGACAACAGGCTCGCCTCAAATCTGAATGTAGACTCAGAGGTGGCACTGACTACTATTCTTCCTTTTTTTTTAAGATTATCTATTTATATATTTGACAGACAGATCACAAGTAGGCAGAGAGGCAGACAGAGAGAGAGGAGGAAGCAGGCTCCCTGCTGAGCAGAGAGCCCGTTGAGGGGCTCGATCCCAGGACCCTGAGATCATGACCTGAGCCGAAGGCAGAGGCTTAACCCACTGAGCCACCCAGGCGCCCCAACTACTGCTCTTCTATCCAAAAACCCATTGCCAATTTTCAATTAACAGATATATTTGATATCATCACAAAATTTCTCCTTTTAATTCTACTTTACATCGCAAAGGCGTGAGAATGACTCTAGGTCATGTATGTTGTACATGCAACGTCGTCTTCTCAGTCCATGATATTGTTCTTACGTCATTTAATTACATGAGGTAGCAGAGACTTCAGTAAGGACTGTTTCTTGTTTATAAGCTGTCAAACATCCCGTCAGATGGCTGTTGCGTTAGCCCGGAGTGCGTATAAAGGAGCGTCGATCGCATTAGAACGTAGGAGATGGAAGTTGGACGTGTTTTCTGTGCAGTCTGCTCTCATACCCGAGAGAGATGCTCACAGACACAGGAGGCGACTTGTGTTTTTGGGGAACATTCAGCAAAATGAGGGGGAAATTTTTGAATCTGTGTTCAGTGAGCCTCCAAAAAAGAATGACTCATTGAAGAAGACCTTCCAAGCAAAGATAGGGAACAATTACAAAACTATGTTTGGTTTCTAAAGAAAATACTCACTTCTATGTCTAATTCTAAAGAGAAGACTAAATCATTTTAGAATACGGCCTGTACCCAGGCTCCACAGCCGGACCGCGGTTTGATCATTATACTAAACACAAACAGCAAAAATGACCATGGCCACCATGACAACAGCAACCACAGAGCCGACCTAAGATGGAGAAAACAAAGAAAGCAGGTACAGGACTGGATGTGACCAGCCTGGGGTCACGGTCACCAGCACACATGGGTGAGAGGCAGGCCGAGTCCACAGTTTATCAAACACCCTCACAAAGACCGATTCCTGCTACTACTTTGAGGACACACCGCCTGGAGACCAGAGTGTGTGTCTCTAGCAAGTCTAGAGCAAGAAAACGAGAAGCTGCGAAGATAAACGGGTCTGTCGTGGTTTCTTCTGGTCAAAGCCGAGTCTATAATTTACAAAACATATCTGCAGAGGGTTAATGCTACTGTGCCGGACCCTACACTCAGAGCTTCGCTTTCACAGGCTCATGAAACCCACACAAATCACAGAGGTAGGTGCTGTGTTATTAGTTATGAGCCAACTGTCCGCATTTGCACAACTAGCCAACAGGGGGCGTGGCGGTGGGAGGGTCAGATCCTGAATCCAGACAGTGCGACCACAGAGCCTAGGCTCCGACCATTACACTATGATGGAAAAAAACAAAAACCAAAAAACAGTGGCTGCAAGAGAATAACTGACTATATTAACAACATCCCAGAATCACACTTCCTTTTGTCACAGTCCAAGGGGTCATTAGGCGAGGGTACTGCTGGCAAAGCATCTCCAGCTAGAGAGACGACGTGGCGGATGGTGCCACCACTCCCCAGAGAGCCCACGAGTGACTGTGAGCACGTTTACTTCTGTTCCATCGACCGGCCTCACCCAGATGCCTCCTAGACGGGGGGTACTGGCTAATACCGTGCGGAGCAGCCCACAGCTTCCTCTGTCCACCGAGAACCTCTAATGGCTCTCCAACCCCCACCCCACACCCACAGTTCTATGGTAGGACGACAAGGCACACTGTAAACAGAAATGCTCAAATACATTTTCTCCAGCTGAGAGCATGGGGGAGAATTTGTGCTTGGCGTGTAGTAGATGCTGTTCTCAAATGCACCACACAGTGAAGGTCACTTAGTCAGGGAGCTAACAGACCCTTGAAAACCCATCGTGCTGCCCCGCGATGGCCCTTCAGGATGATGATGGGTCCCCAACGGCGGGACCTGCCGTAAAACCAGGAAGCTCCGTTTCCTGGAAAGCAGAGCCTTCTGAAACTCAGCCAGCATCCTGTTCCTTCTCCAAAGACAATAAAAAAGCCGGAATAATTGTTAGACAGACAGCCAAATATCTCCCGCATTTATAGATATAAATCTGGAGGTGGGGGACGTTTGAATCCTGCCAGGCAGTGTAACAAGATGCATACTGTTTCCCTTCCATTATCGAAGCTCTGTCTCTTGTTAAAATGCAATTCACCACAAACTACTAATCTGTCACTCCTGAGTGAACTGAACAAGTCATAAATCAGGCGCTGCCTTCTTGTCTACAATGAACGTGAGTGCGTGGAAGAGAGATCTGAGTGGTCCTTTCTTCTTTATTGTCATTAGAGCTACACATGAAGAGAAGGTGTGCCGTCAATTCAGGAAAACAAAACACAACAGAAGACATGCGTATCTGTCAGCTCGTTATAAATATATGGACGGAGAAGCTGTTTTTTTCTCATGTTTGGAAAACATGAAAAGTCATGCATTACACAGCATCTTACAAAATAGGTCCTGCCATAAGAGGAAATAATGTTTCATGATAAAGGAACTTTTATTTTATACATTTACTTATCAGCGACCGTGCAGACAGGAGTAAGAGAAGAGATCCATGGGATAAAACATGAGTAATGAGAAGAACAGCTTCAACATTTTGGAGAAGATTCTGACCAGCTAAAACCAGATGGCAAGCATCCAGATGGAAACTTCCGTTCTGCCTTCTTTCTAATGTAACATCCCCTGCATCCGTTTGGAGCGACCTTGTGTTTGGTGGTTCAGTCTGATGACTGACCCATCATCGATAATTTCCTGATACAGAAATATTTGTCCAAATTCATGCCAACGGGTATTGAAGACAGAAAGGAATCCCAATTTGCCAACTCTACAAAAGTCTTACTAGAATCAGAATCTATCATAAATCTTTTTTTCAGTTAAAAGCCACCTTGGAATACACTGGCCAAAGTCCGACTAGATGTCTGGGCATGGAGGCCATGTGGGCTGTGGCTCTGCCCATCCCAGCTTGAAACCCTGGGCTGGAGCATGGACATCTGAATTTGCCTTTATCCCGTATGATGTTTTAGGGCACAAAAGACTTACTTTGCCATAAGGATTAAAGAGACCGGTACGCAGTATGATTCTAATAAATGGTGCCTATAATTATTATTTCGTGACCTACTCTTGATTTACCTCCTATTTTTTAAATATTTTATTTATTTATATGAGAGAGAGAGGGAGCATGAGAGGGGAGAGGTCAGAGGGAGAAGCAGACTCCCTGCTGAGCAGGGAGCCCGATGTGGGACTCGATCTCGGGACTCCAGGATCATAACCGGAGCCGAAGACATTTGCTTCACCAACCGAGCCACCCAGGTGCCCTTCCTGATTTCCCTCTTAATTAATTTCTATCTAGTAGGACTCCACATAATGACAGTGAATAATCAAACATGCAAATGTTAAGCTTAAGGGTGACCAAAATTTGAGAACGATACTTGCTGAGTGCAAGCTACTCCACAAACAGGACAGAAGTGAATGAAAACAGTCTTTTGACAGGATACAGTGAGCCAAATTAGTTGATGTCAGTCACTACCCAAATCATCTCCATATATATATCTAGATTTCATACCCCCTCTCTCTCTCTGCACATTCTTTCCCTCATTACCCCTACATGAAAATCTGCTGCAGAGTGTTCCAAAGTAAACTAATTTCATCTAGGTATTTAGGAAGCATGGATAATTACACTAAAATTAAGTTAGATTAAGTACAATGTGGTTTTAAAGCCATTGATGTACTAAAGCTTTCCCCAAGATTTCCAGTAAAAGACAGACAGACAGACAGGTGGGTAGAGAACACATGTTTGTATGTGTGTATGTGTATATGCAGGTCTGTGCGTGTCACAGACCTACACACGGTAGGGAGACGTGTGTAGGTATATATGGCTCAATACTGCCACCTACTGGCTGTGTGGACTCCATTAAGTTACTTCCCAGCCCACATTCTGCGTCCTGTTTGAGCGGTGGTGGTAACAACACCCAACACGCAAAGGCAAAGAGTGACAAGTGCTCAGCACTCGATTGCTAATCATCAAAATATAGATCACATTTATTCACATATGCAAATTAATATATAAATAATAAGCATATACGCATATACAAAAATATGTAGATTATTAAAACATGCATATCAGTAAACATATCAGTATTTATTTAACAAGCTAAATCATAAACGTTGCATTCTGTATACTAAATTAGGGTCTTTGTTGCTCTCGGCAGATGTGGCACCAAATATGGGGGCGGTGCCGGAGACAGAGCCCCAAAGCCCCGGAGCCCTCCTCTCGCCCACCCCCGGGGGTGTGCGGGGGCAACCGACAGAGCACATGTCCTGGGGCCGAGAGAGGAAAACAAAGCCGACAGACCAGACAGACCAACAAGCCATCACAATGAGGACAAGAACACTGAAGACCACCGGCGGAGAGGTGAACTTAAGAACTGGAGAAGGAAAGGATCAGAGAAAAGGCAGCTGGAAGATTGGGGGGGGACCACCAGGTCAAGAGCAGGAGAGACCACCGCTACGAGGAGACCCCAAGAGTGGCCCGGAATGGAACGAAGCTCATGTCGGAATGGAGAAGGCCAGGACAGCGACCCAGACAGGAGCTAGGACGTCGGCTGCCCCTGGAGGGTCACTGAAGCGTCTGAAAGACAAGTTGATGACCCACGTTCCTGTGGGCGTGGTGATGGCAGTAGCTAGGGAAGAGGGGGACGGGGCATCACGCGTGTCCTGGGTGGTCAGGGCTGACACTCAGATCCCCAGGTCCTTCACTCACGGAGCCCCCAGCAGAGAGAAAGCCATTGCGTCCAACCAGAAAAGTGCGACCAGCCAACTTGATTCCTTCTTGCTTCCACAGGAATATGACCTCAGGAAAATGTGGTGTTCATGGGGCGCCTGGGTGGCTCAGTCATTAAGCATCTGCCTTTGGCTCAGGTCATGATCCCAGGGTCTTGGGATGGAGCCCCGCATCAGCCTCCGTGCTGGACGGGAAGCCTGTTTCTCCCTCTCCCACTCCCCCTGCTTGTGTTCCCTCTCTTGCTGTGCCTCCCTCTGTCAAATAAGTAAAATCTTAAAAAGAAAAAGAAAGAAAATGTGGTGTTTGCATAGACTTGCTGATTCTAGCCGGAGCAGCCAGTACCAAGGGGACCCGTGCCGTCTCTCCCTGAATGACATCGGCCCTCCCCTATGTGAGGGCTCACCCTGCAGGCCCGAGGCTCTCCTCGGACTCTCCCCCTGGGTCTCGGGGAGCTTCGCTAACGGGCGGTCGTCTACACGCTCCACTCAAAGTGTCAAACACCTTGTGTGTCCTCTCCCTTGCTCTGCTCTGAGCACCAAGCTTCCCCAACCTTTCCCTTCTCCGGGGAGCAGCTACCATATCACGCGCTCCTCGGCTCAATTTGTTCAAACTAATTTCACAAAAATGTATCTTTGAACATTTTCCAAACAGAAAGTTTCCATGGACCATGTTCATTATTTCCCTGATTATATTTTCAGCGCAGTGGTTCACTTCTTTTAAGGATGAATCATGGAGCCTCCAGAATCGTGAATCAAAAGCTGGGCATTCTTTTTCTTTTTCTTTTTTTTAAACTGGCATATTAACTTGAATTCAAATATTTTAATGTTGATAAAGTAGTTCTGAGGAGGAAGAGGACAAGATGTGAGAGCTCGCTGGAAAAGGGATCGGGCTGTAAGACTACGCGCTTAGACCGCGTCAACCTGAATGACGGCGTGATCTCTGTCGCCGGAGCTGACCTGGGCCAGGGCAAGACAGAAGCCCACAAAAGAGAGCCAGTGAGCCAATACGTAGCAGTGCATGACCAAACGTGAGAAGGCACTGAGGGGACAGAAAGAGTTTAACAGAACAATATGGAGACAAATTTACTGAAATGCACGCACCTGGGGATCTTGTAAACAGGATGACAATGTGATTTATGGGCCAAACGGGAGCGCTTTGGGGAGGACAGGGAGCAATGTTATAATACTGCCAGGGTGGCAGGAGGGACCTCGGGCTGTCACAAGGCAACGGCTCATGATCTCTAGACAATCCCTGAACCATTTTCCTTCCTGGTGATGAAAGTACTGGAAAATTTCTGTACTATCTGTTATGTTCTCTCTAATGGGACGTAACTTCTCCATGTGGATTTCTGTTTTGTTGGACCCAAGTCTGTCTATGACTTAGTGTATCGAGGTGGTGCCTTTGGCCACACAATACCTTGGTCAGGGGAAGAACGGCTCATTCGTCCATTCTCTTCGGAAAGGAGCAAACTGAAAGACCGCGTGACTGACTGGCGCGTACAGAGCTGTCACCACCAGACGGAAGGGACTCTGCGCTCTGCCCCGTTCAGGCATTCAGCACAGAGACCCACCGGTGCACGGCACGGCTTGCCGAGACCACGACAAGAACCGACTCCTTCCTGTCACTTAACAAACTTCTGTGCCCGTGAAGGACTGTTTTCAATTATGCCACAGGCTCTTCTACTTTGACTCCAGTAATCTGCATCCATGTCATTGCTTTTTGTAAGTTTCGACCAATAAGGAAACCCTCCTCGCCCTCTCCAGAGTCCCCGCTGCCCCTGTTCTGTGGTAGCTCGTGCATAAAAACGTGGAGCTCGGGACGAGGGAGGCAGATTACAAGGCTGCTATTTCCTAAGATGTGGAGGAAATGAAGGGAGGAGGGAGCCGGCGGGGGCGTCGACCACCAGCTCTGGACTGCGCGTGTTTGCAGACGGCGGCTCACGTGCCCATCAGCCTCGGGGCTCTGGTTCAGGGGGCTAGTTCCGCTGACGGCGGCTTGCACACCCGTGAAACAAGGACGGTGCCATCTCCCTCGGCGGATTTTGTGGAGGATTACAAATGGCACATGTGTGGAGTCTCCCATCGACCTGACAAGTTCCAAAGAGCCCCTGCGACCCCATGAAGATGCTCAGATTGGGTTTACAGCACAATTTCCAACAGACCTGCATCCCACACAAGATGGCCAGTCTGCCTGATGTCCCACCAGTTAGAAAAGGTTGTTCTCCGTGCTCAGTCCCATGTCCCCCAACTGCTCGCAGGCTCTATGCCCATGTGACTCACCACCCTAGCGAGCGGAGACATCATGCGTTAGAGGTCAGACTTAGCCTCGCAGCTGAGGTCCCCAAGAGAGCCCACTGTTCACAGTGACACCCCTCTTAAGCATCTCCCCAGATGCCCATTTAATAAAATATAAAACTAGGGGCACCTGGGTGGCTCAGTGGGTTAAAGCCTCTGCTTTTGGCTCAGGTCATGATCTCAGGGTCCTGGGATCAAGCCCCACATCGGGCTCTCTGCTCAGTGGGGAGCCTGCTTCCCCCTCCCTCTCTGTCTGCCTGCCTCTCTGCCTACTGTGATCTCTGTCTCTTATCTCTCTCTCTGTGTCAAATAAATAAATAAAATCTTGAAAAAAAAAAGAAAACTAGCTGCTAACTAGGCACTCGTGATTTTTTTTTTTTTTTAAATTCCAGTTTCCTGAGCTTTTCCTTGATAAAGACTTGACTTTTCCTACACAAACACACTTCAGTTCCTGGGCACCACTTGTCTGTACTTGGCTTGTTTTGTGAGGGCTGCCTCTAATCCATGAATTGCCTGCTCTAGCAAATGTCCATCCAGGGAGCCCCGAGAGCAAAGGGGCCCAGGAGGGAATGTGCTGTGTAGACTGTCAAAAGTGAACTCTCACTGTCCCCAGGACAAGCCCGAAAGAGTGACTCTGGCCGTGCCTGCAGCTCTGGGAGGTGACATCTGCTCTCAGGGGAAGTGCTGAGCTCTCCACGAGGCACCTGTCTTCACGATGAGGAGAAACAATTTCTGCTTGAGTTAAGCACAGAGGGGATTTTCTCCCTCCAAGTAAATTATCCTTAATCCTTAGGAGGTTACTCATTGTATTTTAAAGACCTCAATGAGTCTATTTAAGGCACTGGCGACATCATCGAAATATTTCGAACCAGGAGAAGTTGAGATTGTTACGAAAAGAGTTCTCCTGGCTAGAACCATAATAGCTCATATGAAATAATATTGTTTAAAAGAGAAGGCCTTTGATGTCAGGTCTGTCTGCTTCCACATGAGGTCATGGTTGAAACCTGTAGAAACAGAAGGAGCTGGGGACCTCATCAGGACAACTCCGTGGACAGGCAAACCCTTCTCCGCAGAGAAGGAAACCCAGCAGTTCAACGAGGGTTAACAAGATGATGTCCATGTAGACTGTCATGCTGACTTCTTAAGACTCATTGATGAATTAGTTTTTCCAAGTTCCTACAGAGGTTTTTTTCCCCCCTCTGTGAAAGTATGTACTTCCCTCATAACCTACAAACTGAATTTGCATACTATTAATTTGGAAATGTCATTTTTCCCTTTTTCATGGGTTTATTGTTTCCCCAATTTGATTGCCAATTTCTTGAAGGCGAGTTTTACAGCTCCTCTATTTTAAGCACTGGCCATTAAACATTTATTGTCCTGCCTTACAGTAATCATTTAATAAAGGTTATTAATGATGAGTATTTTAATGCATTAAAGCTGTTAAGGTATTTCTCTAAACACATAAATTTGTTTTCAGAGAGATTTTGGCCCAGGGGGATAAATCTGATGTTGAAACTTACATTCATTGTGGAGCACATAACTCAATGTTCCAAATTCCTCCCGAACAGCACCTAATCGATTGCACTGCGTTTGATAACTGACTAAATCATGGTTGAGACGGAGTCACAGGCGTGACTCGTCTAAGGGAGATGGCGAAGGAAGTTTTTTCAGATGTTTGGACCTGAGTCAATCTCAAACACATGAATCTTTTTCTTTCTTTCTTTAAATTCTGGCTTATGATTCCTATGACATGTTCCCTTCGTTTAACAACACCATTCATATTTCCACGATTTACAACATGGGCTTATCTCCTACTCATTCAATAAACGTTGACAGAGCTTCGACTGTGTGTTTCAGACACTGAATGAGACACATGAAGATGGCTCACATACAATCCCTTGC
This sequence comes from Mustela erminea, assembly GCF_009829155.1. Lineage (NCBI taxonomy): Eukaryota > Metazoa > Chordata > Mammalia > Carnivora > Mustelidae > Mustela > Mustela erminea. The sequence continues at coordinate 157,370,389 of NC_045616.1, read as the reverse complement.
CCTTGGAGTATTCATACACTTATGGGGCAAGCAAAGAAGCAATTCCTCATCTAGTAACTCATTTATTCCAAAAATACTGATGAGAGCTTACTACGTGCCCGGCACTGATGCGGGACACATCAGTGAACAAAACACATTAGCTCACCATGGGGAACCTCCATTCTAGGGAAGGAAGGAGACAAGCACTGAAGGGCATAGGAGTTAAGGATAAAAGCTGAGCACGGGAAGAGGGACCAGGAGGGCTTGGATGGGAGAGGGCGTCCCTTCACCTAAGGGGTCGGAGGACGTCTCATTGGAAGGCCGTCTGAGCAAAGACCAGAAGAAGCTAAACCAGTCGGCCAAGTGGAGTTCAGGTCTGGGGAGCTCTTCAGCTAGAACAGGGCCCGCAAACAACAGCGTGAGGCCAATCCCACCCACTGGCTGTAAATGAGGCTTCGGGAGCACCAGCCACCGGGAGGGAGGCGGCTGTGAGGGAGGAACTGAACAGCTTCGATGGGGACACCATGGACCACAAAGCTTAAGCGACTGACTCTCTGGCCTTGGCTGATCCCTGGAAGGCAGCTATGAGCCAGTGGCCCTGTGCAACATTTACGAGGCCAAAGCAGAGGGAGCATGGGGTGGGAAGGAGTCAGGACACAGGGTACCGGGAGGCCGTGGGTAGGGCCTCGGCTCTCTCTGCAGGTGGAGTGCGGACTCTGTGGGTTCCCCGCACGATCATGGCCCAGAGCTCCAGTGCCATGCGATGAGCTCACTCCTGTGTAATGCCGAGAAGGGATGAGCCATCCTGCCGAGTCCCGGAAGCTGAAACTCTAATCGGAGCTAAGGGAGGTGGAGGCGGGATTTGGGAGGAGGCGAAAAACCAAGGGAGGGGAGGACAGCGGAAGGCCGCGCGCGCACGACGCGGTGAGGAAGGCGTGGCGCTGCGGCTTCCCCATGGCGCACACGGGGAACCTCCCACGAGTCAGGGCAGAGCGAGCGAGCGGGCCGGGCAGTGGCTGAGGACCGACCCACACACAGCCCAGAGAGAAGAGTGGGGTCGTCGCCGGAAACCAGGGGCTGCGCTGGGAGGTGGCAACATTTGAGCATTTGGTGATCAGCCCCGCATCATGGATCCCGCCATTGCCCCCACACATGTTGAAGACTTAACCCCCCCCAGGACCTGCAAACGAGACCTTGTTGGAAATAGGGTCATGGCAGACTGAAGAGGAGGAGTATGGCGGGCCCCTAATGCAGGATGAGCGGTGTCCTTACACGAAGATGGCCACGTGAGGACGCAGACAAGCAGAGACGAGGCCACATGCACAAGGAGGCAAAGACTGTAGGGATTTGCCACAAGCCAGGAAAATCTGGGGCTACCAGAGCTTCAAGAGGCGAGGAAGGGGCCTCTCGTACAAGCTTCAAAGACTACTGCGTTTTTCCTGTATGAGGTAAACAATTGAACCATGGGAAGAGCCCCCTGTGTGTATAGACACATCACCGTACACACAACTCACCACAAGCACCACACTGAAGACAAAAACGGGCCAACCACAGTCGGAAGGCCCTGTCCTCCACACCTCTCTCCTGAGGAGGCAACTCTTTCAGCAAACAAAATTGTTGGCAAAACCCCAAAAATGGCCAAAGCAAAGCAGTGAGTTCTGGTCATGATCACGGGTGAGCAGGTTACGATCCGTGATAGCCCGAGATGAGTAAGTGATGAACCCTGGGCGTTCACATCTGTGAGCGAGTGCCATGAACACCTTCAATCATCAGGCCTCGGGCTTTCCACCTCCCCGGAGTGGGAGCTCGCGTGCCTAGGAGACAGCCGCCTGCCGACCCCATGCGGGTGGCCCGTGTCTCCTCCTCATTCGGCAGATCAGAGCCTGCACGTTCTTAACTGGACACACCAGCACCGGGTTTTCAGCACCTGCTCAGCTCTATCAAGAGTAAATCCAAACCTTGACTCTCTACTTGCTCACTCCATGTCCCGATTCTCAACCAGCTGAACACTCTGTGGAGAAGATTCTAAGCGCCTCCGTGAATGGGTCTCTAAAATCTCAACAGGAAGTAATACCCTTTTTTGGATACTGCAGAACTAACTTCATTCTCAGCTTGTTTGGGTTTCTTTATTGTTTTTGTCTCATTGAAGGGGAAAGACATCTGCACATTTTTATTTAAAAAGTGGCAGTCGTCGCTAGAGAGGAAGAAATCTGAGGCTAGAGAAAAAAAAAAGGGGGAAGGAATAACAAATACAGCAATAATTTCAAGTAAAGAAAGAACACGACTCCAGAGCACAGTGGGGAACGGAGACCAGGGCATCTGGTCACGAAGCAGATGGGATGCAAAGTAGGGATTCCAGTGAGGTCACGAAGAATACAGGCCCCTGCTTCCCGGCTCAGCAGGTGGGTGAGAAGCAGAACTAAGTGGGGTCAGAGGCCAGAATCTGTCCCGGATGGTCCATCAGAGCCAAAACCAGGGGCAACCGGGAGTTCAGTAGAAGGCACTGACCCAACAAGGCACAGGAAAGGGAAGAAAGGCTCAACATCGAGAACTCTCTGCTCTCTGCCCTGGGAGTGGGGGCCTTCCTTTGTGGGCCGGTGGGGGTGGCAGGGCTGAGGGCAACAGGGCTAGTCGTTGTCACGGAAACGACGATGACGAGGTAGTTGAGTGCTGACTTTACCGCGGTGACCGTGGACTCCTGTGCAATGTCTGCACTTGTTGGATTCTACATACAGGAACAGCAGCACACTTTAGGAAGCTAAAACGTGATGCATTCTGTTGAACGAATAATGGCAGCACGCCGACGGAGACTGGGGTGAGCAGGGTTAGCTCTCCCGCCACCCTTCCCCCATCCCGACTCGCAGACAGAAAGGGGTCCACCCAGAGGTTAATGGAATCAGACCATCTGATCAGCCAGTGGGAATCAGAGTCACATGCAAAGAAACAGTCAGGGTTTTAACTCCTGCTATAACCTGAATTATCAGGGGGCCACTTCTGGGGGGAAAATAGAGAGAGAGATGGTATTCCTAATTAGTTTTTACTTTGCTTTGGACAAAGTCTAATTACAATGCCTTTGGTTGGGGGGCAGGTAATTTTGATCTTTAAGTGGAAACTTTGCATGGTCAGTAAAAATCAACAAATGAACAGAAAGAAGAACTTTAAGTTAAACAGAGGAAAGCTTCAGGGCCCAAAGGGGTCTGAAACCAGTTCAACGGAAATAATGTTCAAGAAGAAAAGCTAGTTAGAGCTTCAGTTTAGGAAAACAATTCATGGTGCCCTTTGCAAGGGGGCAGAGTCATTTAAATTACTGGAGAAAGTTGATGAGGATCTTGTTTTCTCCACAAGGGAATCTTTTAAAGGCAACCTGGGGCTGGTTTGACTATATTATTTGGAAAAATGCTTGTGTCGTGTTTATATATATATACACACAAATAAATGTACATAAATACTAAGCCTAAGCAAGTCGTTCTCAACCAGAGGCATCTTCTCCCCCAGGAGACACGTGGAAATTTCTGGAAATTTTTTTAATTGTCCTAACTGGGTAGAGGGGGACGCTATTGCATCTGGTGAGTACAGACCGGCTAGAGACGCTGCTACCCATCCTGTGATAACCAACCATCATGCACCACCCACACATCGAAGAATTATCTTTTCCAAAACGTCAATAGTACTGAGGTAGAGAAATTCTCATCTACATTATTAGCCTGTACTTGACAGAAGGTCAGTAAATCTTTGTCAAACTTGAAAGCTCAAAATAATAAATAGGATAGGGCAAGGGCAAGATTTCATCTTTGTGCAAGCTATCAAACAAAGGGATGACATGTGACGCACGTATCTACCTATGACATTGTGCATGTGGTATGTGCACATGGGCATATATGTGCGTGTGTGCACACATGGGTGTGTGTGCAAGCACATTCACACAGGCACATACACACACACGAAGGGCTCGATTCCAGCTGGCATACCTCCCTCAGGACATGGTACAAAGCCAGCCTCTATTCTGACTGCTTAGTGAGCACATGACCAATTTCCAGTCCAAGACTGAAAGGACATCTTCTGGGGGTTTTGGGTTTCTTGAAAAAAAAAGAAAAAAAAAAAAAGACACACGGAATCTGGCTTCTGTTGCTGGATATCATCACACCTGGGTACAGTGCCTGAAACTGCATGAGAGATTCTGCGCTCCCAGAGGGGTCAGTCCAAGGACCACACTGCCAGAATGTGGACGGCGGAGCGACCAGGGATGCTCACGCCATCAAAGGAAGTAAATCCAAGTAACGTGCACCCCAATGCCCTGGGTATGTGACTTGAGACTTTTTTAAAACTGATCAAGCTCTTTGGAGCTACCCATGGCCCAACACAGTCTGCTACCCACTGTCTGACAATTTTCATGAAGTGCTAGTCATTTCCTGCTTTTAGATCTATAACGAGAAGTTACGGAAGAATGCACACCAATCTACAGATAGCTGCAATAAGATATCACATTTCCTGAACTTCGGACAACAGCGTAAAAACCAGCTTAAGTCTGATGCGTGGTCATGTCAACGTTAGCCCTGTTGTTGCTGTCCCCAGCATTGACAGCATCTCTTCCCTTCTACTCCGAGAAAGAGCTCCTTACAGACGCCCGTCCACACTGATGTACAAAACAAGTGACATTCTGATTTGTTGAGAAATGAAGAAATTGTTTCTCTTCGGAAGTGGCGACAGCTTGCTTTTGAGTACACGTCACCAGGAGCTACAGACAAACAAGGTGGGGGCCGGCCGTGACCGGCAGACTCACCGTTGAGCCATTTGGAGTTATACTGTGCCGTGCGGAGTGGAGGCAAGATGCCCAGGCTCCGGTAAATGGCGGGATCCCGTCCTGGAAAGTCCATGGCTGTAGCGGCATACAGCTCCCCACCGGCCGTCAGAAGAGCCGTGGAATTGTGCTGGGGACTGTAGGGGCAGCGGGCCATGCCACTGATCTGATCATGGATCTCGGTCAGGTTATTCAACTGCGGAGGAGGAAAGGAGAGACGAAACCAATTATCCCCCATGAAAGCCTGAGATCAGCTCGGCCTGACTCGCAAATGACACACGTGCGATGAACTCTCTGGGGCTCAGGACAAGCCGTGACAGAGGTGTGCACTCTGACTCTGATGGAAACACCCTGCGGTGTACTTGACAGGAGGAGCCACCAATCAATCACCCCTCCCACCTCCCTTCGAGCTGCCAGAACTCACATCATTACAGCCCCCCAGAAACTGAAATAAGATGATTGTACGTGGGTCCCACTGGTAATGCATGGGCACTGCAGACTTTCCACATCAATAAAGAAAACTTCAATATTGAGAGAAACAGAAACCACAATTAGATTACATGCAATTTTATCACTGTAAGGGAATTAAAATGCTATAAAGAGCCCCAAACTGTGCTCCCAGATAAAGATGCATGCTACTTCGGACTGCATAGCCCAAATTTCCGAGACTTTATTTTGTCAGTTTTCAGACAGCCCTCGCGGGGTCCTGTAGGCTTCTGGTGTGAACCCCGCTTCTCAGATGCTGGATTCTCAACTGATCCTTGAATGAGAAGAGTTCCACGGGCTTCTTTGTTCTGACCTGGGTGGTAGCAGAGCACAGAGGCCACACAGGGCCTCCCCACACACTGCTCACTGTGCCCTCCGTCAGCTCCAGGCCAGCCACTTCAATGCTTTATACCTCAAACTCTTGTTGAAAACAACAGGGACCCAAAGGGTAAATACCACATGGGGTAGAGAACCACCAGTCAAGTCAGTGTGAAGAATTGAGAACAGGGCATGACACCGAGGGCTCTCTGTGGGCAACAAATCCCATCCTCCTCCTCATCCTCCCTGGATTTCCAACAACTGCCAATTCGGTTATTGGAAAATATTGCAGATGATCGAGTCAAGCTTTGAGAGAAGTGATGCCACCGGGAGATCGACATCACACTCTTTCTTCATCCTGCCCCCTGCGGAACATCTAATCCCTATCTCGAGTCAGGAAGATGTCACGAGTGCTCCGAGGACCCCACGATCTACAGGTGTAAGGTGCAGATGCCAGAAAGTCCCCGCCGAAAAGGGCAGGTGAGAAGAAAAGGGAAGAGGCCAGGGTGGAACTTAGCTCTGCCCGGGGTTCGGGCTTCATGTGTTGGCTTCCTTTCGTTTTTCTGACATTGCTCTCACCCAACAGGTCAAGTGCATTTTCGCCATTTGGACTATGATTTTAAGGCCATTTAATACTTGTCGGCATCTCTACAGTAAAGCAGGCTAAAGGAAGAGTATGTTGGGGATTACTGTTGAGGATCACTGGTGGGGAAAAGCTGGCAGAAACGGTTTAGAAACACACTGAAGTTGAATGAAACAAGCCGGGTTCCTTCCAGCTCTTCGTAGCCTAGTCAGGGTGATTAGTAATAAATCAATACCTCAAATATTTATTCCATTTGGAAAAAAAGACGTTTTCTTTGATTGAAAAAACAACTCCTTAGAGAATGGAAATGCATGTAAAACTACAGCTGTAACAGAATGTTTGGATTTTCCTGGTATTAACTTCTGTCGAGGTTGGAGATGAAGACCTACCGAGCGGTTGGTGCAGACAGGCGTGAAGGCGTTGGTCCCGCAGGTAAATAACCGGTCGCCACCCACCAAAAGCACCCGGATGTAGTTCTGACATTCCTCCTGGGGGGGAAATATCACACGAAACATGTTAACCAGCCTGAACCCAAGAGGAATGAATGGCGAATGTGAATCAATTTTGACTGGCTGATAAATTATATGGGAATTGACCACTAAAAACAAAAACAAAAAGCCTTAGATATTGACGCCCCCAAAACAATAAAACTGTTAAATAATCTGACCTTCTCTACCTGCACACTTGTTTAATAGAAGATATTTATGAAGATAAACATACACATTCAATTAAAACCTCAAAGCATGTATCTTTTTTTGATGAGTGTGGTTTCATTTTTAACTGTACCTTTTAACGGTGCAAAACTGAAATCACCTTCGATATGTGTTAAGAGAATGAATAAAAGGAAACTACTGGATGCCCCTCATGAAAACCTGTCTTAGAAAACTTTCCAGGACTTTGAAAAAAAAAAAAATGTTACAAATGCTTCTCCAAATGCAAGGGTCACATGTGAAACTCTGTAAACAATTTGGAACAAGTTTGAGACAAACTTTTCAAAGTGCTTTCCTATAGGTAGTGAGAATCTATAAACATTTTTTTTTATTATTTTTTGATGGAGAAATCGAAGTGTAACTACTAAGGAAAGGATGTCCAGAACATGTGGGAGAAACCCCAGGCTGGGTGAAAACCCAGAGCTGAATGTGTTTTGTGCTTGCAAAGCATGCATAGAAAATTTGGGCACTGTCATCGTCGTGTGTGGACTTCTGAGCCAGAAAGCTCCTCATTCATTCAGCAAGCATTTACTGATTAACTATTCTTTGGTCGACATTGTGCTACAAGTCACAATCTAGGCACTCAGCAGAAAATCAAAATACGGGGCCATAACAACTACTATGGAGTTGTGCAGAGGAGAATATTACTACCTCCAGAGGGAAGGGGACGGGAAGAGATAAAGGAAGGCTTCCCAGGAGGAGACATCCAATGCAGGTTTTAAAGGAAGGATAGAGGGCACCTGGGTGGCTCAGTGGGTTAAGCCTCTGCCTTCGGCTCAGGTTATGGTCTCAGTGTCCTGGGATCGAGCCCCACATCCCTGCTCTGCGGGAAGTCTGTTTCTCCCTCTCCCTGTGCTGCTCCCTCTCTCTCTTTGTCAAATAAATAAATAAAATTTTAGGAAAAAAAAAAAAAGGAACAATAGAGTTTCGTGAGGCTCCCAGAGGAAGTGCCCTCTGACACTTACAGAATTTCATGGCTTAAAAAGGAAAAGCACATCCCAGGTGGAGGGAGTGGGCTGTGCCGAGGCATCTGACTCGAGAATGAGGTGCTTTTGTCATATGCGGAGGAGGTCACACATACCCTGCCTAGACAGGGGCGGGCTGCGCCCAGTGAATTTGAACTTTACTCTGAATGTGAAGGGACTTGCTACTTGTTTGTGAAGGGACTCGTTATTTGTTTCTCTGCGTGAAGTCTGACCTGACCCAATGCTGAAGGGCCGCTCAGTGTAGAAGCTAAACTTGAGATAGAGAGATTTCAGGTCAGGAGAGAGACAAGGGAACCCCTTCCTTCACTGGGTCCCTTGTCCTTTAGTGCCCAGACCTGGCAGGGGGTGTGGTAGGGCACGGCGAGAACACAGCGAACCAACGGAACGTGGTGAGGAGCCGACCAAGTGGACAGAGCCGATGTCACACGACCCCCAGGGGTCCCCGTGGCCCACTGCCCTGTGGAAGGAGCTCCGCCTCTGATGCATGACAGCGCTCTCTTCCATCAACGGAGCCCCGATCTCCATGCCGTGCTGATTTGCCGTAATTCAGTCTGCTTGGGGGCCTAGCCATGAGGATGACGGAAAGAGCTAAGTTTGGGGATTTGCTTTTTAAATAGGAAGTCAGATGTCAAGGACGGTAATTCTCCCAAAACCAGAGCCAGCAAGGATAGTAAGAGATTACCCCTGGCTGCCGGTCCGAACACGCAAGGAGCAGAACAAGAAAAGGAACAAAAGTTCGAAGCGCGGTATGAGGAGAAGGGAGAAACAAAGGTCAACAGACGCAGTGCCTGGGTAGCTGAGCAAGGCCCACCAGGGGGAGGAGGCTGGTTCGGTTCTCTTCCGTTTTGTTTTTATGACTTGGGAAAGGGCAGACAGTTCGAAGGAGAAAGAACAAAACAAGACTTCAAAGAGACACACGGTTATATTCCTTTCCCTGCTTGAGGAGGACACAGAGGAAGGGCGAGGTGGCCCGGCCACGTCGGGGAACACGGGGGCACAGGGGTCTGCAAACACAGGACAAAGGCCTAAGGCCTCAGCATGTCTGAGGGAGACTCCAAGGAGACACCCTGGAGCACAGAGGGAGCTGAGAGTCTTCGTGCCTAAACGTAAAACAGACGCAGAAATGATGCTAAAATCATTAACAGCTGGGGAGGGAGTGGATTTTGCGCACAGGGGATATCGTTTATTTTGTTGTGCTTTTAAAACTCTTTCAAGAAGGAGTCTAAGACGTAAAAGAACTTTTTGTTGTCGTTTAAAGCAAAAGACTGACACAACGTGCTGGAAGCAAGCCTATATCCATGGACAGAGTCGAGGGTAAGGTAGTTCAAGATCTAGACCTGGGGAGAGAAAGCAAGTGCCTCTTATCAGTCTGCAAAGGGAAACAATTGAGATAACAAAATGTGTTTATCTTTATTTCCCAAAAGAAGACAAAGGGAAAATCTGACTGAGGCCGTTAACATTCATGAAGGTCCATCACCAACTTGTTGGAGAACTGACGTGCAGTTAGGGACGGTGGGCACCAGGAAGCAGAACTGTACTGGACAGGCAGGACAAATCCAACCTGAATATTTTTTTTTTTTAGTCTTTGAAAAAAGTAAATAAGGGAGGGCACACTGTTATTTCAATGGGAACAGAGAACTAGAACAAGCCTGTTTCAGTACTCAGGACCAGGAGAGAACACACCGGGCAGCTCTATTGTCTGAGAAGGGTCATGTGCCCAGGGACCACCAATGGGCTTCCCTGGCTCCTCCAGTGAGTCTGCAGGGCAGGGTGGGGGAAGAGGAGGGACCAGGATGATCAGACAAGGAGGCCTATGCCATCTTGTTCTCAAGGACAGAGGGCAGACCCAGCCCTGTGGACCCGAGTTGCTTGTGACGGATGGGACCTGACCAGAGCCGTGCTTTCGAGGAGTCCAGGGTGCAGGCTCAGACGCACTGGGGACGGAGAGGAGGAGGACAGGAAGAGGCCGGCTTATCGCCAACGAGGCCAGGACAAGGCAGGCTCGCTCCTCGTGTCCTATAAGAGGAACCTCTGGAGGTGGGTATACTTGTGTGTTCCTTCTTGACAAGAGGTGAACTCCTTTGCCCAGAGTCTGGCTCGGATCAGCTCAGCGCTTTCCCGTTCTCACTCCCTTCAAAGTCTCCTCATGTTTAATTCAAAGACTGCTCCAACGGATTCTAGAAGCAGTCTGGGAGCGAGTCCTAAACAAACAAATGCATTTAAAATAATGTTTTTTAAGAGAAACTGGGGTAAGTTCACACAAAACAGAATGTAGACCATATTGGAATGGAAGAAAGTAGAGATACTTAGCTTTTGAACAGCAGATAAATCTAGGAATCAGAGTCAAAATTAAGAATGAAAGCATGTGTTGGGGTGTCTGGGTGGCTCAGTGGGTTTAAGCCTCTGCCTTCAGCTCAGGTCATGATCTCAGGATCCCGGGATCAAGCCCTGCATCAGGCTCTCTGCTCAGCGGGGAGCCTGCTTCCCCCCCAACCCTGCCCCACCGCCTGCCCCTCTGCCTACTTGTGATCTCTGTCTGTCAAATAAATAAATAAAATCTTAAAAAAAGAGAGAGAGAGAATGAAAGGACGTGGCCTAACGGCCAGGCTCTGTAATCATGTCTCCTGCTGGTGACGAGCCTACGACCCAAATTCTCCTGTGGAAAATCTGGTGGATCGTGCTGTCGATCACTGCTACAAACATGACGGTTCCCGGGTTATTTAAACGTGCAGAAGGACCGGCTGGGAAGGCTTGTTTGAAAGTACAGGCATGACGCCCACGTCCCTTTAGCAGATCCTGGTATAGCTTTGTCCTATAAATCAACTTAGCTAATTGTCTTCGAGTTTCCTTTTCTCATCTAAGAATTTTCTTTTATCACATTTCTGCATCTTGAAAACGGTTTAAGGGAATCTGGTGAATTCTGGTTTTCCAAGAAGTCACCGTGCTCATTTCCAAGGCCGCCAGCAGCGGCCACCACGCGGCTTCTGGTGTAGATAATGAGAGTCGTCGGTCGATCCACATTTTGATAACACCGCTTGAATATGAAAACGACCCGCGCGTGCCTGCGATCCCACAGGCGGGTCAACCTGTCCTTGACTTGGAAGCACTTCTTATTTGGATTGATAGCCGGAATGAGGACTTGCTGACTCACTACAAGAGCTTCAAGACAGAGGCAGGCCAAGGCCCCCTTGGTCTCAAGGACACACGGCCCTGAGTCCGGATGGAAAACACATGCTGTAAGGACCTTTCTCTTAATGAATTCACTGGTTTTTCGCTTACAGCGTTTCATCCTCCACCCCCCCTCCAAGACAGGTATGTTCTGCTTGAAGAGAGGCTGTAACTGTGTAGAAAGACGATCTGGAATTGGGATCGATGTCTCAGCAACGTCATTCCGTCTTCATTAGAGGTGGGGGAGGAGGGCTGGCAGCCAGACGGCGCCTGCGCCCAGCACAGCGCTCCCACTGAAAGCAGCGTCTCCCTTAGTCACGCATCACCTCGGCGAGCCCCCCGATCGCCGAGGAGCAATGCAGGGCGACGGCCCGCGCCTCTCGTGCTGAGTGTGCACTCACGGGAGCCGCGGTCACCAGGTGAGTCTCGGGAAACGGCATCGCCCCATCAGATGTAAATGTATGTATGTGAGACGTATGTACATACGAGCCTTCTAGGTAAGAGACACGTGTATTACATACGTATATATGTGCGCACAGATTACAGAAGTTTATTTTTTTAAGAGTTTATTTGAGAGAGAGAGAGTGCACGAGCATGTGCAGGGGGAGAAACAGAGGCAGAGGGAGGGGGAGAATCTCAAGCAGACTCCGTGCCCAGCTTGAAGCCACACTCGGGACTCGCCGCCACAACCCAAAATCATGACCTGAGCCGAAATCGAGAGATAGATGCTCACCTGACTGAGCCACCCAGGTGCCCCCAGACTACCTAAGTTTAAATAAATATATAGGCATGTTGTTATAGTCCTACTTATTTCTAAATATGTGTTTATATATCTGGATATATTTTTATATCTTATATATATTTAGATATTAGATATATTTAGATATATATCTAAATATATCAATGTACATATATAGAAATACATAGCTGTAAGTACACAATATGTATATTAAATTGATCGTACACTATATAGTGCACAGGGTATAGATAACGCATATTTATTATCCATCTATTTACATAATGTCACTATTTTCAACTGAACTCCATGGGAAACTTGTGGGGACACTTCAATTAAAAAAAAAAAAAAAAAAAGAACCTTCTTGCACAGAATCTCCACCGATTTTTAGTGTCCCATCTGAAGAATCCTCCATGTTTGCAGTAATTACATAAAATAAATCCAGGTCTGCAGGGTGTGGCATGCATTGACTCAAGAATTCCAAACGCTGGCACTTCTGGTGAATATGTCCAGCTGTGTGCCCCACCCACCCCCCGCAGGCCACCAGGTTCCCAGGCAGGACGGAGTCATGGTGGCTTCGCCCCCCACCGACGTCTGGAGCTCGCCACCCTCCTTGCAGAGCTGGACAACATGGCAAGCAGAACCCAGGAGAACCACAGGCAGAACAATACAAAGAGCCCTGGATTCCGATCAAAACTGTCCCACGAGAGAGCAAAATAATTCTAGGAACTTGGCGTCAAAAGTACTGAAATGAGATGATCCAGAAAGGTCCAAGAAAGAAGCAAAAGCGCCAACAGGCACACAAAGCGGCTCCTCAGCACCCCCCAATCCTCCCACCGCCCACCCCCAGAGCTGGTGTCTTTCCCAAAGGGCACCGCGGCAGGGCGGAGGCTCAGACACAATGACCCCAGACAGACAAGGGACTGTTGTTCGCACGCAGGAGAATCGACCATTTATGTTTAAAATAATATTTGTTTACAAGACATTTAAATAATTCTTGAGGTGGGTTTCTGTAATGCTATTTTGAAAAGAACTCAATACGACAGATTTTACTATAAAAAATTTTTGAATACCTAAAAACAGGCAGTTCTGCCCCCTTTAACGCAGGAAATGTTTGAGGACTTCGTAGGCAGAGTCACCCTCTTTCCCCAAAATGAACTGAAAATTTTATAAATAAAACTGAACTCCAAGCTCACAGAGAACTGGCAGTCTCCGCACCTCCTTTCTCCTCTGAACAGGCCCAAATCAAAGATCTGGTGACATCTTCTTGACCTGAGTCCCCGAACTCTCCGTTTAATGGACTACACGTGAAACGGTGCCTGTGTGGGTCCCAGCACCCCAGGGAAACGAGCAAATGTGTCATCCGTCTCCTCCCCTGCTCTGCAGCCGGCTGGCCGAGGAATGCTCCCCGCGGGGTGGCGAGTGGGCCCGGGGCGCCCCAGCCCGCAGGCTCAGCCCCCTCGCCCTACCCCGCATTCCGGGCTCGGCAGGCCCCGCACTGTGTGCGGCAGCCCAGACCGCTGTCTGCGGCGCAGAGGAAAAAACACGAGCTCCGCCAAGATGGCTGGCATTTTTCTCATGTTTGAGATGTCACATTTTGCATTATTCTTTTGATTTCAGGGAGAAGGGGAACTTTGTAATTCTGTGTCAGCTGTCCTAAGACTACTGCACAAACAAAAAATAGGAAATTGCTGAATTCTCATTTCTAAACTTGTGGCTGGTAAGAAAAGCCTGAATTGCACTCCCCAAACAGAGGTTAGAGCCGCCCCCCTCTACCTGTGAGGACCTTCCAAGACCCCCAGGGGATGCCTGAACTACACCTTGGATAGCACCAAGCCCTACATACGCTATGATTTTTCCTATTCATACCAGACCTATGGTAACGTTTAATACGTAAAGGAGGCACAGTGAGAGATTACAACAACAAACAATTAAACAGAACAATTCTAACCTCCCTTGGGACTGTGGCCGACCGCGTGCAGTGGAAACTTCCAGAAGCAAGACCACGGATAAGGGGACTGCTCTAGTGAGGCTGACTCTATGCAAATGTTTTCCGATCTGGGCCCTTGAACTGTCAGAATGGAGAAATTTGGGTTGTCTGAATTGAGACTGGCCCTGGGGCAGGCGGTGTTTGGCCTGGCGGCTCCTTTTCACAGGAGTGGCCATGTCTCCTTCTCTTCCGTGTGCCAGAGGCTGGCTCAGGCCCCTCACCTGACGGCTACTGCGTCAGATGCCACTTGGGGGGACGTCGCTCTCTCCTTACAGCGCCCGTGCGTGACTCCGTCTCCATCTGCGTCAATCTACGCTTCCGAAAAATTTCCCTCTACAAATGCAGTTTCAGTCAATCTATAACGACTGAGACTTGCCATCGTTTTTAACCCGTTAAGACCAGAAACTCGTGGAACATGAAGGGCATTTTATTTGCTCGTGTTTGTTTCGCTCGTTTTCCTTCTGTGTCTCAGAACACTCAGCGGAGGGCGGCTTCTGTCAATCGAGTGTCCGTCACCCAGTGGAATGAAAGATGCTCTTCGCTATTTGTTTCTGATGTTCACTGTCACAAATGGTCACCGCTTCAGGCAAAACAGGGGTCAGCTTTGATCCAGCAGAAACAACTCCTCTCTCCAGGCAGTAACGACTTCCGAGTAAAACGCTACCGCTCTGATTCTATGAAGCCACTGACTGACTCGGAGACCATCAGCAGGAGAAGTGTTCTATGATTACATAAATAACCAGATGTTTTCCTAAATGATATAAGGAACACGGGAGCCTCATGTCCAGAGAGAGGAGGGAAATAGATATTGTTGGAAAAAGTCTGTGCAACGAGGGAATGTGATCTAGAAGAAATGAGAACCACGTGCCATGGACCATGTAAGAGTTGCGTTTGGAGAAATACAGTAGGGTCTTCACCACGTCGGTGTCTGGCCATGTCTGGAAACATTTTTGGTTGTTTTTGGCTGTCACGACTGGGAGAGAGGTATTGCCAGCATCTCTTGGGGACCTGGGGATGCGGCTACACATCCCCAGTGAACAGGACAAAGACCCCACAACTAAGAGAGATCGGATCCCGAACATCAAGAGTGAGGAGGCTGAGAAACCCTGAATTAGTGAGGTTCACCACCCTGGTGTGGGGCTCACGTGCCTGGTCACTCCTCAGAGGAGAGTGGGGTTACCCTTCCAGCTTGGGCTGGGTCCTGGGCTCAACAGGAAACCCTCAGGCCCAGCTCCCAGCACAGGGGCACGGGTGGTGTAATGAAAATGCAGCAGGACAGGGAAAATACAGAAGGCTGTTGGTAACTGTTGCACTGTGAGGTGCAGCAGGGCCGGGAACCCCTGCAGAGAAAGACACAAGTCCCGGGCGGTGACTGGGGGAGGCAGGAGGAACGTGGGCAAGGCGGAAGCAGGGGGGCCGCGTGAGAAGGGGCCCTTGAAAGTAGGGTAGGAAGGTCGGAAGGCATGGCCAGCCCACGGGGCCGGGTTATACCCTGTTCAGAGATGGGCGCTGAGGTCGGCATCCAGAAAGTTTGCTGCTGGGTTGCCCAAAACCAAATTGTGCTTATTGGCATGTGCACAGATCCAGAAGAAAGAGAGAGGGAAGAGCCAAAATACCAGAAATAAAAGAAAAGATAAAGACAAAAAGAAAAGGGAGAGGAAAAGCCAGGAGGGAAGAGGAGGCACGCCCACCGGCACAGGCACGCTGCGAGGCGCCAAGTGGTTAGGCAAAGGGGACGACCAGGGCATTAGAAGCTCGGAGAGAAAGGTCAGTGCTTTCTGCCGGCAGAAGGAAAGACATTTTGTTTTCCCCTCACTGCGCCAGCTGATTCTGCCTCTCCACACTGCAACAAGGTGGTCTTGTCTGAAGAACTCCCCCGGCGCTGCTGAGCGGGGAACAAGGCTTCTGGTACCTCACGACATGCACACGTTCCAGGAAGGAGAAGACAAACCACAGAGAAAGCCCCTTCTCACGGTTTTACACAGAATTCATCCCAACTCTGTAAAGAGAACCCATTAGTTACCGATCCTTTATTTTGTGGGGCATTTTCGGAGACATGCTTCCGATTTTTTGTAACGGGGTGCTGTCTTGACATCTTCTTGTGTCTCTGACGATTTATCTCAGAAGCAGTTACTGAGGTTAAAGATCTCTCCGTAAACTGTCTTCATCAATTTCTGCCTTCTTTTTTTCTTTCTTTCTCCATCTCCAGGTGTTTCCCTGGATACTGCATTTTCTGCATTTTCTTCTTTCCCCCTCCTTCTTCCCAGCTCTTTATTCAGTTTTGGAAAACCCAGTGGCTGAGTTTGCCGAGACCAGCCTCCGTGTCTGACTCTCCAAACGGTTTAGTTAACTGGGAAACGGGCAGTGAACTTGGGTAAAATAAAGCACATAACGTCTTTTACCCACACAGATGGCGCGAAGGCCTTTGACCGGTGTCCGCTTCCTGCATTTCGTCAATCTTCCCCAGGCTCTCGGCTCTGGACTCACATTTTCACAGGGAGCCCTACTTGGGGTCCTTTGTGCATCTGCTTTCTTCTGTGATCCAAAGTGGGATTCACTCTGGAAAGGTTCATGCTTATAAAGTAAGGCCATCGCTCTCAGAACAAGACAGAATGGACCTCTGCCCCAGCTGCAAACAAATGTCCTCAAGGAGGTCCAGCACAATTTTCTCAGAGCCAGATTTCCCTGGATGGAAGAATTCTGCTCTTTTTCAGCCCTCCACCCTCTGGAAGCAAGTCGACAAGGGCACAGTCACTCCGGAAACGCATTTCCAATCTGAATTAGAAACTGTGCTTTCCTTGGGAACTCGGGGATGCAGATTTTCACATGGAAAGAGTGGAGGTGGGTGCAGGAGAGAGACAGGGAGATATGCTGAGATGAATTAGAAAGAAATATCATTTTTGATATAAAGATTTTACTTATCATATATAGTCACTTTATGGAACTAGCTCTAAGATATAATTGGGGGAAATTAAAATGTTATTTTTAAAATTCAAGCTCATATTTTTCCAAAGAATATCACAGCCTAATGATTCCATATCTTAGCCTAGTGATTAATGGTACAAATCAGATCTGCTCTTCTATTATGAATCCTTTTTGAAAACTGTGGTTAATCTTAATTTAATATTAAAACCTTGAGAATTTACTATACATATATTTTTGTCTGTTTCCTTAAAGATTCTATTTATTTGAGAGATGGTTAGAGAGCATGAGAGAGCGAGAGGGAGAGAGAGACTACTAGCAGGGGCCAAGGGTAGAGGGAGAAGGAGACCCCCCACTGAGCAGGGAGTCTAATGTGGGACTCGACCCCAGAGCCCTGGGATCATGACCTGAGCCAAAGGCAGATGCTTAAGCAACTGAGCCACGTAGGCACCCGACATATATTTTGTAACTTGCTTTTTTTTTTTTTTCTGAATTACAAGGTACCATCAGGCACAGCCTTCATATTTTTTTTCAACACCACATGTGACTTCTATTTTTTTTTAATTTCTTTTCAGTGTTCCAGAATTCATTGTTTATGTACCACACCCATATTAAAATGCTTCATGTATAGTCCTTCTAAACGGTGGTGAGCATGCATTTTTGCGTGCTCCTTACCTTGGATTTGCCCTTGCTGTAACAGGCCTTCTTGGTGGCTTCATCACACTCCCACTCCACAGCCTGTAGGAAACACCAAAATGACAGCGACTGTTACAGTTCTGACTGAATCAAAGGGGACAAATAATAAGGCTCTGGTAATCAGATTAGGAAATGCGGCCACCCCGTGGAACCGATGTTTTCATACAAACATAGAATTTACACTAAATTTATGAAATTCACTCATAGGGGCTTCTAATTTTCTTTGAAATCGAAGCATCTAAAGGACTTGCCCCCAAGTATCTGTATTTAAGCAGAAGCAGTGTGATATTTAGATGCCTGTAAGAAAGGCCCATGCAGGGAGTTGATGGCTATTGTCCTAATTATTGAAAGCATCCCTTTGGTGAAACCACAGGATAGATCCACAGCACGCTGAAAAGACAAGCCCTGGACCAAAAATGATGTAAGCACTCCATGAGACATGTGTATCTCCTGCTTATCGTAGGTCACTTACCCATATTCAAAGATAACAGAGCGAGGATGGTCTCGCACCGCCTCACTCCCAAGGTCGATGTGCAGATGGTGAGGAAAGAGCTCATGCAAAGAGAGCATCTACTACTGTACGCAAGACCGTAATTCTCACACTCGCGGGACCTCGGACTCGAGAGTTAGACCACAGCTCACGAATACGGTTTCCCAAATGTTCCGAACCTGACTCACGGCGATCAAGTCCACGTGCATCCCCTCCCATCTGCTGCTGTCTCAGATAGGGCAACTGTGATTGGCTGACATAGTTCACAGCGCTGACTTCATGGGAAGAAATGATGCCTACAAACACTAACGATCTATACACTGAGACTGTGAATCCCTTCTTGGAACAAATTTAAGAATCTGAGCTGTTTATCTTTTGTATTATTATATGGAATGTGGATTTGTGTTTTAGCTTCCTACCAGAGCTGGAATGCCAAAGACTTTAGGATTTCTGAAGGAACAGTTAAATCATTATCAGAAAAAAATTTGTTTTTAATTTGTGTTTTTTTGAGAAAGACGGGGGTGGGGGAGAGAGCGAGAGAGCGAGCGAGCATGAGCAGGGTGACGGATGGGAGGGGCAGAGAGAGAATCTTAAGCAGGTTCCTAGTCCAGTGCGGGGCCCAATATAGCCATGATCTCACAACCCGAAGATTCTGACCAGAGCCAAAGTCAAGAGATGTATACTGGGGTGCACTGGGGACACCAGGTCACTCAGTTGGTTAAGCATCTGCCTTTGGCTCAGGTCATGATCCCAGAGTCCTACGATCGAGTCCCACATTGGGCTCCCAGCTCAGCAGTGGGTCTGCTTCTCCCTCTCCCACTCCCCCGGCTTGTGCATGTGTGCGCGCTCTCTGTCAAATAAATAAATAAATCTTAAAAAAAAAAAAAAAAAGGAGTTGTACACTTAACCGACCGAGCCACACAGGGGCCCCATTATCAGAAAAAAACAATTTAAGCAAGGGACACGTCTTTGCTAATTTGAACAAACGTTAAATAATAAACTAAACTAAGCCAAAGATAAGCTACTGTCAAATATTATTAAGGAAAATAATGGCTTCCCTCTCACTTCTAGGAAGAAGATATTTTTTAATTCTCCTAAACCTAGGAGAGCAACAAAGTAATCATGTACCAGAATCTCGTATCGACTGTCCTCCAAGAAACATTACATAATAGAGACTAAAACACAAAACTCTGCATCTGCATCTTCCTTGCCAAATATGAGCACAAAAGAAAGTGTTCTAAAGGGAGCCACTTCAGTGTCTTTCAAACAGAAACAATATCCTAACGGCTTTCCCTTGTGTCGACTTAGCGATTTTTGTCAGTGTCAACATTTGATGAGAGAATTTGTTAATTCTTTCTGTGATGCCTTCCTGTTCATAATGTTTAATGGCAACAATAAAATTCCAGCTAGTCAACACGTGATGCAAACAAATGACCTGAACTCTGCGCTGATCTGCGCTACAATGAGAAATACTTACACGACAAGGGATGTCACTTCCCAGGAAGACATAAGAGCTTCATGTGTGGTGGCAGATCTGCGTGTCTCCATGGGACTCACATTAAATAAGTACATTACTATTGTTCCAGATGGACCTTTCCTTTCTTAGATCTGTTTATAAAATGGACTGTGCTGTTTGTATTTAAACAGAGATATCCCTATTTTTGCCTTTACCTAAACTCAGAACAGAAATGACACACTACAATACATTCTTTTACAAAGTCAAGGCTATTGCAAATTTGACTTGCTGTCCCCGGGAGGATTTGATATATAATTACTAGGACAACTACAAAGTAAAAAGCTTTAGATAAAGAGGCATTCATAGGGGCCCTTGGTAATCCAGTAATTTTGTTAAAAGTTAAATACTAATTCTCTCTTCAGTAAACGTAAGACCTGTGAGGAACATGGTTAGTTCCAGGGTTGCAGGAAAACTTATCAGACATCATCAGAATTGTTCAAATCCTTCTACCAAAATCACAAACAAATAGCTTCCCCAGTCTGCCTAATGCCCAAATAGCCTGTGTGTTTTCAAGATAATTGAAGGCCGAGGATTGGATGGGAAAGTAATAAAAAAAAAAGGAGAGTTTTCAAGAATATTTCATTACTTTATCCAGTTTAGTAAGAAAAAGCACCTGCACACACAAGTTTATTAGACCAACAGAAAATAGGACATATCTTACAGATTTTTCAGAAGACAGTTATTAAAAAGAAACAAAGTTCCTTCTGAGGCATTTTTATTACAGTATAACTGGCTTTCCAATAGTATTCAAATCCAGAATTAATTGAAGACCACGAGTGTTCAGCTTTTCTGCTGATTCACTTCCTACTTGAACAGAGGACAGGAGAGACAAGACTGATATTGGGAACAGCAGTCCGTGCCTGCCTATTGTAGGGCTCCACAAATATTACTGGATGTCACGGAATTTATCAAAGAACGCAGTGGGAAGACATGTCTTCTGCAGACTGGGCTAAAATAGGGTGTTGATCCGACAGTGTCATTCTGTTCTCTCCATCAACTGAACTCGTCCTATTTGACCATTTCACAACGATGGGGGGAAAAGGCACTTCTGTTAGAGAGAACTCTATCAGTAGAGTCCTCGTGCACCAGAGTTCATTTCTCAAACTTACTCATCCCGTGTGAGATTATATTATGTTCTAACCTGCTCATGACTTTCTTTATTCCACAAGAATTGTTCTAATAAATTAAATTTCTCTTAACCCAGTCTTCTCACTATTTTCTCACAGGAGAGTCTTGTTACTCTTTCATGCATCATAATTCTGGAACAAATCCCACTACTGATTTGTGAAGCCACCTTTCCAGTTGACTTTGTTTCAAGACACTTTTCCATCTACACAAACCTGTCTTTAGGACAGTCGAAACACATCCAACGGCATGCATACGCGACAACCCGGATCTCAGTACAACATGTGTGATCTTATTTTCTGAGTCTCTGTGGGGTTTTTTTAAATCTAATTTTTATCATCTCTTGTCTTTTTCTATTGCACAATAGCCCCTCAGAGAAGAAAAAAAAAAACTGAATTCCCTATTCCGTTCTGCATTTAATCTTCATTGTATTTTTTGGCAGCAGACAGGCAGCAGTGAGAGTGCAGTTGTCTGGATATCTAGGCTATACACAGTAGGTGAAAAGTATGAAGCATCTACATCTTAAAAGACAGGAATATTTCCGTTTGCAGAATCTTTTTTGTTTGTTTGTTTGGTCTGTAAATATATGCCAATAACCTCTGTGCTCATCAAGGACCTACAGAAGCTTTGCTTTATGCATTTGCCTTCATTCTCTCTCTCATGTCAAACGTGGTTACAAAGCACCCACCTACCAAGTGCAAGGCACTGTGTGTTAGGTAATTCTGTTGGAGGAGAAACAGACATGGGTGGTATTTGCATACGTCAGACATTAGTAAGTGTCTTCCATCAGTCTGGACGACATCTTGCTAACTCTGAGAACTTCACCATGGTCATTTCCATTGTTCGAACAGCCATGCTCATTTCAGATCCAGAGATAACCTGGAACTTACAACATCATCAACTTTCCAGAAGCCACAGTGCTATAGACAGACGGAAAAGGAAATGGAGTACGTCTAGAGAATATCATTTGATCCCCGCAGGCACCCTGGGATGGAAGGAAACATGGCACAATCCCCCCCTCCCCGTCACGCACACACATACGCTCAAGTTATGATAAACGGAGCTCCGATCCCGAGAGCAAATCAAAAGTGGGAAAGAAAAAAGACTGGCTCTTTCTATGTACGTGTTACATACATATAAATCCACAGTTCTCCGAAGTATATAAACAAAGCTGTGTATTATCACATTCCGCAGTGAGAGAAGTTAATTAGACAGGGACCAGCAAAGGCAGATACTTTTCATAAAAATGAAGAGAACAACATTCTAGGCAGATGGGCCACTACTCTTTCAGCAGATGGCTTTGCTAATTAGATACTGGCAAAAGATAACATTAAAAAAAACTAGTTTAATTACACAGTGCCAAAAATTAACAACCACCTGAGGGCTTTTTTTTTTTATACATTGCATTCACACTCTCATGTCATGTATTTCTGCGAAATGCCGAAGAATGTTAAATCATGAGAGCAACTATAAACACATTGCCAGGCAATGGGAGACCATATCCTTGTTCAAAACAGAGGCAAAACACAAATAAGTTGGAACTTGAGATAACCTGATCTTTATGCAACTTCAATAGGTGTTAATCCAGTTACCCTGATGCAGAGACATGTCCAAGAATTACCGCTGGTGGCCGCACATGACAGGTTCACAACACGGCAAATTTGAGACGGAACGGTGTGCATCGAAAGACACAAAGGGATGGAGAGTTTCGTCACTTGGGAGGGATTCATTCCACATTCCTCTGCTTTTATTTCCTAGCGTCTACTGGATATTTGCTTTCAACATCAATTTGTGGCACATTTGTTTTTGTGTCCACAGCAAACACGTAAGTCCTCTCCGCTCTTACGGGTGGCCTCCGAGTCAGAGAACTGTAAGGGGGCAGCGGTCCTATTACTCAACGACTAGTTTTTGATTATCATGACACCGACGTCATCCAAAATTACAGATACAGCTTACTTTGGAAACACCATAAAAAATGTGTTACTGCCATTTTTAAAATCCTTATATGAAAACCCGAGATCTTGTTCCAAATCAGATTTATTTTCGATAGCTGTACAGTGGAGTTCCCAACCTGTTAAATGCTTACTGGGCCTGTTGTTTTTCAGTGGGTCTTTTTAAGATTTTATTTATTTCGAAGAGAGAGCACAAGCCGGGAGGGTGAGCAGAGGGAGAGGGACAAGCAGCCTCGGCACTGAGCACCGAGCCCAACATGGGGCCCAATCCCACAACCCTGAGATCCTGACACCAAGAGTCAAACATTTACCTGACTGAGCCACCCAGGAGCTCTCGCTGGATCTTGTTAAACTGAGGGTTGTTCTTTAATTGAGTAGACAGTATATTAGCTTCCTAGGGCTGTCATGACAAAGTAGCATAGACGAGGGGCTTTAAACCATAGAAACTTATTCCCTTGCAGTTCCCAAGGCTAGAAGTCTCCAATCAAAGTGCCAGCAGGATTGGTCCTTCTGGAGTCCCAGGAGAGACAGGAGTCCCAGGTGGAGGCTAGCAGCCCCGCTGTGGGTTGCAGGATTTATGGAAGCATCACTCCAGCCTCTGCCTCTTTGTCCAAATGTTGTCTTCCTACAAGGACAGTGGTCTTTGTTTAAGGTCCACCCCATTCTAAGAAAATCTTCTGCAGCTGATTATATATGCAAGTCCCCTACCTCTAGATAAGGTCATCTTCTGAGGATCTGGGGGGGACATGAATTTTGGAAGGACACCATTCACCCTAGTACAAGACAGTGTGACATAAAAGTAAGAGTCTGAGATTAACAACTGCAGTACATAAATGAGGTCCCTGCTTTGCTAGAAATCAGCTGCCAAATCTTAGGCAAAATACTGAAAACAACTGACGAAACTCTCATTGTGCAGACCACAGAGCTGGATGCTTTGTATACGTTTTCTAAGTTCAGTGTCTCTATAATTTTACATGGGAGATAAATCACCATAATATTCTGGAAGAGAACATCAGCTAAATAACATACCATAAAGCCCCAAAAAGAGTAAGTGGGACATTAGTATCTGAATTTGGATCGAAGCCTTTGCTCTAAACCACTGTCTTCTGACCTACAGAAATCACATGGTATTCGTCTTTCTCTGGTGTATTTCTCTTCGCATAATACACTCTAGTTCCATCCACATCATTGCAAATGGCAAGATTTCATTCCTTTTGATGGCTGCGTAATTAATTATATAGAGAGACAGAGATAGAGATAGAGATAAATATTCTTGACCCATTCATCAGTCAGTGAGTATCTGTGCAATCTCCACACTTTGGCCATTGTTGAAAATGCCACTACTAACTTTGAATCTGTGTGTTTGTTCTGCTTGGGTAAATACCTAGTAATTGGACTGCCTGGCTATAGTGTAGCTCTGTTGTTAGTGTTGCGAGGAATCTCCATGCTCTTTTCCAGAGCAGCTGCACAGTTTACACCAGCAGCAATTCAAGAGGGTTCCCCTTTCTCCACATCCTCACCAGCATCTGCTGTCCCTTGTGTTGTTAGTTTGAGCCATTCGGACCGGTGTGAGGTGGCATCTCACGGTGGGTTTGAGTCACATTTCCCTGATGATGTGTGACGCTGAGCATCTTTTCATGGGTCTGTTGGTCAGCTGGAGGTCTTCTTTGGAAAAGTGTCTGCTCATGTCTTCTGCCCATTTCTTACCTGGGTTGTTTTTTTGGGTATTGAGTATGATAAGTTCTTTATAGATTTTAGACACTAACCCTTTATCAGATGGGACCTTTGCAAATATCCTCTCCCACTCTATAGGCTGCCTTTTGGTTTTGCTGACTGCTTTCCTCACCGTGTAGAAGCTTTTGATCTTGATGGAGTTCCAACAGTTCATTTTTGGTTTTGTTTCCCTTGCCTCTGGCGAGGTGTGTAGTAAGAGTTGCTAAGATCAAGCTCGTGTCTCTAATTCCTATGCACAATCTCATAGAAAAGAAAGTAAAAGTGGCCTTTACCAAAGTCATGCTTTATAAATGAGAGATTATAGCAGTAAATCATTAGTAAAATATAAGAACAAATGACCACTGAGTCATAGCACTCAGTATCTAATTATTTCTGTATTTTGTTTTGGTTGTCTACTTTTGAAATAATAGTGATTTACACGAATTAAGCAGTAAAAAATAAGGCCACCTTGGAAGCTCAGTTAATGTGGGGTATATTCTGAAATAAAAGCAGTCACTTTATTCTATGCTGTACAATAGACCAAGTAATCCAGGTAATGTTATAATAGAAGTTAATTCACTGAGGGTTTCCAGTGCCTAAACATTTTGCATATTATGTATATTAGTGTAATGATTTTTAAACAGTAGACTGAAAACATACGTAATGTAGAAAACCCCTGAGCACCTCTGGAACCCTGGGGTTCCAGGAAGTGTATTTAATGTATTTGGTTTAAAGGTCCCAGGCACCTCTGATATCCAATTTAAATGCTTAGAATGCCATTAGAATGGCCCTGAGGAGGCAGAAAAACAAAGTCATGGAGGACAAGCCTATTCCTGAACACGGATGAGCCCCACTGGGATGATCTGGGGGAAAAAAGTACCTTAGGAATGAGCCTAATATCCAAAGATACTATAAAATATGGTATAATGTTTTAAATTATGATAGACCCTGAGGCAGCAAACAATTGTAAACTTCAAAAATGGTGTTATTCCTGGGTGTGGTATATAAACAATGAATTCTGGAACACTGAAAAGAAATAAAATAAAATGAAAAAAAAATGGTGCTATTAACTAAAATGAGACTGGAAGGTACACCTAGTACCGAAAGCTGCTTTGGGTTTCAAAAAAATTATTTTGGTAGATCCAAGTGGGACTGATTTAAAAAATGGCATCCTGTACAATTTGTCAGCCTAACCATAGTGGGAAAAAAAATCCAATTACTAGAGGAAGGACTATTTTTATACCTAAATTTCCTGAAATATTAGTACATAAGAAACTCAATTCAAAGTCAATCAAGCATGGGGTCAGGGTTGCCATTGGAGCAAACTGACTTCTCAAGGACTTGCCTTTTTTAAGTTTCCAGTTTTGGTGGGAAAACTGTTGCTTCTAACATATTTTCTCTCTGTCTGTTTGTTGAAAACATACATCATAGAGATGATGCCATTTAAATACCAAAATATCTGTAGCGCTCAACAGAATTGTAATGCTTGCTAGAAATTAAATAGATAATAGCACGATCAAATTAAAATTTGAAATTTATTCCATACATGGAGAGAGGTGCCCCAAAGGGAACGAGCTGATTCTAGAAAGTCATGAAAACCATCAGACCTTCCTGAAGTTCATAACACTATTTGAAGACTTATTTGACAATGACGTGAGGCCTTGCAAAATATAAATTAAAAAAAAGCATGAGCAAGACATTGATGATGGGATGATTTATAAGACACAGACCAACTCTAGGGACAACTTGGTATAATTAAGGCTGTCCTGGAAATGTCTTTGCAAGGATAAATTTGTAGCATGGCTTGTCCCAACGCATTCCTACACAGAGCACTTGACAACTGGCAATCATTCTCGAGCCGTTGGGAAAAGTGGGGAGACAATTGTGGCCTAAATATAAGAATGAGTGCCCCAGCTCTAGAATGAGATATCACTTGGGAAGGGTCAAGGTTCAAAGGGAACGTATCACACAAGCAATAAGAAGGACCAAGGTCTCTATTTTGAGACAACGTGAAACTGAAGGAGAAGAAGATTCCAGCGACCGTAGCATGAATGTAAATGAAGATGCAGAGACACGATTATATTTATACACCTCACCTACCACTTGTGACTTTTTGTGTGTCTGTTCACTTGCTAGAACTCTAAGTTCACCTACGTTGCGGTCATCAGTTTGGGTCTCATTTTTGTATATTCTGGCTGAATCCTAATGAAGACCTTATACATAAATGTCAGCTTAAGAGGCAACACACATTTAACTAGATGAGTATTGTTTTTAGTTTTTTCCAGAGATATTTTCTGGTGGTTTTTTTTTTTTTTTTTCTGAAACTGGCTTCATGAAAACAAACACCACCTCATACCTGATTACTTTTTTCTGCAGTTCGGAGTTAAGATGTATGCACTGTTTGACTGGAGTGCATAGAAAGGCCAGATTATAGATGCTTACTGAGGAATTATTTTATATCCGCTGAGCCAACCACTCAGAATTTATTTATTATTCACATTATAAATGCCTGTTTCCTGAGACGCATGCTACCACGACCAAGAATGTCTTTAGTCCCAGTTTCCAAACATATCGATCTATTTGCCAAATCTCAGGATATATTGAAAACCCTTTTTATGAGCCTTATTCAGCAGTATTTCCATAAATTTTCGTTTGGAGCTGAGAGAAATGAACAATAAAATTTGTTTTCTGGTGTACATCTGGGAAGTTACACTTCCTTCTTCTTTTAAATAAACTCTGAAACAGGATGATATACTTCTGTTCAAGAAACATTATTTATAATATGATCACAACGTTAAATGAGAACTTAACGAACATTATTGATATATTCATTTCCTAGTTAATATTTTAACATTCTCATAATTTTATGAATATCTGCTAGAACTTATTAAATCAAATAATTTAGCAGTAAGCAGTACTTTGTGAGTTTGCCATTTATTTTCTCAAACATTTGTCTCTCTTCTGTAGTATACTCAGTTCACTTATGAGAGGAAAGTCCTAAAATATTATCACAACTATTACTAAAACCTTAGATGAGAAAGAGTTCTATCCAGGAAAGAAGTCCAGAAGTGTTTCAAGTATGAGAATAAGACGTGTTTTGTTTTCTTTTTTAAGATTTTATTTATTTATTTGAGACCGAGAGAGTGTGTGTATGTGCAGTGCAAGAGGCAGAGGAAGAGAGAGAACCTTCAGCAAATTCTACACCGAGCACAGAGCCTAATGCTGGGCTCGACCTCACGATCCTAAGATCATGACCGGCACTGAAATCAAGAATCTGGTGTTTAACTGCCTAAGCCACCCACGTGCCAAAAGCAGGTGGTTTTTTGATATACGTAACGTCTAGGATATTTTGTTTGAAAATGGAAATTCTTTGGTCTAATTTCACAACAAATTCCGGTGAACATCACTCATCTCCCCCTCCCCCTTCCGTCCATTCTCAGTAGCATCTTTGCTCTCTGACCAGCGGGAGTTGGCAATTCATTGCCAAACGCTGTAATTCCCCCAACTTCCTATGAAGGAACTGTGCCGTATGGCTCTGGTGGGGGCCCAGAGACACACATCCGTGCGTGTCACAGTGAGACACTGTGGTCAGTAGAATAAGGTCCCCCCAAAATTAGCCGCATCCCATTTCCTGGAACCTCAAATATTCCCTTGCATGGGAAAGAAGGCAGAGCCTGGAGACGGAAGGGTCTTCGCAGGCTGGCACGCAGCTCAGGACAGAACGAACCGGGCCCCTGAGTCCAGAGCTTCTCGTGAGCCAAGAAAAGCTGTGGGGCAGCTGGGAAGTAAGACGCCAGCACAGGTTGGTGAGTCAGTGAGAAAGACTTCTCGGGCGTGCCAGGGCCCGGGGTGGAGGGCGGCAGCCAACAAGACACTGGTGCGAGGCTGACTGGCGGGCCACCAGCCAGCATGCGAGCGACTCAGAGAAGCAGGGACAAGAGAAGGACCGTGGAGAGAAGGGGGACCCACTCTTCCGTGGGAAGAGCACCAGGCGCTGAAAAAGTAGATGTTGAGGTGAGGGGGATGCCACACACCCGACCTGACCACTGGGTGGACATCAGTAGCCCAAGTCGGTCTCATCTGAAATAGGAAACTCGTTCCCTCCCACTCCCTTGGTTGGACCGGGGGCCACGCACGATTCCGGACTGCCTTCTTTCCAGCCCGCTAAGTAACTTTAGTCCTAGAAAAATAAAACTACCTTTACCATGCTGGCTGAAGAAAAACATAACAGGATAATAAATCTATTTCCCGAATAGCAAAGTAGTTGACCAAAAAGAAAAAAAAAAAAACAAAACCCACACAGATTCATAGGCTATTCACTATACTTTTGATCAAATACACTTTCAGTTCATTGGTAATAGATTCTGGTTTTTCAAAACTAACTGCAAAAACAAAAACAAACAAACAAACAAGGAAGCAAACCATATCAATCACATGAAAGGTATGGCTAACACTAAGGAAATTCATGCTAGTTTAGCTCAGGAACTTCACCTTTAAAGTAAAATGATCATGACTTATTGGCTTGAATTCCCTGTCCTGAGTCAAGCCCATGTGATTAAGTAAAGAACAGAAATGCAAAATTAGGAAAAACATAACCTTTAACATACAGGACTAAAGAGTAGAAATTTATAAGTGGAAGAAAACAAGAAAAATAGAGAAGAAGAAAATTTAAGTTTTTTTGCATCTGTTAGGCTTAGATTTCTCTTCGATTTTTCACACATGTGGAAAATTCAGAAAGAAGTATGCTATTAAAAAGCTAATATTTATTCTGCTTTCAGACCAGCCAAATTCAGACTTAATGCTAAAGTTTCAGGTAGACTTGGGTCTCATAATTCTCAATATCAACAGAGGAAATTTCACGCTATTTTTCAGGACCACTTTGGGTCCGTGATTTTTCAAGTGTTGACTGAGTCCCAGGAGACCCAACAGATAAGCCTATGCTGCCAGCAGTTCTGGCTCAGTCTGGAGCTGACACGATGTTTCCAGCATAACAGGTATACAGAAGAGCATGGCAACAGCAGAAACCGGAAATCAGACAATGCAGGACAATAAAATATCCTACAAGAGCACCAGCAAGTTACATCTGGGAAAATATCCCAGAGCTCCTAATAGGGATGATGTCTACTAACTTCTGCCCTGCACTACACACAGTCTCCTCCCAAAAGCCGTGAGAAACAGGCACTACCATCAGACTCACGTACGTGGCAGGTGGCAGGGGAGAGACTGACCCAACATCCCCGAGCTATTAGGTGATGGTGCAGGATTTGAACTCAGGTCATCTGGCTTCAGCCTCCATTATCTTAGCCATGTGCTTTGGCCCCATCTTTCAGTGAGCAGGGCGCCAGGACCTCCCAGGCTCCTAATTCCTTCCTGCCTCACCAGGGTCCTATTGAAAAACTGACTTGGTTTGCTTTGAACTTGTCAGAGGAAATAAAAATATGTTGCTAATGGGAAAAGACCTTGGTGGGAAAAGAGAAATAAAATGGTTTGTTTGAACAGATGATGCCTCTTCACCTTGTCATTACAGAGATTTCTGACAAAACCATTAACAGTGTCAATGTTGATTCCATATGATCTCATTTCGGCTGGCAAGCCCGCCCACCCTGCGTCCTGAAAGGGCCCTCAAAACACAAAAACGAATTTAATGGAGAGTAGCCTATCACTCCGCAATTCCGTGGAATTATCCAAACCCAGAGGGAATTCTATCAAAGGCAAGATAAACAGCATAGATGAGCCATCAGGGTGTAACAATCCCATCTTCTAGCACATCACACTGGGGTAAAGATACTGAACTACAGAGAGATAATTCACACTGGGTTATATTCCCAAAGTCGGTTTATGTACTGGATTTGGGAGAATAAAGGAACACTATCCCAGAGAGAAACCATGCAAGTTGAGTTGATGAGAACCACGGTCTACAGAGCCCAGTGTCCTGGATACGGCATGAAGGACCCACACATCATGAAGACGTGGCCAAGGGAACACACTTGAACTTCCAGTCTGAGAGTCTAAGGTTCCATGTCCCTCCCATCCCAATGAAAGGAGGGTCCTTAGCCCCACTCATGTAACATGGAGTTCAAGCCCTTTCTCTCACGGCACGGGGCAGGGGACCTCTGACGAAGTGCGACCACTGGCACCCCCAGGGCCCAGAAAGACGAGAACAAGGAGTGGTGGGATCTGGTGAACTCCTGGCTTCTTAGCCTCGGTGGGAGCTAGCCTACCTTTTCCCTCAGTCTCTATTCCGTGACCCCAAACAGTCTCACAGTTCCCACTGCTGTCCTCTTACTGGAGGACACAGACTTTTGGACTCTCCTAAATGGTCCCAAGGCTGGCAGTAGAACCGTTATTAAAGAGGGAAGCCAAAGCCATCACACAGGCTGTGGAGAAGCACTGTGCTTTCCGTGCAGTATTTTCTAGAACAGCCATAAGTGTATAAGAGATACACTTATATCTCTGAAACAACTCATGCTGAGTTCTCCTCACTCCCTAATGCCTGTAGTTCTGATTAGGCTGATATCGAGAGAAGTAGATTTTTCTTCTTTGCTTCTCCAAATAAGATAACGTTTCCCCCTACACATCTATAGATGTGCTCCCAAGGGCAACTGGTTTAATGGATTACGGTGATGGATAATTAGGTCTCTTAATTATTTTCTCAGGATTACTGCAGTGGTGAAAATCAAACCACATACACATACATCCAAATAACAAATATAAAATATTTAATTGCTTTCTAATTGAGAAATGATTCCTCGTTTGGAGAACGATCTCTGTCCCAGGGTGTTCACCATTTCTGTTGCATACTCAAAGACCTTATCGGTCTATTTATAACTATTTTGATTGGTTTACCTTCTGTGGTGTTTTGACAAATGTCACTCGTAATTAGTTAGATTTGTGTTCATGCTAACACATAATCTGGGTGATTCGGCTGACACATAATGTTTAATTACCCAGTTTTAATTGAATCTATTTTTAAAAAAATGGATGCAGCAAGTCCACAAGTGACCTACAGAATCTCAGAATCCCACCTTTTGTAGGCATCAGACTCTGAGTGTTTCCAAAAGATTTCATCCCTAAGGCTTCTCTGCTAATATTTGCTTTTCCTTTGAATAATGATGAGTTCCAGGAAAAAGAAACTCATAGCTTAGGGAATAGTTTCTCTATTCCCTTTACATCAATGACAAACAAAAATGCAACTGCATAATAATCCTAGGGCAACAGAGTAAAGTTTCTCCTCCAATGTGTAAAAACACAAGGACAGTCATCGAGGTCTGTCTGAGTGTGATACTAGCAAACTCACCATATGTGACATATGGACAGAAACTCTATGCCATACTTATGCAATTATTTTTTTAAAGGTCTATTTATTTTTTTAAAGTTTTTACTTATTTATTTGAGAGAGGGAATAAGAGACACCTCACGAGCAGGGGCAGAAGGAGAGGGAGAAGCAGACTCCTCCGCGGAGCAGGAAGCCCAACATGGGTCTTGACCATGACGACCTAAGCTGAAGGCAGGTGCTTAACCAACTGAGCCACCCAGGTGCCCCTAAAGATTTATTTATTTATCTGAGAGAGGGCATGCAAGCAAACGGTGGAGAAGGGCAGAGGGAATTTTCAGGCAGACTCCCCACATGACCTGAGCCAAGACCAGAAGTCAGATGCTTAACTGACTGAGCCATCCGGGCGCCACGGTCATCATTTTAATTGGTTCTATGCCAAGAAGACTCTCCAAAACAGGGGATGCTAATGATCCGGTAGATTTCTATGTCGTCCGTCTTAACTTGTAAACATATTCAACTAATATTTACTGAGCACCTATTACGTGAAAGAATGCGGGTTACACGATTCTTCCTAAAGCCTCCTGCACTTCAGAAATTCTCAGCGTAACAGGGGAGAGACAAGGAATGGAGTAACTGTAATACCACTCAGGACGTAAACGCATGTAGCGTGAGAACATTGAGAAGCGAACACTCTGGGTAGCAAAGACGGCGAGCCACGCGCACACTCAGCCGGGCTTCCATGGGAGCAGGGATGGAGGAGAAACCAGAGCTCCTCCGGGCAGACGAAAGGGGCCCGTGCCTGCTGGACACAGTAGCCACACGTGTAAGGTATCTGTGAGGAGGGGAAAGGCATCCCTCGTGCAGGGACCTGCAGGAGACGTGTCTGCTGAAGCCCACAAGGAAGGGCAGGGATTAGCGGACTTTGGAGCTGGGAAGGGAGAGGACAGACCATGAAGCCTCTTAGGTGCTGGGGTCTGAAAACGGGACTTTTTACGTTTAAGCATGTTAAGCCTTGAGGTAACACGGTAGCTTACCCATGTTAAGACATTAACCATAGTTACTGGCAGGGGAAACTGAGGCACAGGCATGATAAACCACTGCTCAAGGTCAGACAGCACATGGAGGATCTAAGATTGAACCACAAACAGATATGCAGCTTAAAAAAGAGAAAAAAAATGCCTGAGGGAAAAGGATTAAACGAATGAGAAAATAAACAGTTCACGAAAGAAGGAGACCTAGCTGAAGCCCAGTGAGGAGAAAGCCAGGACACCAAACCCCAGCAGCCCGGATAAGGCGGAATCAGTGGTAGAAACAAGCAGGAGGCACAGGTGCAGGGACAGGCTGGGACACACTCTCCCGAAGGCTGCGCGCACTCTGGACAGAAGGTCTCAAGTTCGTTTTCTGAGGTCAGTTGGAGACGTTCCACTCCAATGGCGCTGGTGGTGTGAGAAAGTATTCTCTCATCTGGGAGAGAAGCTGGCTTGGAGGAAAACACAAAGCCTGGTTTCTCTTGACCCTTAGAATCATCTCTGTCTGGAAACAAAGGGCACGTGATGACATGAGTGAGGCTCACAGAGGTTAGCTTGGCTTCGTGGTGCTCTTTTTGGGGAAGGGAATGGAACACGAGGTCACAATAGCTAAGTCATCAGCCTGCCTTCCCAAGAGCTGACTAAGCTTCAGGGTTTGAGCCCAGGGGCTGGCTGTGTGATGGGTATGACGAAGGGCACCCCAAGACCCTTACGTGAAATGCTACCATGTAGAGGGATGATTTGCTATAACAAACTGACACATGGCTTGAGCACCATGACGCTGAGGTCATGAATATTCCGTAACTGTTTCTCTGGGACAACAGAGTGCAATGTCCATCACACCACTAGACTTATCTAAGCATTTTGTCCTCAAAAGGACTTCTTCTTCCCTCTAGAACCACTTTCTTCCCAAGGTCTGAAGCCTACAAAGGCCAGGTTTTCTTCTTCACTCACTAGCTGCTCCTTCTCAGTCTCCTTACCAGTCTCCCTCTGCATCCCCAAATGTGGCATCCCTCTGTCATCTGCCTGAGGGTCCCGTGATTCTTCTCAACCCTTCCTCCTTGGGGAGTATCACGTGGTCCTGTCAGGGTAAAAACCATCCACATATGCTCCTTCCCTGTCCATTGCCAACAATTCGTCCTTCTCTCTTCTGGACACATCCCTCAGGAGAGCCAAAAAGGCATCTCATGGTACCCAGATCACCACAGATGATGCCTCTCAGCGTGCTCCAGCTTGCCTTTCCCCCAGGTTCTGTTCCTGTCACCACTCACTCGGGTAAGAAATAGGCAAGCTATCCTCGATTCTCCTCATTTACTCACTGCCCACATGCAATCCACCAGCAAACCTTATTGACCATAACAAACAAACAAAATCCCAAATCCATCCATTTCTCTACCGGCATCTCCTGACTGAACTACTGCAACCATCTCCGAATCGGTGTTCTTCTTGCAGTCTTGCTCCATCACAACCACAACCATTTCTCTACACCTCAACCAACGTACCTTTCCACATGAATATTAGGTCGCGTCTCATATCTTCTACAGGCTTGGTATTGTGCTCAAAATCTAGGGTCCTCAGCCTTGCTCATAAATATCATGAGATCTTGTCCCCAATTCTCAGACCATGTGCAATCTCATCCCTCTGCCCCTTGACCACTGTGATCCAGCAACTCTAAACTTCTCTATATTCTTTCGGGCTGCCGAGGTCGTTCCGTCTTCTGGACCTTTGGATTTCCCGGTCTCCCGCTCCAGAAGTCCCCTCCTCTCACCTCCACCCCATGTCTCATTGCTCAGATGTTAATTCACCCTTTTCACCCTAGAGGTGGGCTGGTGCTGCCCACCTAACATACAGGCGCTCTAATGATACTGTCCACTGGATCGCTGCATTTGTATTCCTGGAAGCAGACTGATCATATTCTAACCCTTTCCTTAACTATTAATTGATTGAATGTTCATTTCCAACTATAATCAAACTTCTAAGAGAAGAAAGTCCTTTCCTTTGGTCACCATTTTACTTCCTGCCCTTGGAAGTCTGACCGCCACAAAGCACATCTTAATTAAATATGTGTTGAAAGAAGTCATGAATCTAAAAGTTCAGAAAGGCACAATGACTTTGTTTTAGAAACTTTCTGAGCAGAGGGCAATAGTTTCAAGGCAAAACTTCACCACAGGTTTTAAGACCATGAGGTCCAAAAAGAGTGAGGTTTTTAGGTTAATCATTTTGCATTTCTGAAACTCAATCTTCACATCCATACAATGGGAACAATAATCCTTGCGCTTCCTGTTTCCTAAGACTGTTGTGAGATACTAAGAGATAGATGTGGAAACTCTCTGTAAGTTCTAGGGCAAAGTAACTCAGTAGGAAGAGTTGCACTTGGAGTCTTTGGTCTTCCTCAGGAACTGGAAAGCTCATTTCTTACCATTAATGGATTTGCTGACCCAGTGGGTATATGAGGAATAAGCTGGGTGGTAGGAGTCAACACCCAGCCCCAACGAGTTTTGCATCTGACAGCAATCCAGAGAATGACTCCTCCCCAGGTAAGAAACACAGAGAAAATTCCTTCATCACCATCTCAGCACAGGAGCCTACACTGAAGACCTTTAGACTGCCCTATGGGTGAAAATCAGGTCACCCTTTACTTCCATAGGACACATGGCTCATGTACTATCACACTGGAGAGAAGGCCACAAGACTACTCGAAGGGGGAAAAGTAAAGCTTAGCACACCTGGCAAACAAACTACCTATTTCATATGCATGTTTCATACATATATGTGTAACTCAATACACACACAATATTTTTCATACCAAATTAAATTTCATTGCAAGTCAGTCAAATGAAATCACAGCTTCTGTATTATACCTGGAAACAGCCATCAAAATGCCCCATTCCATCACAAAACATGTGGTTGATATTATGGATGGAGACTGCAGGGCCCTAAAAAATTAATTGCCATCTCTCCCTGTAGCAGATGAGGCCAGAGAACACTGTTCAGAATAAATGAAGCCCCCTAGCCCCTCCTTCCCACCACTTGACTCCTAAGGCATCTCTCATGATTCCCAACCCAAGCCAGGTCAGCCTGGCATCCCCGTGTTGGTCATGACTTCCAGATGTTTCCCAGGGCAAGGTCAAGGGGCACAAATGGGATGGGTCAGCAAGGTTCATGCATGGATTACATACAAGAGTGAGCAGAGAGGGGCTGGCCTCTGGACAGCTCTGCACACAGAGGCCGAGGCCCACAGGAAGCAGGAATAAGTGCAGCCAAAGGCCAAAGGTCAGGGTGATCGCGGTGAAATCACTGTGCCCAAAGACCAGTGGCCTGGGCACCCAGAGCAAAACCCAGAGGTTTGCACCTACTGGATGCTCATTTAGACTGAATACTGGAAAATGGCTGAGGAGGAGCCCTGGGGAGATCAGCTGTCAGATGTCATGATGAAAAAACAAAATAGAAATATTCATGCTGATTTGGAAAGAATCTCCAGAGAAGTTCCAAGTCTAACCCTCTTCCCTTCAACTGCCTTCTCAAATGCTAGTCTGAGGCATAATTCTACAGATTTATTTGAGTTCTTCAATTAGAAGCCTCAGTGAAGCAAAATTCTCCTGTGCAATGAAAACCCTGACTATTGGGTCAAAAATGTATCGATCAAACCTGCTCAGTCTCGGGCACGCTGTTCGGTGACCTAATGAAGATGGAGAGTCAGGCTGGCAGGCAGCTGATCCAGACGGGGACACAGTAGGTCTGGCGATCAGTCTGTCTTCTCCACTTGGAGACTTAAAAGCAAAGTCACAGGTCCCTCTCTCCTCCTTTGTGAAACCATGAATGTCCTGTTCTCCAGCCACCCTTGGGTTTATCTAGGGGCAGGGAGAGCTGGGCTGAATCCTCGCTACGGCGTAATTTAGAAGAATCTTTGTCTTTCTCTCATTCTCATCATTCCTCATTGCTTAATGGATATAATAAATACCAAGAGCCTCGAAGGGCTGTGGCAAATATGAAGGAGAATTTTGAAATGGCCTTGAATATACATC
Organism: Mustela erminea; assembly: GCF_009829155.1. NCBI lineage: Eukaryota > Metazoa > Chordata > Mammalia > Carnivora > Mustelidae > Mustela > Mustela erminea. The sequence continues at coordinate 157,333,892 of NC_045616.1, read as the reverse complement.
CTGCACACAGTAAGCCTGCAAACTGTTAGCTGCTGAATGATTCCAATTATTTCTTAAAAATCCTTTCTCATCCCATCCTAATCCTCCAGGTATCGGCATGTAGCTTGGAAACAGCTACAATGGAAGGGAGAAACACACACAGCTAGCGGGTGCAAGTGTGCTTTTAATATTCTTGAAAGGTTCAGAGTAACAAATATTTCCACGTGTGTTGACGAGATTTTTTTATTTTTATTTTTTTTTGGCTCAGGGAGAGATTTGAAAATTAAATTTCATGTAAATGTCTAAGGAATTCCAAATGTTCAGAAAAGCTTCATCATCAGTCAGAAAGAAAAAAAAAAAAAGGACAGTATCTGCCAAAAAAAAAAAAAACCCACAAAATCTGTTCAGAATGTTAATAGATTATTGCAATATTTGGAGAAAGCTGGAACAAACAGTTCTGTGTGTTAAGGAATTATTGAAAATTTATTATCAGTATGTGACAGCAGGAGGAACATATCCTTGGTCTTTGTCCCCTTACCCTCCTAGTTCCCAACACAGAGCTTTAAAACTCTTGGAATTCAGGAATCCTAAGAACACACTCCTGAGAAGAACATTTGTTGTTATTCATAAGAAGGTCCTTTCAACAACTCCTGAGTTTATGCTAATGACCTGACTCTTGGTGGGCCCATGGAGGGCTTCAAGATGGCAGCTGGCTCTCAAGAGTAGCAACCACTCCAGGAGAGGGTTGGAATTTACAGCCCCTCCCGTAGGCTTTCAAAAGGAGGAAAGGGCTGAAAATTGAGTTCATTCATCAATAACCATGATTTAATTAATCATGCTGATGGAAAGAAATCTCCATAATTATAGAACATGATGAGTTTTAAATAGCTTCTTGGTGGGTGAACATGCTAAGGTGTAGAGAAGATGAGGGTTGTGGGACCCACCATGTATCACCACCCCCATTACTTTGTCCCATGCAACTCTTCCAGTTGGTTGTCCCTGAACCGTATGTTTTATAGTAAACTGGAAAACTTAAGTAAAGTGTTTTCCTGAGTTATATGAGCCATTTCTAGCAAATTATCGAACAAGGTGGGGGGGGGGGAGAAGCCCGATTTAGAGTAAGCTGGTCAAAAGTCTAGGTGAACATTAGGACTTGTGACGGGCATCTGATAGAGAGACTACTCTTCTGGGACTGAGGCTTTACTCTGTGGGGTCTGAGGAATACTGAGGAATTCCAGAAAGCTAATGTCAGAATTAAATTGAAATTTAGGACACCCAGTTTGTGTCTCCAAGGAGTTGTTGAATTGGTTGGTGTGGGGGAAAACACCCACTAATATCAGAAATGTTGTTAAGTAGAAGCAGATCCAATGACGAAAGGAATAAAACCACCCCCTGCTCTTCCACTCTGTCCACCAGAGTCACCAAAGCTATCAGGATGATATGAGAAACAAAGGCAGAAGAAAAATTATCAAATTTCCTTACTACTTACAGCCCACTGAAAGTCCCTTGAAACAGGCAGAGTGACATTCCCCTAGGGACGCAAGTGCCTGGATGTTGACACTTTGCTAAGGGCAGCAAGCAATCTTAGCCTGATCCTCAGGATCCTGTAAGCCTATTTTAACATATAAAAATCCCTTTGGAGGGCACCTGGGTGGCTCAGTCAGATCACTGTCTGCCTTCAGCTCAGGTCATGATCCCAGGGTCCTGGGATTGAGTCCCATATTGGGCTCCCTGCTTCTCCCTCTCCCTCTGCCTGCCACTCTGCCTACTTGTGCTCTATCTCTCTGTCAAATAAATAAATAAATAAAATCTTTAATAAATTAATTAATTAATTGAATTTATTAAATAAATAAATAAATAAAATCTTTAAAAAAAAATCCCTTTGGAAACTTCCACTACTCCCCCCATTCCCACCCCAGAATACATGTTGGCAATCATATGTATATATGACCACCAATATACATCTCAAGGTTCTTACTAAGTAAGGGACAGGAAGGTCTCGGTAGGGAGATATAGGTAGGGGGTTATGGGATCAGGTTCATACGAATCTCCAACAGAGAGGTTTAAGGAAACCAGAGATAAGGGAACAAACCAGACCACCCTGCTCTAAGTGTCAGAAGTGAAATCTTATTTCAATAGTCACATGTGACCAACAAAGAATTACAGACCCTACAAAGGAAGTAAGCCACTAAAGGTGTTATCACTAGTCCTTCCTCAAGGTGCTATCAGTAGAGACAGTTACAAGGATTTAAGTTCCCTGGTTAGCCTTCAATAAAAGATCAACCCTAAAAGCCCTGTCAGGACCCCTGAAAGATTTTTCTTCCTGTTATTCTTGTTTAATAAAACTATATGGCTTTACTCACTCACCTTTGTCCTTGAGATTCATTCTTTAAGTCCCTGAGACAAGAACCTCATTCAACAACACCCACATACTGCTATTAACCTTTTTTCTATGCCTTGAATTTAGGTTCTTGCAAAACAAAAGAAAACATGGTCATTAATTCTTACGACCTGTAAAAATCCAGTTATTCTCATGGATTACACCTGGATGGTTGCCCACACGAGCTGCTCTTCAACACATCTGTCCAGACCCACATTTCCCCTCTTTCACTTGGGTGTTTCTCCATATGCCTCCTTGCAGAAACCAGCCACAAGGGCTTATGATGATTTATTTTTCCTCAAACATGGGCTGGCCTCACCTCTCGCTATCTCCCCTGCAAAGATTGATAAGAAGAATTTAGCTTGTAAATCTACTTTTGTGGTTGTCTTTAAACTAACTGGAGGATTAGAAACTCTCAAATGGTGGCTTTGTGCCTAGTTTCTTTTTAAGAAAAAAACAAACTCCATGGACTCCTCGTGAAAGATATAAACAACCTCAAATTCAAGTCTATTTGGGGGAATTATGTTGTAAGAATGGACTGAAACAATAAGGAAAAAAAAAAGCCATACCATTAAAATAGATCACTTTAATTTGAGTTTATGTCTATTATTTCTTCTTGAAGAGCACTTGTTACAGCCCAACACACGTCGATAAGCCCAGAGGGATGGGACTGTGCAAAGGGAAGACAAAGGCCAAACTAACAGGAGCGGTGAAGCCCGGAAGGAAGACGGGGAGGGAAGGCTGGGAAGGAGAGGGGAGATGGGTTTACTGAAAGAAGGGGGGGCAGGGATGAAAAGGAAGTTGGAAAGCTTCACCACCCAGCGTCCAAGGAAAGGATGGGCTGTATTCCAATAACATTCCAAGCAAATCCCAGAGCCGTGCACCAAGCACTGGAAATTAAAATATGGCCACACATTTAGTGAACCATTTTATAAGAAAATGAATTTAACTGGATATCAAATGAATCGGTGGAGTAGAGCCTGCCCTCCGATTCTCAGCTTTGAGATTCTAGGCTGGTCAGGAGGGAGACGCCCTCAGACTCATACTCCCTCTGAGTTCGCCAGGGAGTAGTAATGTCCAATTGTTTCCTCAGTGGACCCAGGAGACCAAGGTTGTAAGAACCTAAATCCAAGGAAATGCATCATTAGTTTTATCATATTGTATATACTACTGGAGGCCAAATAAATAATGAGGCTAGCTTTTGAATGACAATGACAGCAAAGAACATTCACATGGGGATGTGATGTGTGACCTGTTAGGTGCCCAGAGGTAGAGAAAGGAAGGGTGTCCTGTGGCCAAGAACCAAGTAGACTTACCTACTCAGCAACTTATCTCTTAGTTTGAGCCCCCTACCAGGTAAATAAAGGTTGTCTTTGATCTGAAATTCTTTCTATCTTCCTGTTGGGATTTTTTGCTGTCGTGTAATGCACGTTAATATTTAGGACTAGAAAGGTCAGGGGAAGGGGCACCTGGGTGGCTCCGTTGGTTAAGTGTCCGACTCTCGATTTTGGATTAGGGTTGAGATAGAGCCTTACATCAGGCTTTGTGCTGAGCGCGGAGCCTGCTTAAGATTCTCTCTCCCTCTCCCTCTGACAATCCCCTACCCTTGCACGTGCTCTCTCTGAAAAGAAAGGAAAGAAGAGGAGAGGAGAAGAAAAGAGAGAAGAAAACAGAAAAGAAAAGAAAAGAAGAGAAAAGAAAAGAAAAGAAAAGAAAAGAAAAGAAAAAAGAAAGGAAAGGAGGAAAGGTAGGGAAAAGGTATTAATGTGACCCGAGGGACTGAAATAACGAGCAAGTGGCCACTGGGATTACAGATGACTGCATTTTTTCTTTTCTCTCTCTCTCTCTCTCTTTTTTTTCCCAGTCATGTTGCTGTAAGAGCTGAAATTAAAGGCTATTACTTCGTTTGCTTCCACAGCTGGAGGAACTGGGAGGGTCTCACATGGTCGATTCCCCTCCCTGCTGTGTCACCATGGATACGGTCCCCTAAGCCAAGAGACCCTCCTTGTCATGCATGGGACCAGGCATTGTTCCTGCTCACTCCAAGTCGCCTCCTGCAATCCTTCAAGCAAGTCCTGTTACTCCTACTGTGGGAACCAGGGGCACCCCAACCTCCTGACACCATAAAACTTTTACCCACAGCATGGATCCTTCACTTGGCTCCTCATGTGGTCCAGGCTTTGTGTATATGTGACTCAGAAACTGCTGTCATCCTATCTGTCCGGGGCCGGGTTTCCTGTGTCCCCATAACCCTGAGAGGCAGAAGACTTCCTCTCTCACCACGTAGGTGAGCAGAAGACAACTACAACAGTCGTCACCTTGCAGGTGCTGTTAAACCAAGTTCAAGGCAGCCGCCCCCTCGGCTTCCTTCCAGGCCATCCCAGGACTGCTTTCTACCCACACGGAGGGTCTGGGCTCCAGACTCAGGAGCGGCAAGCCCTGGCCGGCTCCATACCCCACGCTCGTGGGGAATGTCAGGCACTTGGCCGGCCCACCGTGTTTTCAGCATGAGGGCCTGGCATCTGAAAAATGCTGTCAGGAGAAAGGCAGTGTTTTGCGGAGGAAGACCAGAGAGGCATTGCTAAGTTTTAACATTCCTTGCCCCACGGCATCCTCTCCTTCCAAGCCTCTCCCACGTTTCCCCCCCCCCCCCCCACCACAAAAAAATCCATTTATCTCACATTTCCCAATGACCTATTCGTGAACAAAGAGCATCAGTGCTCAGATCCACACTGGGCGCCCTGCTAAGGCTGCGGGCTCTGTGTCTGCCCTCGGGGCATTTTAGGATCACAGGGATGGCCCAAGTCTCTGAATACAGGTTGACGTTTCTGAGGAGAGAACAGTTTTGTCCATGGTTCTGTGTTTTGTTCTGATGTTTTAGATAGATACCATGACGTGTCAGTTAGCAAGGGCACATTTCAAAGCACGGGAATGTTTCTGTACTTTCTAGGTAGTCCCTGCATGGAATCCATGGGCAAACCTCCCCTTACAGATACTATTAATGAAAAGGAGGAACAGAAACATGATTTGGGGGGCATCCTGTTATCTGTGGCAACCTCTAGAAGACTATGGTCCCATAAAGGACTACTGCAGATTTACAAAGACTCTACCAATATAATGATGTGGTGCTTGGTTAAATAAGCCGTTATTATTTCGTGTAATTTTGGGTACAATGAAAACTTTTTTCAGGTCCCTTAAGACAGTACTAGGAAAAAACAGGTTATCTTCAAACCAACTCCTTTCCACAACTATGGGGAAGAATGTGGGAAGATTATAGAAATGGAATGACTGCAACCATTCCCTTTTGTTGGGAGGAAGCAAGCGTGGTTCAATTAATAATATTCTTATTTCTCCAGAGTCATGAAAAGAACTTGACCTTGCCTAGAATGCCCACCAGATTCTAACCTCCTTCTGGAAAGATCAGGGGCATCGCGTCATTGTACTCCCAGCTAGACTGCTGAACAAACTAATTTAAATACAACTCCATCAATACATTTTTTTTAATAAAGAGTTTTATTTATTTATTTGATAGACACAGAGAGATCACAAGTAGGCAGAGAGGCAGGCAGAGAGAGAGGGGGAAGCAGGCTCCCTGCTGAGCAGAGAGCCCGATGTGGGGCTTGATCCCAGGACCCTGAGATCATGACCTGAGCCGAAGGCAGAGGCTTAAACCGCTGAGCCACCCAGGCGCCCCCATCAATACATTCTTAACGTGGAAGTTTGGGAGGCTCTGGACATTTGAACAGTAAAGTCAAACACTTAATATCAAGCACCTGAGTACAGGTTAAAGGAAACAGAATTAAATCATGGGCCCTTATGTAATTCTCAAAAAAACTCCTTAAAATCTCATTTCACAGCAGAGGAGCATCAGCTCCACGCTGGAGGTAAATACCTCATTGTGTTCTGCCCAGCTAGAAAGTGGCGGAATCCACGTGGATCCCCAGGTTGTTGGATCTGTCCATGGCCCTACATGTCCACACTACAGAAGACTGAAGATCGTGTCTGGCTTTCATACTCAGAAAAGATCAGATTGTTATTTCCTATAAACCAAGGGAAGGGTGAGCTGAGAATCCAACCACACCTCCTGGGGCTCTTTGGAGAGAACCACGTGATATCAAATCTCCCCTAACCCCCTCTCAGTGCCAGAGCTGTGGCTCCGTCTGCTTGATAAACCCACCTGGCTGAAAACACCAGCTTCTTGTGACCATCCATTGAGTCTGTGACCTGCTTGACTTTAGGAAGCTCTGTCTTAAACTGAGCTGGTATCTACCACTCCACAGCTTTTACCCATTAGTTCTGGTTCTAAGCCTCAGAGACACCGAGATAAATTCTTTGTCTTCATCCACATTTTTGCTCCTTTCTTGTTGATGAAGCCCTAAATTGTCCTCCTGGGTCTTCTCCTCTGTAGACCAGTACACTCAAGTCCCTTTCCTCGTTTCTCAGATAACATGGCATCTGATTCCTCCAACGATGCCAGCCCTTCTCCCCTCTCTTCTTTATGATTGCCGATCACTCAAAAATACAGAATTCAACTTACATCCTGAAAGACGATATATGACCTGTTTTCTGGGATTCACTTCAGGATCATCTGGGGTGGGGTGGCCATAGGGGAAGTGGGTAAGGGAACAGAAACAAGATTTGCAAAAATACTGATACGTTTTTTAACTGAATGCTGAATACAGAGTTTCACAGAATTTTCTTTACCCTTGTCTAGATCTGAAATTTTGCGTAATAAATTTTTTTTAGAAGCATGGCTTCTAAAAACATGCCTCATACTTCAGACATGACAAGATTAGTTTGAAAAAGCTAAGGCATCACATTCTGAATCATAATACTGTACAGTGATTAATGAAAAATGATTACTTTTTTTAGAGCCACTGAAATCTGTTTTTTTGTTTGTTTGTTTTCTGAAATTACTCAGCTATCTCTCATTCTTAACATAGTTGGCTCTTGCTAGTGTTATTGGTGATGGATTTAGCTCCAAATGGAGAGCTTGTTATTTTGCTTTTAAAAATATTCTATTGGTAGATTTCATATCCAAAGATGCAACAGATACGGGATGCCTGGGTCGCTCATTTGGTTAAGCCACTGCCTTTGGCTAAGGTCCTGATCCCAGGGTCCTAGGACTGAGTCCCGCATCGGGCTCCTTCTCAGTGGGGAGCCTGCTTCTCTCTCTGCCTCCCTCTCTGCCTACTTGTGTTCTCTCTCTCTCTCTGTCTCTAAAAAATAAATAAATAAATAAAAACTTAAAAAAAAAAAAAGAAGAAGCAACAGATACTAAAACTGCCAATCAACTTATTCACTTGGGACTATGCACAAATAATTTTAGCACAGACATTAAATCCTAATCTGAATCATTGACAAAAAATTACTGAGACAGGCTGAGGTTCAAAGTCTAGAGAATGAACTTGCAAAGCATTTCCTGTATGTGGAGGATGTTCACGTTTAGCATTTCCGTCCGGAAGGATGACCAGACAAAACAGTGATAAAACCATCCGTTCATTGAGAAAACAAAACAAAACAAAAGAAAAAAAAACAAAAAATGAGATGTGGTGCTCTCAAGGAAGGAAATGCAAAGCTTATTTTTGCACCATTTTTTGTAATCAAGTTTGGAATCTGTTGGTAATGGGATGACATTGATCTGGACGTGAAAACCATGAGTGATGATGGCATTAAAAATGCCATATTAATAAATATCATTGTCCCCGAGCAGTAAGAGTTGATGTAGAGGTAGGACATATTGAATCCAGAAGTGAGAGAAAGAGATAATTGGATGTTAATAAAGAATTTATTTTCCTTCCACCGTGACAAATCTCATTTACATCATACTTTATAAATAATCACCTTCAACACTTCAACAGATTGCCACAATTTATCATGAATTTTTTAAAACGCTACCTTGCATATAGATAATTAATCAGCACCAACTGTTTGATTTGTAATTGCTTAATAATTTGAGGATAAATTATATTTATCTCTGTTTTAAACATACTAATTTATTTTTGAAATCAGTACATTTCCATGAGTTTCAGAGATAATGACAATTTTGTGAAAACTAGGGCTATAAGGCGTACACCATTTACATCAGACAGTTATCTTTAGAGACTAAACAGAAATACATTTCTTTTTCCCCTTTAGGTTGTAAGATCAGATCTTCAGACTAAAGGGACTACCAGAAGTGCATCCCTTAGAATCATCATACAAAGTCATAACGGGAGAAGACAACACTGAAGGAGTAAGTGTTGGTTGGAAAGCTGAGAGCCTTGTGCCTCTAATTTGTCCCCACACAGAGCCCCCTGAAGTCCCCACCTGCTACAAGTTCCCTAGACTAGAATCCCCACCCTCACTCAAAGACAGCACGGTGGCAGATGGAGGAGAGGGGGTCCTCAGGTAGATAACGCATGAGGGAGAGTTTATACGCTCTGTTTGGGGCATGGAAGCAATAAAAGTAGGTACCAAGTCTAGTCACCGCCTCCTGTTACTAGAGCTGTGACTCTTAGCATCCCAGTACAAGACCCTAGAGATGGCTGCAAAATTCATGAAGGAAAACAAGCACACTATTCGGATTCTGGCTTTGTTTTTATTAGCTATGCAACCTGAATCAATCAACTGAGTTGATTTGCTCGTCTGGCAATATAGAAAAAAATAATAAATGCCCTAATTACCAAAAAAAATGATGATACAGAGTTCCAAAGAGATAACATCCATGAAAATGCTCTTGTTAACACTAAAATAGAAATGTTTCCATTATAATTATTTGTGGAATGGAGCAAAAAAATAGGGCATAAAATATAAAATGCAAGATGTTGTATGACAAAGGGTAATCTTAATGTTTCTGCAAATGTGTAGTTATCTCCAATTACACCCCGACTTCTATTTATACAGTGCTGAAATATAATGGGTTAAAAGATAAGGATTCATTCTAGGGGTCCCTTCTGACCCAGAAAACCAGTGCCATTGGACCCCATCTAACAGTGAGCCTCCTTGAACGACTGCACAGAAGACAGTTCACACAGCACAGGCCTGAGACTGACCCCTAGAAGGTTGTGCTTACAGAGCTGGCTTTAGCGGGCACCTCGGAGCCCGGATCTCACACTGGTTTCCACCCTGCTCCATTAAGAATGGCTTGCGGGACCAAAGCCCATACGGAACAAGGTGTTTCATGCTGAAATTTGCTTTGCTTCATGGACTCTGGAATTTCAGCGTGTCCCAGGCAGGGGATACCTATGCGACCAACCCTCAGTAAAATCTATGGGCATCGAGCCCAGTGAGGCTCCCTGGCGCGGCTGACGTGTCGTCAGAACGTGCTGCCGGAGGAATTAAGCTCATCCCCTGTGACTCGGAAATCTGTGCCTGTTGCCTCTGGCTCTCCCCCCATGTGCCTTCTCCTCCTGGGGGTTTGGTTTCACATGCTTCACCCAAAGAAACCACAGCCATGAAGGGTGCCTGGGTGGCTCAGTCTGTTAAGCATCTTATTCTTGATTTCGGCTCAGGTCACAATCTCAGGGTCCTGGGATTGAGCCCAGCCCCTGGCTCAGTGCTTAGCAGGGAGTCTGCTTGAGGTTTCTCTCTCCCTCCCCCTCTGCCTCTCTCCCTGCTTGTGCCCGCAAGCACGTTCTGTCTCTCTGTCAAAATAAGTAAATCTCCCATCCAAGTAAAAAAAAAAAAAAATCAAAAAAAAAAAAAAAGTAAATCTAAAAAATCAAAGAGAAAGGAAACCACAGCCATGAGCACAATCATTTGTGAGGGTTATGAATCCTTCTGGAGAACTGTGGAACCCCGGGGGTTATGAAGACCACCTCCCCGCCCCAACTCTGTCACAGTCTGTATATGGAAGTGAAAGTTTTCAGAAATCAATGGCCAGAAACCTGTGTCAGGTTTCACAAGTTAGCCTGAAGCCATCACATGTCTCGACATTCTGGCCGGGAAAGAGAGGGTGACAGGAAGTAATAGCAAGGAGGACCTGGTGGCTCGTCGGATGCACAGTCTGTGCTTCAGGTCTATCTGCTCAGGTTGGCCCTAGGGCTGCCAGGTTGGGCTCTCAGTGAACATCTGGAGAACATCTGGGTGGACTCCTTCTAATCTGATAGAAAAGAGATTTCTCCAAACCATGGTGAGGCAACATTGTTTTATCCACAACTTCTGGTTAGATAGAAGATACTAGGAAATGCAAAGTTGTTATTAAACAGATAAAGAAATAAACATGCGTGTCTCTGTTTATCTCATTTAAATAATCCCTTCATCAACCAAGCCAGTTCTTTGTTGATATTACTAGCGAGCTTGAACCGAGAGTGTCCAGGCACCACAAAACCTGCTTTGTAGGTCTCCTACGATCCTCCTAACAACGCTGTGAGTCAGATGCGTTATCATCCCCGTTTTATAGACGAGGAAACTCAATACAGTAATGCTGCCGAAGAAAACTGGATTCTCAAAAATTTAACTTCTTTGTTTGTTTGTTTGTTTGTTTAATTAATTTATTTATTTTCAGCATAACCGTATTCGTTATTTTTTCACCACACCCAGTGCTCCATGCAATCCGTGCCCTCTATAATACTGGTAAGATCAACAAAACTCAAAGAAAATCGGTAATTACTATACTTGGATAATACACATTTACTTCTTTTTTCAAAAGATTTGTATTTTAAGTCATCTCTATACTCAACATGAGGCTCGAACTCATGACCCCGGGATGAAGAGACACGAACTCCTCCAACTGAGAAATCCAGGGGTCCCACGGCACAAGTACTCCTATAAGAATAAAATTTCCATCTTCTCTCCAGCACAGAATTTTTCTCTACCAGAATTAAAATAGTCTCCACCTCATTCAAACACTGGATTCAATTCATCCCTGGCCCCTGTTCAAAAAATATTTCCCTACTATTCTCAGATATGTCTGCAGTAGTGGCCCCAACTGGAGATGAATGTCCCCCTCCAGCGGACATTTGGCAATGCCCACAGACGATTTTTTGTTTCCACACTGCAAAGGGGTGGGGGGCTTCTGGCATCTGGTGTGTGCAGGCCAGCGATGCCACCAAGCATCCTAGAACAAATGCAGAGACCAGTCCATCCATGAAGAATTATCCAGCCCAAATGTCTACCGTACCAAACTTGAACAATCCTATTTTATAGGAAAAGTAAACCCCATCCCATATTGTTTTATTGATTTCCCCTATTGATATACTAACTGACAGAGTTACAGAGGGATACTGAGAAGTATCTTGCAAACTTCCAAATCATCAAGCAGGTAGAGTAAAGAGAACTACTGAAACTGGCCTGAAAGAGAACAAGAAATACTACTGTCCCCGACAGGCAAGAAACAGTATTGGGCCACCACGCATCTCGGGAACACGGGGTCTCTTGAGGAAAGGGAGGGATGGTTTGCTCAGATCCCATTATCTTCCCACTCTAACCCAAGAGCATCATCAGAATTCAGATCATACAAGGTCCTCTCTCTGGAGCAAACAGAGTAATGTCGGACATATCTTTAAGGAAAATAATGACTATAAATAAAACTATGAAGACCAGACAAATAGAGGAAAGAGAAAGAAAAGGGAAAGAAAAGGGAAGGGAAAACAAAGCAAAGAGAAGTAAAGTCTGGAAAAACAAGGAGCCAGAACTGATACAAGCCATGGGAATTGTGAGCGAGCCGTCCATCTACCTAAAACTTGTCTTGGATGTTTTCAGTAATGCGGGGGGAGAGGACCCGCGACCCCCCAAAGACAGAAACCAGACAAGCAGGAACTGCAGTGTTCCCACAACTCTCAATCACAGTAATACACAAGCACAAAATGACGCACTCCCTCTCCCTGTGAAGTGCACACTAGGGGAAATGAACAAGATACAACACCATTTACAGTGAAATCCACTTAATCCATTTAATTTCAGTTCTAGAATATAAGAAAAGGAACAGCAGAATCTCAAGTGCCTGGGTCGGCAGAGGCATTACCCGCTTCCTGGAAGACTGTATCTGACCAGAGGGAGAAGCGGATTTCCAGCCGGGCCCACAGCCATGCCGTCAGAATGGTCTTTCTGAAACACACGTTCCATCATGCCACACGTGCGCCTCCCAGCTCCAAAACCTAAGGCCTGAGTTCCTAGCGGTAGGCAGAACAGAGGTGTCCCTGTCCTAACCCATGGACCAGATAACCGCATTATCTCATGCCAGAGGGAATCTAAACTACAGATAGAATTAAGGTCACTTATCAGTTCACCTTCACAAGGGGAGATTATCCTGGGATACCCAGTGAGTCCAATGTCATCATAAGGGTCCTCATAAGTGAAAGAGGAAATCAGGAGAGTAATAAGGAGCACAGAGGTCAGAGTGATGAGTGATGACATTGTTATCTTTGAAGATGGAAGGGGTCAGGAGCCATGCGAAGTAGTTGGCCTCTGGAAGCAAAAATGACAAGGAGATACCTTGTCCTCTAGAGCCTCCAAAAGGGGCACAGCCCTGCCAATACCTTCATTTTATCCTTGTGAGACCCATTTTGAACGTCTGATATCCAGAAGATGAAGGTAATAAATTTACATTGTTTTAAGCCAGTAAGCACACAGTAATTTGTTACAGCAGCAGTGGGAAACTAATGCATTCCCATTTCGGTTTTTTATCGCATTCTAACAAGTCGCATAAACGTAGAGGCTCATAGCAATACCTGTCATCAGCTCACACTTCTCTTGGGTCACGAGCCCAGGCATGTCTTAGCTGGGTCCTCTCTTTAGGATCTCACCAGCCTGAAGTCAAGGTGTTGGCCAAGATAGAGATCTCTTCTAAGGCTCAGAATCCTCTTCCAAGCTCATTGGTTGTGTCAAAATTCAGTTCCTGGCGGTTTTAGGGTGGAAGTCCTCTGCTCCTAAGGGCTGCTTATCAGTCCTTGCCGCGCAGCCCTCTCTTCACAGCTTGGGGATTTGCCTCTTCAAAGTCAACAGCAAAGCATCTGCTTCTGCTCGAGTCTCTTCCAAGGACCCGCATGATTAGGTCAGGTCCACTAGGATAACCTCCTTTTTGATTGCTTATGCTCAGTTCGCTAATGTTCTTCATTACATCTGCAAACCCCTTTACTTTTCCCATGCAAGGCCACCCTATTATGGAAGGGAATCCCATCTTATCACCAGCTCTGCCCACACTCAACAAAAGAGGATGAGTTAGGAAAAGTCCACCAGGAAGCAGAACCCTGGGGACCACGGTAGAATTCTGTCTCCCGCCCTCCTTGGTTGGGAAAACTGAGTACTTGGTCAGCCTGCCCCGGCCAACCTATCTCGAACCAAATCCCCAGCAAAGGCCAGTTAGCGCTGCCCTGAATAGGCTCATTGTTACGTAGAACACATGTAACTTCAGACATGTCCCTCTCTGTCCCTGATAGCCTCCAAGTGGTTCTCCCAGCTCCTTCTTCTTTGTCTCAAAGAATGCCCAAATGTCACTTCATTTTCACGATCACAGTACCTAACACAGAACACGGGGTGCATGGAATTAATTACTATGCATCTCAACGCACATGATCCATGGTTTTACTAAAAATCCGTATATAATGAATTTGTCTGTATCCACCATGTTTTCCTGATTGAATGTTCCAATTCCAAATGAAAGCACATTGTAATGAATATCCAGGAATGCAATAATTTTCAGAGGACTATAACACAGTAGCTAATATAGCATTCGGAAAGAAACGAATAGTGACAAGGGGAAAGCAAAAGACCTTCATTTTCATAATGTAAACTCAAACCTAGATTTGCTTGCCTGAGAAGTATCAACATAGACACATCCTGAATGAATTATGAAGGGAAATCGGCCATGGGGGAGTTAACAATGAGCCAGCGAATAAGGAAAGACGAGAATATAATTACTTCCATTCCGTTTTTATGACAGATTGGGCTGATTCAAATTCAACACTATTTATCAATTATTTTTAAAAATCACCAGTGATGGGATTTTTTTTTGTTTTTTTCAAAATCCCAACTCAGGAACTCTTCCACAGGGTAAGAATTTTGAGAAAATCGCACATGGAAATCAGGAGCTAGTGTGCACCTAGGGTGCTTTTGCGTAAAGGGAGAGACAGCCCTCTTATTTGCTCTTACGGGACTGAACTGGGAGAAACCCACCAGGACAAAACGGATGTACTTTAATAGCTCTCCCGTTGCCCACTTGCCACATGTTGCTTCAATTATGGTTCTACTCTCCAGCCCTGGGGGAGGGAAGGGGCTGTCCTCACGGCGAGGTCCCAACCCCAGGAAAAGTGATGATAGCCCAGGGAGGAGGGCACCCCCTTGGCCAGCCGGAGAAACCCTGCCCGTCTGGGGCAGCAGGCCCAGGAGGGCAACTCGTGAAAGCTTGCATTCTAATAATAACACCAAAGGAGAGGAAGTGAGGCAGAAGCATCGGGGGTGTGTGCAAAATTCCTCACGCCTCCAACACCGTTCAGGTTGCCTCCCTCCGACCAGAAGCATCTGCACATCACTGCGGGGGCTTTCTCCATCCATCCACTGTCCAGGATACCTTCTAGCCTCGTAAGCATTTGGCACATGTCTTGCTAGAAGGCGCTCCTGACCACGAAATGCTTGCACTTCCGGAAACTGACCTAACTCGACGGTGCAGTGTGTCATTCCGCGAACCGGCCTGCGAGGAATTCTGAGCATCAGTCTCTGCTGTGGGAGGCAGCCAAGACCGTGCCTCTGGGAGTCAGCCAGAATGGCCAGAAATGCCGAGAGCGCTTCCTCCCCCAGAACGGCACAGGATTAACAATGAACTCTTGACTTAGTCTCTCACCATAGTAACATTCAAATTAAATACATCCTTGGATTCAAACTGTAGTTGCCCAGGTCAAGCTGTGAGTCATGAGACCCAAAAGCAGCCAGACGTGGTCCTTCTTCTCTAAGCGAAACTTCGACATGAGCTCACGAGTCTCCACAAGAGCTGTATCCGGACGCCCGACCAGAGTCTCGGCCACGCAGCCTCTCCCGAGTGCGCAGGAGAAGGGCACACTCCCGGGGAGGTCGCATGAATCTGGACCCCAGTGCTCTGCTGGTGGCTGCTTCATGGGGAATCGAAAAATACCGCCAAAAAGTGGATGTTTCCAGGGTGCCTCGGTTGGTTAAGCCTCTGTCTTTGGCTCAGGTCATGATTCTGGACCCAGGATAGAGCCCCGCATCAGGCTCCTTGCTCAGCAGGAGTCTGTCTCTCTCTCCCTCTGCTTCTCCTCCCTCTCCCATGCTCGCTCACACTCCCTCTCTCAAATAAATAAAATCTTTTAAAAAAATGTATGGATGTCTGGGGTGCTCGGGTGGCTCAATCATTAAGCATCTGCCTTCAGCTCAGGTCATGATCCCAGGGTCCTGGGATCGAGCCCCGCATCGGGCTCCCTGCTCTGAGGGGAGCCTGCTTCTCCCTCTCCCACTCTCCCTGCTTGTGTTCCTTCTCTTGCTGTGTCTCTTTCTGACAAATAAATAAAATCTTTTTAAAAATGAAAATAAATTACTCAATTAAAAAGTATGGATGCTTCCAGAAAAATTGAGTGAGAAGCACCAGCTCTGAGGCAAATCCTCCACAGAGCTGCACTAGAAACAAGGATCCCTTTGTGCAAAGATTCTAGGAACACTAGGGTTTTGTTCTACCACCTTGACCAAATACAGATGAAAAATTAAGGTGTTACGATTCCATCTGTAATATTACGATAAAAAGAAATGACAAAGAGATTTCTTCTGAGGCTGTGTTTGAAGATGGACCTGTGTGTTACATGTAGGTGGGTCACCGTCCCCCAACTACAACAACAAAAACTCAAATTTTCACATTGTTGCAATGCTTAAGGCACGGATTTAAAAGTCCAAGCATTATACAAACTGGGTCTTCCTATCATTTTTGGTAGCTATATTCTCACAGAATCTGGTGTGCCCCCCACCTTTCTGACTCCCAGTCCTCTATACGAATAAGGCTCCGCGATCTTTCTCTGCTGCCTGACTGAGTTCTCAGCTCCTGCCTTGGGCAACACAGCAGACCTGTGCGAACCTCTCCTTACTCACCCCGTCCACTTCCTGAGAAGCACCCCCTCAAGGAGCGGCCCCAGAAGGCAGTCTTACGGTGGTCTGCCTCCTGGTCATGGCCAGGCGGACCGGGATGGAAACCTAACCCATGCCAGTCCAAATAAGATATTCCTCACGCCTTGTTTTCATACTTTTTTTTTTTTTTTTAAATAAAGGATCCTCCATTCTTACCGTTTAAGATTTTTTTTAGGTAAACTCTGCACCCAGCTGGGGATGCGAACTCACTACCCCGAGATCAAGAGTCACACACTCCAGCGACGGAGCCAGCCAGGCGCCCTCATATAATATTCATGTTTCATCTCTTCCTCTGTTCTACAGGCATCTCCTCAGGTCTGTCTCAGGTTTGTCTCTCTCTCTCTCTCTCCCGCCTCCTGGAACCCACGGACACTGGACACCCCCCTCTTTGGACACATTCTCCTTTTTCAGTGGCATTCAAAACAGTCACGGCCGGTTTCAGCCTTCTGCTTGTGCTCTCCACGTGCCCCGCGCAAGGAGGGGACAGCACACCCGGGGTCCAGCCGGCTGTACGACGACCTGGAACTTGTGGAGGGACTGACCCGTTATCCTGTTCCCTCGCCCATCTCCACTTCACACAAAGACGAGCAAACACACACATGCTCAAACATGCATGCACCTGTGTATAAAACACACAAAGGTGTTCGTTCTTATTTTAGCATAGCCATCGGCATGATCTGGAAACTACCACCTCTCTGAACAGTCGCTAGGGTCAATCAAATATCTGTTATATTGTTTCAATGTCAGAAAAAGTATCAAACATACTAAATGTCACACAATAAACTAAATATAGTCAATTCAAAAAGACGAGATGCTTAGTTCTCTCATACTTATGTAATTCTTAAAGCCACGTATTTCATTGTACACTGTAACTATTTTTAGATGAGTATAAGTAGACGTTTTCTCACTGGGTGTTCTATGCAGCTAATGAATCACTGAACACTCATCAAAAACGAATGAGGTACTCTATGTTGGCTAACTGAACATAGTAAAAAAATAAAAAATAAAGAGAATGTAAATAATGATTTAAATGTCAAAGATTTTATAATTTCATCCATTGTAAAGAGTTATAGTCTACCTCTAAAAATGCCTCACGTTTAAAAGAAATTATATCAATTTTCTTACACTGTGTTAGTCGTCTATACAACCAGCAGGCCAATCTGACCCACCACCTTTTATGATAAATATAATTTTATTGAAACACAGCCACGTCTATTCATTCCTCTATGGTCTGTGGCCGGTTTTGCATCCCCAATGGCAGAGCTGATCATTGGCACCACTCACACATCTGCCAAGCTGCAAAAGTTACTATCCAGTCCTTTACAGAAAACAAATTTGCTGACACTTGCTCTAGTCGAATACAGCAAAGCAGTTTGAAAATCCCTTTCCTCAAACTCCAGCTTAAAAAATTAAAATGCAGGGCACCCGGGTGGCTCGGTTGGTTAAGTGCCTGACTCTTGATTTTGGCTCAGGTCATGGTCTCAGAATCAGACCGGGCTCCTCGCAGGCTGGGCACGGCGCCTGCTTAACATTCTCTCTCCTCCTGCCCTTCCATGTGCCTTCTCCATTGGCACCCGCCAAATGTGTCCCTAAAGGGACAGGAGGACGGACACAGCGCCTGCAGCGGTGCCCACTGCAGAAGGGGAAAGCCCACGAGGAGACGACAGCGCAGGTGCCCGGCTCAGGACCACGTGCTCTCAGGGGGACGGAACAGGAGCACAAAGATGTGAAAACCATTCTCAACAGCGCTTGTATTTCCAGCAAGTGCAGTCTCATGAATGAAATTCATTGTCTAGAAATCAAGGTTAAGACTGACTTTTTTTCCAACATTAAAGTAAATAAATGACTTTACTAAAAACTGGCTACAATGATGAAGTTGTAGCCGGGCGCCTGGGTGGCTCAGTGGGTTAAAGCCTTTGCCTTCGACTCAGGTCATGATTCCAGGGTCCTGGGATCGAGCCCCGCATCGGGCTCTCTGCTCAGCAGGGAGCCTGCTTCCTCCTCTCTCTCTGCCTGCCTCTCTGCCTACTTGTGATCTCTCGCCATCAAATAAATAAAATCTTAAAAAAAAAAAAAAGAATCAAAAAGCCATCTCAATCAGAAAACAGTCCAAAAGGCAGTAGCTAAATGTGCAAGTTTTTAAACTACATCTAACTCCTTTATTTTTTTTTAAGATTCTTTATTTATTTATTTATTTGACTGAGAGAGAGAGAGAGAGACAGCAAGTGAGGGAACAGAAGCAGGGGGAGTAGAAGAGGGAGAAGCAGGCCTCCCTCCGAGCAGGGATTCAATTCGGGGCTCAATCCCAGAACTCTGGGATCATGACCTGAGCTGAAGGCAGACGCTTAACGACCGAGCCACCCAAGAGCCCCATAAGCTACACCTAATTCTTATCATGCAATAGTGAGAAGAGTAGAGAAGACAAATAAAATGAGTGAAAAGCAGTAAAATATTTAATCATGTTCTCTAAACAAAGGCTACATTCTCCAAAAACTATTTTTAAATCAAATACCTTTTTTTGCTAGAAAGAGAATCTTAGCTCCAGTAATAGTTCACTCAATTGTTCAAGATGACTGGAAACCAGGACTGTCGTATTCACAAGTCATCTTTAATATGACTCTTCTAGTATTTCTCAGAATGCTTTGCTTGGTTTTACTTATCAGTAAGACTCAGCATTTACTCTCTATCGATGTGTACTTCCTCATTTATATGTTATCTACACACATAGCTGTGCACGTAGGTATGTATATTTTAATTACATTTTAAAAGAATCGCATAAAGACAAAATGAAGGATACTGCAGAATAAATGTTGTTTTAGATTCTAATTGAAAAAAAGGAGTTTTTTTTAATTCTGGTTGACTAATTTATAATATAATGATAAAGTGATTTAAAACTGTTTAGGGAGTCTGTTTTGACACTCAGTTTATTTTGATTTTTGGTTTAGAAGTGTTGCAACTAAAGTAGACGTCGAAAACAGAGACATAAATCCAACAAATCTCTGACTGTTCTTACTAAATTTTGATCTGCTATTTGTTTTCAAACCTATCTTCCAATTAGATGTTTTTTGTTGTTGTTGTTGAAATTTGCCTAGTACATTTCCATCCTGACTGCTGTCAAAATCTCATGCTTGAAAACTCATAAAAGTTTTAAAATGAACACAAAATACACGGAAACCCTCCAGTTGGAAGTTTTATCACCAAGTTAGAAGTGTATGTTAAAATATTTTTTAGAACTTGTGGACCATAAGGAATAACACGGAGGACGTTAGGAGAAGGAGAGGAGAAATGAATTGGGGGAAATCCGAGGGAAGATGAACCATGAGAGACTGTGGACTCCGAGAAACAAACTGAGGGTATTAGAGAGGCAGGGGGTGGGCGGTTGGGTGAGCCGGTGGTGGGTGTCATGGAGGGCACGGATTGCATGGAGCACTGGGCGTGGTCCACAAACAATGAATCTTGGAACACCGAAAAAAATTTAAAAAAAGAAAAAGAAATTTTCTAAGTTCTCAAACCTAGAGTGTAAGTCAGGCGTCACTATAGTGACACTTGTGGCATTTCTAGCAGCAAATTCGTGTAAGGATAGAAATATTTTGAAGTGTCTGATGAAAGAATAACTTGCACTACATAATGTTTTTTGAAGCACAGCTTCTGTTTTACTCATTCTTGAAATGAAAAGGTTATTTTTTTTCCAAAAGTACCTACTATTTATCATACTACTAAAAACTAGAGAAAGTTCAGGAAATTTGGATCACCTCTCTCTCTCCTCTCTCTCTTTTTTTAAAGATTTTATTTATTTATTTATTTAACAGAGAGAGACACAGGAAGAGAGGGAACACAAACAGGGGGAGTAGGAGAGGGAGAAGCAGGCTTCCCGCTGAGCAGGGAGACCGATGGGACGCATCATCCCAGGACTCCGGGATCATGACCTGAGCCGAAGGCAGAAGCTTAATGACTGAGCCGCCCAGGTGCCTCTGGATCACCTCTCTTAAAAGAAGAGACTCTTTTAAAAAATATTTTATTTATTGCTTTGATAGACAGAGATCACAAGTAGGCAGAGGCAGGCGGGGGCGGGGGGGAAGCAGAGTCCGTGCTGAGCAGAGAACCAGATGTGGGACTCGATCCCAGGACTGGGATCATGACCTGAGCTGAAGGCCGAGGCTTAACCCACTGAGCCACCCAGGCGTCCCCAAAGAAGAGACTCTTCAGTGTTAAATGAATATGATGATTTTTAAACTACGTTGCCCCTAGGGCCCTAGAGCACTTCTCTGTGGAACACGGAGTAACAGTCCCTCCCCCTTCATGACACGACACTGTGAAGATGCTGCCGGATGAAATACTGTGATGACGTAATGCCGGGGTGTGTGAGCCGCTCAGGTGGTTGAGCAGCTGCAGCTGCCTTCAGCTCAGGCCGTGATGCCCGACACTGGGGACTGAGCCCCGCATGAGGCTCTCTGCTCCATCAGGAGTCTGCTTCTCCCTCGCCCTCTGCCCCTCCCCTGCTTGTGTTCTCTCTCTCTCTCTCTCTCTCTCTCTGACAAATAAATAAAGTCTTTAAAAACACAAATAACATAATGCAAAATTCCCCTGTAGTGGCACTTATAAACCAAAACCCATCCCCATCTGTCCACGACTCCCAGAACGTAGCTGTGTGGCAGAAACGTGACATATGGAGAAGCCAAGGGCACCAGCATCATCTGCATACTAATATTAGCAAATTGTATACCAACTTTGATATAAAAATAATGGAAACAGAAATTCTAGTATTTTCTCCCCATCCATTTTTGAAACCACTGCTTCTGACTCCAGATTTCCTGCATCAGACTCACACCCGGGTGCTTGTTGAAAACGAAGATTCTTGGTCAAGGAGGTCAGAATCATTGGGAGGTGGGGGTCACAGAACACAGGGCTCCAGCAAGGTCAGGGACATGGCCTGCTCTGCTGCTCCGAGGGCCCCCACCGCATCTCCCCTCCTCCAGTATGGTGACATGCCTATCCCCAGTGGAGTCTAGTTCACCACTCCGTACCCCTGCAGGCTTGTGACCATTGTGACCAATGGAATATGATGGAAGAGACCCTTTCCCTGCTAGGTCTGGGCTCAGCCCTAACTGGCCTATCAGCTCAGCCTCCTGTCTCTCGAAGTACAACTATCCTGACGAGCAGGAGAGGCCCTGGAGGATAAAATACCAAGTGGAGGGTCAAGGAGTTATATAGGAAGAGGAGAAACAGAGAGATCTGTAAAGTTCACAACGATAGCCATAAAATAATCAGGCTATATCTGCCGAGTGCAACGTGCGTGAACTCATTTATTCCTCACGAACACCTGAAGGGAGACGATATGATTATTCCCAGGAGGAAAGTGTGTCACAGCGAGTTTCAGTAAGACTTGCCCAAGGCCACACACATGGAAAGCTGAGGCAGTGGGATCCGGCGAGCATCTTCCAAAACTCCTCTTCCCCGCCTCCGGTCATTAATATGGAAGCTGCGGACAGGACACCGGACAACCTGGCTTTGCTGCGTTTACAGGAAGAGGAACTATTCTAGAATTCCTGGCAAGTTTAAAACAATCAGTATTCCCAGTGCTTTATTAAACAAAAACGAGTATGGCATATAATATTGCTTTGAAATCCTTAAATAATACAACGGGTACTCAACCGAGTGTAGCATATGAGTAATTCAAAACGCTAAGCAGCTGCTGCTGGTGTAGACCAGTGGCTGTCAGCCAGGGGCTGTGGAAATATGCAGGGACATCTTTGTTGTCCTAACTGTCGAGCGAGGACATTGGCATCTAGTGGGAAGAAGCCAAGGCCGATACTGAAAGTCTTACAATGCACAGATAGCAGCCATCAAAGGCAAAAACAAAAACAAAACGCCATGATCTGTCCCAAACTATGGACAGTGTGAGATCCCCCGGTGTCGCAGGTGGTCAGAGCCGTGCTCCGTCTCCTCTGACGGTCCCTGGCCACGACGAGCATCTTCCCTCCCCGCTCTGAGCTCCCTCAGCACTGGTTTATGTCACACACCAGCCATTAATCACAGAGTGCCTGGGACAGCACTCCGCTATCACGATTAATTTTTCAGAAGCATAAATCTTATCTTGTCAACTAGCACGCAAGCTGCTGGTGAGTTCTCAGTCCCTTTCTTTCCCGGCAGAATGCAAATGCCAATGGTACCTGATATCTATTTGTCGATATGATTTACCATATAATTGGCTATTTCTTGAAAATATGAAATGAAAGACTCAGAGCAATCCAGGAAATGGCTTCCTTCTGATACAACGTCTTCTTTCAGTGTCTTTTTTTTATTTCTTAAGGGTTTACAATGCAGTCCTTGCTCCTTCCCTTCCAGAGGCATAAGAAAAACAAACTTCCTCTTGTTTTAAATGCAAGACAAAGTTACCACAAGAGAAACACACACTCCAGTTGTTGAACACTCAGTGCCAGTACCCAGCGGCTTTATACTCACTGCGTGGACCATCGGTAATTGCAACTTTGTTTCGGGTAATAATAGCAAATCTAAAGCATGTCATTAAATTCTACACTGTTCTTGATCTTACTTTGTCATAGTATGCATTTTTTAAAGATTTTATTTATTAATTTGTCAGAGAGAGAGAGAATGAGCACAAGGAGGGGGAGCGGCAGAGGCAGAGGGAGAAGCAGGCTCCCCGCTGAGCCAGGAGCCTGATGCGGGGCTCGATCCCAGGACCCTGAGATCATGACCTGAGCCAACCCACTGAGCCAGCCAGGCACCCTGTCACAGTACACATTTATAGAATTTTTCTCTCATGTCTGCCTCTCCTGTACTGTTTGCTTAACTGATTTTTCACTTTTCTTTCTCCTCCTCCTCTAAAACTTAAGTTTATTAAGCTCAATTAGCAATGCCATATGCCTAGGTTAGCCCTATTACACCCAGCATTTGGAGTTGAGAAACTGTTCACCCAAATCAGTAATTGATACTCAGATGCAGGTGGAGGGGATACTAGTATTTTTCTGCAAAAACCAGTAAAGAAGTAAATACAAAGATTAATGCCGCTGGCATCTCCTGGTTAGCTCTATATTGACTCTGTTAGCTCTATCCTGTTCTCTGAAAAGAAAAGAAAGGAAGAGGCATTTGTTTACTTATTTGCAATATCACAACTACAGTCTACATATTCCTACCTCCTGTCTTATCACCGGCAGTACCCTGGCCAGCAGAAGTATCCACGGTTGGAAGACACGTTGGCTTTTAATTAATCATATAACTGAAGGCAGAGGAGAGACAAGCAAATGAAATGCGCAACAGAAGCTCAGATCATGGACAACAGTGGATAATCCCCAAATCTTATCTATTTGTCTTTGAAATGTGGCCAGACAGCACCTGGGCTTCCCGCCACGCACCGGCAATGCAGGCGCCCTCTGGCACAGCATCCCCGCCCGGCTCGGCTCCTCCCACAGCAGCGGCCGGGGCCAGAGAGTGACAAACACCACAGCTCTTCAGAGGCTCATGGCCTGAGGGACGCAGAGCGATGCGTCCTGCCTCCCTGTGGAAGGCTGCAGCTGCCTCCCTCCAGAAAGCTGCATGTGCCCAGGAGACACTTGCCCTGGACATTGGCACATCTGCCCAACACTGGGGCAGGGGGCCCTCGCCTTGGGCTCAAAAGCCGCAGTTCCACCAGACCCAGCAAGTGGATGCAAACTCAGTTCCTCATTCCCTCCCGGATTCCTCCTGCGTTCCTGGAGCGAGTTGACAGCACACCTCCGTCACAGGGTACCTGTATCAGGGCAGAACTCCCTGCTGGGACTATCTCAACGCCTGGTGCTCTCCACATACCCTGACAAAAAGTGCTCTCCAGATCCCCAGCCAGCCCACCTGCTTTACCTCTCTGAGCCCCGAGCCCCACACCCGACATCTGCTTCATCCGAGGACCTTGGACTCTGAACACTTCCCCGCAGAGCACACAACCAGCTCTTGACATTGACAGGTCGAAATGCAGGAGTGGCTTCCTAATGAACCAACAGCCCAGCCCCATTCCCACGTTCCCTCGTGCCTCCATCCAGTCATTCATTCGTTCTCTCCGCCACCCCATCACTAGTGCTTCCTCTGTTGGCCTCCGTCCCGTCTCTCCTCCTCTTCTAACCCCACCAAGGTGTTAAACTGCCTTTTCAAATACCCCCTGGACAGCAAACTGGATACCTCACCATCACTTGAGGTCACCAGGGTCGGAGCAGAACAGAACCTCCTGTCTTCCATCCCCTCCACCCACCTACACTCCAAACCCCCTTCGCCCCGTGGCCCTCGGCAGGTCTGTGATCAGACACAGTTTTCACAATGCATGTCCGGATCTGTCCCCACAGAGCAGGAGGTGTGCTCTCATTTCCCAGGGCTGGTGTTCGGAGCAGAGATCCCCTTATTCAGCAGAGATGGAAGGGACTGGGGGATTTCCATTTATAAAAGTCTATTCAAGCAAACCTGATGATCCATCAAATTCTAGAACCACTGTGTTAAAAAGTCAGTAAGTCTCTTGACCTGATTCACATTGGTAATATTCTTTCTAATGGAAAAGGCAGTACAGAGAAATAACTTTTCCTTTGTTAGTTAAGGATATCTTTGTTTTTTTTTTTTAAATAATGTTTTTCTTTTTTTTTTTTTTAAGATTCTATTTATTTATTTGAGAGAGAGAGCATGAGCAGGGAGCCTGCTGCAAGACTCAGTCCCAAGACCCTGGGATCATGACCTGAGCCAAAGGCAGATGCTTAACCAACTAAGCCACCCAGACTCTCCAAGGATATCTGGTTCTTAGAATTAAGTGAACATAGAAATAAGAGACCAGATAATTCATGGTGAATATTTGGACATAATAATGAGTTTTATAATCGTTCAGACGGGAGGTAGAAGTTCCAAGGGAGAGAGGCGAGCGATAGGGAAGAAGAAAGACTTGCTGTCCCCCCAACCTCTCTTAGGTATTTATGGTAGAAGGTCATCAGCAGGGGTGCTGCAGCTAAGATGGTCGAGGTCCATTCTGGAGTCTGTCACAGTTAAAGCCGTGTGACCCCGACAAGCTCTCCTTATGTGCAAAGTCAGAATAAAGATGGTGCCTATCAGCTAGGAGCTCTGATAAGAGCCGACCCATGCCCTGGATGCTGTAGGCATACAGATGGATACAGATGGATACAATGTCGCAATATTGACTAAGATCACGTTACATCTAAGATTCAGGAAAACGTAACCTCTTTCTATGGTTAAGTATCTTCAGAGAATGATACTGCATGAATCTGAAACATCTGTCTGGAAAGCAATGTACTCATTCAAGTATCACTCAAAGCTTCCTTTGATTCTAGGTAGAATGAGCAGAAAATGTACTTTCTGTTTGCCAAATACCAACTCTTATCAACCAGTGCAGCAAAGAGATGACGGACTACTTATCAACTAGAAGGTATTTTCATGTGAGGAAGGATAATTAAGAACTTGAAACCTCAAATGCTACCGTGTTCATTTAAAAAGGGGTATGTAATGGGGCAAGAAAAGAGAGAGCTGACCCCCACGTGCAGAAAGGAATACAGTCGAAAAACACCAGTTAGTTGAGAAGGTCAGGAAAAAGAAGGTTATTAGCGTAGAACACATAGAGTTAATATACTATCTGTACATCCATTTATAGGCTTTTTATTCCTTCGAGATTGATCTATGCATCCCCACATAAATTAGATCTATTTAAAGAGCAGTGACAAAGTGAAATTTGTCAAAAGCTGGTAAAATCATTTCCTTTTTCAAAAACCTAATCGTGGTACACTTACACAGAGCTCTCCCAGCACCAGGGGACACGTACATCATGTGACACACCCCATAACTACAAAATACGCATTTTGCATGAAAACAGAAAAGTCTCTGTGTTCTATTTGTCAAACCGTATTTTCCACAAATGTACTTCTTAAAAATTAATGTGCCTTTCCTGCCAAAATGCACTCCTACTTTGAATGTCATGGAAACCAGCTAAAAACGTGGGTCCGGAATTTGACTTTGGACCTAATAAAAAAGAGTAAAAACAATTTAACTAAACTTTATGGGAAGATAACAACGTGACAGTAAAATATTAAATACTTTCACCCAGGATTCACTTACGGCCTAAGTGCCCTGGATGCTAGAGGTTTTGTTCACACTGAATCACCTCCCCCTCCTTTCCAAAGAGCTTCCAGAACGTACTCTCTCTTCAAGTTCACTATTCCAGTTCACTCATCTTTTCATATGGACCCTTCCTGTGTCCCTGACCATGAGCAATGAGTTTGAGATTATATATGTATTTGCTTTAATCATGCCTCAAAATGATAAGCCCCTTTTAATTATGACTTCCTTGGGGAGAAAAAAATCACCTATTATTAGAAGTATACTTGTATTTGTATGTGGAAATAGAATTTTTTTTTTAAAAAAAGCCATCAATGTAAAATCTCTATTTACCCAGGTAAATAAATTGTCAATTCCTTTTTGACTCAGGGAACACATTCACATTTACAGTTACGGGCACCTTCCACGTTATACTTGGCTGCCAAGAGGCATTGTATTACATGCTTGGTCATATCTTCATAATGCCTATCTTTTTACTTTATATTTTACAGACTTTATGCTCAAGGTTAATTTACCTACTTGTTTTTACAAAAGGAAATCTGCATTTCGGAAGGTCCGGGGCCACATCTAAACGCAAAACCTGACACAGAGAGTAACCTTGGGATTTTGATTTTTCAACTCAAGGATTAGCTCATGAAATAATATTTTCTGTAATACCTGATAATGTTTAAATTTCAGGATTGTTATGGACAGTGACAACGGTAACAACGACACGGACCGTAAGAACCACAATATGGGCAGGAAGAGAGCCGCGGGGAGGGAGAGACAGTATTTTCTATGGGTAAGACAGGCTCCAAACTGCATGGGCTCCAAAAGTCTGTAAAAGCACTCTCCTCTCCTGGGGGAGCATTAATTGAGGTATGGCAGAAGCTTCGGGATGTCCCTCTGGAGGACAAGACGCTCCAAGTGACACATGACGGGAAAGAACAAGGTGCAGTGAAAGCCCAAAGAAGACAACCAGCATTCCTGAAGCTCCGTGTCGGGAAAAGGAGAGCACAGAAGAAGAGGAGGAAGAAAATCTGGAAAATCTCACAACAGGGGCACCTGGCGGGGCTCAGTTGGTTAAGCACCCTATTCTTGATTCTGGCTCTGGTCATGATCTCAGGGTCAAGAGTTCGAGCCCTGTGTTGGGCTCTGAGCTGGGCACAGTACCTGTTGAGGATTCTCTCTCTCCTTCAACTGCTGCCCCTCCGCACCCTCTCTCTTGTCAATAAATAAGTCTTAGAAACAAAACAAAAAAAAATCTAACAACAGCTGAATGTTGAAAAGTGACAAATTCAACCAAAAAAGAACACAACACATACTTCATTCTCAATGTTCTTCAAAGAGAGGAATTACATTTGCTTACATGATGAATATATATTTGCGAACTTAGGTGACCAAAATGTCACCTATGATGAAAAATAATATTGATGGTGTTAGAAGCTCAATTGTGTCCTCCCCAAAATAGATCTGTTGACACCCCCTAGACCCCAGCATTGAGTTAAAATGAAGTCCTTAGGATGGGCCCTCAGCCCCGTAGGACAGGTGTCCCTATACAAAAGAAAATTTTGGAAACTCAGACAGATGAGCACAAAGGGAAGCTGGTGTTGAGGACACACAGAGAGAAGAGAGCCAGGTGACAAGAGTGACATCATCACCGGGGGAACATCAAGGACTGCTTGGAACACCTGAAGCTGGAAGAGAGGCGACCGACCCTCTTAGCACCTTCCATGACAGCGCGGCGCTGAAACACCCTAGTTTTAGATTTCTGGCCTCCAGACCTGGGAGATAATAAATTTATGTTGCAAGAAAACCACTTCATTGTGGTTACTCTGTCAGATCAGACCAGTTAGAAGAAAAATACCACACCCCAAGCTTTTCCTTGAAGAGTTGTCGAACAGTCCTTCCTAAATAAACATGAACGTATAAATAATAAAAATGTTTCTATAGTTTAATTTTCTAGCGCTGCCCTGATTCCATTTTTTTAAAAAACTAATAGGAGATCTGTTCTCTGTTTGGAACAGAATGTTGAACAAGGAATTTAAAGGAAAATACCCGTCATTGAGGTTATTTTCAAGACCGGGAGAGGAGCTGACATTAAATATCCTGAGTGACGTCTTTCATAAAGAAGGAAGGTGATCCACAAACACGCTAAAATGGCCCCGTTATTGTTTGATTCCCAAACGATTACCAGAACCCTGTAGTGATGCGCTCTGCCAGCCTCCAGCACTGCCCACTGCAGAGTGGAGGCCGCCAGCCTAAGTACTGCTCTTACGGAGCTGTCAGGAGTGCGGGATCAACCAGTCAGTGATCTGGAGAGGCCGGACAAGCCAAGCCCACAGTCACCAGGCCCCTGAAGACCCGGAGGGAGTGAGATTCGCTGCCCTCTCAATATTAATTAAATACCGAGAACGAGCCCAACTGTTCAGAAGAAGGGACTCCCTGGCCACTGGCCTTGCGAACCTCAGCCTCGTCCAGATCTCGAGGGTCCTCGGAGATCATCTGTCCACCCAGCAAGGTACGAAGAGCGGCAGGAGAGTGTGGAAGAAACAGTGCGGCACGACGGGGCCCGTTCAAATACAAGTGCCGGCACCTGACATGGGGGAGAGCAGAGACGGGCAGGGAAGGATGAGAGGAGGAGGAAGAGCCAGGGAGACACAGGTGGGAGGTTTGTGTTGGACCCCGGGAGCACAAGCACGTAGGGGAAGGACAAATTAACGGCCGTCATATCCTGGGGACTCTCTCGGAGCTGGCCTTGCGTCTGTGTCAGCTTCCTGTCCCCGGCTGGGCATGGAGGCAGAGTGAGGTCGGAGGACAGGAGGCAGGGAGGCTGAGTGCCAGCGGTGACCCCCGTCGCCTTGGTGGGGGGCTCAGAGGCCAAGTTTAACCACCCCTTTAGACACAGCCTCCGGCAGAACTCCACCATCTGTAAGCACCTATTGAACAGGTTTGGGGAAGGAGGCCATAAACATGTGACACCATTCTCTGCTTTCCTATCAGAAACTATAAAAAGCCAAAGAATATTCACACAAAAAACCTGGCAATGACAATTATGAACAGGCAAGAGCTACACTTCCCATTTCCTTTTTCCCCATACGGGGCAGGACCGGGATGTCCTCACAGCGCGGAATTACAACAGGCGGGGAGCTCCGGAAGCCCTTCTCCGGGGGCCGAGCTCACCTCGGGACGTTGCTACGACCTCGAAATGACAGCCATAAAGTGAACAGAAAGAAAACTGCAACCCCACCTGCTCGCTTCCCCCCTGGCAAAGGATCATGTGCTCACCGACCTTAGGCATTTGAGGACACCGTGTAGCACCTACTGGCACAACAGGGCAAACCGAGCTGTGAGGACCTTGTGTGGCCCCCGGGGAGGGGCGCTCCAGGAGATGGCATTAGGACAAAGGTGCCCTCCAACAGCACTGGCCCCCTCATAAGGTCACATGCACTCAAGAAAGGGGCCCATGGGCAGAAGACAGGTCCTTCCGCACACCGGCATCCATTTGCTTTGCTAAAGAAAATGCGTTCCTCCCACTTCTGACTGGGAAAGGCAGTGTTGACGTTTGAATCTGTTTTTCCTGACCCAGTTCATGTATCTCTTTGCCTTTTCCTCAGAAAGCATTCATCACCATCACTGTGTGATGTGGGGATGGAGCCATGCTTCTACACTGGGGGTGATTTTGCCACCCAAAGGGCATTGGGCAACATCTGTAGACATTTGCAGTGTCCTAACTAGGGGGCAAGGTACTGTTGGCACTGGTGAATAGAGGTCAGGGCTGCTGTCTCTGTCCCACATCCTATAATGCACAGGACAACCCCCTAAAAAAAGAATTATCTGACCTATATGTCCATAGTGTTACAGTTAAGAAACCCAATGGTAGTGGCACAGAGGAACAGTTGTTTTTTAAAATGCTGCAGTCATAACACAAGGAGAAGCCTCGTGACACCATGAATAGGGAGAACCTCTTCAAAACCGTGATGCATACACTAGAGGGATGTTCTTCAGAAGACTCCCCACATCCACCTGCGCTGGGCTGAATGGGAGCCTTCCAAAAGACATAGCCACCTGGGACCTGGGAACATGACCTTTGGAGAAAGGGTCTTTGCAAATTTAATCAAGTATCTCAAGATCTCAAGATCTCAAGATCCTCCTAGATGATCCAGTGGGTCCTCAAGCCAATGACACGTGTCCTTATAAGAAAAAAGCAAGGTGTACTTTGACACAGAGAAGGCCACAGGAAGATGGAGCAGAGAGGGAACAACGAGCCAGCAACTCTTGGAACCACCAGAAGCTGGAAGGGACAAAGGACTCTCCCCTAGAATCCTTGGCAAGAGTGAGGTCCTGCTAGCCCTTCAGTTTCAGGCCTTTGGCCACCAGAACTATAAGAGAATGAAGTTTTATTTTTTGAGACACTAAATTTGTAAGAATTGTCATAGCACCCCTAGGAAGCTAAGACACTAATAAAAGAATATTATGCCAGACTTAACTTGTATTCTATCTAATGGACACAAATACCTGGTTTAAATGTGACTTTCCAGTGAATTTGGGGAGATCTATATTTATAAGCTCAGCATGTGTCTCATGAATTAAGGGACTCTCTCAACCAATGATAATGTTTACTTTAAACAGAAGAAAATCACACTTGACATATGCATCAGACCCAACAATCTAAAGACAGCCTCTTCTTCCAAAGGGCAGACACACTTCAGGCAGCAAGTTCATAAGCATCAGGAGTCTCAGTGTAAGTGTACCCGGGCGTGCAAATCTGTCTGGAGAAGGTTTAATGCGAGCAGCAGACAGAAGTAAAATCATTTTAACCAAGCTCTTAGGAATGTCTTTGTAACAAGGGATAAAAACTCAACTCCCATCAGTTTAGAGCTAAAATTTTCAAATATTTTGTAACTGGAAAGTATAAGATATGAAAACCAAATTCAGACTGGCCCAAAGATTCAGAGCAGGTTGTAAGAATTCAAGGGTGTCTCCACACTGTTCTCCAAAGAGGCTGCACCAACTAGCATTCCCACCAAGAGTGGAAGAGGGTTCCCTTTTCTCCACATCCTCTCCAACACATGTTGTTTCCTGTTTTGTTAATTTTGGCCATTCTAACTGGTGTAAGCTGATATCTCAATGTGGTTTTAATTTGAATCTCCCTGAGGGCTAGTGATGATGAACATGTTTTCACGTGTCTGATAGCCATTTGCTTGTCTTCATTGGAGAAGTGTCTGTTCATAACTTCTGCCCATTTTTTGATATGTTTGCCTGTTTCGTGTGTGTTGAGTTTGAGGAGTTCATTATAGATCCTGGATATCAACCTTTTGTCTGTACTGTCATTTGCAAATATCTTCTCCCATTCCGTGGGTTGCCTCTTTGTTTTGTTGACTGTTTCCTTTGCTATGCAGAAGCTTTTGATTTTGATGAAGTCCCAAAAGTTTATTTTGGCTTTTGTTTCCTTTGCCTTTGGAGACATATCTTGAAAGAAGTTGCTGTGGCTGATATCGAAGAGATCACTGCCTATGTTCTCCTCTAGGTGTCTGATGGATTCCTGTCTCACGTTGAGGTCTTTTATCCATTTCGAGTTTATCTTTGTGTACGGTGTAAGAGAATGGTCGAGTTTCATTCTTCTACATATAGCTGTCCGGCTTTCCCAGCACCATTTATTGAAGAGACTGTCTTTTTTCCACTGTATATTTTTTCCTGTTTTGTCGAAGATTAATTGACCATAGAGTTGAGGGTCCATATCTGGGCTCTCTACTCTGTTCCACTGGTCTATATGTCTGTTTTTATGTCAGCACCATGCTGTCTTGTTGATCACAGCTTTGTAATAAAGCTTGAAATCAGGTAACGTGATGCCCCCAGTTTTATTTTTGTTTTTCAACATTTCCTTAGCGATTTGGGGTCTCTTCTGATTCCATACAAATTTTGGGATTATTTGCTCCAGCTCTTTGAAGAATACCGGTAGAATTTTGATCGGAATGGCATTAAAAGTATAGATTGCTCTAGGCAGTATAGACATTTTAACAATGTTTATTCTTCTGATCCAAGAGCATAGAATGGTCTTCCATCTTTTTGTGTCTTCTTCAATTTCTTTCATGAGTGTTCTGTAGTTCCTCAAGTACAGATCCTTTACCTCTTTGGAGAACAGTATGGAGATTCCTCAAGAAATTAAAAATAGAACTTCCCTATGACCCTGTAATTGCACTCCTGGGTATTTACCCCAAAGATACAGATGTTGTGAAAAGAAGGGCCATCTGTACCCCAATGTTTATAGCAGCAATGGCCACAGTCGCCAAACTATGGAAGGAACCAAGATGCCCTTCAATGGACGAATGGATAAGGAAGATATGGTCCGTATACACTATGGAGTATAATGCCTCCATCAGAAAGGGTGAATACCCAACTTTTGTAGCAACATGGACGGGACTGGAAGAGATTATGCTGAGTGAAATAAGTCAAGCAGAGAGAGTCAATTATCATACGGTTTCACTTATTTCTGGAGCATAACAAATAGCATGAAGGACAAGGGGTGTTAGAGAGAAGGGAGTTGGGGTAAATTGGAAGGGGAGGTGAATCATGAGAGACTATGGACTCTGAAAAACAATCTGAGGGGTTTGAAGTGGCGGGGGGGTGGGACGTTGGGGTACCAGGTGGTGGGTATTATAGAGGGCACGGATTGCATGGAGCACTGGGTATGGTGAAAAAATAATGAATACTGTTTTTCTGAAAATAAATAAATCATTTTAATAAAAAGAAAAAAGAATTCAAGGGTGTCAATTCCTAGTTGGGAGGGGGTCTGCTGGGTCTTAGTCTTGGGTGGCTACCCCACAGCGACAAGATGGTCGGAAGTAGCCTCCAGCTGACATCATCTTTCCAGGATAATCCTTTTTTCTTTCAGGGCATATACCAAAGTCCTGCAAGGCCACTAATTACTGCACTTGGTTCATTGTCGGAACCCCAGAGCATGGACATGGGATACAGTTCCTAGGCTTCCCTGGTCATCAGCCCATGCGGGAGACTCAGAAATGAGAAGCCATGTGCACTAGGCCCCCAATGCTGTTTTAATGAATGACTATAAACCTGGTAGCTTCAGTCAAGAGAACTTTAGTCTCTCACAATTCTAGGAGTCAGAAGTCAGAAATCTGTACCACTGGACCAAAATTGAGGTATCAACAGACCCACACTCCCTGCAGAGGCTCCAGGGGGAGAACCTTCCCTCTCTTTTCCAGCTTCTGGTGGCTGCTGCATGCCTTGGCTACTGGCCACATCACTCCCGTCTTCGAGTTTCTCTCTGCTCCATGTTCACTGGGATTTCTTCTCTGTAGGCAGGTGAAAAATATCCCTCCGCCCCCTCCTAAAGTAACAATTGCTCCTACTGTCAGGATGTGCTCATGTCACCCAAGATGACTTCCCCATCCCGAGACTCTTAACTACAGTTTTACCATCTATGGTAACGTTCACAGGTTTCAAGGATTAGAACATGCACATCCCTTGGGGAGCCAATTTTTAACCCACCGCACTGTGCCACCAGCAATACCGACAGAATCACAGTCCTAGAAGGAAAAGGCAGATGTGAGCAGCGACAGATGTCCCTTGCAGACTAACACGTGGGTTTGCTCCATGAACCCTGCTGGGGAGCCTCCGGGTAGAGTGACGTCATCACACATTCGAACCACCACAGAAGCCAGACTGAACCTCATCCGTGCTGTACTGTCTCAGTGAGCCTACGGGGCAGACAGTGATGAAAACAGTATGCTTCATTTCATGCTTGTGAACCTGACTCGTGGCTGTTCTCAGAGGAGACGTGCAACAAATGCCAAGGCATGATCCCTGGCACCGAAGAGCTGTTAAAGATTCCATGACACGAATGTGAGCCAATAGAGAGAAACCCAGTGCTTCAAAATCTGAGACAGTACCAGCTGCTGTCAAGTGCAGAAATCTGACGTGCACCTGCTAGGATAGCAGGGAACTGCGGAGGCAAAAGAGAAGGGGCACCCCCACTCCTTCTGCACATCTTCCCAGACTCACAAGGGGCCCAAGTCAAGAGAACAGAATGGGAACCCTTAACAAATGTTCATTACAATATGCAAAGAACTTTTGAAACAGGTTTAAATTAGTTTATTTTGTTTTTGAGAGTTTTGTTTTCTTTTTTATTTTTTGCTTTCTTCATGACTCTATTTAAATTGATTACCTTTTGGCCACAGTAAGGGAAAATGCATCTATCCAACAGACAATCTGGAAAATTATGATAAAGTATTAAAAAAAAAACCAAACCACCTACCACAGGAAGATCACCACTGCCAATTTACTTATCTCAAAAAATAAATTTAATTTCTATATTAAGAATAAGAAATTGAGATCAAACTGAAGGAATGCCCAAACTTCCTATTTCTTTACAAACTTATGAACCTCAAAACATTCCTAAAATGTACTATTAAAAAAAAAAAGTTGTAAACATATAGAGGATGAGGTCAGCAATATAGATTAAAGAGGAGGTCTGGGAATGCCTGGGTAGTTCAGTGGGTTAAAGCCTCTGCCTTCGGCTCAGGTCATGATCTCAGGGTCCTGGGATCGAGCCCCGCATCGGGCTCTCTGCTCAGCAGGGACCTGCTTCCCCCTCTCTCTCTGCCTGCCTCTCTGCCTACTTGTGATCTCTGTCTGTCAAATGAATAAATAAAATCTTTTTAAAAAATTAATAAAGAGGAGGTCTATATACACAATGGAATACTACTCAGCCTTCAAAAAGAATGAAATCAAAAAGAATGAAATCTCGCCGTTTGCAACAATGTGGATGGACGAGAGGGTACTAAGATAAGCAAAATAAGTCAGTCAGAGAAGGACAAATAGCAGAGGATTTCACTCCTGTGGAATTTAAGAAACAAAATATATTATGTTTATGGGAAGGAAAAATAAAATAAGATGAAAACAGAAGGAGGGAAACCATAAGAGACTCTTAACTGTAGAAAAAAAACTGAGGGTTTCTGGAGGGAGTGGGTGGGGCGATGGGGTCCCTGGGGGTTGGGCATCAAGGCGGGCATGTGATGGGATGAGCACTGGGTGTTACACGCAACGGATACATCACTAAATTCTACCTCTGAAACTGATAATACGTTACATGCTAACTAAACTGAATTTAAATTACAATTTTTAAAAAATGAAAATGAAGAGCACATTCATGCATCCACGTAGTAAAACTTAGTTCAGCTATTTAAAAAGAATCAGAAGAAACAAACAAAAAACAATCCTTTCCATGTGTCTTATTGGCCATCTGTACATTCTCTTTGAAAAAAAATGTCTATTCATGTCTTCTGCCCACTTTTTAATTGGATTATTCATTTTCTGAGTGCTGAGTTTGGGAAGTTCTTTATAGATGGTGGATACGAACCCTTCATCAGAGACGTCATTTGCAAATATCTTCTCCCATTCTGTAGGCTGCCTTTTAGTATTGCAGACTGTTTCCTTTGCTGTGCAGAAGTTTTTTATCTTGATGAGGTCCCAACAGTTTATTTTTGCTTCTGTTTCCTTTGCCTCAGGAGATCGATCTAGAAAAAAATTGCTACAGCCCATGTCAAAGAGGTAACTGCCTGTGTTCTCTTCTAGGATTTTGATGGTTTCAGGTCTCACAGGAGAGGTGAGTTGGGGGATGGGAGAAATAAGTGATGGAGATGAAGGAGGAAAGAGGGCATGTGTCACGGTGAGCACTGGGGAATGTACGGAAGTGTCCAATCACTATATTGCACACCTGAAACCAATATTACATTGTATGCTAACTAACGGGAGCCTAGATAAAAGCTTATAAAAAGAATCCTTGACAATTTTAACAAGGCTTATATAAAATATTTTGAAAAGGAACAAATTTTGAAATCTAAGCTTGTTTTTACCGTGATACTCAAAAAAAACCAGAAGGGAGAAGATGAACTTTAATCCAGCAAAATATCCCATTCATGAGACAAATAACTTGTTAGGGAAAAATAAAATAAGTATCACTGAAAATTGATTGTATTGTGAACTATAAATAAATCCTCATAAATAACACACAAATAAAAACTGTGGCCCTTACGTTCCACCCACATTGATTGCTTTTGCGTTTTTATACTCAAAATCATCCCAAGTTTGTTTTCTATTTGGAGCACCATTTACTTGTATACTTACTATTTATCTTGGTTTCCCCATAGAATTTCCAATTGCATTTCTAGTTTTCCTTTTGATAAAAATAATCTTCATATAATTAACCACTTTGCAGTTGTTAACCTTCTGATCTGAATTAAAACTATCTACTTTCTCCTTAAAGGCATTCTTATGGAACCCTCTAATTTCATTTTGCATAATTTCTGATGAGTCATATATGTGAGACCACATACTTTTATTTCTGTGAATTATTTCTTGACCTCAGTTGTTTTCTCTTCCATGGAAGCCTTCTCATGCCTTATGAATATATCATACAGACATAATTTTTTAACTGAATAAACAGGCACTTAATTTATAAAGTAATCTACAAGAACGAAAATAAAAGACTCAAATAAGCCCTCTATGTTGGGTCCCATACACTGCTCAAAGGAAGAAAGTCCAACCCTTTTATGGTCTGTTTTGACATTTATCTCCACATCTCGAAATAATAAAATTTTACTGGGGTTTGCTAATTTTTTTCAGCTGAAAATATCACTATTTGGCTCCTTTTTCAACCTATCCTATCAATGCTCCCCTTAATACATATACCTCTTCCTGTCCCTATTTTCTCAACACTCTTACATTGTAATTCTGCGTGGATATTCAGCATTCACATATTTATGACTTGTCAATACTATTCACAGATGTGCCATAAAGTAAGAAATGTTTCTTCAAACCGTTTTGTTTTTCTTGGAGTTAATAATGGTCCTGTCTTAGATTGTTCAGGTTGCTATAACAAAATACCATAAACTGGGTAGTTGATAACACACAGAAACTTATTTCTCACTCTTCTGGAGGCTGGAAAGTTCAAGATCAAGGTGCTGGCAGATGTGGTGTCTGGGCGGGGGGGTTACTTCCTGGCTCCTTGGTAGTGCTTTTCTCTGTAACTTCATACAGTGGAGGAAATGTCTTTGGGGTCTGTTTCAAAAGGGTACTAATCTCATTCATGAGGGCTCTCCCTTCATGACCTATTCCCCTCCCAAAGACCTCATGTTCAAACCCTATTGACTAGGGTTAAGTTCTAATATACGAATATGGAGGGTTGGGGGAGACAAACATTCAGTCTGTACCTGACTCTGGTTTCTTTTTCTATGTACTTATAACTGATTTATGCCGCAATGCCCAACGTTAAGTTTGCATTTTCCCCAAATATAATCGTCTTCTTCTCCTTTTTTAAGTAGGCTCCATGCCCAATTTGGAGCTTGAACTCAAAACCCTGAGATCAAGAGTTGTTTGCTCTACCAGCTGAGACACGCAGGCGCCCCTTCTCCAAATACATTCTAACAGCTCAGGGATTCCAATATGGTTCCTGGAAGGAGACCTTCTGACACTGTTCCACCTACTCCAACCCGCTCTTCTGGTCTGCAGCACAACCATCCCATAAACTCTTTGCCCTCATCATATTTGTCTCCCTTTCCCCTGTGGGAGCCTGTATTGTAGGCCTGGTGTAGTCATCACACACGCATCACACATATTCCTTCCCATCTCTCAGTCTCTGACCAGCTTTCTGGGACACTTGGCCAAATTTGTTTTCCAACTGACCGCTGACATCATTTTACCAATCATATTTTAAACATAATCCATGAAGGCCTTTTTAATAGACTACATATTTTATTTTCCTTGTTTCATGGATGTAGTACCTTCTCTGATTTCAGGAAACACTAATGG
The DNA here is from genome assembly GCF_009829155.1 of Mustela erminea. NCBI lineage: Eukaryota > Metazoa > Chordata > Mammalia > Carnivora > Mustelidae > Mustela > Mustela erminea. Next base: position 157,295,584 of record NC_045616.1, on the reverse strand, counting down.
TACCTTCTTGCCTCTATTGCCTCTGAGTTTCTCATTCAGTTGGTTTTACCACCAATTTTTCATAATGGGAACTTAAAAAAAAAAAACAGAGCTGGGTACATGAATTGTTTTGTAGGCCAGGAGTTACTAGTGCTAATTATGCTGGCGGTGACTTTTCTGGGTTGCAATGACTACTAATATCAATATCCCTATGGTTCAACTCGTAAATACTGACAAATGTGTATTCTAAACATCCACATAAAGTGTACATCAGCACAAACACCACACACAGGGGAGAGGAGCTGGGATGGCACAAACTTACATTTAATTTCCATTTTTTATATGGTAGAGCTAAGCTATTTCTGGGTACCCCAAGTACAACGTACCTCCAGGTTGGTCATGTTCTAAGCCCAAGCCTCCATCTTCTTTCAGGGCAACATAGGAGGTCCTGTACTGCTGTACAAAGTGAGGGAAGGTCTGGAGAGCTAACTGCTCTTTCCATTGTCTCCTGCTTTCTCCGCTTTCTATTGAAGAATCAGCTGTCGATCTTATTTCTCCTCCACTGAGGATTGTGAGTCTTCTTCTCCCCACGCTGGTTCTTTTTAAGATGTTTCTCCTTGCCAATGGTTTTTAGCAGTTTGACCATAACGTCTCCAGATGCGATCTTACATTTTTTATCATTCTTGGTGTTTGTGGAATGTCTAAACCTGGTGAGTGATGTCTTCAATCATTTGTGAAAAGTCCCAGCAATAATTGCTGAGATTATAACTACTGCTTTGTTTTTTCTCTTCTCCTTTTTAAGCTCAAATTATATGTGAGATAAAATTTTGAATGTATGATATGTGTCTTACCTTTAACATTTCTCCCCTAATTCCTCTCTGTTCCTCAGGCTAGGTATTTTCTAGCAACTTATCTCCCACTTTATTGTGCTAAATGAATCATCTGTGGGTTTAATTCTACTGCTTATTTTTACCTAATTTATCTGTCATAAAGTTTTGCCTTTTCACACATTTAGACTATTTTACTCCAAGGCAACTGCAGACTCTGAATTATGCTACTTTCACCAAAGAATCTTCCTTCAGGGAGAATTGCTTTGTTTTTCTGTTAAGCAGATGAGGGGGATGGGGAGGTACTGGCAGACACTGAGCTGAGTCAGGGCTGAGGTGCCATTGGGGGACATTCAATGGACTTCTGCTTCTTCTTTGTTTCTCGAGTGTTGTTTCCTGAGTTGTCAGTCAGGAACCTGCTGGGTATTTAGCTCTTTGGTCCTTTAACATGAGGGGAAATTCCTTCTACTCTGTTTTAACTTAGATCTTTGGCCATAGGACTGTCACATTTTGGCAATGGCCTTCAGGGGGAAGACTGGTCATGCATTTGAGGCCCACTTAGTCTTTAATTTGTGGCAACAACTCTGTGCAAGAGCCAAATGTCTACTGGTTTCTCTCATTCTCAGCAGCAACTACTGGAGGCTTAATCTTTAGATGAACCCAAAATAGATTAATCTTCTTTCCCATATTACTTGTTCTTGTGAACTCGTAACATTTAAATATCTTCAAAATGGTGTGTCAGGAAAGAGCTGAAGTAATCATGAGTATTCAATCTTCCATAATTACTGAATAACTATAATATTTTCTTAAATCTCACTAAATGTAATATTTGGATTTTTTTTAATGTCATATTATGTTCCTTGGACTATGACTGTTTAATGTGAAGTAACTAACTGTAGTTGTCATCTGGCTTTTACTACCACATTCTGGGTTGTGTTATTCTCTGTTCTTGGATATATCTAAATTTCCAAATAAAGGGTGCCTTCAAAAAATATCCTCAAACCACTTGGGGGATACATATAAGATTCCATTCTTAGAGTTCACTGAGTTTTTCCTTTTACATATCTTTATTGTCATTTAAGTGCCATGTTTTTCTGGGTGGAAGAGCAGTAAGTGGGTGTCTCCACCTTCCTGAACCAGAATCTGATGTCTATACTTTGAAGACTACTTTTGATTTCAATGCTCCTTTACCCAAATGATGATTAAAAATTTCCAGCAAAGAACTTTACGAGGTCTTTGGACTTTAACTCAAACACACTTTTATCTCTTTTGTTTTTAAGTAGACACCTAATAGTGAATATCTGGGTGGGCACCTTGCCTCTGTGCCTTCCATAAAACATGTAAATAATAATTGAGTAGCCCCCAAAATTGAAAACAAGGTTGACCTTCAAGAATCAAGCTGTACAGTCAACCCATATAAGGTCACAGCAGAGATTGTATCCTATCATTTGAAAGAGGCAAGCCCCTAGGCCTGTAAGAACCGATGCACACAGATTAAACATTGTGACCTAATGAGAAAGTATCAAGTCACCTCTAAAAGGTTAGCTGTTAGAGAACAGCCAAAGGAGTGTCTGATACACATACATTAACCAAAGGCAGGGCCCATCACAGCTCTATGCACACTTACTCTATCCAAGTCCATCACAGTCACTGAATAAATTCAGGACAGCAAACAGCCCCTATGCCAAAGAGCCACCACATCACAAGGTTCAGTCTCATCACTGTCGAGAATGGTAGCCCCATGTGACTCATGTGTTTTTCATTTAATTTCTCTCTTGCCATTCATTTTCACTATGCCCCTAGGTCACTGAATACCTAATTTCTTACCCAAATGAGAAATCCTTTACTTATGTCAGAAACAAAGGGTGCTTCTGGTGTGTTGGCTTATCTATTTGTGTCAGCATCTGGGGAGAGGCACGGAAATATGGAAACGGAAAGCAGGGCAGAGAATCGAAGCAGGGCCATCATTCAGCAGTTCTGTCAGGCTGGGGCCGCTTCCGCAATATAGCAGTAGAAACGCATTTTAGATAAATGAAATGGACCCCTCCGTTTATCTACCAGCCTGCAATTGTCAGACAGTATTTGCTGCTGGCTCACAGAAACTTCCGACTTTATTTCAGGAAACCAAAGGAGACACACAACTAAGAAAAATATTCATGCATCTTCAGTTCAGTTTCTGGGGCATAAAATCAGAAATGGATACGGAAAATCATTAAAGACGAAGGCATGCATGACACAAGAGAATGCATTCAGTAATCAAGTATGTATTACCTTCTTTTCTCAAAGACTTGCAAATCTTTCACCTCTTTGGTGGCAGGGGCTGCTGCCTATGCAAGCAAGTTCTAGAGGATGAGGACAAGCCTAAGGAAAATATGCAAACCTACTGAGTAGTACACACCATACTGCGTGTTCTTGGTTCCTTTCCCAGCTCTCCTTATAGAACAGTGGCCCTTCCACTGCTGCTGGGAGCACTGGCCTGCACTGGCTCACAGCTGCCCCCTCTCTGAAAATTGCTCTTGGCTGATGAGAACCACCTCATTAGGAAACTATGTCACTACACCTCCCCCAAACAAAAAAATCAGTAGCTAATGAAAGGCAAATGGAAGTTGAGTGTAAATCATCATCCCCCTGGCCTCAAAGGAGACCAACTGAAAGTCTATCCAGGTTCCAGCATCCCCTTGGGATAATGCTGATACTAGACTCCAGCTCCGAGAAAATCCTTGCCTCCTTCCACTCTCTGCTATATTGCTCATCCCCACCTGCTAAGCACATGCTCTCAGTAAAGCCGAAGCATATGGAATCCCTGTCTCTGGCTTCTAGGAAACCTCACCTAAAATCAAGATATAACTCATCATTATCAATAAACGACCACATTCGCTGTTAGTCAGCTGTCAACCACAGACGGTACAGCAGTCCGTACCAATGAGTACAGGAAAGTGGCATATTGGTTAGTGACGAAGAGACTGTCCTCTGGAGCCCAACACACCCAGATCCAAATCTTAGCTCGGTCATATGCCAGCTGGGGGGTTTTAGTTAAATCACATAAATTCTCCAAACATCAAGTCCTCCACTATCAAATATTAAAAATAATATAACTTCGACCTTAGTGATGTTGAGAGGGTAGAAGTCAAGACAGATGATGCATGTGAAGAGCCGAGCACGGAGTGAGGGTAGAGTGCGTGCCACCTCTACCGCTACTCTTGCTGTCATCACGACTCTGTGGCAACTGGGTCGTTGCAGTTGCCTCAAATAAGCATAATGCCATGTTTCCAATCGCGGGAAAGCTTTTCCTTGAAGAAGAGGAAACCAGAGTCATCTGAGCAATGACAGAAGAGAAAGCAGAAGGATGCTGGACACTGCGATGTTAATGATCAAAGGGATGGCAGGAACATTCCACTCCTCACCCTGCTCTTGTCTCCAAAGTGCGCCATGGAGAAAACTAAGGTCCGAAAAGGCTAAGTGGTTTATTCAAAATATCTCCACTTTGTGGCTTATAGACATGTTGGCAGCATGAGTAAGTCCATTTGTGTTTCATAGAAAATGAGAATGGCAGTGATGGAGGGGGGCAGGGAGAGCAGGGAGCAGCAAGGGCATCCCTCCGGGCTAGTCTTGTTTTTCCTAACACTGTCTGGGAGAAGAGTCTAGTGCCTTCCCCCATCCTAATGCCCCAGTTTTCTGCTTCCTCCTGGCTTTGAAGACTATACTTCCTCCCGCCTTGCAGTTGATGAAGGCCATGAGACTGAGTGTTGGCCATTGGAATTTGGGCAGAAGGGAGATGTGCCACATCCGGGCATGGCCCATATGACCTCCTCTGCGTGGTTTCCATTCTGCCTTCCATGCTTCCCCTACCAAGGTGGGCTGAAGATGGGGGCCCATAGCGCAGAATATGCTGGGTTCTTGGAAGGCAGCAGAGCACGGGGCCCCCGCAGCCTCTGTGCTGGACTGTCATGCAAATGAGTAACGAGCTTTGTGTGTGTGTGTGTGTGTGTGCGTTCAGCCCCGGAGAGAAGAGGATGGTCTGCTGACATAGTTAGCTCACCTTCACCGAGACTCTGACACTGGTAAGCTCCTAGTCGTCATTATAAAATACACATAAACAATCGTAAATCCTTCAGCAAGTTCCGAGGAAAGGAAAAGAAAGACGTTTGAATACATGGGTAGCTAAAGAGCACTTGACGGGGAATGTCCACAAAGGGTCCAGAACGTGGGGATGAAGGTCACGTGGGACCACGAAGGCATTGTGCATGGACTCAAACACAGCAACCCAACAGTGTCTGAAAAGCTAAAACAAACAGAGCAAAAAAAACCAAATTGCACTGCCTCATACTGTGTTCACGCATTCACTCAGGAAGCCCTCACGGAGAACTGCTATGTACCAGATACATAACAAACCTTTTCTTAAAGGGTCACTTAGTAAATAGTTCAGACGTTATAGACAGGCAGTCTCTGTGACAACTGGTCAACCCTGCTCTGCAGCAAAAGTAGACACTGTATGAGACACACAGGTGTGTCTGTGCTCCAAGAAACATCCCGAACTATAATCCCAGGCGGGCGGTATGCAAAGGAATGGGCATGGCCATGTTCCAAAGAAACTTTAACTACGAGCCACAAGGCCTGGTTTGCAGACCCCTGAAAGGTTTTTGTTTGTTTTTTTTTGTTTGTTTGTTTTTAAGATTTTATTTATTTATTTGACACAGAGAAAGAGATCACAAGTAGGCAAGCAGCAGGCAGAGAGAGAGAGAGGGAAGCAGGCTCCCTGATGAGCAGAGAGCCCAATATGGAGCTCAATCCCAGGACCCTGAGTTCATAACCTGGGCCGAAGGCAGAGGTTTAACCCACTGAGCCACCCAGATGCACCCCCCAAAAGGTTTTAATAACAATCATCTCTATGATACCTTCCACTACTACAATATCATGATTTTAGGAACATGTTTGATAAAGAAAGGCAAAAATAAAGTTTAGGATTATGATTTCTGAGGACGACAGTAGAGACTGGTCTCTCCTCATTCAATAAAAATATAAAACTTGATTTAAAAAATTAGTCCATATGAAATTCCCATTTGAATAGTTACTCTAAATGATGAAGTAACAGATTATTCTTTCAATTATACAAATGAACTCCATCAGAGGGTAGTTACGTCATACTGCCATGGGCCATCAGAGAGGTCCTGACATTATAAATTGACTGAATTTATTTTTAAATTTAACTGCATATTGACAAAAGGAAACCATCTAAACTCAAGAATACCAGCAGCTTCTTTAGAAACGGCCACTAAGGTTTCAGACATGTGTGGTTAAATACATGAAGAAATCAAAAGAGAAAATTTCCTTAAGCACATCACAGATCTCACAGATTCAGTCAAGTAATCTTAACATCACAGAGAGTCGGGCAACAATGATCTAATGTGGGGTTTCAACCTTGGGGTTATTTCCACCGTGAGCCAGGATAGTCTCTGTGGAAAGGGAGAGGCTGCCCTGTGCACAGGAGGATATGCAGCAGCCCCCACCAGTGGGGGAGAGAGATTCCCACCAGGTTAAACAGCCCCTAGTTGAGGAAAACTGGTTTAGAAACTGTCTCAAGTTGAAACTCAATTCCCCAGACCTAAAGATTTGGGAAACAGAGTCAACATCTACCCTAACATCCAAGAGAAACCTCTACCAGGATGGACCAGGTTGTTAGAGACTTAACAGTTTTTAATTCAGAAATCGTGGAGAGGCACGTGGCAAATTGGAAAACAGATTTCAATTTTTATCTGCTTATTCCAGGCAGTTGTAAGTGAGAAATGGGCTGTGAATTCCTTTCCCACAGTAACAAAACAATACAAAAAAGGATTTGACCAATTTCCCAAAAGAATATTAGTAAGACAGGGAGGCTAAATAAGCCTCAGCCCCTCTGTGTTCTCAGGACCCCATTCAAGGAGCGTCTACCTCGGGCCATTCGAGGCACGATCCAGATGGGTGAATGTTGTCAATTAGTCTTGAGGCCAGCTGCATTTTTCTATTTTTCAAAAAGCTTCTTTGTTCTTGCAAAATAGCTGCCACGATCAAGGCAAGAAGAAAAGTGAAGTTGAAGAGCCGACTCTGTTTTCAGGACAAGAAGTCAGGAGACGCGTGACGGGGAGCGCCTCATTCTCCACCGCCGCGCCTGATGGGTTTTCAAGATGCCACGGCTAAGTTCAGCACTCGGGGCCACGAGGAAACACATCACAGCCTCTGAGTGGAAAGATGGCTTAGAAAGGATATCACACGGATACTCTGATTCTCCAGACACTGATGGAAAACAGGTTTTATGTCCTTAAATTAAGGCAATTAACTGCCAATCTCACCCTAATACAAAAGGCACGCCTGTTTAACAAATACTCTATGTACAGTCATTTTACTTCATGGTGATTTAGATATGCAGATTTTTGGGGTGATGCCATAAGATTTTCCTCCAATGGATCATGTTCACTCAGGGTTTAACAGAGGAATTCTGCTGCAACCCAGTGCCGACTCAAATCATTACTGCGTTAGAGACCCGCCAGTGGCGGCTCGCCCTTACGAGACAGGCCAAGGGAAAAAGAACTCGGATTCAGGGCTCTGTGGACTCCGGTCCCTGAGTGCTTCTGGCATCAGGCTTGTCAGGCCGTCTGAGTGTCCCCGTTCTGACGCCACCTCACCAAAGTTCATTTCTCTCACCTGCGGGTTCTGGTACAGTTCCACGGGCTGAGCCCCACAGCAGGACCATCTTTGGATGGACAACGGCTCTGACTCCCACGGGCAACGCCCACACCTTATGTTCCCTCCTCCTTCTCTGCCCTGGGGGGACTGAACCTGGCCCCTCCCCTTCTCCTCTGACCAAACAGCATAAACTGGGGTCACCAGTATGGGGACCTGAGGAAGGGCAGGGGGACAGGATCCACTCAGAGGCATTCATTGTGTGCCCGGTCCAGCCAAGAGCTGTACTTGCTACCCTAGGTAAAGGGGCATGCTGAATTTGGGGGACACCGATGGGGGACAGTCTCTATAATTCTGTGATTACCAGTCAGTAGGAGGACAAAAAGGAATAGTAATGAGCAACTTCTTTCTTGTTTCTGATCCTAAACACTGTCAAGGCAGGAGACGAATTCAGGGCAGAAGAAGGGTAGAACAAGACAAAGCAGACAGACGACTGGCGTGTCAGAAAGGAATGAATCAGAGCCAGCAGCTGGCCCTTTCGTCCTGGAACCGTCCTTTGTGGTGAGAGGGTGCGTGCACCTGTTCCTGGACGCCTCTCCCGGCAAGCGCTGCTCATGGCACTAGTCTCTCGGCTGTGTTCCTTGCCTCAAATTTAGGGACAGACTATGAAGCTTACCTACATCCCACCAATGGGAAGCCTAGAAATTTAAACAGCAAATGTATTACTCGAAATCAACAGACATTCGTCTTGAGTCCACCACTCGCCGGGTAACCTAATGATCCGCTCCAACCAGACACCAGCTAAAGAAAGAGAAGGTTCCTCGGGAACGGGGTGGATGTCCGTGACAGCCAGTGAGGGCTCCTCTGAAGTAGAAGCTGAGGCAGGGAAATGCACCAGAGGGTCACCGGGCCACGCGGACTCAGGATGAGTTTCCAAGAGGGGCTGACTTGGGATCGGTCACCGTTGGGGCTTTGGGGGGGACTCAGGATCGGGAGCCTTTTCCAAGATTCAGAGGGTGGGGTGAAAGTGTCCCCCAGAGAGGACGGCGAGGGTACATGTCTGCTGCTGGGGAAGAGGCCCCGGGTTGAGAAGCTCTAAGCTGCCTGACGACCGGCCAGGTGGAGGCCCAGCGTGACAGGGAGACGCAATAGCACTCACGGCCACTGGGCAGGGGACCCGGCTGTCACACACAGGAGAGGCAGGAGCCAGTGAAGCCTTGTCCGGCGGGGACAAGGGCTGTCGAAGGTTCTCCACTCTGATTTCTCCATTCAACCAGGTAACCCTCGCCATGCTGAGCTCCTGGACGGAGGCTACTCTGAACCCCAATGTGCTTTCTGTGTACAATCCACATGAGATTTTATAGATTTCATGCAAAGAAAAAAAAGGGGGGCCGCCTGGGTGGCTCAGTGGGTTAAAGCCTCTGCCTCTGGCTCGGGTCATGATCCCAGGGTCCTGGAATCGAGCCCCGCGTCGGGCTCTCTGCTCAGCGGGGAGCCTGCTTCCTCCCCTCCTCTGCCTGCCTCTCTGCCTACTTGTGATCTCTGTCTGTCAAATGAATAAATAAAGTCTTTAAGAAAAAAAAAAAAGAAGAAGAAACATAACATCCCATTATTTTCTTATAATGATTTCATATTGAAATAACCTTTTCAATATAATGAGAGAAGACCAATATATATTTTTTTTAAATTCCCATTTCTCTGCACTTAGTTCAGTGTGACCACAGGTTTCAGTCAACCAGCCATGAGGCTCGAGTGATGTTTCTAGCAGACAGTGCCACTCACGACACCAGCACAACCCTCACCTTATCAGTGCACCTCTCTTTTTGGTCACCCTTGGAAATCGTCCTTTAAACTAAAATGATGTATTGCTAGAAATCAGTCAGACCACTTTACCAAAGACATGCAGAAAAGAACAGTGTGTTGGGAAGAACTGACAGTTTAATCTCTCTCCACACTGAGTAAACAGTAGGCTTCCGAGCAGCACACACACACCACAAAATGTGCAAAAGGAGAATTGTACGGTTTTGGACCAAAGGCATGGCGACATCTGACAGCTATCCCAAGGCACTGTCATCAAAGCCCCCGTTCAGAGAGTCACAGTCCTCTTGCTGGGTCCTCAGTCAGCAGGCCGTGCTCTCTCTCTTACCAGGTGGTAGTGCTGATGGGTTGCATCAATGTCATCAGCTCCACCAATGACCTAACCTTGATTTCCACCAAAAGGCAATCACAACAGTGGGAAGCAATGATGGGAAGAATGACTTGGTTTCCCCGTGGCCACAGCAATAGCCTGCACACGTCCATGGCAAAGGCATGGCCCGATGCTTTGCATCTCTTTATTTTGCAAGGAAAAGTTGAAAGAAAAACACAATGGGCTCTCATAAACCCTTCATCTAAATTCTCCAATTTCCCCCTTTATCATTTAATCACATTTGCTGTACCATTCTTTCGCTCTGCGTGCATGTATTTTTTAAATGATTTCAGAATATATTGGAAAAACCATACCCTTTACCCATACTTATCTCAGTAGGTTTGTCCAAAGAACAAGATGAGTTTCCTACATAATCAAATCATAGCTATCAAAATCAGAAAATAAATATATTTCTACTACTTCAGCTATAGACATTAAATTTTTTTTTAAGATTTTTTTATTCATTTGACAGAGAGAGAGAGAGCACAAGGCGGGTGATCAGCAGCCAGAGGGAGAAGCAGACTCCGTGCTGAGCAAGGAGCCCAATGCGGAGCTTGATCCCAGGACCCTGGGATCATGACCTGAGTCAAAGTTTGATGCTCAACTGACTGAGGCACCCAGGAGCCCCCAGACATTAAAATTTTGCCAGTTGTCAAAATAGTGTCCCTGAGAGCTGAGAAACATTTTTTGTTGTTCCAAGACCTGAGTTGGAGCAAGTGTTTCCTTTGGTTGCCGTGCCATTTTGTCTCCTTGATGAGGGAGACGCGCCCTTCTTTCTTTTCACGCCTTTAATGGCCTGGTGATTTGTGTAAAATAGAGGCCAGTGTTTTATAGAATACCCCTCAGTTTTGGTCCGTATGATGGTTCCTCCTGATAAAAGTGGTTATAATCTATAGTTCAAATATCATGGAAATCCTGCTGGGCCCTTCCCTGTACATTCAACTGGGGCATGTCTACTGGCTCGCTTTCCCATCACAGGTGAAGGGACCTTTGATTCCGTGGTTATGGTGATTCTGGCTGGTTTCTTTACCATCAAAAGACAATTTTCCTTTTATAAAGAGTAAATATGTTATAGGTAAATTGAGACCACATCAATACCTCAGTCATCGTCAAAGTCTCACCCCTACACCTTCATAGCCATTGATCATTTGTGCCTGAATCAATTTTTATTATCAAGGTTACCAAGTAACAATTTTGGAATTAAATCACCCCTTCAGTATTTGTCATGTGGCATTTCACAGAAGGAAGAACAGTCCCTTCTGCCTCGTCTGTGTGCTCATTCAGTTATTCTGATGTTAGTATATCCTCACTGATTCCAAGTTTATTCAACATGTTATAATCTGAGACCATGATGATTTAACAATCAAATTATCCCAGATTTCTTCACTGAACCCACTTCCAGCTATGCCTAGGACCTCCTGACCTGCCCTCATCATGCTTTGATCATCATGTCCTTAATGCCCGAAACAAAAAGATATCCCAGGTTTCTCTGGGACTTTCACTACCCAGGCCCTGGAACCAGCTACTTCTCCAAGAAACATTGGTTCCTTTTGGTGAGGAATTAAATTTAGAAATGAAGAACTGTAAGGGCATCTGGGTGGCTCAGTCAGTTAAGTGTGTACCTTCTCGGGTCATGATCCCAGGGTTCTGGGATCGAGCCCATGTAGGGCTCCCTGCTCAGTGGGGAGTCTGCTTCTCCCTCTCCCGTTGCCCCTCCCCCCATTTGTGCTCACTCTCTCTCACTCCCAAATAAATAAAATCTGAAGAAAAAAAAAAAAAAAGAAACCAAAAACTGTATAATAAATGCATTGTTACTAGGATGTCAAAGCTTCCAGACCCTCTCAGCCAGGACAACCAGGAGACAAGGAAATGAGTAAATACACGTAAATAAATGTTTGTACACATGTCTACATACTCCACTTTCTCCCACACACACTGGAGCAGATAATCCAGTATACTGCAAGCACCAAAAGGAGCAGAATATATAGTTCCCATCTATTGAAAGCTCTATACCCTTTATAAAAGATTACTGAAAATCAGAGTTTTAAAAACAGCATTTTGGTTAAAAGGCAGATCATTTGGATTTCTTATTAATACCTTCAGGATTTTACCAACAAACCAACTCATTTAAAGACTTATATACTAAATTAGTGGCAAGACAATTAACTCACTGCCTGGTGGGATGAAATGATGACAACAGTAAGTCATTATTTATCACCATCATTTTTAAAAACAAAGGCAGTTAAGACTTATTGAGAAATTCCCCAGCCTTCTCCCTTTCGCACACCTTCTCTTCCTTAACTTGAGCAGTGACAGCATGAGGATGGCAGTCCTTTGTGGCCATTTCACAGAGGAGGAAACACACAGTTGCAGGGACACGTGAAGCTAGATCCCAAACCCACGTCAATAGACGTTCGGAGCCCTTTTTACCAAAATCAGCTTTGGCTTATTTTGAGGCCCCGGTGAATCCAAGATGGGTCTACTGTTAAATCCTTGCTAGATCTGGAGTTTCCCAGATGCTCACACATTCCAGCATGACAGAGAGAGGACACTAGTCTCAACTTCTCCCCACTGTTTCTTAGACTCTAGTACACGAGGCTGATACTAAAATTGGCTGAAGAACTTTTCCCCAAGTTGCACCAAGCCCAGGAGTTCCAGCACATTCTGTGGGGAGTTCCAGATGCTCGGCCGGGGAGGTATTCATGTCCTAACTCTCCCCTTGTCCAAGGAGACCCTGGGTACCAGATACTTCAAGAAGCCAGGAGGGCAAAAGTGGGCCCTGGTGATTCAGATCTGGCACTAAAATACATCCTCTATTCAGACAGAAGGAAGTCAGGCTCCTTCCTCACACTGTAACACTGGAAATAGGCAAACAGGATCTCTATCTATCAACACTTACTCTTTGCTCTATGTGGTTTTCAATCCCTCTGTTCATATTGATCTCATTACAGGTGATAAAGAGGAAACAAACATGTTTTCTACAACAATCTGATGGCCAAAGGCAGCAAATTACATAACCAGCGACTCACTGGGGGGAAGGGCACTCCCAGGCGCTGCGGAGGTGTCCTTCGAATTGCCCACCATTTGACAAAGGATAAGTTGGGATGATGCCCTGAGAGGGAGGGAGGCCGCACAGTAGGAGAAAAGGGCCAATGGGGACCGAAAGCAGGGGTTAAGTCACGTCAAAGAGGGCAGCCAGGAGTCCTGCAGCCCGGCCCGCTGGGGAAACATGTCCCCGCTCTGCCCAGATCAGTCCCTTTACAGACATGTCTCCCTCCCCGCCAGCCGTGAGCTAATGTGGTGAAACTGGGAGCTTGAGAAATGAAAATCGCACCTACCTGGATCAGAGACAAATCCTCGAGCTGTAACCTGAAGAGGTAGTTTCTACAAAATACAAAAAGAGAGTTTTATTTTTAATGGATGCAAACTATTACAGGTCATAAAAATCATGAGAACAAGGGACAACAAAGTAATGATTTTTGGCTTCCTAAGCCTTCTCCTGCTAAGAATGTGTCTAGCACAGTTCTCCTCACACCGCGGAGTTCACAGGGACATTCTGCATGTCAACAGGTGCCCATTTGGGACTGGCTAGAAAGTTAAGGAATAAGGGGTGTGTGTGTGTGTGTGTGTGTGTGTGTGTGTGTGTGTGTGTGTGAAAGAGACAGAGAAAGACAAAGGTAAACCTCAATTATTAATTGACTCTCTTGATCTATGGAATGGACCAAAGGAAATGGGCAACGGATTCTGAAACTGAGTTTAAGTTAAGTAAGACAATCACAAAACCACTCTTCACGAGTCTTCATTCTTAAAGATCATGGACATTCATCACGATATACAAGTACAACACATCCAGCTTTCGAATTCAACCGTAGCCTGAGCAACACAGTGTCCTCTCTTGCTTGGATTCGGTGTGTGCACATTTAGAAGCCTAAACTAGTCGGTCTGCACCAAGGCTTTGAAAGGTTCCCTGCGGCTGCCCAGCTGTGAAGCAAGAGAGCAGAGAAAAGGAAAGTGTTTTCAACAATGAAGCAGAAGAACAATGACGTGTACAGTCGAGATCAGCATCACAGAATCAGCATCGCAGAGGGGAAAACACAAGTATCAGCCCCCATTAGGCATTGGGCTTTATTGCTGTAGCTTCTAGAAACAAATTGGCCTCCCTCATGGGAGATGCTCTGGCCTCTGACTCAAATCCTGCCTGCCCCCTTCACCTCATGCTGAAGAGGAGCTGATGTGGCTGAAGCCACGTTCTGGGGACCGTGGAGGAGAAAGTCAGCCCAGGCGCAAACAGTAAGTGCCAGAGAAGCGGCACAGAACGGAAACCAGCCGCGACAAATGCATGAGTGTGGGAAGGGTCTCCAAGGAGCACTGTTTCACGTGATGGGCCTGCCCAGGACGATGTCCACGGCACTAGCAGAGAGAGGAAAGCGTCCCGACAGCAGCCAGATATGAACGCAGATTATTTTCATTATTTGGGGAGGCGGGTAGATGTCAGAAGTAGCCACGCTGTCCTGGGGGGGTGGGGGACATGACAAGTGACAGCCAAGGCAGGCCAAGGGCATGACCCTGGGGAGACTGAGAAACAGCCTCATCAAGTGGGCAGCAATGGGAACTCAAAGTCAACAGGGAAGCCAGTGTCCAGCAGCATGTGTGTGTGCCCTGCTTGGAGGAAGAAAGGGACAAACTCACTTACAGAGGGAGCCGCCCCCGGGGCACTCTGCTTTCTCCAGGTTTGTCCCCGAGCATGGGGACACTGCCCTCCAGCACTCAGTGAGCCCAGCCTCCCCTGGAGCCTTCCAGCAGCCTCGTCACCACACTCTTTCCGAACTTCCAATTTTAGCTCTGAAATAACGCTGGGGAAGCTCCCAGAAGCATGGCTTGGCACTCTCACCACCTCTGCCACAAAGCCAAGTGGGGGAAAACTTTCCCGGTCTCTTAGGACAGGCAGCCCGCAGCCCTCGCTGCAGACCCAGATCAAGGATGCCTCCGACGAGGGAACGGGACCGCACAGTCTGTTTTTATTATGTCCAGCACCATGCAGAGGAGAAGTTTCCAACAGAAACCTGCTCCTGCGGGGGAAGGAACGTGAACTTGGCGTGGGCCTGGAAGAGCATTGTTGAGCTGAAGGCACCAGGGGAGGCCGGCAAGCACCTGGGGATGTGCCAAGCCTTCGCCTGCTGTGAAACAGAGGCCCAGGAGTCCTCCAAGAGAGACCGGGCATCGGGACACCCACACAGATCAATCTTCCCGGGGACAGGCTTATAAGTGGCACCGGTGCAATGACGGGCCAGAGGGCACACAGTGCCGTTATAAGCACCATGGCTCCCCACCCTCACGGGGGTCCCGTAACTGGCTTTCTGCCTGTAGGACGCTGCCAGCGGTCACCTGGGCTGTGACTCCAGGAGGTGGGCTCACCTCGTGGTGAAAAATGTCTGCGCAAAACCAAAGCTGTGCCACGCACACAACCTCGGGAACGAAGTGCAAGTCCTCCGTGCCTCAGTCTTCTCATCTGTAAAATGGGGCTAAGAGTCCTACCTACACCCTGCAGCTGTTGGGGGGGTTACATCCAAGGACAACATGGACAGTGGTGTCTGTCCACAGCGAGCACTCCATCAAACGTAGCCCCTTCTAGAAGGTTATGGAAAATACTGAAATTCCCAGACACACTGAAATTCTCAGGATGTTCTCCATCATGCAGAGGAGAGAGAACGTCTGCTCTCCGGGCATTTCAGGTTTTAGGCATAAGGCAGCGTGACTCTCCGTGTTCAGGAGAAGCGCTGCTGTCGGAAGAGGGGGTACGACACCATCGGCTTTCTAGAACAGAAGCTAGCACTGTTTATCTCGTCACAATCCTGGAACACGGTCTTTACACTCTTAACTCACTAGCTCTTTTAAGAAAGACTTTTTCTGTAACTACTTTCAGTAAAAGAAACTATTCATATTTTTAGTCAATTAATGACCTAAGGGCTCTGACGAGGTTATAAGGCCACCCCCACCCCGTCTCTCTCTCCTTTCCTCTCTCTCTTCTTCCTTTTCTCTCTCTTCCTGTCATACACTCCCCCCACCACCAGGTACACACACATGCACATGTGCGCACACACACATACATCTATATCTGGGAACTTTCTAGAAAGGCAGGCACTTCTCATACATAAACTAAGAGCTGGAGGTTCCCTCACACCACTGAGGGAAGAGGATGGCAGTATCCCCCATGCTCTGTAGAGCTCAGGGCAGGACACCTGAGGGGAAAGTTCCAAGACCTCTCTCTACTTGGGGAGTGGGTGAGAGGAGGTATAGAAATCACTCTCTGAAAACCCTGGGTCCGGCTTTCAGGTACCCTCTATGGGGGAAGGACTATGGCGTGAATGTCTGTGTCTCCCCAAAGTTCTCAGGTTGAAATCCTAACCCCCAACTGTGAGGGTGATAGGAGGCGGGACTTCCGGGAGGTGATTAGGTCATGACGATGGAGGCTTCATCAGTGGGATCAATGGCCTCGTTACGCTCCGGACACTTTTCACCTTTCTACATGCGAGGACACAGCGAGGTGTCTGCCATCTGGAACCCGAAGACGGCCCTCCCAGAACCCAGCCGTGCTCCCTGGTCTTGGACTCCTGGCCTCCAGAACTGTGAGAAATAAATCTCCATTGTTTATAAGCCACCCAAGTCTGTCAAGTTTTGTTCTAGCAGCCCCAAGAGACCAAGACAGGAAGACGCTGATTTATGATAAGAAACATGCCACATTCTCGGTCCACATGTCCCCAAGCAAAACTCACTCTGCTGACCGTCAGGTGACAGTCTGTAAGGAGCCCTCCCTGCCCCCACGGTCACTGGGGACTTCCGGTCATTTACTCGTACCCCCCGGACACCTCACAGCTGTGGTCCCCCCCCCCCCCCCGCCACCCGGCCAGCAATACATCAATATGGCAGAGACACACAGGAGGTGAAGAGAAGGGAAGGGGACAGAGGAGGAGCCACAGTAACTAGGCCATGCCGCCGCGGCCGCCGCCGTGCCCAGTGCCCCCATGGACAGAAGCACAAGCAAAGACTGGGACGTCGTCCCCTTTGGTATTTTCTGGGCTACAGGACGCAAACCGGTCATTATTTTTAAACTAGCCTCAGTTTTTTGTTGTTGTTTTTCTTTTCATCTAAAAACAAAACCAAAAAAGGCAGAGAATTCAAGAACTCCAAAGCCGAGTCGTCATTCGGAGGTAAATACCATCGATCTGCCAATGAGGAAAAGTCTGCAAATTAAGATGTGTGATGGGATTTATTCAAGATTATTAGGATCAGATAAAATCTCAGCATAAGCTTCAAGACCTCTCACGCTCTGCTGTCCCTCGGCCCACGTGCCACTCAGCGTCACCAGCCAGTCCTCCCATGACCCCTTGCTAATTTCACCGGCACCCACACTCATAGCCACAGCCACACACAACCACACAGTAACAGTCGTTACTGCACAATCATTTCCTGTCTTCGTTTCAATTCACAGGTGCATTTGCATACCGTTTTGAGATGATCCAAGTCTCAACACTGCTTAACGGCAAGCTTTTGATTCCAGGTAATTGATTCTCACCCCTGGGACTGAGATCTGACTGTGACACATGTCTCCCCATTAAGTGAATATGTTAATCCTACTGGTCTAGCTGATTAAATGGAGCTTCCTTTCTCTCTCCTGATTTCCCACAAATTCTTCCTGAAACCGCTTGCCCGTACCTTAAGAATGCCAACGTTTCTTCATTTATGGCCTGAGAGAGCTACACTATACCATCTCTCAGTGTCTTTAAGTCACACAAATTCCTACAAGACCATGACCCTTCTTAGATAGCAAATGGGCAAGAGAGTTGCATGAATATGTGACCAACGGATGAAAGACAGTTATCCTGACATATATCAATAAATTCTGAGGAATAAATTGAGTGCTTTTGTTTTCTGGAGTTCAGTACCAAATTTCAAAATAATTTTAAATGAAATTTCAGCAATGTAAGAAAGGAAGCATAATTCTTTTTTTTTTTCTTGCTGTCTTCTTTTTTCAGAGAGGGAGAGGTGGGTAGGGGGACAGAGAGCATCTTAAGCAAGCTCCATACTCAGCACAGAGCCCAGAACAGGGCTAGATCTCACTACCCTTAGATGGTGACGTGGGCTGGAATAGTCGGCTGCTTAACTGACTGAGCCACCCAGGTGCTCTGGAAGGATAATTATTTATTAACAAAAACTCATTCAGCAAGTATTTACACATAATATTTGTTAATTATAGTCAATGGATTAAGCTAACAAAAATTTTGAGACTAAAATTACTCAAAACAGGTCACCTCTAACTTTACACTGCCTCAACATCTATTGAAGGTTGATCTTTGTGTCACTTGGTTACATTTTTGCTATTATTTCTTGTTTGATTTGGGACACCAAGAGTTGGTAAGAGCTTTCAAAAATTTGTTTAATGCACGACTATAGTCTACACAAAATCCAAGTCGGCAGTTTAATGCCTCCTTGGACCTTTCAATAGTAGAAATAAGTAATATGGAGCCTTTCACTATTCACTTTATCTATCATGATTTCCAGTGACTTAAAAGATATTTTTTTAAAAAATGAAATAGAAACGGAACATTTGTGGAATCCCCTCATCACCTCCCTGGAACTTAAGAACCTGACAAAACACAGCGCAGACCCTACCACGCTCAAACAAATGCCTTTCCTCAAACTACTTGGTTCCAAGCACAACTCAGAGTCCATTTTTGCCATTGGAAACATTCCAACCCAGCGAGCAATGTGAGAGACCCGAAATCCCCCAAGACAGCTTGATCCATCACAGCTGAGGTCAACGACCTACGAAGCTGAAGATTACAAAAAGAAAGAAAATCTTCTAAAGGGAATAAAAAATGGCTATTCCCGGATATTGGGCCACTCACACACTAAAAGTGAGATCTATGGTCCCTGGAAGTGGCAGTTCTCCAGGGCATCAGAGAAGGGCCAACTCCTTTATCTTGTAATCGTGAGCACACCGGGGAGGAAAAACAATGCATGTGAGGTTTAC
The DNA here is from genome assembly GCF_009829155.1 of Mustela erminea. Taxonomy (NCBI): domain Eukaryota; kingdom Metazoa; phylum Chordata; class Mammalia; order Carnivora; family Mustelidae; genus Mustela; species Mustela erminea. Next base: position 157,276,902 of record NC_045616.1, on the reverse strand, counting down.
AGGAAAGGCTACCAACCTTTCCAACGGGATGGAGTAACGATTCTGGCTCTCCACCTACAGGGAATACTAACCAAATGTTTCCTATAGGGTCAGTTTCTCTTGTAGGGCAATGCTTTGAGCAACCCAAAGCATTTAAGTGGTCTCATTCATCTTCCTAACACCCTGAGATGTAAATAGGTAGTAATGAGGAATATTGCTGTTCTTCAGGGACAAAGGCAGTGGTGCAAGAGGTTAAGAGATTAGAGGTTTTAGAAGTATTAGTGGTACAGTTTAAGGGGAACTATTCTGCCTTTCCACTCACCCCTCCTCGTTACAGTACAAAGCAAGAGTGAACCACAAGGTAAGGGTTCAGTTTTACGACAACAGTAAATAAAAGTAGGAGTGTTTCTTCCCTTGGTATGGATCTCCTTTTTTTCACATGTCTTGGAATAAAATTTGACATTGTGCATTCAAATGTAATAACTGTATTACTTTTCGGAGTCGTAATATATAGGGATACAAACATCCAACAGACTGAATAATTCAAATCACAAAGCCATTAAATTTGGCAGACACAAACTGACAGTTTCCCCACTAGACATCTGAGTGCGCTTCCCCCACCCCCGACTGGAGTTTATTTCTTATCGATTGCAGGATTGCATAACTCATTCCAGCGTCCCATCCTGTCCCCCAGTGGCCTATTAGCAACAAATCACTAAGCACAACAATAAATTCTCAGAGGGAGCAGTGCGGCCTTAATAGACGAAGTTCATTTGCGTCTTCATGTAACGTAATAAAATTCAGCCGGCATTAAAGAAAAGGTTGAGCCATCATGAGCATATTAACTAAATGACTCATTTTATCTAGAGACACTATAAAACTTAACTCTGACCTCCATTAATTATGAAAGACACAGGTGTTTTAAAATGACATTCTCTTAGAATAACTCAATTGGTCTCTGATGAATATAGCTATAAAATCAAAGAAGAAAACTCCAGGTTCTTATTGAACATGTAGGTTCAAGGCTTGCTCATACCCAAGGAGCAGGAGACTGAGTAATTAAGACAGACAGATATGCATTTTGCATGAAGAGAAGACAGAGACAAAACAGCAGGTAAACCTATCAAATGTGTTTTAAACAACAAAGACAGCGACTTCTCTTTCCACTCAATAGATGCTTGGACCATGGTTGATCATGAAACCATCTGGTCATACACGTACTGCAGAGAAATCATCACCACTTGGGGAAATCTGAGAGCACACGTCAGCTGGGAGGCCAGGCTCACCCCCGCCAGCCTCAACCCCACTGACTCCTCTCCATGGCGGGATTCCGTACCCCCTGCCGTCAGCAAGTGACTGCGCAGAGCTTGAAATCATGACGTTGTCCAAGACACCCAAACTTTCAACTGCACTGATAGGCTTGAATATTAAAATGTAAGTTCATGATTTATAAGCTCAGGAAAATAACTATCTCCTTTTAAGCAAAACCAAATGTCTTTTATAAAAATTATTTTATTACCTAAATAATACAGCAATCATCTCAATAACCTTGAAGAAGCTGAAGATTTCATCTCATCCTGTAACCAACTCAGGCGGCTTACCACCCTACCTATAACATTGTTCCAGAGAGTTCAACATGCTGGATGGCACCAGACCAGTTCCAGGAGACTTCATTTTCCCTGGCATTATAACCATTCCAAACATATCTCTTTCGGGGCGCCTGGGTGGCTCAGTGGGTTAAACCTCTGCCTTTGGCTCAGGACATGGTCTCAGGGTCCTGGGATCGAGCCCCACACTGGGAATCTCTGCTCAGCAGGGAGCCTGCTCCCCCCACCCCGCGCTTGCCTCTCCGCCTACTATATATATATATATCTTTCATGGGCTTTTCCCACAGATTTGGGGGGACCTAATTCATTTTTTTAACTATTCGGCTGGATCACATTTAGATCCCAGTTTAGGAATAACCAGCTCCTGGCATGAGCTACCTCCTCGGTCAAAACTGTTCCCACCCTCCTCAAAAACAGTCGGCTATGAAAATTTTTAAATAATTCTGATTTTATTACTGTTGTTATGACCATATGTGTCATGACATGTCCCCAACATCGCATTGGATGTTTTCATTCCTTATGCCCCAAAGGTTATTTCAAACCTTTTAAAAGTCTTGGGTATTAGGATGTTACAAAGAATACATCAAAACCAAGAACAAATCATTTTAACGGCACTCTTGTGTATTTAAACACCAAGATTAAAAGGCACAGAAGTAGATGGACAGCTTCTCGTTATCAGCAAGCAAAATGAAGGCACAAGGACGGATTCCGAGAGACGAGCAACAATTAAGACCAATATCATAAGCAAACTGCAGAGACATAAAATCAGAAAAACCTTTTCCCATAAGCATATTTAGGGTCAAAGTTATGAATCAATATTGTTAATAATCACACTGATAATTTAAATTTTATTATGCTCTAAATATGACTTGTAAATCCCTCCATGCTTTAAGGATTACAGATGATGACTTATTGCCCCAAACTGAACTCACAACTTCTGCTTTTGTGGGTCCACTGGGTATCTGATTCATTCTTTCCCATTTTTCAGTTAATAGAGATCATAATTCATTGGAAAAAATACCAACTGAACCATCTTACGATTCCCTTAACCTCTGCTTTCTTAGGAATGTTCACTCCTCAAGAGATTTCCATATATAATTCTTTTTCTGGGTTATCTTCAGAGTTAGCAAAAGCTGGAAATTTGTTTTCATGTATTTTCAAATAATCAGAGAACTGCCGTTAATTCCCCACATGCACAGGGCTAGCTAATGCCATCACAATAAGCCACACTCCCAAACCTTGCTCCAAATCTCACCTTCCAAACTTGCCCTCTGCCACCCGGTTCCAGTCGCCATCAATCACTGTCAAACCCAGCTCTGAAGTAGGTCTCAAATCTGACTCTCTCTCATTTCCACCATCACTGCCTGAGTATACGTTCTTTCCGTCATCTGATCCACAGCCTCAACCTCAAACTCTAAAACACTCTGCACACAATATGGTAGAAGTATCTTCCTAATGGAAGTCTGAGCATGTATATACGTAGGGTTAGAAATCTCCTTAACTCCTAATGCCTTTACCAGAGGTTCTCAAATCTGCCAGGCCAGTAGATCCTCAGAAACTTAATTAAGCCAAAGATTCCAACATCACTTCCAGAACGTCTAACCGCAATGGTCTGAAGAGGGGCTTGGGCATCGGCATTCTTATAAGGCCTCTCATGACTGCCAAAATTAGAATCACTGGTCTGGAGGTTTAAGTCCAAGCTCCTCCATAATCTGACCCCTCCTAGAGCTCCTGCCTCCTTGGGAACAACATCGACTCTGTCACCAACAGGTCCAGTCAAGCTGAGTTCTTCTCAACCTCATCAGAATCTCCGATGTTCCCCAAGGTACAGTCCTTCTGGCAAGAAGGCCCTTCCATCTGCCAGACTCCTACTGCATTCCAAGGCCCACCTGAAAAAGTACTTTCTTGGTGCATGCTTTTCAACCCAAAAGACCATCATGTTTCTTTGTTCTTGGGGTTTCCAGGGCCCTTGACCCAGGCCTTCCTGAGAAACTCTCATTGCCTGTGTTCCCGCCATAGCCAATGCCCAAGAGTCAGCAAAGGTTTTCTTTAAGGGCCAGACAGCAAATGCTTTGCCTTTATGGATGGCCTCTCAGTTTCAACTACTCATCTCTGCAGGCAAAACTCAAAAGCAGCCACAGAAAATACACAAGTGAATAGGTGTGACAGCGTGCCAGTAAAACTTTATTTACAAAGACAGAAGGCCAACTCTGGAGCCTCAGCTTGCCAACCTTGCACTAGGGTTGCACTAGGCTATGAAGTCTTCAAAGGTAGAGACTATCCTTCATCTTTGTTTCCCCAAGCCTGAGAACCTTCCTGGCATGAAGGAAGTTCAACGAATATTTGATAAATGAACAGTCATGGGACAGTAACTAAGTGAACTGATATACTCTGACGGACCCTCTGTGGGACTGGCTGGGAGCAAAGCCCTCAACACCCCAACACTAGCAGACACACACACTCAAAGTTAAAAGGCTGATGAACTTTCATTATACTGCTTTGTTGGCTCATTCATGCATTCTGGAAAAAAAGGACTTTATAACAAAATAAATAATTTGCTGCCAGACTTATCTGCTCCCCAGTTCCAGGAGGGAAGAAAATGCAGAGATTACTCTCTCTCTCTCTCTCTCCTTTTTTTACAACAGCAAAAGGAACACAATGTGCAGAAATCTTTCCCACAAGTGGGTCTGCAGACCACCTGTTTCTCGAACGCTCGCACTCCTGGTCCCCACCCATCCCGAGTCAGCAGAGCTGGGAGCGAGGGACCAAGGAAGCTTCACCTTGAACGAAGAGTGCTGATGCTTAGGTACCCTGATGTCTGGTAAATATCTGACAAAACATAACGAAGCCAGCAGACAAGGCGTGGGACGTTTTAAGCCAGATCAGGTTAATGCACCAAGTAGGCTTCCTGGAAGAAAGGAGACTAACAGGTGTAAGGAGGAGGGAAACGAGCAAAGAGAATCCGAAGGGAAGCACACATCTTCCGCCCCAGTCCAACACTGAGAAGGAAAATGACGGAGAAGTGCCAATATTCAAGGAATAAACTAAAGGGGGGAAAAAAAATTTTCCAGGGGCCACTGAAGTGGCTCAGTCGGTTAAGCATCAGACTCTGGATTTCTGCTCAGGTCATGATCTCAGGATCCTGGGATTGAGCCCCGCACCAGGCTCCCTGCTCAGCACAGAGTCTGCTTGAGAGTCTCTCTCCTCCTCCTGCCGTCCGCCCTCCTTCTCTGTCTCTCTCAAATAAAAATAAATAAATAAACAAATACATCTTTTTTTTTTTTTTTAAAGGGGGAATTCCAGGTAAAGAGCAGGAATGAAAAGGCCATTCCTTTTTTTTTTTTTTCATCACCAGGTGTTTTTCCTAAATCATAATTAATATAAATATAAGGTAAACATCATCACAACTCTGCATTTCTGTGCACTACGGGGGTCTACAGCTTTCTGGATTCACTCCTGATGGCTGACTTCATTCCACACCGCAGGAGTCACCTTTAATTGTGTGAACTTGACTGAAACGTCTCCTCTGGAAAACAGAAAGACCTCATGGCTACTGGAAGCAGAATTGCTGATCTTATTTTTAAAAATCTAAATTCTTCCTTTTAATCATACGCTGCTTGCAACAGATTAATTCTAAGGTATGACTTTAAAATAAAAACAGCAATTAAAAATAAGCATCACCAAAAAAAAAAAAAATTAAAAGACTGAGTTACATTGGCCAATTTTAAAAAAAATGACTAATGCTTCTAAAATTCAGTTCCTTGTTTTGATCCAGTGACAAAATCATTCTGAAAGGAGGAACTTAGACTAATTAAACAGACGCCCGCCCATTCATTCAATGGTATCTTATGGGAAGTGACGCTTTCAATACTTAAAGCAAATTCAACACCAGCATAGCAAAAACAAGTTAATCTTTTCTTTTTTATTTTCATCTTTGCAGATTCAAACCAAGGGCAGAACAATGCTTGAAAATAAAACACTACAATTTTTCAAGTCCGGTAGTCACAATTATAAGGACAATGGAGCCCTGTTTTGAAAGCACTGAGGTTTTCGTTTCTGATTTTCGTCATAACATGCTAACTTGAAGCTGATACGATATGCTGTACAGACCTATGAACAAAAATATCTTCCCACCCCTGGGCATAGTTCATTGACTGTCTGGGCAAGTGAAGGGCTCTGGGCAAGGGACAAAGCTCGGGGCCGGTCCTCATGTCAGGTCAGCTGTGCAAAGGGACTCACGCATCCCCTTTTGTTCTTTCTCTTGATAGCTCCACAGTGTTCCCATTTAATAGAATTAAATTTTAATAGAATTAAAATGTGAAATTTCCAAGGTCGTGAATTGTTCTATTTATCACCAATTAAGATTGTTGCCTGACCCAAGTCCTGAGTCTACGGGCTTCAACCCCACCCCCTTAATCTCCTGCAGATCGTTGTGCCTCCTGGACTCAGAGGTCCTTGTGTGAAAGCTCATGGGTAAGTGAGTGTTCTTATTAAAATATCGTAGGTTGTGAGACGATGCCCTTCAATTTATATACCTCTGTTGCAATGAAGCAGGTCAGAGCAGAGTAAGATAATCACAAATCAACTGACAGGTGCCTAGGTGACACAGTCGGTTAAGTGCCTGCCTCTTGGTTTTGGCTCAGGTATGATCTCAGGGTTATGAGATCGAGCCTCACGTTGGACTTTGTGCTCAACTCAGAGTCTGCTTGAGATTCTCTCTCTCCCTTCCCCTCTGTCCCTCCCCCTGTGCACGCTCACTCGCATGTGCACACTCTCTCTCTCTCTCTCTCACTCTCTAAAACAAATAAACAGGGACACCTGGGTGGCTCAGTTGGTTAGGTGTCTGCGTTCGGATCATCAGGTAATGGTCCCAGAGTCCTGGGATCGAGTCCCACCATCAGGCTCCTTGTTCAGCAGGGAGCCTGCCTCTCCCGCTGCTTGTACTCTCTCTCTGCCTGTCTCTCTCTCTGACAATAAATAAATAAAATCTTTGGAAAAAAATAAATGAAATAGATAAATAAATCTTAAAAAGAAAGAAATAAATCAACTGAAAGACCAAGAAACAAACAACAAAAAGAATGGAAAGAAACTCAAATTCTCTTTGATGAGAGGCTCTTTTCGTTATTACTATATGGCTTTATGCTTTATAAAAATATAGCTCATCTCTAAATGCCCTGATTATTATTATTTGATTATAATAAAAAAACACTGCTCTATGTGAAACCAGGTTAGTTGCCACTTGGGATAACATTTGAATTTAGCACAGAATCACTTGTCATCCTTACAGTGAACCTGAACACTAAAGACAGACAGATTCATTGGAGAATAAAACTAGAATCACCTTCTTACATCCAGCTTTACAGTCCTATATGCAGCAAAACTTGCATTTATATCAACGTCATGAACTAGTATTAGTATCAATACTTTGATAGTTATCCCTATCAAACCTCTACACCATAATATATTTATTCACTTTGGAATTTTTCTTCCTATATATGAATGTCATGAAAAAAGTAAAATAAAATGAAATAGAAAATGTTTTTAGTAGGTTTTTTGACAAAGACATATATAAGTCATTCATAAAATATCATCCCAAAATCATGTAACAAAAAAAAAAATCAAATAATACAAGGCAATAACTGAAAAGGTTAACTGTGATTGAAATTGTTTTTTTCCTAATGCTTTAATTGTATTTTCCACATTTTCTAAAATGCAAATGCCTTTGTCTCGCCATTGAAAACACAAACGTTATTTTAATTTTTAAAGAACCCTTCGGTGAAACAAAATATGAATGTCAATGCCTTTAAAATAATATAAAAGATCATGTGCACCTTGGAAGTAGTAAACTTAGAGATCTTTCCAGAAGTTCCACGAATTCAAAAGGCACACGCCTTCTGGCACTGTCTAACCACAAATGCTTAAAGACAGCAGCACAAAACACCCTTCGCAGCACCATGAACTTCTTTCTGTGAAGAGTGCACAGAATCTTCAACTGAGTTCAATTCCAAGAACATAAAATAACACCGGCATAAAGTAAAACCAGCCAACAAATGGCTTTAGGATCCCGAGTGCTACCTATAAGAAAACAGAAAGCCTATCATCGTACTTTCCCACCGCTCACACGGAAACCCTCCCAGATGTCTTCAGATGCACCTGCTGCATGAACCTCTTTGCTAGGTCAAGCCCTCCCCAACAGGAAGCTGAGGGCTGGGTTATTTTTAAAGTTTTATAACTGGTTCACACTCCCTCTCAAACCCTCTGAGCGTAATCCCACCAAGTTTCCCAGCGAGATTCCCATTCTCCTCGCTCACTAATGACCACTGCTGCACACGGATGCCAAAACCCAGAACTCTCCGCAGAGCTGCCCGACCGCTGCCGGCTCGCCGCGGGCCCGCTACAGCAACAATCACTTTTCATGGATTATTTTATTAGATCCTCCCAACAGCTGACAGGGGTAGAAATAATTACAGGGAAAATGAGATTCGAACCAGGCTCAAGGTCACACAGCTGAGCTGGTTCAGTCGACCTCTCTCTTCCTCTCCCTTGTTTCTCCCACCAGGGCAGGACCATGAGATCTCTCTTCCAAGAGCTAATTTGCTCAGGGGGTTCCACATCCATTAAGAGAATCGATGTCATTCGCCAAAAGCCAAACACCTGTGGCGTGTTCACGCATGCGTGGCGGTGTCCTACCCGTGGGGCACCATGGTCTTCCAGAAACAGTGGGGAGTCTTTCTTTCTTTTTCTTTTTTTAATATTTTATTTATTTATTTGACAGACAGAGATCCCAAGCAGGCAGAGAGGCAGGCAGAGAGAGAGAGGAGGGAGCAGGCTCCCCGCTGAGCAGAGAGCCCGATGCGGGACTCAATCCCAGGACCCTGAGATCATGACCTGAGCTGAAGGCAGAGGCCTAAACCCACTGAGCGACCCAGGCTCCCCGTGGGGAGTCTTTCAACTCAAGCTCACAGGCAAACCTTTTCCAATGTCCTTCAGGGTTGAATGAAGCGTAGAAGATGCAGCTCTACCAACCCAGGTCGTATTTGTACCTTCTACCTCGGCAGGTGGCTCCTTCCCCTTTGGCTAAGGGTGAGAGCTCATTTTCCCTAGGGGTTAGCTTTGGGGTAGAGACTTCCACTTCCCTGGTGTCCTTGCCCAAATGTGGGAATTTGCAATATATCTGTTATAAAACCCCATCTTCCCCCAAAGGTACCCCAGATGCAGACAGGCACCTGTACAAATCAAATCCTTGAAGTACGTTCGCTGAATCAACAGATATCTCTGAGCTTCTGTGAGGAGAGAAACTGTGCTACCTTCTAGAGAAGCAAAGAAAAGACAGCAGATCGTCCACCATCTGGCAAGTCACTATCTGATAACGGGGGAGGGGCGTTGTGGGTGACACCTGCCAAAAAGCCACGCAGTAACGCGGTAAGGAAGGTACACGACAGGCGTGTTAGCAGGCCCAAGCGGAGCGGTGGAAGGAGGCGCTCAGGCCCGGGGGAGGACTCCTGAGCCGGATGTCCTGAGCGACATCACCGAGTAAAGAACTTTGGGGAGGGAGTAGCTAATGCTCCAGAGAAGCAAAGAAGCAAAGAAGTTTGTTACCAAGTCCCAGAGGCAAGAGAGAGAACATGTGACAGTGGTGGTCTAGAGAAGCAAGTCCACAGGCCTGGACGTTGGAAGAATGAGCTGAGTTTGTGAGGGGCATGGCACCACATGGCACCATGGGGGTGTGGTGGGCAACAGGGAAATGCCAGCATTTATCCAAGGGGAGCTGCCAAAGGGGGGAGGTATAAGGCATTTTATAAAGAAGGGGTTGGCCCCAGTACATAGGTGGACAAAATCTGTAGGCCGGAGGACCAACTAAAAGCCCCTGAAGCATCGGGTCCAGCCTCCCCATGATGAAATGTGATGGAAGTCAGCATCTGACACCTGCCGTGTACTCCCCGTGGGCTGTAGTAAATAAAAATATGCAAATTCAGCTCAACCTATCTACACTCCCTGCTCACTTAAAAATACCAAAGGAGATTCAGGGGATGTGATCAGTGCTAGGAACTAAGTCAACTTCTGTCCATTCACTTAACATTGGTCCAGGCACCTCAATGCCTACAAGGATTGGGTGCATACCCAAGGGCTCCTTGAGGTCTGAGAGCCAAAGCAATGACTCTAGAAACCATTCAGTATTTATGTAGAGTGCCCCGTGGATAAGCCATGCTTAGCTTCACCCGGCTGTATATGGAAACTGCACATCCTCTCTTGCTAAGAAACGTATGTTTTATGATCTCGTAAATGTGATCAAAAGAGATATAAGCACTCGGCGCCCGACATGTTCTCCCTGAACACCGGAAGAGGCCAAATGGCCTCCTTCTTCAAAATTAGTATTTTTCCTTAGAGATGGGTATGAAGTATTTTTTTACACATCATCCTCAAAATGCACTGGCAGGAGAGGTGATCTGAATACAAGGGTTATGCCTGTTTTCCCCCAAAGAAGGGATGATAAATAGGAGGGAAACAACTCAAGATCAGTTCTGACTGTGTGTAGCAGCCTCGCCATCAAACGGAAGGTCAAGTGTTGACCTGGACACCAGAGCATGGGCACCTTGAGAGGGGTAAACAGTAACAATTTCCTTGAATTCTCAGTTGACTGGTAAATGACGTAATCAAAGTCATGGAAAACATAACAGCAGGCACTGGAACAGACGTCAAAACCTCCTGACTCCAGAATTTCAGTGAAGAATGTACTGAGAAGTTGAGAACACGGTTTCTGGAGTCAAAATGCCTGGGTCTGAAGCCTGAGCCCAGCTTCTGCTGGACATCAGACCATGTCCTGCCTCCGTGTCCTCATCTCTACGGCAGAGATGCTGACAATACCCACCTCTCAGCTTTCATGGAAAAAAATGTATTCGTTCTGGTGAGAATGGGTCCTGGTGCCTGAACCCTCCCCCCCATGAACACTTGCTAAAAAGAGCAGGCATCACTGGTTATTAGGAGGCGACATTTCGGGCCACCTTATACCGTATTCCATGTTCAGAGTATGACTTAGCACTTGTCAACTACGGCAGAGAAGCTCACGTGTAGCGGCAGAAACATCAAGTAAAATCCAAAATTATCTGCAGGGGCAAAACATAAGATCTCTCACCTTGCTCCTACAACAAGTTCTTTCTGTCCTGGGTCAAATGTTAACTGCGAGAAATCCACAGCATTCTTCGCTCTGAACTCCCGTAACCAGGGGCCAATTTCTAAACAGAAAAAATAAATAAACGAAAAGATAAAAATGAATGATATTTTTTTTTCCTTCGAGGGACCACACAAAGTGCACAACAGGTAGCAAACATGACATTTCAGAGAGGACCCGGAGGTCCCCTGACGTTTGGGGGCCACGGGAGTTTTCCAGCAGAATGTCACAGGACCCACACCGAGGACGTGTTAAAACCTTCAGGGCAGCCACCCAAGGATGAGCGAGAGAGGCATCTGTGCTCGGGTAAGACTTCCAAGGCAGATGTGCGTTTCCCTCTGGGCTCTGGGCCGGACAGAGAACCAGGCAGCATTCTCAGGCTTCACCGAGGGACTACGGAGCGCAAACAGGACCTTTTCCTGCGTGTGCTTACCGGCAAAAGCTGAAGGCTGGAGAAGGTCAAAGCCTTGGGATCCGGGATAAGCACAGGAGCACCCACCACCCTCCTTCAGAGTGGACACCCTCTGTCTGTCCTTTGGGTTTCAATTCTATTCTATGAGGCGTGTTGAACACATCCAGTGCTTTCTAGATGAGAAATCCAGTTCCTTCTAGACCTTCTTGGCATTTTTTTCTCTTAAGGGGAGCCAGGAAATAGCCACTTGTCAGAGGCAGGCTGTTCACAAGCCTGTGACCTCCTATGACACGGCCTCCAGCCCCCAGTTCATTCGTGGTAACATGACAGCATTGGAGAGGGACAGGAGGTGACCTCACGAGCCGCTTCTGCGACTTGTATTAGCACACGTCTGACACCACACAAATACTCTGGGAGTCGCCTGCCAGTAGTGGCTGGCTTTATCATTATTTCTGACAATTAGCCGTGTTACTAGACTGTCATTTTTTTCTTGGATTTACTATTTTGAGTGATATCACACCAACTAAAGAGGCACACGAAAGATGTCACATCAACAAAACCACTGGTAGAGCAAAGAAATCATGTCTTTCCATGGAAACAGATGCCAGAACCAGATTTTATATGGAAATAGGCCCACGTCCCCTAACATGTCCCACACAAACACCTTTGCTGATATGATCAAGACAGGTTATTTTCCAGGAATGATCCGGTATAAGAAGTAGAGCATTTCTCTACCACCGGTTAAAAAGGTCATGAACGAAAAGTTCTACTCCATGTAAAGGAAACCAGGGTTGAAGTCTATAGAGACCTGTATTTGGGCTTTGAAATTTTAATGTGCGTCTTGACTCTCTTTAGAAGTTTATATAAATTTATTCAATTCAGAGCCAAGTCATTTAAAAGAAAACCCTTAATTATAGTAAAGTGCGTACAAGGCCCTGGAGCTATGGAAAGTTGTTACTCAATGGCGTGTTCCAGAAGTTCATAATTCAGTTAGGGAACGAGCGCTAGTACCTTCTTTGAGCACAGGGTCCATGAATATAAGATCTCTACAGGCGTCTGTAAGGCTAGAGGAAGCACTCACACAGATGGGAGAGATGACGGGGTCCTAGGTAAGAAGAAAAGAAGGATCTACCCGCATATTTACGGTGCAGATGTGTTCCAGAAGCCCAGAGCAATGAGGGGTGGCACGGTGCCCGGGGGCCACCCGTGATCGGTGTTTCTCCCCTTCTTGCCCATCAGGCGCCACCCATTCTCTGCTTCTGAAGCTGGAACCGGAGCTCCAATGCCCAGAAAGCTCGCCGGGGTGCCTACAGCCCGCAGCACCATGGCTCGCGTGCGGGAAGCAAGCACAGAAGATGCGGTAACAGGACCGCAACAACCGGCAGGTGGATGGGGGGGGGGATGCAGAATGAGCGGCGAGAGGGAAACCGGAGAAGCGAGAACGGAAAAGAGCAACAGCAACTCGAGGAAGCCCCGGGTCGGATCACCGCCGGGCGTGCTGAAACAGAACCGGGAACACACTCGCTCCTAGGCTCACACGTTGCGATTCGGCTTCAACCGTGACAAAGAGGCTTAGAAAGTTCCCAGGCAGGGACTTGAACCCATGAAAGCAGCGATCTTAGGAATGGGCATGCGCCGCTGGCAGGCAGGATGGGGGCAGGAAGGTTAGATGCTAGAAAGCGTCACCCCACATGTGATGTAGGTGGTGGCTTCGCGAATGCAGAAGGAGGAGGAGGTGGGGGGGGGGCTCCCACAGGCCTGATAACTAACCACGGAGAGGGGCAGGGGGATGGGGGGCGGACGGAACAGCTGGAGGAGAACAAAAACTGCCCGAGACTAAACGAAGAAGAAAACAGTGATGACGAGTCACGGGCATCAGGGGGTGAAGGGTGGTCCGAGAGAGAGAGGACAGGTCAGGTGCAACAGCGGAGAAGGTCACGTGGGGGGAATGGCCCCAGAGCCTTTGCGGAGCATGGCTAAAACCCGCAGGTACCTGGAGAGCTGTTTTAATACAGGACCTTCGTCACACAGACAGGACACGCAGGACCAGGGAGCCCTGCCAGGCCTGGAGTCCCCGGGGGCTCCTGTTCACCCAAACCCACAGCTCCCACAGCCAGACACGCACGTCGGACTCAAGGTGGTGAGAACAAGGAGGTGGCGGAAGGCGAGAACAGACGGTCCCAGGCTGGACTCTGTGCTGGAGGAGGGACAAGTGAGCCACGTCAGGGGAGAGAAGGCTGCGAGAGACATCAGTGAACTTGCCTCTCGGGCTGAGTCTCTCCTTTCCATTAGACAAACGGGAAGGGGGTGGCCAAAGGTGATGATGAGGAGGAGACGTCCTGCCAGTGCTGGTTCCTGCACTGAGCAACGAGAACTGCCATACTGTTTCCCAAGACGTCCTCGAATCATAACAGGAGGAACTTAGGGAGAAAAGAGTGCACAGCTTATCGTTCGATCAATTGTTCCCTTTGCCTTGTTTAAATTTCCAAAAACCTGCCCCATGAAAACGGTGTATTTATACGGTTAACACTCAACCAGAGTTGGGTAATCTGCCCATTGTCTTCTTTTTTTGATTTTCCTGGGCATTCCTCCAGGTCTGATTATCTCAACTGCATATCTCACGACCTCTGTCGGACCGAACACCATGAGGTCTTGGGGAGAAGGGTCCTGCACAACCCACTTCTCACTGAGAAGGTACCTGTCCTACACCACTCCCCCGTACTTTCCTTGCAAGATCGGGGGCTGGTGTTCTCTCCTCTGTGCAAGACCAGCCGTCCCCCTCTGCGCAGCCCACCTCTTCCCTCCTCTCTGGTCCCTTCTCTAAATCACCTATTTTCTCCTTTAGTATCTCCCATGTTACCGGGCCCTTTCCCTCTGTCTGGAAGGATATACATATTCCCTCATTTAAAGACAAAACAAAACAAAAAAACACCTTGTAAAATACATGTTCCTTACACTCTTGTTATGACAGTGTTAAATGCCCAAGACAAAATGTGTGGTAAACTCCCAGGGACACTTTGTCAAAGAAGCTGCCATAGGCTCACCTTCATATGAACATTTCAACAACCCCTCAAGGAACACGTAATCCCAACTTTATACAGCTTACTTCAGAGACTACACAAAGAGGTAAAGCTTCCTAATGCGGTTCTGACGTGATTGTGTTCCTGATGATCTTGCTAGGAAGGCTGCACAGAGACATCATGAGAAAGGAAAATCATTGGCTAACCTCATTTAAGAACACAGCTGAAAACATTGCTAAAGAAGGATGTGCATTAGCAAATCACACACACACACACACACACACGTGCATGCACACACACACGTATACACACACACACACACACACACACACACACACCATTTCATATGGAATAAGGTTTATTCCAGAAACACAAGAAGGGATCAACAAGCTTAATGTCAGAGGTTCTATCTGTAGAATTTGCCACCACAATAACAGATTTCCATAGTAGCATGAAGAAATCACCAGCACTGCTTTGGAAAGCATTGCAAAAATGAACCATTATGAATACAGAAAACTAGAAGAATACAGTGTCAAGTAAGGCCAGTGAGGAAAGAGTCTGAACACAGGGCAGATGGTGCAAACAGGCTCAGGAGACGCCAAAGAAAGGTCAGGGCGAGAGAAGAGAGCAGGGGAAGAAGGCACACAGCACGTGGCAGGTTGAGAGAGACGATTTCCAGTAACATTAACTTTCTTAATACACGCTCACTCCTCCCAAATAATGGGTTTATGTTTTTCCTTCTTCTCTCTCTTCTGAACTTTATAGAAAAAAAAAAAAAAAAACCATTTGATGAAATGGAACTTAAATATGGCAGCCAATACAACCTTGTTCAGAAGTTAGGTAGTCATATAAAATTGGTAGCTTCAAATTGAATACTTTGTAGATAATTTGTAATATTTGAGAGTAATCATTCTAGCTCACCCATTCATTACACAAATACGGCTTTTTAAACATGGCCTCTGGCAATGACTTTTTATTGCAAAATTAGCCGCAAAGATAAAACGTGTGCCCTCTCCTACCACTGCGTAAGCACCCCTGTGATTGTCTTGTAAACACTGTAATGAAAAGTATACTGATCTGATTTTTAAAAGAACCCAGTGTTACCATTTCAAGAAATAACTTTTAGGAACATATGTTGGTATTAATATATTTGGTCAAAATGATGGTATATACAAGCTAGGACTTGAGCTTACAGATTCAAGTCAGTCACCCCCCACCCACCCCAACACAGAAGACAGAATTTTTTTTTTTTTTAAAGAATACACATGACTATTGAATAAAGAAGCAAACACTGTAAAGGTATTGAAGGTAGTCATGGCTGTAAGCCAAGAAAACTTTTTAGAGCCTGATAAGTAAGAATCACAGGGGAAGACCAGCACTGGTCCCCAAGCCTGGCAGCCACTCAGAAAACCAGACTGATGGATCCGCGGAGTGCAGAGATTGTGCTGATGGGGGGCAAAAACTGAGCAGCGAAACCTCCCAGCTCAAACAGGAGTGGCTATGGGGAGACCATTCTTCTCGCCAAACGTCAGTCAATGAAGAAGTCCAGCAAGCAGGACTGAGGAACTTCTTTGGGGGACTTGAAACCCACACGGAACAACCTAACAGGAAGCTTCCCAAGGAACACATTATACAACGCATTCAGAAGGTAACAAGAAAGAAAAATCAACATCCACTTCATTTTGAAAGTGAATCGATTCCCACTGATGTATACTGTTAAATAAAAACAGCCACCTACTCAGTTTAATAAATAATGCATTGATTGTTTCTGATGTTGTGATTATGAATAACAATGATCTACATGTCAGGGAAGACCTACAGGAAAGAGCATTCCCATCGTCACTAGTTAGATTTTATGCTCCAAGGGTCTTGGTGTAATGAAGGAAGGAGAAAATGTCAATAACCACGTACTGATCTGCCTTATCAGAGCAAAGAACATTCTAGAAGGAGAAGGCAGAGATGATACAAGCAGAGTGGAATGGCCCGATGTCTCAAGAGTCTAGGCCACTGAGCTCTGCTGTGTGCGGACAAGACATTGTCCTGAAAGCACAAGGACTGGGTCCTCACCTTCCCCAGAAGGCCACTGCAGCCAGCGAGGCACCTCGGGCCAGGAGGAGAGGTACAGAGTGCACTCTCTGCCAAGCACCCCAGAAGCTCTCCTCACCTGACCTCTCCCGGAACTGTGAGAGAAACCATCCTATGTCAAAGATACCTGATCGTCTTTAAAGGCGGCACGCATCTCCCTTCCACGGGCATCATTTTCAGCTTCAGTGCATTACATAACCATTCCAGCAAGGCAATCTGAGCTAAAACATGACTGGAAAACAGAGGAGTGGGGTTTTTAAGAAGCCCCACAAAGACGACAAGCACGCCGGCCAGTGCCCGTTTCCTGCACCCCCACCGGACCGCTCATACTTTCCTTCCTTTCTCTTTTCCCATCTGCTTTGCCAGGCATGTCCCTCCAGCACCAATCACTCAGAGCCAGGCAAGAGCACTTCAGACAGCAATCCCAGCACCCCATGCCATGATTCACCCCCAGAATAAGATATATCCAGGCCTGGGCACCTGGGTGGCTCGGTTGGTTAAGCAACTGCCTTTGGTCATGATCCTGGAGTCCTGGGATCGAGTCCCGCATCAGGCTCCCAGCTCCACAGGGAGTCTGCTTCTCCCTCTGACCTACCCCCACTCATGCTCTCTCTCCCTCTCCCTCTCTCAAGTAAATAAATAAAAACCTTAAAAAACTTTAAAAAAAATATATGCAGGTTTTCAGCTATAGGAGTGCTGCTGAAATTCTTTAAGGTGTTATAACAGATTTCAGTTCTAAAACTTCATGTGTTCGTCCGGTGGCAGACCGAGGCAAAAACTTGCAGACATGCAAGTCCACAAACATTTATGTTTGTGAAAAAAACATATTATCAGAACAACCACTGTCTCTTATTAACACCTTTTTTTTGTTGTTACTGTCTATATTATCAGTGGTTACTTCGCTTCAGAAACTATGTCAAATACTTTTACATGTTAACAATGTCTAATTTCATTTAATGTTTATAATCCTGTGAAGCTACAGCTATAATCTTTCTTAAAGAAATAAAAATTTTCAAAATTAAAAACCCTGAGTTTCTGACAAGTTAAACATCTTGCCAAATACAACGTAAGTGGTAAGTGGCTAAGCTGGAATTTAAATCCAGGATAAGACTAAGGCAGTATTTCCATAAGGTCCAAATTAAAAATCAATTTCCCCAGGAATGTATAAAGTACATTAATCCCTAGCACCTAGTAATATATCAGCATGGATTAAACCTATCGGAAATGGTAGTTGCCACCCACCAAAGGAGAGTAAAATTAGATAGAAAGGAAGAGGTGGTAGTTTTCAGATCGGGGACAGGAATGTTCCAGCCCAAGCTGCCCATTAGGCAGCGCAAAGCTGGAAGAAGGAAGGTCCCAGAAAAAAGCAGAAAGAAACCAGGTGCCCCAAAGGCAATAAGGCACCCGGAGGAAGAAGGTCCCAATGGTGGAAAATTTATCTCCATCATTTCTTTCCCTGACAGGTCCTGCTTACATCAGCTAATGCAGAAATATGCCAATACTCTATTGCCTCACTTTAGCTTTCTAGAAAGACTGAAAAATACCAGGCTAATTTTCTTTCTCCAAATGCAAGGACCTCAGTTACTTTCACTGTACCTGCTATCTGGGACTTCACAGAACCAAAGAAGGTACAGTAGGACATGACACTGGCTATCCCACAATCCTTCCCCCTGACTTTATTACAGTTTATAAAACTAAGGGCAAAGAAGTTGCATGACTTCCCAAAGTTACATGTCGATGAGGTCCAGTGGAAGACCCCAAACCCTGTGATTTCCTCGCCAATCTATCCTCTCCATCACGGCACTAGTAGAACAACCATCCAAGTGGGAACACCATCGTGTGGTCTCTGAGCACACAAAACTTTCTAAATTATGGTATTTTAAGGGACCAAAATGCCTAGATCTTGATTTAGATCTCAATATATTCATCCACATATATGGTATGTATATATGTATATGCATGTATGTGTGTACTCGCACATATACACATACACAGGTTTGTAAATATGTGTTAAGTATATTTACAGAGATTATCCCTAGATACAGATATGTATACATACACAGTTACACATATTTATATCTAAAGGCATCAATATGTTCATTGATATATATACATAAGTGTATATGTACTTATCTATACACACAGGTATATAAATGTATTTGCATAAATGTACGTAAGAGATATAAATATATATGTGCGTGTGTGTGTGTATATATATATATATATATATATATATATATATATGAGACACTTAATTAGGTAGAAAAAATCTCAAAAGCTTTCTATAGGAAATGATCAAAATATTCAACTGATGTGACTTTTTAAAAATAAAGCAAAAATATCCAATAATAATCAATTAGGGAAAGTAAAACTCTTTTTTTTGGTAAAATATTTTTATACCGTTAAAAGTAGAAAGGATCCAGTACGCCAAGAAGGCATAAAGCATCTTTTATTTACATTTTTATTTGTAAACATGACCCATAAAACACAGTATTTTAAAATGCTAACAGTGCTCCTTTCCATCCTATGTCCAGTCATGCACCCACTCAACGGGGGGCGGGCGCTCATGTTTCCATCGCAGTGACACTTTTAACCTTTAATCCTTTTTTTACAGGTTCACCATCAGAAAACTCCACTAACTGTAAGTTTCACAAAATATCTATGCTCTGAAACTGGGTTCTTGTAAAGTTCACTCCTCTGCCCCAGACAGCGTGGCTGGTAGATTTTCTTAAGAATCAGGCCATCTGTGATCATGTACTTTCTACTCATGACGTTCCCTGATTTGGGTCTGCTTCACGCAAACACGACTGGAAAGCCACAAACATAAGCTCGGAATCCCCAGTATAGTATCAGCGTACGATGTAAGCAAGCATTAAATAATAGCCATGAATCTGTTAAAATTATAGGAAGCAGCAACGCACACACTGTTTCAGTACGAGCAGGAGCAGACAGACTGAAGACTGGCCTGGGAGAGGCTAAAGGCATGTTTCACCCCTCCAAGAGATTCCTGTTGTGATTTTCAGATATATTGTTTCTACAAGTTAGATTACAGGAGGATAACATAGAACTGATACATGTTTATATATATATATATATATGATATATAATATGATATATATATACTTTTATATATTTATTATATATACTTTTATATGTATAATATATGTTATATATGTTATATATTACATATATATTATACATATAAAAGTATACATAATATATATAAATATATATATAAATACATTACATATATATGTATTTAAGAGAAATCTCAGGAGACAAAATTTCATCACAACCAACTACCATCTTCATAACCAACTGAAATGGACGCCCTTTCTGAATCAAGTGATTTCTACTAATCAAGTGATTTCTACTGTCTCCCCCAATCTTCATTTGTGAGCATGATTTTCCAGCCATACCAGGTAAAGCCATTCAATCTCAGGATCCAAATGTCAGTGGGGGACCCCAAGAAATTCTGAGTCATCTGAGGGTTACCGGAGACACACCTGGCAAGATGTAAAGAGAAGTTTCTGGAATGTTGTCAATAAACTGGTTTAAAAATCTGCCTGGCAGGCTGGCCTTGCCTTCCCTTTTGTTTATAACTTCTAAGATCGCAGAAACCTCCTAGTTCATTAAACCATCTGGAGCAATTATTCCTGGCGGGCTGCGGATCAGAACCAAGCCGATAAGAAGCAGGTTTTTATTGCTGGATAACTCGCACAAGAAGCAATTTCTATTCATCCATCCATCAAGACAGAATTTTTTTAATTTAAAAGATTATGCAAATGCAAATGTAAACTAGGCCAGACCTTCCAACCCCTGGACTGTGACCAGCTTTGTCCTCCAGGCTGCGAAGTGTGTCCCAGAACGGCCCCGCCCCTCAGCTCTGTGCGGCTTTCCGACAGGAAACTTTGCTGGTGCAGAAGGGTCTTAATTTTGCCTTGTGACCTGCAGCATATGACTAGAGGCTATAAAATCTAATTGCAAAATCTTAATGTTGTGCCAGAGGACATTAAAAAGTAATTTCCTTCAGATTTATAACTTGAGAATTACAAATGATGTTAATGTGACTAAAAATATATAAAAATGAACTGTTTCTAGTCAACGGGCGCTGAGATTACTCCAGGAGTGGCCATGGGTTTGCTGTGTAAGCAGGGATGACCAGAAGTCCGAAAGGGCACAAATACAGCCATTTGTGCAAGGAAGTCTCCTGGCTCGAAGACATTCTATATGTCCCCAGTCTCTTTGACAGGCTACTGATTCTGCCCATCACCAGAGCTGGAACACGTTCCAAGATGGACTCAGACTCTTTCAGAAACTCCAGGGTTAAGCATTCGGGTGATATGCATCTAGAATGGACATAATTATTCATGTACATAGTCCGTGACTAATTCTTGAGTCCCTGCTATTGGAAGGCCCCACTTGAGGACTGGCGAGGATACAGAGGTATGGAAGACCAATCTCTGCCTTGAAGACATTCATAGTTTAGCAGAAAAGGTGAGACACACACACAACAGAGTGAAACTGAGGACGAGAAACACTAGCTGGTACCAGACAGTGCGATGGTCAGTGGTCTCGGCAGTGCTAGCCAATGAACATAACGTGGCCTACACACATAATGTGGAACTTTCCAATAGCTACATTAAAAAATGCTAAGAAGCAGGGCACCTGGGGGCTCAGTCAGCATTTGCCTCTGGCTCAGGTCATGATATCAGGGTTCTGGGATCAAGTCCTGCATCGGGCTCCCTGCTCAGCGGGGAGTCTGCTTCTCCTTCTCCCTCTGTCCCTCCCCGCTACTTGTGCACATGCTCACTCTCTCTCACTCTCTCAAATAAATAAATGAAATATTGGGGGGAGAATGGCAAAATGCCAAGAAGCAAGAAAAATTAATTTTCAACAATATAGTTTATTTAATAAAGTATATCCAGGCTATTATTTCCATGTTAGCAAATAAAAACTGTTGAGATATTTTGATTGCATGTGTACGTTCTAGGCCTTTGAACTGCAGTGTCCGTTTTTACACTGATGCACGTCTCCATCCGAACTAGCCACATCTGAGTGCCCAGCAGCCAGACACTGCTGGTGGCTCCTCTCCTGGACAGTATGCGGCTAAGGAATGAAGAACGGGGTTTCCTTGCGGATACAGAGGCCTGTTCCATTACATTATTGAAAAACAAATTAACAAGGGGTCTTCTCAGACCCGAAGGTCATTAAGTCTGCAACTGAGTCATGGGAGGATTCCAACAAAACCGCCCTCAGGTCACCCAACTGCTGATGCAAGTGACACGGGCTTCGGAGTGGGGCTGACTTGCATTTCACATCTCAGACTCCGAGCTTTCTTCGGTGGGACTGTGGGGCCGAAAGCAGGTGCCTCATCATTTCTTCACAAACTACACTAACACAGGGAGCATGTGAACACAAGAGTTTGGGAGGAGAAGAATGTATAGACCAATTCCTATGAAGCACCTGGCGGAGACCCTAAGACACGGGAGGGTCTCCAGAACCAGGGGTCCCCAACCTCACCTCTGCAGGCAGTAACGCGTGGTTTTCGTCTGCTCCCCGAGTTCACCGGGAAGACGGCCCTACTGCCTCTTGTGACAATATCCTGAGTACCGGGCAGACTATCTGCCATGAATTCTAGCCTCCAATAGATGGACGTGCAATTTCATGTTCATCACAGTCTACCCGTGACAGCGGGAAGGCTCTGGAACGTTGAGGAAGGCCACGACCAACTATCTGTTCAAACCAACTGACCAGGCAGCACTAGCAGAAATCCATTCAACAAGCGAGAGACTGTTCTATAACCTGTAGACTCAGCAGGTCTGGGGGGTTCAAACCCCACCCATTCCAAAGAAAAGTTTGACCCTGGACTGACTCCCAGAGATAATCTCTAAGACCTTGGAATATCCTGGCTGATAAGATAAGAGTGCCTGTGTCTGCCCGTGGGCCTGGGGCCACCCCGCAGAGTCTGTGGGAGCACTGTGATTGACGGGGGGACCTTCGGCCGGCTGCAGTCAGGTGACACGCCTGCACAAAGGTTTTCTCTGTCTGCCAGTTTCCACGGCCACAGCAAACTGGCTCGCCTGGCCGTCGGCCCCTCACACCTCCCTGCTCTTCCCTTCCGCTTGTCCCCAACACAGACACCTCAGCTGCGCCCAACCGGCTCTTTGCCAAGCTCATTCTCACTCCCCTCTTCGCTAACACGACTCCACCCCTTCAAAATGACCCCACCTGCTCTCTAACAACTACAAACAGGCTGGGAGCCACTCAAGCGAGGGGCGCAAGTTCAGGCGCACCTGCGTTCTACTATGGACACTCCAGTGAACTCGGGCTGGCCGTGACGTTGAACATTCCAAGGCACAACACAGTCCAGGAAGCTACCTGAACCTCCCTTCATTACTGCAGCTGCTCCCGAGCCCTCTGGCCCACCGGACCCTGCCTGGATGAGGAAGCCTGCGTGATGATTATACTTAAGTCACAGTCATGAACGATATCCCACCGTTTCTCTCGCTGTTTTACAGGTGAATGAGTTTACACCCAAAGAATGTGGAGACCCTATTAAAGAAAGATAACTTGAATATTTATACAGGATAACTGTCAGCGTCTAGGCTCTGGAACAGGGACTGGCCAATGGTGGCCTCTGGACCAAATTAGGTCCATGACATTTTTGTCTGTAAATAAATTTTTATGGAGCACAGCCTCACCCAGGTGCTTACCTATAGTCTAGGGCTGCTTTGCACGACACTGGCAGAGCTGAATACAGACCATCTGACCTCCAACACCTAAAATATTACCATCTTCCCCACCCCTGCTCTAGAGGATAGAGTGGGAGCTCACTAAGTAAGTATTACAGATACTTAAACATACTACGTGTAATTCTTCAGTAACAGGGGAAAAAAAAAAAAACAGTACAGAATCTCAAAGTGAGCAGAAACCTCAGGACCCCCGTACTCAGATGCCTCATTTCAACAAAGAGAAGTCAGGAATCCGGACTAGCGAAGGGACCTGCTGAAGTTCACTCTACCGCACATCAGTACAGATTAATCTAGAAAGGCGCCCTGGCCACTTACCCCACATGATTCACCCTGTATCCCACGGCATCAACAAGTACTAGCATTTCCGAGACATTTTATTCCATTAGTTTCATACAGCCTTTAATGCCTTTCAACGGAAATGAAAAAGGCATACAGAAAATCATTAGCTGACTCATAGAAAAAAGTTGCGTGTTCCACGCACAGTCACACAAAATCATTTTGAAACCTCAGCTAATTACTCTACTTCCATCTCCTCCCAGAGAAAAAGCAAACCTTCTGGAAATCCTAGCAGGGCCCATCCCCTATGAGCTGGTGTTACTGACGGTTCCAGAAAACGGGCAGCCCTCCCCCGCAGGCTGACTTAGGTCCCGACAGCCCCAACTCACTCAAGTTGTTAGACTGAAAGAAAAAAAAAAGCTTGTGTTAAATATGAAATCAAAGCTGACATTTATGGCCGAAGGTTTCTATTTCTAGGCAAAGTGGATTCCCGCCTCAGCCCAGCCTTCGCAAGAGAGCTCTGCCCTCCGCACCTCTGAGTCACCGACCTTGATGAGGACGGGTTCATAAGGGGCAGACAGAGGAGATGGGGCAATCCTGGCCAGCTTTCCTTTCGTTTTGCCCACGCGGGTGTGCTGTGGGGAAACCGAGGTCGTCCTCTCTTCCAGGGACTCACCTGACCCCAATGGTGACTGGGCTAACAGCTGTGCTGGTTCCCAGCCCGCAGCAAAGCCCTTGTGTGGACAAGCTAAGAGCCGAATTCAGGGTCACAGTCATGTTCCTAACCTTGTTTTCGATTTTTTTTGACAGGTTCATACCCTCATTTCCTGATGTATCCCACGCAACCTCAGAGACCCTTCCCGATCTGAGCCCAATTTTCACAGCCAGCGTCAAGCCCCTGCTTGACCTCATGGCGTCTTCTCCCTGGGCCATCTGCCACCAGGCACGTGACAGCCTTCACGGCGCAGACACTTATCGACTCTGTGTCCGACCCTGTTCTCTGAACTGAAGACACAGCAGGAAAATACACAGAGAAGATTCCTCCCTCCTCGAGGTACACTCTCGTGAGGAGGACAGGTTCAATAAAATAAGTAATCAAAGTAGCACGTGATCGTCACAAGGTAAATAAAACAGGACAACTTTGGAGAGTGTGGCTTGCAGCAACGTTCTAGTTTCCAGGGAAGACCGCTCTGCTGAAGTGACACTTAACGGAGACCTGAGTGACAACAAAAAGTCACCCAGAGATGCGGGAGAAGCACTTGCTAGGGGAGAGCCCTGACCGGGGGATGACGCAGTGAACCTGAGCAACAGAAACGAGGCAGGTGTGCGGTGAGAGATGAGGGAAGAGCCAAGAGGGAGGCAGGCGCCTTTCAGCTCCAGTGTTGCTGGTGCAGGTGAAAAAACACAGATTCTATTCCATGGAAGCAAGTGGAAAGCTATTGCTGCAAAGGGCCGGAGAGTATTTTAGGCTTTGCGGGCCATATGGTCCCTGTCACAACTGCTCAGCTCGGCTGCTGTTGCTATAGGACAAATATAAACTTGCGGGTGTGGCTGGGTTCCAGTACCTGGCGGTGGGCCAGACTGGGGGGCGGGCTGTCGTTGCCACCAGCCGCCGCTCTCTGGCACTAAGAAGCCACGGTGGGTGTGGGGAAGGAGAGTGGGCGGAACATAAGCTACTCTGCATGTTTCAAAGCTTCTAGGGCTACTGGGTAGAGGATGGATCCGAGGATGTGAAATTCAGGAAGTGAATACGCCTCAGCAGTCCAAAAACACAGAGCAGCAAGAGTAGTTAAGTGTTTGCAACTATGTGAGGCCCTGAGGAGGTGTGAGGAATTAAGAATGACACCCAGCTTTTCCACGAGAGCTACTCACTCCACGGGGCCATTTCTGAGAGAGGAAAGAGTGGAGGAGAAGTAGGCTTGGCATGTGGAGAACATTCCAATAGTTCTTTGATGAACGCCTAAGCTGAGATCCCCAACGGAAATCCCAGGGGAGTTAGGAGTAGGTAGCGGCAGCTCTGGGGTTGAACTCCAGATGAACATTTGATGGACATCGACACATTGATTGTATAGCCTACAAGTCTAACTGGGAGGTTAGAACAAGAAGAAAATGGTCCTCACACGGAAGTCAGCAAAAAGACTGGAGAAGGTTGAGCAAAGGAACAAATAAACACGTGCAACAATAAAGAAGCAAATCGCACTTTCTGCATTCCCGTGCGCCCCCCACAGCTCACTGCAGGATCCGAGCTGACAGTCAGGACGGTACTCATCTCCGTACGATGACGACTTCGCCCCATCCCCGAGACCGAGATCCCATAAATATCCCCAAGTCCCATAAATATAAATTCTAAGCTGCCTCTTTGCCCCAATCCTTTCTCTGGAAGAGACGGCTTCTGGCCCTGGTTCAGTCCCAGCCTCACAGAAGATGTACTTCCTCTCGGCGGGCTCCCAGGGAAGTCAGAAGCTCTGTTGGTGGTCATTAAATGGGCAACTCACACCCTGTGCTAACTGGTTCCAAGGCGTCGTCCTGATCTGCCTCTGCCTCCCAGTCAACCCACTTCAGGGACAGAAGGAGGAGAAGAGGTGACTGTGCGTGCAGAAAGTGCAGCTTTGCCTTGTCTCTGCCTCCAGCCAGGGAATGTAACTGACAGGATACGAACACAACTGTACGCTTGGGCAAGGATGAAGGAGGCGGAGTGGGCTGACTCTTTGGACCCAAATCAGACCCAAAAGAAAAAGAAAAAAAAAAGGACTTTGCAGACAGTTACAAGGAAACGCACACAGAAAAGAACCCCCACGGAGTTCAAAGGGACCTGTGTTTAATCAGACAAAGACAATTTTTGCAGCCTTAGGAAGCCATCTGATGCACAAGGAAGTTGTACAGTTGGGTGGTATTGGGCTCTGAGGCCAGCATTCGTGTGTACTCTTCTCTCTTTCCAGCTGTAGTGTCCAAAGAAACGAGCCATGCAAAACAGAGAGTAAAGGAGATGAGACCCATGAATTAACCCCGTCGTGAAAAGCAACTTCCCGGGACAAGCAAGGCAACAAGTGCCCTATCAAACACAGGAGTCACAGTACAGCAACTGTCAAAACACCTTCCACGGTTCCATGTTGTGGCTCTCATTGTCTCTTCCGACGAAGCTCTCCTGCACCTGATATGCCCAAGCTGCCTCGTTGAACACACCAATGAGCTTGACTTCAGGGAGCCCTCAAGAGGAGGTAGTGGTAGCTGGCAAGAACCTGTTCTTCTGAAAAATCATCTTCCTTCCCAGGCCCACGGACAAGGGGCTCTGTCGGTTTCCTACCTGAAGGTCACACGCGTGGCCAGATCCCCATCTCATTAATTATAACTGTTGGCAAGCCATTAAAAATCTCATTTCATTTTACCATTCACCCTCCTTTTAACTGACTTTTCATAATTATAATTCTATTTTTGATATACTAGACCTATTAAATTTAATGCCAGACAGAGATTTTAGAACTCCTCAGGAAAAGACTGATGCTGGACTGTGTCCAGGAAAGAATGTACAGTCCTTGCTCGGGATACGGAAGGGAAAATGGCAGTGTGCTCTATTTTCATACATAGAGAAAGAAAAGCCAAGTTAATTGCATATGGTCAGTATAATAATGTGTCCTTCTGGAAGGGCTACAATTAGCGAGAACTGTTTTCACAAACAGGACAACCAAGCTGATGACTCCAGCTTGAGTTCATTCTTTTTCTGCCCCACCAGTTATAAACATTTCTATTTTCATTCTTCCCAAAACATAAACACTACTATATTAGACACCCCACGAGAGGGAGAGGAGAGCCTGACAGTATCTTTATAAACGCTTAGAACAAATATAAAACTCTTTTCAAAGATAGAGTCTGTTCACAGGACTGGGAGGAGGACAAGGGAGGGTAGAAGGAACCAGGACCCAAGAAGCCCACGTCTAGTTGGTGGCGTCAAGAGAAAAATCTTTGGGAGAAACATCTCTGTTGACCATCTGTAGCTGATACTGAAGGGACACACACAGAGGAATAATCTGATCCCGTGTAAAGACAAGGGGACCATTTGGAACTTCCATGTCTTAAAATACAAAAAGCAAAAATTATTTATCTCCACATCATATAGGATAACATGGATGGATATTTAAGGATAAATCTCTAACCTCACTTCTTTTACTGAGATTGTGTAACTAACATTATTTGGACAGGAATTGTGAGAAGGCCTTTTCCCGCACTGAAATTCAACCACAAAAGAAGGGATGATCAGGTTTAACCACACTGGACTGAAGAGCGCCGACCATCGCAGAACAGAAAGCAGCGACAACCCCACATGCACGCACACACCCACTCACAGAATCCTCCGGGCATGACTTCTCTGATGTGCTTCCTTCTGTCCCCTGTGCCATGACCTTGGTGTGGGCCACCACGATCTCTCCTCTCATCACTGGTCACCTGGCTGAGCCGACACTCTCTCCCTCAGTGCCTCAGCCGGCCAGTGTCCCCTGCGTACGACTCCACATCAGTATCCTTAGAAGACTCACAGCCAAACCATACAACTCAGGTATCACCGATCCTAATCTCCAACCAACCCCATCACTTTCTCTGCCATCCAACATGCATGCACTTTGGGCTCTGACTTTATCAGAGACTTTGAGCCAGGGATTACCCAGAACTCCGGCTGCCCACCCTTCACAGGCCGGCTGTGACGGCACCTCCAGAAAGCCTCCCTGAGTCTCAACAGATAAGACGGAAGACCCCGGCATGAGCACCCAAGACCAGAACCTGTGGCGCCGTGTCCAATGTGCCTATTTGCACATCACTGTTTTCCATATTCCCAGTGCGTAACACAAAGCAGGTACAGCCTTGACAAAAATGTATTTAAGGAATGAATGGACCCTGGTCGGGTGGACCACTAAAGGAGTAAACACTGAACACAAAGACAGATGAATGAACATCGGTCTCAGGCACCAGTTCTATAATGAACACAACAAAACTAGAATGTACGACAAAGCTATGGATGTTAGAGTTCTCTCAACGAAACCTGGGGTGCTCTGCTCCTCTGTCGTATAATAAACACACCTGGAACCTAGAAAAGGAACCTCCTATTTTGGGCACTGATGTACACCATAAGACATCAGTGCCTAACAACTTTGGGATTCAAGGAGCAAAGCAATGGCTCAGAGCTGTCTTATCAATATGTCAGCAGAGCTCTGGGAAGCTTCTGTTAACCTAAGGTGGGGGGGGGGTAGTATAAATGTGTTGACTAGGCTAGAGCATGCCTCCCTTCTCAATCAGGCCCCAGATCCTCAGCCCAGTCTACTCTGGCATGCACACACACATACACACACTAAGACACGCCCATGAAGTAGGAGAGGTAAGGTGTAAGCTCCTCCCATCACCACTAAGGGTTGTAAAACCTGAGAGCCTGGCCTTTGCAGCCTTACCTGGCAGAATTCTACTCCCTGTTCTGCAACACAGGCATCATGGGCTCATGGACAAGTTACTTCCCTCCTCTTTGTCTATTTCCTGGGCTACAGAAAAGGGTAGAGACACAGCCACTTTATAGAGCTTTTATAAGGATGAAAAAACTTGGTGCTTGGGAAGCATGGCTGGAATTCAAGACTGCTTTTAAATTTTGCTTTTCTCGTACCCTAGCATGGTGATGAGCATCATTTTCCTCCAGTAGATTCCCTTGGAAATACAGTGGCCAGAGCACGGACTTGCCAAAAGGTTCAGATGGAAGCTGAATTGATGACAAGTTGACATCCACAGAATCTAAAATGATTCCTCCCTCTTATGGAGGACGTGCTGTAGCTTTTATGCCGACGAGAATTATTCTCTAAACCCAATTTCATGCCTTCCTTTGAAAAATTCAAAACTTTATCCCAGCTTCTCTCTTCGTATCTGTCACTCCATCACGTCGGCTTATCCAGCAACAGAGTACCCGTGTTAGCAAGACTAAACCATTTTCTTGAGGGCAAGGGAAGAAAAGCAAACAAGAAAACCATGGAAAAAGTTACCAGTGAGGGCAAAACGCCCACGCAGTTTCATAAGAACCACTGGGGCAGGGGAGGCAGAATGATCCAGAATCCAAGACTGTAATGATCTAAAAATGACTCCATTGATTACATTTCCTGGGTGAGTCTCCTGAGGTCATGATAGAAGATTTTAGGTTTTTGTGGCCTTCATTGTATAGAAGGATAATGAAGGAGATCAGTTTTGTTTAGCGTTTAAATTCAAGATAAATAAGAATTTCAACGGCGACATCATCTTCTCACAAAGGCCTCTGAGTCCTTTGGGCAGGTCAAGGAACTAACTAGTCACCAAATGAACCACCATTCACCTTTGTTGTGGGTCATCATATCCCATCTGCAGTTTGGACATTAATCGGAAGTTAGCATCCCATCTGGGCACACATGCTTGCAGATAACGTATCGGGTACTATCTACTGGGTGGGATTTTGATTCTGGTCCCAACCCTCCCCCGCCCCCATAGAGTCCAGCAATCCAGATCTTAAGCAACTTGCTAGATTGGATATATTTCAAGAGACACAACATTTTAATAGTCTAAAAATCACTAAAGATGTTTTTCCAAATACATCTATTACTAAGATAAAGGCAACTGTAAAGACAGGTTAGATTAGGAGACCCAAAAAAGAGCCCTCAATAGTATTCCCCCAAACAAACAAATGTTTATGATGTCCCATACTATGCTTGCTATAATAAGAACAGAGCTCCAAAGAAATGAAGCTTTAGCACACACTCTTGAGGAATTTTATTTCAGACAACGGAGCATCTAATAAAACGACAATGAAAAGGATAACTCCGATGATGCTACGGACTGATGAGACACAGTAATCTAAGTACTGAACTGGGCACCACGGTGGTTATTTTACATATATGCTCCTGATTCCTTAAAAAAGCCCCGAAAGGGAGATATTTTTATCCACATGACTCACCCAGGAAAACTAGAACTCCAACAGCCAAAAGGCAATGAATAGAAAAAAAAAAACATATGATGAATATGTTTTATTTTAAAATTTTATTTTAAAATTTTCTCTATTAATTTTATTTTACAATTTTCTCTATTAACCTATAATTTATCATTTGAATGCTTCATTTTCTGTTTGTCATTCCTATTGAAGAGAGTAAGCTCTTTGAAAGTTGGGAATTAAATATGAAGACATTGTCTCTACCAACATCTATACAACTCAAGTTTGGGGTACAACAATGAAAAAAAAACCAGAAAGCCCACCCTCTAAACACACAAGCTCATGCAGGATCATGTACTTTAATCCTTGAAAAATAAAGAAAAAACATGTGGCTCTTTTAAGAGAGAAAGGAGGGAAAATGATCAACATCAGACCACTGTAACCTCTATTTTTTCTGTGATACAGGATGAGCCATTTCTTTCTTACTTATCCTAAGTTCTAGAAAAATACTTAAATGAATTTCTTACTCTGAATCCAAATATGGATTAATCTCTTTCTCACTTTGCACTACATTCACACGGATTCTCAGGATTTTTTTCCCACTCCGACTACTCTTCTTCACTCGTCTACTCTCCGTCTCATCCAAACCATGCCCTCGTGCTCTGGCCATATGGATTCCACCTGGATCTCTTACACACTTTAAAATCTGTTGGGGTCAGTCCGTTCTATGGGTCTGGGGCTTCGATTTTGCGTTGACCCAGTCTGCGGACTCGTAGAGCCGCCCGTCATCTCACTGGTGTGTATTTTGACTCTGAGCTCATCTCCAGCAAGAGTAGCTCCCACAAGAACCCATGACCCAGGGACTATGGCAGCAGCACAGGACAGGAGAACAGAGAGGGCCCCTCTGCGAGTCTGTGGTTTGCTGTTTACAAGTCGATTGTCGATTTCTTTGCTTGGAGCTTCTC
The DNA here is from genome assembly GCF_009829155.1 of Mustela erminea. Lineage (NCBI taxonomy): Eukaryota > Metazoa > Chordata > Mammalia > Carnivora > Mustelidae > Mustela > Mustela erminea. Next base: position 157,245,715 of record NC_045616.1, on the reverse strand, counting down.
CCTTCCAAGAATGGTAACTGTTTAGATCCCCTGCGGGAGCCCGCAGCACAGGCTCGGTGTTTCTCTTTCAAGAGTCTGACCCCCCCCCCCCAAGGCCAGCCTTCTTCCCTCTTCCTAGGGGGCTGATGTGTACTTCTTTTGGACTCCGATGTCACAAGTAGGACAGCTCAGTGTCCCCTGCAGCATTAAAAAGGTCACTGAGCTTCTGCTTTCCTTGCCGATCAGTACCCTGAACTCACTCTTCCCAGCCTCCAGCGTTTCTTGAAAACACAGTTCCTACGGCATTTCAACTTGGATTCCAGACGGAACTCCTCTTTTTGATACTTGTCCCTTGGGACTTTCTCTCTCTTTCTTTTAGGGCAGCTCTGTAGTTTTTAATACCACTATATGATGGCGAGAGATTTCTCCCACCCACTCGGTGTTTTGCTGAAAATCTTTGGTAAGAAATACCTTCTCTGTCAAAGACTATTTGACCGTAGAGTTCCGGATCCGTATCTGGGCTCTCTACTTTGTTCCATTGGTCTATGTATCTGTTTTGGTGCCAGTACCATGCTGTCTTGGTGATCGCAGCCTTGTAGTAAAGCTTGAAATCAAGCAATGTGATGTGATGCCCCCAGTTTTTTTCTTTTTCAACATTTCCTTAGGAATTTGGGGTCTCTTCTGGTTCCATACAAATTTTAGTATTGTTTGTTCCAGCACTTTGAAAAAATGCCAGTGGAATTTTGATTGGGATAGCATTGAAAGTATAGATTGCTCTGGGCAGAATAGACATTTTAGCAATGTTTATTCTTCTGATCCATGAGCATGGAATGCTTTTCCATCTTTTTGTGTCTTTTTCAATTTCTTTCATGAGTGTTCTGTAGTTCCTCGAGTACAGATCCTTTACCTTAAGAAATTAAAAACAGAGCTACCCTAGGACTCTGCAATTGCACTACTGGGTATTTACCCCAAAGATACAGATGTCGTGACAAGGGCCATCTGTACCCCAATGTTCATAGCAACAACGGCCACGATCACCAAACTGTGGGAAGAGCCAAGATGACCTCCAACGGACGAATGGATAAGGAAGAGGTGGTTCATACACACTATGGAGTATGTGCCTCCATCAGAAAGTATGAATACCCAACTTTTGTAGCAACATGGACGGGACTGGAAGAGATTATGCTGAGTGAAATAAGTCAAGCAGAGAGAGCCAGTTATCATATGGTTTCACTTACTTGTGGAGCAAGGGATTAACACATTAGGAGAAGGAAAGGAAAAGTGAATTGGGGGTAATCAGAGGGGGAGAAAAACCATGAGAGACTGTGGACTCTGAGAAACAAACTGAGGGTTTTGGAGGGGGCGGAGGGTGTGGGTGAGCCTGGTGGTGGGTATTAAGGAGGGCACGGATTGCATGGAGCACTGGGTGTGGTGCATAAACAATGAATCTTGGAACACTGAAAAATAGAAATTAAATTCTTTTAAAAAAGGAGAAAGAATTGTCTTCTTTACGTTTTCACATCACTTTCTCGGTAACTAGGACTACTACCCACAATGAGCCCAGCGAGACAATTACTTTGAATGCCATCCTAACATTTTCATGTTGATAAATAGTAACATTTTATATCTTCAGGGAAGAGGTATGTAATTTTAAGTCCTACTTTCTGTTTAACCTCTGACATTTTACAACAGAATTTAAATGACTAAGGTAAATCACATTTAATCTCTCCAAAAAGAAAGAACATAAAAACCCAAGTGAACACAAGGTTAGCCTACATGCCCCATAGTTTGGGGATCCAGCCCACACGCAACCTAATCTCTTCCCTAAGCCTCCAAGCTAGCAGAATCCCAAAAGTGAGGCCATCTCCGTGGTTCAGAGCTGAGGTTAAAGCAGAAACTCTTCATCTCAGATCTTCATTTTTATGTGCAAGCATCTGTGAGTGCTTAGAGGAGAAACGATGAGCCATCCAGAAACCATTCCTCGCCTCACCTGGCCCCTGCAGCGAGCTCGGCAGGCTTCCTCAGTGACTGCCCAGTCACCCAGGCATGGTATTTGGGAACACAGCTCAGTTTTTATTTTGCACTTCTATTTATTTTACTATGGCTAGAAAACCCCGCCAGTTAAAGATTCCAGGACTCGCCAGTACATTCATGAGAGCAGGATGTTTTCATGAGACCTTATAATTGCATGAGGTTCTTCCGACGTCATTGTGTTTGTGTAGGTATGTGGCCAAAGGCGTTCGGTCTCAGACTATAAAAGGCCTAAGTCCTTCTAATCTACACATGAGCAAACAGAGCGCACAGGAAATCATCGCAATGTGCTGATATCATCTTTTCTGTTTCACCCCGACGGAAGGCAGTTGCTGTCCAGTCCGCACACACGGGTCCATTAATGCACTTCAGATGATAAAAGCAAACCGAGGGGGCGCCTGGGTGGCTCAGTGGGTTGAAGCCTCTGCCTTTGGCTCGGGTCATGATCCCAGGGCCCTGGGATCGAGCCCCGCATCAGGCTCTCTGCTCAGCAGGGAGTCTGCTTCCTCCTCTCTCTCTGCCTGCCTCTCTGCCTACTTGTGATCTCTGTCTGTCAAATAAATAAATAAAATCTTAAAAAAAAAAGCAAACCGAGAAGTCAGGCAGCTGCGGTCGGGTGCTGCCTCTACACTTAAAAACAGGCCTGTTACCCTCACCTACCGCAGAGAGGGAGGTCACAATTACATGGTAGGGCAGGAAAGGTCAAAAGCAAATGGCTGGGATGAGAGAAGTTCTAGAAGGTCACGTGGTTGGATCGGCTGGGAAGTAACTTTAGCACTAGCTAATATTTTTGCTTGGCTTGAAGTCACAGAAAGAGCTATTGCTGCATAATAGAATTACACATCCTCTGGGAGATATCCTTCTCTTACTCGGAGTGTGAAATTCTTGGCAACAGCAACTGAAACTTCACATAGGTAGGGAGGCCGAGGAAACCCAGAGCATTCAAGAAGTAGAAAACATGCGGTAGATGGAATCTTACCCAACCATCCGACCCCCACTTCCCACGCGCAGGCCAAGCAGGGGTTCCGTGGTTCTGGCCAAGATAAGCAGACCAGCAAAGGGGCATTGCTCGGTTGCAAAAGTAACAGTTTTTCATTCATGCAGTGGGACGGCGGAATCAAAAAATAACCCAGACTCAAAAGGCATCTCAAGTGGTCAGAAAAAATGGACTATGGAAGTAGCTAGGACGTGAGGCAGGACGTGCGTAGGAGAAACAGTATTTCACTGGTTGCTTTAAAAAAAAAAAAAAAAAAAGTTTCTTAAAAAAACTGGGGTGCTCCAGTTTGGCTCAGGGGGAAAGGGGAAGTCTTAAATAAGAACAGTAATGATAAACACATGTGAAGTTCACTCTAACCTTCCTACTTTTTCTATCACGGCTATGCACATTAAACCTTTCTCTTAGCAGGCATCTTTAACAACCAACTATGTAAATTTATTATTTCCATATGTTCTTCCCTTTTTATCCCCTAAATTCCAAACATTGCTCTCAAGAGCTTTCAAAAGCTGAATTAAATCAGACAAGACATTGAACAATTCTGCATAGACACTTTTGAGATTGAAGAATTTATATCTTATAAATGGTGTGAAAAATACATTTGGCCCTTAATACAGACTTATTTTATAGGCTTGCATGAAATTCCTACTACATATCGCTATCAGTCAGGCTTCACAGGTCTAGATGAGTATTTTTCATTAGAGATTTTCACTGTAGGAGGACTACTTGTATTCTCAACGAATGGCCTGATAGAATTTTAAAGCTTTCCCAGTGAGCGATGGCTCATTTTTATAATGCCCCTTAGTAAAAAGGGCGCAAGAGGTTTCAAGTAAATGGCTGATCAACATCAACTCATGGTTAATCAAACCAAAGATAGAGCAAGATTAAAATTATAGGAAGGATGACTGCTTTTCTACCAGCTTTCATATGACAGGATGATAATTTCCACAATTTTATGACATGAGTTCCTTGAAAACACACTTCGTCATTCTCAGAGTCCAATTCCCAACTTCCATTTCAGGAACAAAAAAGCACCAAGAGATCTTTCTATCTTCTTAACCTTCTGTGAATCTCTTTAAAATTTCAAGTTATCCAACAGTATTTCCTTTCAAATATGAGAAAAAACCAAGATGGGAAATTCATGCTGTTCCTCAAGGTATCTCAGATATGTTCGGGGACAGTCGGCTTGGGATAAATTTTCTGTTTCTTATCAATAGAGTGTCTGGTTGGTTATTCAATCAAAAAGGTATTGAGTCCTCATTATTCAGAAAGAGTCCTTGTGTGAAGCATGAGATAGAGAATCGACTGTTTATCAAAAAGGGCTTTAAAATATAAAAAGAGACATCGTCTATGAAGCATATAGAAGAACATACATTTTTGAATATCCACGGGACAGACACACCAGAACCAACGACACTGCTGTGTAGACGAGGGGAAGTGGCCCGCCAGTCCTTGCTTGCTCACAGAACCCAAACTGGGTTCAACAGCAGGGGTCGGGGACAAGAGTAAGGGAAGTGAGGTCTCCTATAGGGCGCAAAATTTAAGAGGTTAGCCAAAAATCTCAGCATAAACAATGAATCTTGGAACACTAAAAAAATAAAATTTAATTTAAAATTTTTTTAAACTAAAAAAAATAAATAAATAGAAGTACCCCCTAAAAATCCTCAGTGATTTAATATTTTAAGGCAATATTCTTTATATTCTACATTAATGCCAAAAGAAACCCCATGAGGAACAAACTAGCAACATTCTGAATGAAGACAAAGGAGCTCCAGTAGGGCTCAGAGGAGACCCTAGTAATCCTGTCCTCATTTAAAATCTGGATAGTGTGTTTGTCATGGGTTCTTTTGTCATTAATATTGATCTTTTTAAATATTGCATTATATAAATGTACACACACACACACACACACACACACACACACACACACGGTATTTATCTTGACTACTGAGGTTTTTTTACCTCTTAAATTTGCATCCAAGGTGAGTTCCTCACCTCCCCCTGTTACCAGACCTAGTGGACCCAGGGGTTAAACCATGATTTTTTTTCCCACTGTCATTTGCCAGACACTTCCTTTCCCCTTAGAGCTAGAGGCAGGCCCATGACCCAGCTCTGGCCACTTACACGTAAACAATTCTGAACACTGGTTTCCATGAGCGATCTTGTTTTCAATACTGATTCCAGATATGAAACACGTGAGTAAAGAAGTTGGTTATCCTGCCTTCCCCCCTCGTTCCCTGACTTTGAATGCTGCCAGCTGCCATCCAAACACGAAATATAAACAAAAGTGAAAGCCAACTGTAGCAGGTTGACTAAGCAAAATGATGGAGCCCGGATCTTTGATGATACTGCCCAGCCCCTGAACCGGCCTCAACAGCCTAGCTCTGTACTTCTAGTTGGGGACCAATGAACAGCGTTAAAACGGAAGGCACCATTAGGTTGGTTATCTATTCCTCACAAGCCAAGATATTTCTAATGGATGCCATGGACTTAACAGTGAGCTTTCACAGTAAGAGTTTCTAAACTCCCCTGCACTGATGACTAAAATGTGTATTAACCTTTCATCTCTGAATTGTTTGCTTCTAGGTATCAAGAAAACCTGCTAAATCCAGAGGAACATGAATCTAACCTTTTTAGATGGTAATTAATTGTGAAAATGAAAGGTCAAACCATTTGTCACATAAAATATATTAACATTTCCTGCTACACGTTTGTGATAAAAATGTTATCAATGTCAACAGTGTCAACAGAAATCTCAATTTCTTTAGCTCTTGCAATACAGAACGTTACTGGGTTCTGGTTTCAGGATTGAGAGAGGGAGTTCTCTTGAAGAGAGAAAGAATGTCCCAAATGTCCACTGGCCTCCCCTATTATCCTAGTTTAAAGGGCAACAAGATCACCAGTGCGGTAAAGTCTTTGACAGAAGGCCCAACACACTCATTTTCCACTTAAAGAAATGGAGACCAAGAGACAGTAAGAGGTTCCTTTTACATCAGAAGTAGTTAGTAGCAGAAAGATAACAATTACACAGTTCTCCTATTCTCAGCCCCTTCTTCTTAAATGATGAGCCATGAGGCTTTCCAAAAAATTGACTCAGAGGGGACACCAGGACAGAAGAGCCTCTCCTTAGACATGGGAACAACCACCTGCATCGGTAGATATTGTCCACTGTGAATGCCAAAGATCCATCCATGCATGGTCCATTATGGCACTCACCACCCACAGGTGGCTGTTTATATTTTAACTTTAGCCAACTAAAACTAAGAAAAATTAAATATTCATTACTTCAGTTACACTAGTAACATTTCAGTTCTCAAAAGTTACACCTGGCTAATGGCCGCCGTATTTGCCAGCATGGAACAGAAGTATCTTCCTCATCATAGACAGTTCTATTCACAGAGCTCCTTTATACTCATGGGGCCTCTTATGGCCCCGTTTTCTATTGTAGGTGGGAAAAAATAAACAACCACATATAGGAAATCAACTCTGAAAAGGAAAAAGAAGAGTTGTACACCTGTATTTCAACCACAAGTGCTAACTGTATGCTTCTCTGGTTTCTTCTCCATAGTTTTAATATATGCTCATTCCAAGAAGGGTTTTATCTTTTGAGTTAAAAAGTTACCTACAAATCAGCAATTTTCAAATGTGGGGACATCTTTTCAAAGTACACATGAGTCAAAAATATATTCCTCCAGGGGCGCCTGGGTGGCTCAGTGGGTTAAAGCCTCTGCCTTTGGCTCAGGTCACGATCCCAGGGTTCTGGGATGGAGCCTTCATCGGGCTCTCTGCTCAGCCAGAGGCCTGCTTCCCTTCCTCTCTCTGCCTGCCTCTCTGCCTACTTGTGATCTCTGTCTGTCAAATAAATAAATAAATAAATAAATAAACCTTTAGGGGGGAATATATATACATATACATATATGTATATATATATATATTTATTTCTCCAAAGATTACCATGGAGTGGAATAGTCTTCGAAAGAGCAGCTTGCTATATGAGTTAATTCTCTTACAGCTAAGTTAACCTGAACTCTAGGGTTCTGATCTTTTAACTTTGAACTAGAAACTTTATTGATTAAACAGTTTATGTATCAGGTTTTTCATTAAAGACCTGAATATCTTAGATTTTAAGTAGCCCTGCTGATGCATACACATGCGCGCGCACACACACACACACACACTTTATTAAGTATTATGACACATGACACATTATTCATAATTATCTTTCTCATGGTAAAGTTCTCACATAATGCTTGGTTTTAGCGCCAAAGAACGTAGCAGTGTTTTGAAAAACTCGGGTTGCTTCTTAGGCAATTTGATTCCTAGATCCCACATTCTCGACAAGTCCATGCTTTTCCTTCAGAGTTGGAACTTGTATATTTTTTCTAAAAAAGCATCACTAAGGTATAACTGAGACACAATAAATTTACTCGCCTAAATTCAACAATTTTCAACAAATGCATAAACACTGTCACTACCACCTTAACTGTGCTATGAAATAACTTGTACCAACCCACCAGATCTCTCGTGAACCTCCGCAGTGAATGCCTCGCCTTGCCTGTGCCCAGGCAACCATTCATAAATGCTCTCTGACTTTAGTTTTATCTTCTATAGACTGTCACATACTGAGATAACACAGAACATATAGTCTTTGGTATCTGGAATCCTTCACTTAGGATAATACTCCTGAAACTCATCCGTTGTCTCTCTCAGTATTTTGTTTCTTTTTATTGCCCGGGAGTATCTAGTTCATGTAACCAATTTGTCCATCCCCACTGATGGACTTCCGAGTTGTTTCCAGGTCTTGGCTAGGAAGAATGAAGCTGTTATGAACCTCTGCATGTAAATCGTTCTGTAGACATTGTTCAACATTCCATTACCTTTGGCAAACACCTACGAGCAGCTTTGCTGGGATGTATGGTAAGTGTATGTTTAACTTTTGAAGCAACCGTGTGTCTTCCAAAGTGGCTGCGCCATCTTGCGTTATCAACAGCACACCGGGAAAGGTCTAGTCCCACCACATCCTTGCCATTGTTCAGTACTATCAGTCCTTGTAGTCGCTCTGCTGCGTGTGCAGAGGTGCGACACTGTGGCTGCCATCAGTATTTTTCCAAATTGCCTAAAGCCCTAGGCCATTTCTTAAAATCTAAATGATTTTCTTATTACATTGGAGGAATTTCCTTGTATATGGTGGACACAAACCTTTGGTAGATAGATACACGTCTGGTAATTATTTCTGGCTTGCTCTTCCTTATTCTCAATAATATCGTTGAAGAGCAAATATTTTTAAATTTGATGTGCTCTAGTTTATACAAAAATATGTATGTGCTTTTTGGGATTTTTTAAATCCTAATAAATCCTTGCCTCATCCAAGGTCTCAAGACTTTTTTCATAGGTTTCCTTCTAGTAGTTTTATAATTTTAGCTCTGAACTATAGGCTGATGATCCATTTCAGTCCATCTTCGCATATAAGATATCCAATTTTTTCTAGCACCATTTGTTAAAGGACTATCCTTTCCTCATTAAATTACCATGGCTACTTTGTTGAAAATTAACTGACAACATATGAGTGCATCTGTTTCTGGTCTCTGCTTTCTGTTACATTGATGTACACATGTTCATCCTGGTGCAAACATCACATAGTTTCAAATTTCGGTATTGTCAGCCTTCCAACATCGTTATCTTGTCTCAATACTATTTTAGCCTTTCTAAATCCTTTGCCTTTCCATAGACATTTTAAAACCAGCTTTTTGATTTACACAATAAAAGCACACTAAGATTCTGATTCGATTTGCATGACCCTATAGATTGCAATACATATGCTACAGGTGAACTGATATCTTAACACTGAATTTCTGATTTATGAATATTTATCTCCATTTGTTTAGGTCTTTTTAATTTTCTCAGTAATGCTTTTGTAGCTTTCAGTGTTTGGCTCATGTACATATTTAGCTAAATGTATCCTTATTTCATATTTAAGATGCCACTATAAATGATAAAATTTAATTTCAATTTCTAATTTAGTTAATATATCACAATGCGATTGAATATTTTTGTAATCACTTTGTATCTTAAAATCAGGAGCTAACTTATTTGTTCTAATAGTTCTTTTTAAAATGTTAATTAGTATGTTCTTCATAATCTTCTTTGCAAAAAAAGAGAAAGAGAAAAAGAAGTCAACTTTAACTCTTCTTTTCTAATCTGTATGTCATTTGTTTATTGTATTACTTCCACTATAATATTTATCTGTTAGAACCCTTCACAGTGGTTAGTGCAGTGGTTAACTAAATGTTAGACTAGAAGAGGAAAGAGTGAACATCCTTGTGGGGAAAGCATTCAGCCTTTCAACCTTAAGTATCATGTTAGATTTCAATTTGTTTAAGCTGCCTTTAGTCAGGTTATAGATAAATTTTACTCCTAGATTTTTTTGTTTTTATCATGAACTTTATCAAATGATTTCTCTATATCTATGGTGGTAATTCTTTAAAGGATTTTATGTACTTATTTATTGAGAGAGAGTGCACATGTGAGTGGGGGGAAGAGCAGGGGGAAGGGAGAGGAAGAGGGGAGGAACACCAGGTAGACGATGCCCTGAGCATGGACCCCCACATGGGGCTCCATGTCACAACCCTGAGATCATGACCTGAACCAAAACCAACAGTCAGATACTTAACCAACGGAACCACCCAGGCCCCCTGAGATGAAATATTTTTTAAAAGATTTGTCAGTTAATACACTGATTTACACTGATTGATTTTCAAGTGTTAAACCTTAGAAATCCAATACAATCTTGCATTTATAGGATAAAACCCAGTAGGACATGATACATTATCCTTCTTAGAAATTACCAGATTCAACTGCTAAGATGTTATTAGGGATTTTTGTGCTTATGTCCATGAGAGATAATGGTCTGTAGTTTTGTATTTTGGAATATCTTCTCTGGTTTTGGTAAGAGAGTAATGATGACTTCTTTCAAAAGCTGAAAAGTGTTCCAGCATGTTCTACTCTGGAAGAGTTCCAACTTCAAGTAGAATGCATGTCTTTTTTTTAGTCCTTTCTTAAATATTTATCAAATTCACTCCTGAAGCCATCTGGGTCTGAAGTTCTCTTTGTTGTCAGATTTTTAACTATAAATTGAATTCCTTTAATGGATATTAAATTATCCAGATTATATGTCTCTTAAGTGAACTTCAATATACTGAATGTTCAAAGAATTTGCCCATTTCATCTAAATGACCGGGCTGGCACACGGGCTGGAAACTCATGCAGGAGTTGATGGTGCAGTCCTCAGGCAGAATTTCTTTTTTTTTTTTTAATTTTTTTTTTTAATTTATTTATTTGACAGACAGATCACAAGTAGGCAGAGAGGCAGGCAGAGAGAGAGGAGGAAGCAGGCCCCCTGCTGAGCAGAGAGCCCAATGCGGATGCGGGGCTCAATCCCAGGACCCTGGGATCATGACCTGAGCTGAAGGCAGAGGCTTTAAACCACTGAGCCACCCAGGCGCCCCATGCCCATTTCATCTAAATTGTCAAATTTATTGGCATAAACTTGCTCATTGTATTCTATTATTAGCCTCTTTATTTCTATAGGCTCTGTAGAGATGTCTCCTCATGTGTTCCTAATATTGACAAATATGTCTTCTCTCTTGGTCCTAACCAATCTGGTTAGAGACTTATTGATTTTGTTGATCTTCTTAAAATGGTAGCTTTTAGTTTACTTGATCTTCATTATAATTTCCCCTTAAATGACTTATGCTCTTATATTTATTTTCTTCTCCTTCCTGTTTTCCACAGATTTAATTTGCTTTTTTAATACTTCCCTAAGATTCCAAAATCATTGATAATAGATATTCTTCTATCTCTAATACAAATAAATAACATACAAATTCTTCCCTAAGTTCTGCTCTAACCATACCCCACAAATTTAGATAATTTGTGCTTTTATTATCACTCAAATCAAAATATTTTAAAAATTCCTTCCTAATCTGTTCTTTGACCTATGAGTTACTTAGAATTATATTGCTTAAAGTCCAACATAATTTTCCATATATCATTGATTTTTAGTTTGATTCTTATGTGCTCATAGATCACATGGGCATGACTTCAACACTTACATGGACTGAGACTTGATTTATGCCGCTCTCTGTTTGGACTCCCCATCACCGTAGTCAGCCTTGGAAACTACTTCCGGGACCTAAGGCTATCACAGGACTCATTTATTTCCTTTGTCTAATTACAATCCTGCTCAACTCTCCACCTCTGATCCACTGTCAGAAAATGTAGTTCTTAATATTTTGTCTGGTTTTCTTGTTTGAAGCAAGAGGGTAAATCAAATCCCATAATTCCATCATGCCTAGTTGGTAAAGTCCAATATATCATTTTCCATCTTAAAAATAAATGTAATCTGTTTACCAAATCGCGGTCAAACAATAGATACATATGACAGAAACTCTCTGAAAGTCTGTATATAATTTCTAAAATTAATATTAGACATGATGGTTAAAGACTCTATAACAGGAAAGAAGGAGCCACACATTCCTACATTTGCTCTGATTTGCATTTTTAGTCCCCAAACTAATTAATTTGGATCTCAGATTTATACCTTGATCCATGAATCTATCACGTGAGCTTTTATGTCCCCACTGTGAAATGGAGGATTTATGATTTCCAGGTTGGGGCTTTATTTTTACAGATATGCTTCTTAAAAGTAAGCTTGACCCTTTGGAACTAAGAAATAGAAGCATGCAAATGAGTTTTAAATTTTACTAAATTGCGCTTACTAAATTCAGAAAATGTTTAAATCTGACCTGAACCATTCGTGTAATGATTTGAAATTCTCCCTTTAACTCCCAGATGAGACGTTCTCAACACACCTTGGCATTATCCAGTGATTAACATTAAAAACCAGACAAAAGTCACAGAGACCAAATATTCAGATTTCTTGCTCAGTTCATCACTGCTCGTTCCTAAAATTACTGTGCTTCAGAATTTTAAAAACTTTTTTTTTAATTTTTTAAATTTATAACAGTATTCATTGTTTTTGCACCACACCCAGTGCTCAGGGTGCTACAGGAGTGCTACATTTAAGCATAAAGGCAGCTACCTTTAACGTTAGCTATAATGACAGCCGGCACTATAGGTGTCTGTACTTCTCTATACACACAAACACACACAAACTCTCACTTCCCCTACTCAGTCTTGAAAAGGTGGTACTATCATCCCCATATTTTTAAGTGCTAACGGAGGCACAGAATTATTAACTTGCCCAAGTTCACACATTGACTAAGTTACAGGACACAAACCCAGAATCTTGTCTCCTGGCCATATTGCTCTTTTATTTTTATTTTTTTTTAAGATTATTTATTTATTTATTCAACAGACAAAGATCACAAGTAGGCAGAGAGGCAGGCAGAGAGAGGGGGGAAGCAGGGTCCCCGCTGAGCAGAGAGCCTGATGAGGGGCTAGATCCCAGGACCCTGAGATCATGACCAGAAACAGAGAGGCTCAACCCACTGAGCCACCCCTTCCTGCTCTCTTATACTCTACAGCTGCTAGTAATGATCTCAATTAAGGGAGAGCTGGGGTAAGACCAACTTCTGAGATTTCTCCTTTTATACAGAGAAGCCTCACACAGTATGGTTCCTTACAAGTTACTGGGGCAATTCATTCTTGGGCCATTGTTCAAGGGATATTCATATTCAAATTACGTGGCCTGTTCCAGAGTCTTCTGAAGTACCTGACTATCCCTCTACAGAGTAATTCACTGCTTACTGGTTTATGGACTAGGCTTAACCTCTAGGCTTAGAGATTCGGAGGCCCTTTGGCATATGTATGTTCCTCTCCTGCTAATACTAATGTTGGCCTCTTGATTTCCGGATGTTCAGGGCCAAGTCTCTAGGTTTTGGCCAGTTAGACCACCATGGACAGAACTTTCTTTTGACTTGGCTCCTAGGACATCTCTGAATATCCCTTCTCCATCTTATCTGCTGTTTCATGTCTCTAAACTCTATGTACTGAATTATTCCAGGGCTCACTCATTACGCTTCTTCTCCTTTCTATGTACACTCTTTCCCCTAGAGAGCTCAGCCAGACTACAGATTAAAATGCTATCTGTATGTCAATAACTCCCAAATGTGTACCTCGGGCCAAGACTGCTCCCCAGACGTCCAGACTTGTGTTTGCAACTATTTGACATTTCCATCCAGATGCCAAAGAAGCATCTCCAGCTTCACATTCCCAAAACGGAGCTCCAATACTCTTTCCAAATGCGACCGTCCTATACCCTTCCTCATCTTCTGCTCTTCCAGCTGCTTCTGAGCAGCTGGAAAACCCGCAGAGTCCCTCCTGCCCTTCTCTTTCTCTCTCAGCACGGACACAATCTGAAAGGAAATACTTTGGACTTGACTTCCAAAGTAAGCTATATCAGAACACAACCACTGTTCCCTGCGTCTGCTGCTGACACCGTCATCCAAGCCGCTACCACCTCTAGTCTCGATTCCTCACCAGCCCCCAAACCGGTCTCCCAATCCTGCTTCCCACCCAGTCACCTGCAACTCACTCCATCCTCAGCACCGCAGCCGGCATGATCCTTCTAAGTCACATCAGATGACAACAATCCTCTACCACAAACTTCCCATCTCGCTCAAGATAAAAACCAAAATACTTGAAGGCCCTACGGGATCTGGTCCCTGCTACCCTTCTCACCTCATCTCCCTCACTCTCCCCCCCGAGATTCACCCCACTGTGGTCATTCTAGCCCCCCTGCTGTTACTCAAACCTACCAAGCATGATCCCACCCCAGAGCCTTTGCACCTGCCCTTCCCTCTACCTGGAACACTGTTTCCTCAGTTATCTCCACGGCTTGCCCCTCACCAACGTTAAGTCCAGACTCAATGCCTCCACTGTATACATCATAATCATTCAGGTAAACAGAAACCACCCTACCTAGGCTGAACAGAGAAAACTCAACATACACAACTCATTGCAAAGATAATGTGAAAATCCAGAAAGCAACGGGATGAAGGACTGCGCCTGAGAAAGCCAAAAGGAAGAAAGCATGACCCACGGGGACGAGCGGCTCCAACAAGCTGGGCCAGAGCCTGTAAGCCTCCATGGCTGCGGAGCTCTTGTCCAGCAGCTCGGACCCAAGTGGAAATTGCCAGAAAGACCCACCTCACTCCTCGGCTGCGCTCAGCTACCAGAGGCATCAGCGTGACCTTCCGTATTCCACCCCAGCTCCTGCTGCCCCTTCCCATTCACGCATCCCCACAGGAGTGCCGCTGGCAAGGGAGCCGGGGAAATCTTCCAGACTCCCTGGCGGGCCACACAGAGCCCCCAAAAGGCGCGAGTGTGTGCCCGAGTGCCAGACCGCTCCCATACCCGATAAACTCACTCCCTGCTTTCCACCTCTCCTCAGCCTCGTGTAAGCCCCTCTGTCTCCCACCATCTTACCCTTGCCTATTCCCCCTCACGGAATGTAAACTCAGGGCACACCAAGATCGCCACCTGTTTTGTTTGTCGGGGTAACTCCAGTGACTGGAACCAGCCCACCCGAGGTGCTCCATAAATACCAATTAAGTTATTAGCGAGCTGGACCCTCCTTTTATCCTCAAACAGAGCAGAAGCTAAAACACTCTGTGGCCTGAAGCCAAGGAATCGAGAGGCACAAAAAATCAAAATACACGGGAGAACGACAATCGTTAATCATTCGTCTGGGAGCTACCACAGACACTCTGCTAGCCTGGCATCAGGGTCCCGCGTTACTGATTTTATTTATAGGGTCTGTGGGCTCTCTAACAGGCAGCCCAGGGAGGCTCTCAAGGTGGGAATGATCCAACAGCTTTACCACAACCTGTCACACGGCGGGCTGGAGGAATGTATCCGACCCGACACAGCATGCGACGCCGTGCAACACGTTTGATGAGGCTCTCTGAGGTCACCCCCGAGTCCCCTGAGGGAAATGGAAAGCAAAGGGGAAATTAAGGAACAGCCCTTCCTATAAGGCTGAAGTCACCTTCTGGACCTTCCTCACTCCACACAAAGCAAGCTTTAGGAAATAAAGTGATAGTGTGATGATTACATTAGGAAACAGACTACATTTAGAAACCTCGATGGACTCCTTTCTGCGCCATCAATGTTCGAGATCATCAGTAACCGAGAAACGTCAGCCCCGCTGTCTGTTGGAGCTGGCGTCACGCTTGGTCTCTCCAGTGTAACCGTGGCTGTTTGTCCTGCCTGATATTAGAGTAAGACAAGAGAAGCAAAAGCCAAGAAGAATACCGTCGGAATAAAACTTCCTCACTCTAGGGGTGCTTGGGTGGCTCAGTCGGTTAAGCATCTGCCTTCGGTTCACGTCATGATCCCAGGGTCCTGGGTTCTAGCCCCGCATCGGGCTCCCTGCTTGGCCGGAAGCCTGTTTCTCCCTCTCCCACTCCCACTGCTTGTGTTCCTTCTCTGGCTCTCTCTCAATCTGTCACATAAATAAACTCTTAAAAAAAAAAAAAAAACTTCATTCACTCTAAATTTACTCTTCATCTCTTACTTCATATATAAAATAAGGATAAGATTTTTTTTCTGCCTCCAGCATGAGAACGGATGAAGGGCCCACGTAATGCTTAGAGAGACTAGAATATGCACACAGATAAATAAAGTATAGTGACATACCATCTGAGGACAAGTGAAATGACTGCTTTAAATCGGAATCCTGACAATAACGTAACAAAATCTTATTCCCCAGTCTTAATGCAATCCCATCACATACTTCACTTATATGGTATTCCATTTGTAGCCTTAAAATGATAGAAACTATTTCCCCACCTAGACAAATCAATCAAATAAATTGAAATTTTTATCTCGAGATACAATATAGATGTTCAATCTTATACATAATTTCATTAGTGGCCTTAAAGCACAAAAAATAATACTGAAGTCATTAATAATTCTCAAAACCCAATACACCATTTTCATCAGAGAATGAAAGAACAGACAATAAGGACTGTCTCAGCTCTCAACAGTCAAAGACAAATAACGACAGTAAAGTTCAATGTTGCAGGTCTCATGGGTGGCTCAGTGGGTTAAGTGTCTGCCTTCAGCTTGGGTCATGATCCCAGGGTCCTAGGATCAAGCATCAGGCTCACTCCTCAGTGGGGACTCTGCTTCTCCCTCTGCCTCTTCCCTGTTCATGCTCTCTCTCACTCTCTCTCAAATAAATAAATAAAATCTTAAAAAACAAACAAAGAAAAATGGTTCAATGCAGGTATTGGATCCAAATCACCCAGTGCGTAACCCATGGTGGTTTACTCTGCATTTCTTCTACCTTCACGTGTACTCATGAATGATCACGATATGCCTACGTTATAGAGTTGAAAACTGGTGGATTTTTTATTTCATTTTTGAAAGATTTTATTTATTTATTTGACAGAAAGAGATCACAAGTAGGCAGAAGGGCAGGCAGAGAGAGGGGGGAAGCAGGTTCTCTGCTGAGCAGAGAGCCCAACGCAGAGCTCAATCCCAGGACCCTGAGATTATGACCTGAGCCGAAAGCAGAGGTTTAACCCACTGAGCCACCCAGGCACCCCGAAAAGTGGTATATTTTTTAAATATTCCATTTTTCAGAGAGCACACTAGCAACAGACGTGACAATAAAAAATGTATTCCCAAATGCAGTTTTTAATGTACAAAACAGGCAGCATTCCTATGCCTTCGTGGCTTCGCCTGCAAATAGGTTGGAATATTTTGCCCGTGTGATTCTGACAGCACGTTATACGAACCGTTCAGTCATGTGCATGATAACAAAAGTCAAATTATTTACGGAACCAAGACCTTGTAAGTCTCCATAAAAACACTCTTCCTCCCCAGATAAACTCCCAGGAGGGCAACTCATATCCTGTTATGAAACCGAAACAAATCACACTTGGTTTATGCAGGTTTTACATTGTACAAAGGAGAACCTTGCCTTCAAGAGTGTTCTCCACAGTCAGCAGAGTCTCGCCATACCTACACGCTAATCGGAGTCAGATGAAAACATTAGAACTAAGTAATAAAATGAATTTCCCACCATATATTTTGAATTAAAATAATTTTTCCTACTCCTCCCTTGGAGAAAGGAGGCCACTGTCATACAGTCACACGCATCATTGACTGTGAAGGTCACACGGCCGATCTGAGGCAGATGAATGGGGAGAATCAAGCCAAGTCACTTCAGTTCAGGCTCAGGCACCCAAAGACCGTGAAATTTCTAAAATCTTCTGGGTAACAGAAATCATCTCTGGCAGCCCTTCCTGTAGGGATGAGGGCCCAGGTCCTCATCCTTAGAGAATGGGGGCCACCCAGCCAGCACCGACATCACAGGCCTGACTGGGGCACCGGACCCCAGGACGACACAACCCAGAGGAGCCCTGGAGCACCATGGGAGACCACGGAACTGTGGGACACGCGTGGGGCCAGGGGACACGTGGAGCTGTGGCACAGAAACGAGGCCTTTGGCCCCCTTCTGCCATCCCCATCCTTGGGCGTTGGGAGGGAATTGAGGCCGCCCAGGCTATGCCTTCTTCAGCCCCACGGGAAGCATGTGGCACAGTGAGGAAGCCTGTGGTCCCAGGGACGGTAAGGCAGCCACGGAAGGAGACAACTGTTGGGACAGTGGCAGGAATGGTGGCCAGTGGGGCGGTATTGTGTACACAGGGACACGTGTACACAGCCACCTTACAGACTGGAAGGAAGACCTCCCTCTGTCTCAGAGGTGGGAAGAGGCTGTGGGTCCCAGTAAGTGACCCCGAAGAAGACAGTTACAGAGTACGTCAGAGATGACTGCTGCCAACATTTAACAAACCAATGCTTCCAGCACACACACACGCAAATCCAATGGAATATAATTATAGGATTCAAAAGAAAGAGCAGAATTTGTGAAAAATATCCATACCATGGTATGAGAATAGATCCCAAGTTCAAAACCCTACATTGCACACTTTACACCATGGTTCCTTCAATGACCTAAGACTACCCGAGGAGATTAAAGACAGCGGTTGAAACACAAGGGCCACGCCAGTCCCAGTCCTGCCGCCGCGGTTCCAGCTTGGGCTGGAACACCCGTTTTGATCCCCTCAGATGTCTCTCCCGAGATGTGGGCCAAATGCCGCTAACCCGCGTGCAGCGTTTATACGGTGCTGTCCAGAGTTCCCAAACACGTCCCTGACCCATCGGGGAGTCCTCAGGCAGGGAGGCCGTCCACGGGAACACCAAGGAGTCAGAGGTCAAGATCTCAGGCACCCTAGCGTGGAAAAACCGCTCCCTGGCCGATTCCGCAGGCAGGAGGAATCTTAGTAATCATTAATATTAAGCGCTGCCAGAGAAGGCACTGAAGACAGGCTTCCAGATTCATCACGATATCCAGCCTCCGAGGCAAATAAAGCCTAATTGTGGCTTGACCTACCCACTGGTGGTCCTCCTCCGTGCCTGCTGCAAAACTGTCCCCTGTAAACCAACTCCTCTAAGCGGAGAGCACTCTAATAACAAGCACGCTGGGTAAACTTTAATCAATAAGCAAACAAAGGCAGAATATGGCACATCGCCTTAAGTGGACATTAAACATTTAAAACTCATTTCAGAGATGGTTATGAGACTCAGTAAGCATGCTGAGAAACAGGCTGTCTTGAAGGGTCACTATTTTTTCCCGCTTTATTGGAGCAGACATTTCAGCAAATGACAAGGACAGACATGTCAACGGCGTGTCTGCGACGGGACGGGCGTGTCCGCGACGGGACGGGCTGTTTCAGCGGCCGCTCCACGGTCAAGGACAAATGTCCCAGAACACGCAGTCAAGGGTCTGACTCTGCAAACACAGCAAGCTCTTAGAGTGTGTCCAGCAAGGAAGTCTGCTCCACACGAGAAGCCCATGGGGGCAAATATTTTATCTAGGTGGGGGGGGTCCTGCCAGCCTCTTCCACACACACCCCCCCCCCGCCCCCAGAAACTGAAGCAAGGCTTCAACAGAGCGAGCTTCACCGTTTGCAGACCTGACTGCAGCACCAGCCCACGGCGGGCAGAGCGCCTCCGAGGCCGAGTAAATCCTGAAGGTTTTCAAGACGTTACCAGTCAAGGCTACGCGGTCCCGCCGGTACTTCTCCGCGCTCCCTCGGGCCTCTCCAGCGCTCTTGTACGGCGCGCTCCCACAGAGGCCTTCATGCGGGACACCAGGGACTTCCCGCTGGGGGGTAACCTGGGCCTTTTCGAGGATGAACTCGGCCCTAACATCCCCCAGGGAGTCTCTGGCGTGTGTTGTGACGAACAGCCTCACCCCGTCTTCAGAGACGTCCCTCCTTCCTAAGGAAGGACTCGTGCTCTCAGCCCATGGCCTGCCTACTCCTTCCCCGCCGAGAGGGAGAGACGGAGGTCCTCAGGGACCCCCTCCCCTTGCAGCCACCCCCACCGCTAACTCTCCTGCGTCCTGGGCCCCCCGGCCCCCCACCCCCCCGACTCACCGGAGGTGGGGTCCGCTTCCTGTAGGCTAATCTCCCGCCTGCGCCCGGTATCCGATCGCCCCTACGGCCCGGCCCGGGGACTCTGCCTAATCAGTGACCGCCTCCTCTCCGCAGCCTCTTCTGCCACCGGCCTTTCCCCATCGCCGCTTAAGGATGATTAAGTGACGCGCTCTCCGAGGCTGCCCCGGCTCTCCCGTCCCTGCCGGCCCAGCCGATCGCCGGCTCCTTTTCTAACCCCCACTTCACCGCACATTTGTTTCTCTGCTTGTTACCATCTAGTTTCTTCCCAGCGCTGTCCTGAAACTGCTCGGACATATGCCACGGCTTAGATTTAATTGTGTCCCTTCTCTCCACCTCCCCAAAAAAGACCCACGGAAGGCCCACCCTTGGGGTCTGTGAATGAGACCTTACTTGGAATGAGGGTCTTTTCCGATGTCATTCGTTACGATGGGCTCATGCTGGGTGAGGGTGAGCCCTACTCCAGCGTGACCAGCGTCTTTATAAAAAGAGGAGCCCACGAGAAGACACAGCGACGCCAAGAGAATGCCCTGTGCGTCCGGACTCAGGCTGGAGGGATGAGCCAGGGAGCCTGGGAAGGCCACGGCCTGCGGACGACTCCCAGAAGTTAAGAGGCAAAGGATTCTTCCCTAGAGCGGTCACAGAAAGCAGGGCCCTTCTGACACCTGGGGTGTCTGTTGTTGTTGCTGTTTTGTTTTTCTACTTCTGGCCTCCAGAACTGTGAGAGAGGATATTTCTGCTGTTACAAGCCACCCTGTTACCGGAGCCCTAGGAAGGTAATATACAGATCGTAGGACTCCCAGGGCCTCCCCGACGAAAGTCCTGGACAAAACCACAAGGAGCGGTCGCTCTGCCCTCTGGGCCACGTCAGCCTCGAACTCGGCATCATCTGATGCGCGGAGGGCGGCCTCTCCCTTCCCGATCTCAGCGGCACAGCCCACCGGATGGCGGGCAGGAACTCAGCTTTCTCAATCTAAGAATCATCATGTTCCATTCCCTTCTCTACTCCATACGGAATCGACAGCAAGAACAGTCCGGCTCCCGCCCCTTGAGCTTAGTGCCTCGTGCCTGCTCGCTCCGATCACGGAGGCGACCTCAGGACGGGCTCTCCCTGCTGCCTCGGCCACTCTGAACACCGGGACTATCCAGGTGGGCAGCGCTTCTCAACAGGCCTCCCGATGCGGGACGATGCGGGACCCCTGCAGCCACGTGAGCCTCGTCTCCCCGACCTCCTCTCCATAACCTGAAGGAAGGGTTCGTGGCTCACCTCACAGGAAGCGTGCCGGGACCTGTGAGAGCCCCTCCCTCACGCCAGGGCCTTAGCCCTTGTTCTCTCCTCTCCCCAAGGCACCTTTCCACTCATCACACTCCTAAACACGTTCGAGAACCATTCAGGGCTCATCTCTGCTGTCTTTGCCTCATCCCAGAAGCCTGTAACGACCCCCTTAAAACCCGGGCTCTCAGGTCCAGACGCCCCCTTTCCTGGGCTCCCTCGGCACCCAGCCAACACACCTCTTAGGATCCTGAACAGAATGTAATGCAATGTTCCTTTGGTTTACAGTCCCAGAGATATCCTAACCCCCTACATGGGGACTGTTTTCTTGCTCTACCTCCTCAGTACTTAGTACAAACCATGGTACAGAACAGAAGCCTATTAAATGTTTGCTAAACATTTGCTCCAACTTAAACATGAGCAAGTTAAAATTATGCTGGGAGATCCTTGATGAGCTATGGGATTAGTCCAAATCCCAAAGAGTGATAGTACACTCCCCCGGAAAGGCTGGTGGGAAAGAGATCCTCACACCCAGGGCAAAGGAGAACCCAAAATGGCACCACCTTCATGAAAGGGAACTGGGCGGTATCTAGCAACACCACATATGCATTTACCTCTTGACCCAACAGTCCCAGTGCTAGCAATCTCTGCCGGCGGTACCCTTGCAAAGGATTAAGCAATGTCTCAAGTAGGCATCACTCATCGTAACTCTACCCATGACCACAAAGGACAGAACACACCCTCAATGTCTCCCCGTTGGGAGCTGCTGGTACACTTTGGTCCATCACACAGTGAAGAGCTCTGAGCTCTGGAAGGGAGTGGCAGGGAGCCTGCCGCTGGGGTGTGGACTCCATGATATACCACCATGTCAAGAAAATGCTAGATGGCGAAGAGAAGCAGGGACCATAAAACAGAAGTAAAACAGCTGAGTGCAGAGAGAGGGAACGGGCGGAGGAAGCACGAGTGACGGCAGATTCTCTGAGCTTTCCTTGTTTTCCTTAATGAAACCTTGCAACACGACAAAATAAGGTAAATTCTTTTTTTTAATTTCTAAAAATCAAAAGGGAAATTAAACAAATGAAAGGCACCCAGGTTTCGAGTCGGTAGCATCGCCGCGCAGAAGGAAACGACTTCAAGCGAAGTAATTGCTTCCGTTTCCCAAGGCCCTGGGCAGCCGGAGGCCTGAAAGAAGAGAAGCCGACCACCTCACAGGGGCTTCAGTGGGTCAAAAACAACTACAGTTGCTGGACTCTCGCTCTGAAATGACACAGGGTCTGCTGCAGAGAAAGGCAAAGGAACGTTCTGGTAGCGGCAGAGACCCAGGACTCTGTGCCCAGGACAAAAAGACACAGACAGAAGGTAGAGAGAGGAGGCTGAGAGAAGCCCGAGCATCCCGGAGGCGAGCTGGAAGCACCCGGAGCAATCACGGCACCATTTTAAAACTTTTTCCTGACCTCTGTGCATGGAAAAGACCTAACACTGGGGACATGTGTGCTTCAATCAGCCCAAAATGGCTGATGCTCAGGTCGACGGGAGGAAGTGATGGGAAGGAAGGAGTCAGGAGCATCTTGCTGCCCCAGAGAGCAAGCCACTGGCACAGGCACCTGGGTGATATCAGAAGAGCTCAGGAGCCCACTTGAAGAGGCTTCCTTGGGCTTCAAATGAGATGATTTCACCCCTGTAAGCATCAAAACTGCAGCTGCTTGAAATATTTTAAATGTTAACATCCATACAGTAACAACGATTCTAATAACCAAAATAAGAAAACAAGACAAAACAAAAAGTAAGCGTAACACCTTACTTGCTCCCTTCACATAATGTTAGAACACCAACTAGTCTTTAAAAAATAAAAAAAAATAAATAAAAAAAATAAAAACCTAGGAAAGGAAAAAAGCATTAATTCTTACTTTTCTAAGCCTCAGAATATTCAAATAGTTGATAAGGGAAACTTACTTTATACAGAAGTATTCTTGCTATTCAATGAAGAAAGAATAATAAAATTAGGAAATCCCAGCTTTACAGCATTGGATGAATCAGTAGGTCTAGGCCGTGACCATCACTGACTGCTAATTTCACACCTAGACAGAACCGCCTCCCCACGGAGGACACAGCAGCATCCGTGCCACAGGGAAGACAGAAAGATGTGAACCTGAATCAAAGCCGCCTCCTGATGCCACTATGAGTTTACACAAATACTCAGGACAGAAGAACATGTGAACACCAAGGGGACGCACTTGGCAAAATCCAGACTGTGGGAAACTCTAAAAGACAAACAGCTCGGATTTCTTCTGTAATTAATTTGCACAGGCAGCAAAACCACCACAACAAAACAGCAGAAGACCAGCGGTTGCAGAGCATGAGCTACATTTAGATCCTGAGTCAACCCAACGGTACCAAGAAAACACATCCGCATTCATGAGACCATCAGGGATCTCACAATACTCACTGGATGTCAAATGACTTTATGGAATTAGGTTGGGGTTTTGGGGTAGATTTTAGGGGTTTTTTGTTTTGTTTCGCATTTTTGTTCTGATGCAATAATGGTGCTGGGAATCCCCTTTCTTTCATAGTCATGCACTGAAATAATACAGATACAGTTACATGATTTTTTGAATTTGCTTTAAAGTAATCTGGTGGGGGTGGGGTGAAGCATGGGTGGGATTTAAAAGAAAAAGCCAGACCATGAATGAATGAGTGTTGGGTTGGGCATTCCGTAGACAATTCTTTCTCTCTTTGCAGATATTTGAAATTTTTCATGATATGAAGTTTAAAACATAACAAAACATAAAGCTATTTATCGGATACATTATTAAAATACAGTATCTGATTAGTTATATAGTTAGCTTGATAATATAACTTAAAGTACCTTGAGGGCAGGGACCAAGACTAATTTATTTTTCATCCTGAAAGCTTAGAGTACCCATGGTACAGAGAGCCCTAAATGAATTCTGATAAATAAAAGAAAAAGATGACCAGATATACATACTAAGTAATTAATCCCACAGATCCAAGACGTCCTTAAGACAGTAAATCAATTCCATCTGCCATGCCGTGTCAGATAGGGACCAAGGCACCAAGTTTGGTGGTAAGACTAAGGCTTTGCTGGGAAACACCGAAAGGAATTTTTTGTTACTTGGGGTTGTTATTCTTTCTGTGGATCACATTTTCAGGCCCTGGTTCGAATACCGAGGAGGCTCGCAGCACCTTTAAATAAAGGCGGCCTTGACGATGGGATTTTCTACCCACGATAACTCCGATTTTAAATTCTTCTCAAGATCGTAGTAATCAGTTTCCGGACAGGAAACTCTTGCAGTGCAGGATTTTGTATTCTTGCTCGTACTTTAAACAGTGTCTAAAGCGAGAGTCCCAGAATGCCAGGGCAATAACCAGCGCTATTCTCTATCCCTGACCATGGAAAGTGCATGTAAGTGGCACCCTTGTGTTCGGGGGTGCCTGCCCCTCACCTTTATAGGAGATGACCGGGTGCTCCGCTCTCTGGCACTGAGACGCGTCTGATTCCGGCTGGGCGAGTCTCCACCACCCCACGATGGAGAGCAGCCATGCAACGGCGCGGGTCCCCTTCATGGTGGGCAGACGGCTTGGACTCGGGGCACGTGTCTTCTAACCAGAAGCTCGCCTTCCTGTCATGTGGGGCAAGTGCCTAAAACACACAAAAGAAAATAATGAGATGAAGGTGAGTTCACGTGTTCTGGTGGGCGGGGCGGTCTTTTAGTTAGGCCTCATCACGATCTCTTTAAAAATGAGAGCTTTTGGGTGCTTGGACAAACCTACCTTTTTCTAGGTGGCATTTCAAATATGTGCATCTTGGTACAGACCTCTCTTCCTGCCCATAATTTTGGGAAATAACCCATTTATTATAAAAGAAGGAGAAATGTTCAAGTTTAAGCCATACCCAGTCATCACTCATGAAGAAAGCAGCTTAAGACTTGTAACCGCTGATGACTTTTCCCTTGAAATATCTTCCTCACCCCCTTCATGCTCGCGTAGAAATCCTGAGGCTCCCTGCCTTTCCCTTTTTGACATCCGAAGCCCCTGTTTAACAATGCCACGACCACAGTCTTCTCTCGATAACCTGATATTATGCTACCCAACTCTTAAATTAAAAGTGCCCATATTTGGTGAATTTGTCCTTTAAAATTTATAGATGACCTGCCTGCAAAGTTCCTCGCTAGAAATCAGACGTGAGTCCAAAAAAAAAAAAAAAAAATTCATAGTGAGCACCTACTAGGTGAGATGAAATTCCTAGGCTGGGAGCTGGAAGGCTTTAAAGATTACGAATAATTGAGAAGATTAATAAGCTTTAAAATAAGGTGGGCTTATAAAAATAAATAGAAGCTAAGCCATTAGAAAAGTGTGCATAGGGGCTGGAGTGTTCTAGGACTTAGGAGAGCGCCACCGCTGTTTAGAGGAACCCATGACAGGTCCCGTGAGGAGCTCACATTTGGGATCCATACTGAAGGATAAAGAGGTTCTAGAAGTGCATTTCAAGCCAAGGGAAGAGGATGAAAACAAGCTCCTGAGGAAGGAGGCAGTAATAACAGTTTGGGGAATGGTTTACTGTACTTGAGACAGACCCCAACAGATGGAAAGGAGAGTTAGTGAGAAGCAGCTTAGACAGGAGTGGGGTTAAGATCCGGAAGGGGCTCTACGCCAAGGTCTGAGGTCTCCATTTCTAGTCAGCAAGTACCATGGTATAGTCGCTGCAGAAGAAACGGAAAGGGTTGGTCTGGAGAGTGAAGAACATTAAGATAGAGAAGCTAATTTGAACCTACAGCAACTACTCAGAAGAGAAATAAATGAAGCTGGAACTTGAGGCGTTACCCCTGTGAATAGAAATTCAGGCAAGACAGCAATCTGGCACATTAAATTTGGCCACAGCTTCTTCGACGCAGGTTCAACCCGGGTTCATGCCCGTTCTCTCGACTCTGAATTGGCTCAGTAACTGTTTTATTCACTCGAGTTTCACTGAAGTGATGGCACGCTAGTTTCCAAGCCCCGATCCTAAGAGCCTGGCAATTTCCACCTCCTGTCTCTTAGAACACACATTCCCTGGGGTGCTAAGAAACCAGATCAGGGGACGCCTGGGTGGCTCAGTTGGTTAAGCAGCTGCCTTCGACTCAGGTCATGATCCCAGCGTCCTGGGATCAAGTCCCACATCGGGCTCCTTGCTCGGCAGGGAGCCTGCTTCTCCCTCTGCCTCTGCCTTCCACTCTGTCGCCTGTGCTCGCTCTCGCTCACTCTCTCTTTCTGACAAATAAATAAAATCTTTAAAAAAAAATAAAAAGAAAAATAAAAAAATAAAAAAGAAACCAGATCAGAAGTCCAGCTACCCCGAGACAGTCATGTTACCGAGACCAATTGGAGGGATTCCCAGGGACCTTTCCCGCTGAGCCCAGCTTCCCAGCCTTCCCCACCGAAGCACCTGACTGATATGTGAGCAAAGCCAAAAGCCACCAAGAAACTTCAATATCACAAAAGCAAAAGAATCGCCCAGTTGAGCTCTGCCCCCAATCCTACCCTGCAAAGTATGAAATATACAAAACAGGGGTTGTTCTAATCTGCTACATTTGGGGGAAAAGAAAGCAAAGAGCCACAGACAGACTCAAGACAGACAGTATCAGTGACCACCAGAGCAGCAGTGTTCCTCATTTAAATGTCAGAATCCACAGAAGAACTTTGTTTAGATGAGAGCGTGAGACTTCGGTTTCACGCGTGTGCGGCTGAAGACGCTGAGGGAATATTTAAGGGAAGGCAGCAGGCTGCTCAAAATCCAGGTTGGGTGCTCAGAAAAAGGAATTCGGAGACAGCACTTGAGGTCTGGAAGATGGACATTCTGGGTGAGGTTTAGCTTCAGCAGGGGAAAGCATGGAAGCAAAAGAAAGGGTTAAAAAGAACCCCTCCCCCCAACTGGGCAACTGTAATTTCACAAGTGACCCTACAAAGAGAAGGAAAACAGAAATGGAGCACCAGAGACACAGGGCAACCCAGAAATCCAGGGAGACTGGAGCACAGATATTACACATTTTAATTTTTTAAGGAATAATGTATTTATTTTAGAGAGGGAGCAAGAGGGCACGTGAGAGAGGGGGATGAGGTGGGAGAGGCAGAAGGAGAGACTCTTCCTCGCAGCAAGGAGACGGGGACCACGGGCACCAGTCCGACCCCAAGACCCAACTCAGGCCAACCACGAGCGAAGAGCAAATTCTTCCCTTGCACACACTTTTTCCATGTGTCAGACCCAAGCCAACACACAATCCCTTCCGTTAACTGTGAACCGAGTCAGACAGCCCCACAGCCCATGGACCTGCCCCACGCTGACAGCAGCCTCGCTCCCATCTCCAGCCGGACACCGCAGCCTCCAGAAGGAAAGAGAGAGAAAAGCCACACAAGTGCCTGGAACATGCCTTCCCTGTCACTTTCAGAAAGTGACAATTACGGAAGCGGGCCATGCGCTGTCAGTCCCGTGGAAAGACAGCTAAAACGGGACACGGAGTTCGATGGCGAGGAGACAAAATTACACACTGCCCACGTTAACCTAAGGAAAGCGCATTGCATGAGAACAGGTGGTTTCTAGAAGTTTGTAATTTTCAGGCTGTAACAGGGTACCTTTTTTCTCAAAATAAAGACCCTCTAAATAGCCGTCCTGGTTAGGTGCCAGGGAAGGGCATTCAGTCTTCGCTGAGAGGGGGCTTTTCTCAGAAGCCACCCGGTGAGCTGATTCCTTGAATCATCTTTCCGTCCGCACAGCTTAGATCTCGGGCTCTAAGGTCCCTCCATCCAGGACTAGGCAACTCCAGCTTCCCCTGAATACAACAAAGCCCTCCTCTCTTGCGGGTGCATATTTATACGAGGGATTTTAGCGCCCATCTCAGCACTACTGACAACTAGAGCCGGATAATTATCTTCTCTGGCAGCTACTCTGTGAACCCAGCGGCATCCCTGGTCTCCACCCACTCAACACCAGCATCGGCCCCCGCCCCACACGTGCCAACAAAAATCGCCTCAATTGCCAAATAGCTCCCAGTTGAGACCTTCTGATTCCCAAGGATCATCTTTCCTCCCCTCTTTAGAAATCAGACAAGCAACGATCACTTGATCGTTTCTTTTAAAATACATAAATTACCCAGCTGACTTTGTATGGACTCATTTCAGCAAAATTCCGATAAAAATGGAAGTCTCGTTAATTACAACTACTTGCTATGCTGGGCAGATGCATGAGGAAGGAAATTTCAAGGGATCGATTTCAATAAAAGTCGTTCTGGGTTCATCCTAGCACCTCTGGAATTTTTCAAAATATATTAGGTGATTTAATGCTAAACAAGAGAGTTTGCCAATAGGCAGATGTAGCACAACAGGCTGGGTTGGGTACAAATAAAACATTTTTTTCTGCATCTGCTTCAAAATCCCTGAAGCCTTCCTTTCCTTTCCTGATGTGGGAGGCACCCTCTATAAGCACCATCTCCATAAGCAAAACTCTGTATGTGAGTGTTTGTGCAATAAATAACATTTCCCATTCACACCCACACTGCAAATGAATAGGCTTGGGCAAACAAAAAAAATGACTGTTCCTTTTAGTTTAAAAAAAAATGTTGTCAGATAAAAAAAGAAATCCGAAGAATGAAAGCTTACACAGAAAGTTCTGCTTCGGGAACAAAGTCTAACCAGTTATTAATAAAAAAAGAGACCTACAATGAGCTTAACATACTTCTGGGCAGGCGAGGCTATTTCTTCTGAACTCCAGACCTACTGTGTGTTTGGAAACAGCCAGACCCCCTGGTGCAGTTCAGAATCCACAGAAACCCTCCGGCCCGGCTCCTACCTGCTGGCTTGATGGGCTGTCATGGGAGAGAAGATGCCAGATCAGGCAGGGAACGGAGTCTCTGTGCTGGCCGGGAGGACTCAGGCAGCCGCGCCCCACACCCGCCTGCCCACCTGCCTTCGGAGCAGCCACCCTTGTATCAAAGGGCTGAGGCACACGGGGACAAGTCAGTCCATGGAAACATCAGAAACACAAAAGGCAGGACAAGCAGGAGGGGGTGGACAGACGGCTCCTCCTGCTAGGTGGACGTGTCACGATCTTTCCACCTCTTGGCCCTATTCCAAGGTATCAGATGAACGGCTCACCCAAAGGCTAAAGTCCCAGCCCAAACTGAAAGAAACATTCCTCTATCAGGCACCCCTGTCCCCCCAGCCCCCCTGTACTGCACCACCACCACCACCCCCCCCCACCCATCCCCTGGCACGGCCAAATACGGGTCCAGGGTCCATTGCGCAATCATCAGCTGCTGCCAGGTAAACAGCCCTGCCCTATTCAAAACCCTCAGGATTCCTTCTAGGCTTTTTCAAAGAAGGCAGCATGCCTCTTCACCAAACCCCCATCTGCTAAGTCTCCATCCACTCCTCCCACGGCAAAGGCTTTCTTTCCATCAGCCTCTCTGGCCTCACCGGGGTCCGCAGAGCAAGGCTTGCAGCCACATCGGTACGTCTGCTGGGGCCACGGGCGTCCCTGAGTCTTTCCGCGCCCCCGAGGCTCAGGCCAGGTCCCCCTCCAGCCCACGTGGCGGCTCCTTTGCAGGGACCATGGGCTACCAGTTACGGTAGCTGCCTCCCCATCACGGGTGGCACGGACGCTCACACGATGCCCTGTTTCCCAGCTGGACTCATTTCAAAACAGACTGAACACCCCGTTACGGTGGCAGGTCGACGTGTTCCCACACGCTCGCCGCCGTCTGCTTGAATCCGGACTCACGGGGCCACCCCTCGACTGAACATTTGCAATTCACCCATCCCTTGCCCTGAGCAAACAACGCTGGGAGGTGGCTGTGCCGTCCCCTGGCACACGGGACAGGAAATGAGTCACCAGCCCATGGTATGTGAGGTGAGAGGGAGGTGAGATCACTTTGTAGCAGAGAAGTCAGAGGCTCAGGCGAGGTCAAGGATCCTGCGGGTGAATGAAGGTAGGAGCAGGTGAGGGCATGGGGGCCTCTGGCCAGCCGCACTGAAGGGGGCACCTGTGCCCGAGGAGCAGCCCTCCAGCACGGCGGGGGAGAGATGCAGAGGCCACGGTCCAGCCAAGATCGGTCGAGCAAGCAAACGTCTATCTTTTGATAACTGTCAGCCAGAAGTCGGAGCAAAGTCTCAGGAAACACGGCAGAAAGGAGACAGAAGCCGTTCCTTCTGAACAGGTTCCAGTCACAGTCAGTGCTCGGAAAAGAGGAACGAGCGGCTGATCCAGGAGGACCACAGCACCGGCTGCCTTCGGGGCTGGAGGGCACGTATCTTGAATGAATCTAGGGTCTTTCTTCACGACAGGATCAGATATTCTAGGCGCTCGACAGGAAATGGGATTAAATGAAGAATCAATAAAACACTAAGCTCACGTTAATGCACAGTGCTCGAGGAAATGGATTCTCCTAACCTTTTTCAAAACCAATAACTGCACATCTTATTCTTTGGGAAATAAAGTGAAATTAAAGCTTTGTTGTTATGGCGTAGAGTCTATGAGAAAAGTCAGAGTGTTCCCCAAACATACTGCATCTTTGATTGTTAACATATGGATTTTTTTGGTAAAAACTCAGTCCTTTTTATATTATTTTAACCCATGTGCCTTGATTTCCTAGTTACAGCCAAAAAAGATTTAACATCAATGAATTAGAGAATTTTAGGAACGTGTTCATGGAAACACGGACTGACATGACAGACGGGCACCACGGCTGCCCCCTTCGGGTAACTGGGTAAGGAGCTGGCTCTGTTACTCACAGATTGTTATCCCATCTGAACTGAGATAAGATGGAATTTTATGACTGTATAAAATGACCTCATGATATAAATGGGGAAAAACCAAACATTAAATGATTTTGCACATTTCAGTAACGGTTTGGCTCCAGTGACCTTGGTTTGTATCTCTCTACAAAGGGAACTGTTAGTACCGTTTTGCCTCCTTCCCCTTGTTTAGCTCCAGATCGCCTGGAGGAGCCATAAAAGTAAATGAAGTCCATTAGATACAATTATTATTTACACAAAGGCAATATTAATTTTATCTGTCAGCAGGTTTTAAAACTAAGCGAAAGTTCACTCAATCCATTTCTGTGCTACCTGAAGCAACCAGAGGCCCGAAAGGAAGGAAGGAAGGATGGACGGACGGACAGACGGAAGGAAGGAAGAGAGAGAAAGAGGGAGAGGGAGAGGGGAGGGGAGGGCAGGGGAGGGGAGGGAGAAAAGAGGGAGGCAGGGGGAGGGAGGAAGGCAAGGAAGGAAGAAAGGGGGAGGGAGAGAGGGAGGAAAAGGAAAGGAAAAGAAAAGAAAAATAACGGGCCCTTCAAGGCAACACACCTGTAACAACAACTTCTAGAAGATTTATCCAGAGACATTCCCCCAAGGCAGGAAATTCATATGGACACAATCGTGACTCATGGTGGATAAATGAGTATTCATAGCTCCCCTTGGTTTGTTTTTGGGTTTGTTTGTTTGTTTGTTTTTTAAGAATTTATTTATTTATTTGACAGAGAGAGGAAGCACCCTCAGGGGTAGGGTAGACACAGAGGGAGAGGGAGAAGCAGACTCCCCGCTGAGCAGGGAGCCGGAGGCAGGACTCGATCCCAAGACCCCGGGATCGTGACCCGAGCCAAAGGGAGACACTTAACGACGGAGCCCCCCAGGCACCCCTCCCATTGGTGTTTAGTTCAGCCAAGTAGGACCTGCGCGCCACTAGTTTCCTTGTCAACCAGAAGATGCACCGTGGAGGCCGACGCGCACCAGCACACAATGGCAGCAGGAGAGACGGATGCGCCCTGGTGTCTCCGTGGCCAACCAGCGTGGCCCGTCACGTCGTCTCCGCCGACCAGAGAGCTCGCGCCGCTGGCTGTCTGCACGGCCTTCCTGCTCGCCGACTGTCCCTTGGGTACTCCCAGCCCCCCAGCCCCGGGGTCCTAACACCCCACTTTCCTGTGAGCTTGTACATCCAGAACGCCCACTTCTCCGTCTTCCCGTCGAAGGAAGGGGCACCCCAAGCACTCCGGACTGGCATTTCTTCTCAGTGTGCGCACGCTCCGTGGCCTGTGTCCTCCAACTCACGCGACTTTCCATCCTTCCTAAAACCCGGTGCCTTCCAAATCTAGAACACTCTGCGAGACCTCTGCCCACAACCCACACACATAAACCAAAATATACGTCTTCACACAAAAAGGCAGAGGTTCGTCCCCCACAGGGGACCCCATCAGCGGCCTCCACCGACTGTCTCCTTCCGCCTGTCCCCTCTCACGGTTGGCCACCCCGTGGACTCAGGTACGGGCCCGTGGTCTGGGGACTCGCCTTCCGCTTCCCCTCCTCCATCTCGCCAGCCCACCCGGCCCCGGCATGGGGTCGCTACACCCCAACACTCTCCGCACCCACATCCACAGGCGTGCCCTCCGCCCCACCCAACCACAGGCCTCTCGTTCCGGCCTGCACAAGGTCAGCGGTTCCTTGACGGGCCTCCCTGCCTCTCCCCCAAATCGTCAAGCTCCGTCGGAGTTCACGTTGCTCGCCTGGCCCCACGGAACAGCAACGCCCGTCTCTGCTACAGCCTCAATCACCGGAAAACACCATTATGGGTGTTTCTGCCTCGCTCTAAAGCAGGCTGCGGGAAATGTCAGCCTCCGGACATCACGGGCATAGGACAGACGAACAGCCACCACCGGGGAAACGAATCCCTGCGGAGAAAATAATGCAAACCCACACCCACCTCTCTACGTTCCTCACAAAGCTTACGCTCCCATCGATAGGCCGTCCGCGTCCTCCGGTCGTCTGTGACTCTGCTCCTCCTTGTCACAGATGTTTTATTCCTCCATTAAAATTCTCTTAACATCTGGTCCAAATACAAAGATTCCCATGGTTTTGAAAAATGTCCTTTCTAAATGTCATAATTTTCCAATTAATGGTCAAAGGGATGAAGGGATTATTATAGGCAGAGCGGCTGAGAAGAGGAAGTCTCCTGGGCCTCGAAACACGAAAGCACATGGAAGACATAACCGAAGTGTGTGAACCCGGAGGGGCTCGCCTAAGCTATTCTGGGACACCATAACTCCTTGGAACCACTTGAAAAGTCAGAGGACAGAAAAAGGAGGATATTATAATTTATAGGAGAAGTCCACTTATCAAGTTCATTATCCTAGGGTGAAAACACAAATACCTTGAAATATTGTAAGATCTATTTACGGAAAATGGACTGCTGGTACACTTGAAAGAAAACAAGCATTATTTAATGAAAAGTCTCCTGGTTTATTGTTTTCAGATTTCAGTTGGGAACAACCTTTGTGCCTGATATCCAATAATATCTACTCACAATGGATCAGATATGTCACAGTTGACACATCTGACTTTATTCAAATCTGTCACCATCTTCAGTCTTAAAAAAATAAAAACTAAAACAGGAGGCCTCAGGAGAACTACTGTCATCCCTCCTTATCCGTCCGTGGCTCTGCTATCCATAGTCCCAGCCACCCTTAGTCAACCACAGGCCAGAGGCAGTTGAGCCTACTTCTGACGTGGGGCCCGAAGGTCAGTCGTAGCGTCACAGGATGTCACAGCACCTGCGTCACTCACTGCATTTCCCTTCGTCACACAGGCATTTCGTTACCTCACACCACACGAGAAGAAGGACGGATACAGGACGATAAGGTACCTAACTCTGATCACAGTATGTTCTTATAACTGCTCTCTCTCGGTTAGCTGTCCTTGTCAATCTCTTCCTAGGCCTGATGGAAAAACTGAATTGTCATCGATACGCATTACTAAAAAACAGGGGCCATAGAGAGTTTGGTACTATTTGTGGTTTCAGACATCTGCTGAGGGTCTTCGAACATATCCCCAGGAAACAGGGAGAGATAAGGGGGGGCCTACTGTATTTGTAATTTCGGGGTCAGTTTATTAAAAACAAGAATAAATGGGGCACCTGGGTGGCTCGGTCAGTTAAGCGTCCCAATCTTGATTTCGGTTCGGGTCATGATCTCTGGGTCGTGAGACTGAGCCCCACATCAGGCTCCGTGCTGGGTGTAGAGCCTGCTTACGATTCTCTCTCCCTCTCTCTCTGCCTCTCTCTCTCTGCCCCTGCACCCCTGCTCGCTCTCGTTCCCTTGCTCTCTTTCCCTCCCTCTTTTAAAAAAATAAAATAAAATAAAAACAAGAATAAGAAATCATCACTAAAATTAAAAATCACTAAAACCTATCATACCAAAATCAAAGATTCCACCAGAGAATAATAAAATGTAAGAAACTGCAGGGAGGGCTCTACGCTTCTGCACAGTATATGACTGTATCTCTTTCTTTGCTGAGATAAACCTATAAAACAAGCATTAGCATTCTTGCCTATTTCACAGATGGGGAACTCAAGGAGGCCTCCTAAGTAGATGAAAGAAGTAAAACTTTTCCCACATGAAGTCCCTGGCTTCATTTTTTTCTTTTCTTTTCTTTTTGAATTTTATTTTATTTTTTCTATGTCCCAAAAGCCCACGTGCACCCCACGGTTCTGCAGATACTGTCCCTAACTAAACTAACAGCTGATTCTCCCCTGCCCCAAATCAGCTTCCTGCCTCAATTCCCTGTCACAGCTAGAAGCACTTTGTTCTCCCTGATTTCCCCACAGGACACTGGAAAGCCACCAGTGAACTGTGCCAATGGCATCACACCCCTGTCCTCTCCTCTTGTCTCCACAGCTGCTGTTCCAGATTAGGCCACTTCATCTCTGACCTGGACTCAGTGGGAGCCCCGCTAGTCAGTCTTGGGGCTTTTCCCTCTCGCCCCCTCAACAGTCCATTCTCTACGTTGTAACCGGGTTAATCTTTGTGCAGAGTCCGAAGAAGTCTACCTCAGAGAAGCAGAGAGTAAAATGGTAGCTGCCAGGGGCCGGGGTAGTGGGAGAAACAGGGAGATGTTGGTCAAGGGGGGACAGAGTTTCAGCTGGGAAGAATGAGTCAGCGCTGCAGGTCGCACGTAGAGCACGGTGACTAGGGTTAATGATGCTGTATTGTAAATTAGAATTTGCTATAAGAGTAGATCTTAACGTGTTCAACACACACACACACACACACACACACACACACACATATAACTCTGTATGGTGATAGATGTGTTACTTGGCTTGACTGTGACAATCACTTCACGATGTATACATATATCAAAACACCACACTGTACATCATAAAAATATACATTGTTTGTCATGACACCTCAATAAAGCTGGAAAAAGCAACGGTAATAAAATATCTGTATATTTTTAAAGGAATGTTGGTAGGCGCAATAAGGCTATATTAAAAGGCGGTAGGAGAGGAGAGTTAATGAGATGAGGTGTTTTCCCTGTTTAAAGCCTTTGAAATACCCTCCCTTCACAACCTCTCACAAATGCAAACCCTTGACCCCAACTAAGAACTGCTATGGAGTCGGCCCACCTACTGCTGCACCTACACCAGGACCCCCGGTTCCACGCCCAGACCACAAAATGGCCGCGCACACACACACACACACACGCGCGCGCGCGCGTGCACACATGCTGGGATCTTGTCTCTGGTCCTTTTACTCACCAAAGTCTTCACCTTTCAGACAGCACCTGTGGGCATGTGGGTCCCAAAGTCTTTTCTCAGGGTCCTTTCAAACTGCCGCCTTTCTCTTTCCACTCAGATGTCACCTACTCAAAGGCATCCCCAGCCAGGCCAGCTAGAGCACCGTGTCTTACTCTCCACTGGATTCTGTGATTTTTCTCTTCATGTCACTTCAAACTACTTGAAATCACTCTACTGACAGATTTGTTTATGGCCTGTTTAACCTACTCAGACGGAAGCCTTGAACTGAGCCTTAGTTCTGTTCATTTGCTATTCCCCCAGGCCCAGAAGAAAGTAGGACATATAATAAATACTAATGACTGAGGACTAGGTCCTAGAGGGGCTAGAAACCAAGACAGTCTTTGTCCAAGTGATAGAAAACACCCTTGTGCCGATCCACACTTTCTGCCAGCATCACTGAGTACAGCTTCTGGCAAATTTCAGGAGAATTTCGATGGAAAACGACAAGTTCACTGGCAGGAAATCAGCCTAATAGGTGAGATTTCCCAAGACAAAAGTCAATAAAGAGCTTGGATTCGCTACCACAAAAGCGTCAAATGATTAGCACATAGTGCGATGCTGTAAACATGGGAGATTTTATTCTTCAGTTCGTTAGCCCAAGGTGTGGAAAGATCCTGCAGGACATCATGAGAAAGGCCTCAATGGTTGGAACATGCTCCCTAAGTTTTCCAAATCCCGTATTTCAAAATATGAAAAACGAGGAGATGGTGGGTACATTTGTGTAAGCACAAAAGGAACAATTCCTAAGCGTAAGTCCAGACAAACGACTGTGAGGTTGCGTCAATTTGGCAAGTCGTCCCCAGCAGTGAAGGGGTTCTAACACAGCTGCAGGAGGTCTGACTCCTGCTTCTGTCTTGCAAAAGGTGAAGAACTGCCTAGAATGTCCCAGGGACCTGCCCTGCCCCCAACAGGTGCAGGAGAGGAGCACTACGGTGGGGCCGGGGAAGAGGGGAGGGCGGAGTGTGCAACCAGCACAGACTTGGGACCCAGAGCGCCTGGGGCCCCACCAGCTCCAACACGAGCCTCATGCCTCAGGTTCCATCATCTGTAACGTGGAGTTCGAAACCACGGCTCAAAATTAGAAGAGCTCATTTGATGTGATGTGGAGCTGTCCCTAGCAATTACGAAGCACCAAAAAAGTCGTAATAAATAGAAATGAGAATGATTTACAAAAAGAAAAATGTGCTTGAAATCTTATAGAAATAAAAATCTCTAAAAATCAAATGAAAGCCTTCCTCTCGCGCATGGGAACACAAAAGCAGGACAGTATTTCAGAAGCACCGTAACTGTGGGCTACCCCAGATGCAGCAAAATTCCACACCTGCCCGGGAGACACGTCAGCGCTGTTCACACTAGCAAAACCCTGAAAGCAACACAGGTGTCCACCGAGAGAATGCAAATTTGTGTGGTATACTAGATCACAAGGAACAGGAACGGACACCAGCCACAAACAGCATAAATGAATACACAGAATGCCAGGGGGTGAAAAAGTCAAGGGTAATATAGAATAGAGTAAATCCATATTTACTGCAAATTTTAAAAAAGCAAATAAATATTTGGAAGTTGTGGCAGCTATATGGGAAAGCCAGGGAATGCCCACAGAAACCTCACGGCGGCGCTACTGTGAAAATGATGGATGCTGAAAAGGCTGGTGGGTCCCTGTTGACCTCCCCTATCAAGCCACCCAATCAAAGTCGGACACTTACTAACTCTGCTTACGCCCCACGCCTCCCGCATCCACCCTTCTGCCTCGAACGCATCCCTCCTGGTCTAGTATGAGAACCTCAAGTCCTTCCAAGTTCCAGATCAAACCCCAGTGCTCCTATTTGTATGACCATTTCTTTTCTTTTATTTTTTTTTAAGATTTCATTTATTTATTTATTTGACAGACAGAGATCACAAGCAGGCAGAGAGGCAGGCAGAGAGAAAGGAAGGGAAGCACCTCCCTGCTGAGCAGAGAGCCCGATGCGGGGCTCGATCCCAGGACCCTGAGATCATGACCCGAGCAGAAGTCAGACGCTTAACCGACTGAGCCGCCCATGTGCCCCCTCACCGTACAAAATCATTCCAGTGCTACTGACTGCATTCCCTGTGCTGTACATGCCAGCCCCATGACTTACTTATCTTATTACTGGAAATTTCTATCCCTTAACCTTCTTTACCTGTTTTAGCCTCCCCCAACTCCTTCCCA
This sequence comes from Mustela erminea, assembly GCF_009829155.1. Lineage (NCBI taxonomy): Eukaryota > Metazoa > Chordata > Mammalia > Carnivora > Mustelidae > Mustela > Mustela erminea. The sequence continues at coordinate 157,208,140 of NC_045616.1, read as the reverse complement.
CTCTGGTAACTACTAGTCAGTTTGCTGTATCCATGAATCTGTTTCTGTTTTGCTTTGTTTATTCATTTGTTTTGCTTTTAAGATTCCATATACAAGTGAAATCATATGTTATTTGTCTTTCTCCATCTGACCTATTTCACTGGGCATAACACCCTCTAGGTCCATCTGTGCTGTGGCAAAGGGCAAGATCTCGTTCTTTGGATGGCTGGACGGTATTCTCTCTCTGTGTCAGATCTTCCTTCTCCACTCATCTACCTGTGGACACTGTGGTTGCTCTCACAGCTCGGTTGTTATAGATCAGGCTGCGATGGACGTAGGGTGCACATTTTTATGCCGGCGAGTAGAGTTTCAGTACATCGGGTTTACAAGCCGCATCATGGTTAATAGTATGGATGGACCGTAATTTAGCTGATCTCATTACAAATAACTTTGGTCTTTGCATTTCAAACAGGTAAATGGATTTGCTATCTTACCCCCCTTCTCTGTAAATTCTACCCTGAGACATGGTTCCATTTCTCCATGAAAAGTGTGATCTTTTTATTTCCAGGACATTCCCATGATTCCTGTGCTTCCAGAACTCATGTGATGCCCAGCCTCCTTCTGTATCAGCCTGTCACCTCTTCCCAGGGTTTGTTGATGGTTGGTTGGTGCATTCGCTCAATGAATGTTTGATACTCTCTATGTGCAGAGAACTGTGATGTCTTTGAGGGGCCATAGTGATGGGGGGGGGGCCACAGGCTCTGTCCTTGTGTACGGGGGTGCCATGTCACAAGGCAGAAAGAAACCAGACTCTGGCTGAGTGACCTGAGGGCCGTGGATATTGTATCCTAAGGAGGCTTGGATGAGCTGCCCTTGCTTTCTCAACGGGGAAATGGTCATACGGGGACGCCTGGGTGGCTCAGTGGGTTAAAGCCTCTGCCTTCACCTCGGGTCATGGTCTCAGGGTCCTGGGATTGAGCCCTGCATCGGGCTCTCTGCTCAGCGGGGAGCCTGTTTCCCCCGCTCTCTGCCTGCCTCTCTGCCTACTTGTGATCTCTGTCTGTCAGATAAATAAATAAATGAAATAAATGAAGTGTATCCCTCTCTCTCTGCCCCTTCCCTCACTTGTACTCTCTCTCAAATAAATAAAATATTAAAAAAAAACACACACAAAAAAACTTTGGAGGTTCCTCAAAAAGTCAAAAATAGAGCTACCGTACCACAACCCAGCAGCTGCATTACGAGGTGTTTACCCAAAGGACACAAACATACCGACCTGAAGGGGCACGTGCACCCCAATGATTAGCGCAGCAATGTCCACAATAGCCAAACTACGGAAAGAGCCCAGATGTTTATTGACAGATGAATGGAGAAAGAAGATGTGCTGTGTACACACACACACACACACACACACACACAGGAATATTACTCAGCCACCAAAAAAATGAAGTTTGCCATTTGCAACGACATGGATGGAACGAGAGGGTCTTATGCTGAGCGAAGTCAGTCAGTCAGAGAAAGACGATTTTCATATGATCTCTCTGATTTGTATAATTTAAGAAACAAAACAGAGATGCGGCATCTGGGTGGCTCAGTGGGTTAAAGCCTCTGCCTTCGGCTCAGGTCATGATTCCGGGGTCCTGGGATCGAGTCCCACATCAGGCTCTCTGCTCAGCAGGGAGCCTGCTTCCTCCTCTCTCTCTGCCTGCCTCTCTGCCTACTTGTAATTTCTGTCTGTCAAATAAATAAATAAAATATTAAAAAAAAAAAGAAACAAAACAGAGGATCATAGGGGGAAGAGAGGGGGGAAAAAATAAGCAAGATGAAATCACAGAGGGAAAGAGACCATTAGAGACTCTTAATCATAGGAAACAAACTGAGGGCTGCTGGTGGGGGGCGGGGGGATGGGGGGACGGGGGGCTGGGCATTCGGGAGGGCACGTGATGTAGCGAGCCCTGGGCGTTCTATGCAACTGATGAACCACTAAATTCTACCTCTGAAACTAATAATACACTCCATGTTAATTAAATGAATTTAAATAAAATAAGATTTTTAAAAAATAACTTTGTATGGAGACCAGAAGGTGATCCGCCTTATCATGGGGATCGTTTCATCACGTATAAAAATCCAGAATCGCTACGATGTATGCCTCCAACTAATAACATGTCCTCTGTTCACCATACTTCAATTTTTTAAAAAATAATGATGTTGGCTGAAAAACATAATTAAGTATACACATGTATTTCTCTATATAAAGATAAATAAGAGAGAACGAACGAACGTTCGACTAAAATAAACCAAATTATTTTTGTTGATATGTTTGCAGATTGAAAGAACCCTACACTACTCCCAGGAGTATTTCACCTGCTTCCAGGAACTCGAATTTTCAACAGGCACTTATTTTTTCATAGATAATTCAAAGTGAGCAAAAATATTCAGGTTTAAAATAAATGAGTGAGGTGAGCTTAGCTTTACGGATTAACTCATGAGACAGGAGCCCTGATACAAGTACGAGATTCAGTTCAGGCTGACTTGGGGGGACGGGCGAGGCGGAGAGAGCGGCTGCGGGGGTGAAGCCGCGGATGCTGAGAGCAGGGGCCAACTTCCCCTACGTGTTCTCCACAACCACAGGAAGTTCCTATTCTCATTTCAAGTCCAGGGAGGAAGAGTTAGGCAGGCCGGTGTGAACTGGGAGTCAGGGACAGAGGCTTCGTGACTGGGACCTCCCACTTCTTTACTTTCTAGATTCCTTTTCCCTCGGGGCAAAACTTCACTCTTGCCTGAGGAAATTGGCTTTATCAGCCTCCACTAATAAACCGTATTATGCAAAGCTCTCTGTTTACGTGGAGGAGAAGGGCTGGGGCACACAGGCCTTGAGAAATGTTTTCCGATCCCAATGCAGCGTCCTGGGTTTCGGTGCTCTAACCGGCCACTGTAGCTCGGTCAATAACACATCCCTGGGAATTCATTACAGGAAAGCGAACACACACGTGTGTTTTGTTGAGAAGCTCTAGATCGTGTTTCTGGTTGAGCATAGAGGACAAAGTGATGTACTCTGTCTAACGTCACATGTTAGAGGCAGACAATATGCTTAAGCTCACTGTTCTGGAAAATTCCTACAGTTCTCTCTCGTTACAACCACAACCACAGAGATGAGCCTGGAGGGAATGAGGCTGGGCTTTAATGCACAAACACTCATTCTGGAAAAATCGGAGGTTCCAGGCACAGAGCTCGCTGGCTGCGGACACCTCCTCACAGAGAAGCACAGACAGACCTACCCCGTTCAGTAACTCATCTCAGATCACAGTGAACTGGAAAGTTGTGGAACAAAGCTACTTTGCCTGAAAAGTCCGAAAAAGTTTGCCTCTACCTGCTCGAATCCAGGACTGCTCTGATGGCCATTTTTAAAACATCACCATAAGGCAGTTGGTGGTTATCGCTGTTTAACTAAACGTGCTTTCCTGATCTAACACACCGAACCACACCCACACAGACCCTGAAAAACCCGAAAGGCCTTAAACATAGTCTTACACTTTGCTGAACGTTCTCCAAAGGCATTCATCTTTTATACCAGCAAAGACTTAGAGGGAAAAACGGTCCTCCTAGTCTAAGCGTTACGCATTACAAACATGATTTGGAAGCTTCTAGCTGGAGAGAAGAAAATGGCTTTTTACAATTAACTCCATCAGGAGTTTATTTTTAACTACATCAGAAGATAGGAGATTATTTTTAAAAGAAATGATAAGGCCATGAGAAATAATAGTAGTAAGTGTCCTGGCAGAAAATAAACTATGTGTGGCACATATAAACACACACACACACACACACACACACACATATACAGAGGAAGGATACACCCACCACAATGCACGCCCACGGGCTTGCACACACACACACACACATTCTCACAGTGAACACCAGAAGGCTAGTCCCCACGTCTGATTATAAATTAGAGGCAAATCCCCGCTCTGCCTCTGGGTGGTTGTGGGCCCTCTATTTCCGTCTTCAGGTTGGGACAACCTCCGTGTGTTTCTCACATGGTTTGTGAAGATTTACTGTTCTCACCAACGCGGAACACTTAGAACAATGCCAGGCGCACTCTAAGTGTGCAGTAATTGTTACACAGGACAACACGGATCTTCACTGTTCCAATTAACGTCTGGAGGAAAACAACCAATCGTTAGCATGTTCTGGGGTATGAGGGCATGCGTCACTGTTCCATACTTCGGGGGGGGGTGATAGTTTTTGCAAGTTTCCTGTAAATGGGAATATGTGGTTATTATCATGAGAAAAAAATTACATGTATGATTTGCTAAGAAAATGCTACAGAGAAGAATCAAGATGAACGGATTGAAGTCCCCTTGCTGAATCATTTCCATCCCCCCAGGACAGAAGAAGCTCTAGCTTCTGAGTCCAGCCTGGACACATTTGGTCCACGTGGTCAGGCCTGAAAGCACCAGCAAGGATTGGGGAGATGGTGTCAAAGACAACCTTCAGTTCTTTTTAAAAAGACCAGAATTCTTTTATCTGATCAGGGCTAGAGGGCCATCATGCTCAGGTACACTGCAGCGTCATAGGTGGCCCTGTTCTAAGGGGACAGCTGATCGGAGCTATAATCCCCAGAGAAAAATCAAACAGAACAAGTTACTGTGCCCAGCTTCTCTAGAGGAATCCCACACAGCCAAGGATTTTATGCATGGCAGGAATCCAGAATTTTTTTTTTTAACTTTTTTTTTTTTTTAAGATTTTATTTATTTATTTGACAGAGAGAGATCACAGGTAGGTAGAGAGACTGGCAGAGAGAGAGAGAGAGGGAAGCAGGCTCCCTGCTGAGCAGAGAGCCCGATGTGGGACTCGATCCCAGGACCCTGAGATCATGACCTGAGCCGAAGGCAGCGGCTTAACCCACTGAGCCACCCAGGCGCCAGGAATCCAGAATTTAAATTCGACATTTTACCTAAACTCCACACTGACTGAAGACCTACTGACTCCAGCAAGCACAGAATAAAAATCCAGAAAAACAGTATGATGTTCTGAAGCCTAGGAAAAAAAAAAAAATGACAAAGGTGTGGTATCAAATGCCAGATCAAAGGACAGGTGCTGGGAGGGGGTCAACGTGGACTTTCCAAGTGGAACTCAGAGCTAAAGTGTTCAAAAGCAGCCTCGCCAGAGTCTTCATTAATTTTGTATGTTTCCTCCACATGCCATTGTGAATACAATGAGCTCGTAACCCTTCAAAAGCTTAGTTTATAGCTCACCATCTTTCTCTAGTAGTTAATGGTGATTCTCACAGATCAGAACAGGAGATGTTTCAGGAAGAGGCAGGAGTCCAGAGACATCGGGGTACCTGGGTGCCTCAGGCAGTTAAGCATCTGCCTTTGGCTCAGGTCATGATCCCAGGGTCCTGGGACCAAGCCCCACACTGGGCTCCCTGCTCAGCGGGGATCTGCTCCTCCCTCTCCCGCCGCCCCTCCCCCTGCTTGTGCTCTCCCTCATTCTCTCTCTCTCATTCTCTCTAAATAAAAAAAATTTAAAAGAACTTTTTTTTTTTTAAGTTGAATGCAGACGTATTGAAAAAACAATTTCCTAAGAGATGAGAGTTACAGTCGAGAAGAATTCAGCATGGCAGGAATACTGAAGAACTCCGACTCAGGTGTGCCATGAACCAACCCCTTAACCTCTACGTGAAAAGTCTCCCCCATTTACCAATTTTATCCACGAAAATGTTTACCATTTTCTGCATGCAATGACATGAAAACCTTTCGAAAAAAAACATGACAGTTTGAGAATCACAGACCTGGGTTTAATCCAGACAAGAAACTATGATTCAAAGAACTCAACCTTCTAGTCCAAGGTTACCGTCAGTCTAGAAAGCAATGCCAGAACTTGAATTAACTTGGGTCTGACTCAAAAACCACTGTGCAATCTTTTGTCCCCAGTACTTTAGGTTGCTGACAATTTTGCAACCACAGTTTGCCAACACCAATGGAGAAAGCACCACATTTTTTAAGCTCCGTAAAGTGAGTGTTACACCTCAAATGTGAGCTGCCACTAAAGTATTTGTCTCTGTAAAAATTCCAACGATGTAGCAATTTCACCCCTAGGTATAAACCTAAGAAAAGTAAAAATTCATGTCCACTCAAAAACTTGTACACAAGTGGTCCAACAAAGTAGAAGTCATCCAAATGTCCATCAACTAATGAACGGTGAATGGACAGAGAAATGTGATCTTCCCACAGCGTAACATCACTCAGCTCAAAAAAGGAACAAAGTGCAGACATACGCCTCACCACGGATGACCCCTGAAAACACTGTGCGAGGGGAAGAAACCAGTCACAAAAGGCCACATATGGTTGGATGCCATTGGTATGAAATGTCAGACAGAGGCGAATCCACAGAGACAGAATATAGACGAGTGATTGCCAGGGTTAGGGGAGGTGGGTAGGGGACTTTTCACTGACAGCTACAGGTTTTCTTTCTGGGGTGATGAAAATATTCCAAAATTAAACAGTGGCTAAGAACATATAAAATATGCAGTAAACACATTTTTAAGCCTTAAAAGGGTGAAATTTATTGTATGTGAATTATATATCAAGCTGTTAGAAGATGTCACTTCCAAACTCCTACTCAGGCTACCCGGTTCTCGGGACGATAGCTCCAGCAACAGAAGGTAAGAAAGACAGGAGGAGTATGTCTCACTCTGAGCGGGGGACTTCGGTGGGTCCTTCCAGTTTGAGGAACAGTGGCCTCGGGGGTGGCATCAGGTGACCAGTGGTGGCTGGGAAGCCAGTAAGGAGAAGGCTCTTCATATACCCAGTTTTTCACTGGCCAAGAGTCCATTAGCCTGACATAGACGGGGGCCGGGGGTGGGTGAGCTACTGGTCTACAGAAAAAATAGAAGAGCTACAGAAAAACCAGTGTGAAATTGACACCGGCTTAGGAGCCCAAAGCAAATTTGTTATTAAGTCTTTATTGTAATTCCAGGGTAGTTAAGAGACTGATACTAGTTTCAGGTGTGCAACACAGCTGATCCAACACTTGCGTCACCCACTGTTCCTACGGCAAGCGCACTCCTTCATCCCCGCCACCTGTGTCATTCACCCCCACCCCTCCCCCTGGTAACCGTCAGTTTGGTCTCTTCAGTTAAGAGTCTAGGGGTGCCTGGGGAGCTCAGTCGGTTAAGCGTCCAACTCTTGGTTTCGGCTAAAGTCATCTCGGGATCCTGGGATCCATGGGGCTCTGTGCTCAGCCGGGAGTCCGCTTGAGGATTCTCTCTTTTCTCCCTCTGCCCCTACCCCCCAACTTGTGCGCTCTCGCGCGCTCTCTCTCCCTCTCAAATAAAAAAATCTTTAAAATAGAAAGAGTCTGTTTCTCGGTTTGTCTCTCTCTCTTTTTTCCATTGCTCATTTGTTTTGATTCTTACATTCCACATAGGAGTGAAATCATGTGGTGCTTGCCTTTCCCTGACTCACGGATTCTGCCCAGCATTACGTCCTCCAGCTCCCGCCATGTGGTTGCAAACGGCAAAACTTCATTGTTTTTATGGCTGAATACTATTCCACTGCACGTATAGGTACACTACATCTTCTTTACCCACTCACCATGATCAAGTGAGATTTCTTCCTGCACTGTAAGGGGAGTTCAGTATTTGCCAATCGATGTGATACATCACATCAACAAGGGGAAGGATTAAAACTATACGATCATGTCAATAGATGCAGGAAAACCATCTGTCAAAGTACAACATCCATCATGACAAAATCCCTCAACAAAGGGCACCTGGGTGGCTCAGTGGATTAAGCGTCCGCCTTTGGTTCAGGTCATGATCCCAGGGACCTGGGATCAAGCCCCACATCAGGCTCCCTGCTCAGGGGAAGACTGCTTGTCCATCTCCCACTCTCCCTGCTTGTGTTCCCTCTCTCTCTGTCTCTCTGTCAAAGAATAAATAAAACCTTTAAAAAAAATCCCTCAACAAAGTAGTTTTAGAGAGAACATAACTGAACATAATACAGATGTTATGTGAAAAACCCATCCCAAACATCATCCTCAATGGGGAAAAAACCAAGAGCTTACACCTAAGGTCAGGAGCAAGACAAGGATGTCCACTCTCACCATTTTTATTCAACATAGTCCTAGCTAGAGCACTTGGATAACAAAAAGAAATAAAAGGCATCCAAGTTGGTAAACAAGAAGCAAAACTTTCACTATTTACATATGACATGATAATATACAGAGAACCCAAAAGACTCCATGAAAAGACTACTAGAACTGATAAAAAAAAAATCAGTAAAGTCTTGGAATACATAATCAACGTACAAAAATCGGTTGCATTTCTATACACTAATTATGCAGCAGTAGAAAGAGTAATTAAGAAAAAAATCCCATTAAACAATTACATGAAAAATAATAAAGTACCTAGGAATAAACTTAACCAAAAAGTTGAAAGACCTGTACTCTGAAAACAGGAAAACACTGATGAAAGAAAGTGATAAGAAGACAAAGAATTGGAAAGACGTTCCATCCTCGGTGACTGGAAAAACAAACATTCTTAAAATGTCTGTCCTACCCAAAGCCATCTACACATTGAGTGCCATCCCTATCAAAATACCAAAAGCATTTTTCACAGAACTAGAACAAACCATCCTAAAATGTGGTTGGAACAAAGAAAGACCCTGAATAGGCTGAGCAACCATGAAAACAAAAAGCCAAGTTGGAGGCATCCGAGTTCCAGACTTTAAGTTCTATTACAAAGTTGTAGTGGTCCAAACGGTATGGTACGGACACAAAATTATACCCATGGATCAACAGAATAGAATGGAAAACCCAGAAATGAGCCCAAGGCAGTTTTAGGCTGAAATGGACCCGTTACCCAGAGAGCTTGCTGACACACACATCCCCATGAAGCCTCTGACTCCAAAACAACTTTAGATATCTTACCCTATTTATAATTATTAATTATTATACAATTTATATGATTTATCAGCATCAATTACCTCATCGTTTAAGTGCTTACACTTTACTTAACACTTTAAAATAATTTTATAGCTCACACTTACCTAAGAATTATGGGGGTGGAGGTCTCTCCAAGCCCCCAAGTTCACTGCCACCTCCAACATTCATTCCATGCACACCCTTCAACAACCCCTACAGACTCTGCACACACTTCCTCAGCTAAACACTTCTGATAGAAATTTCCATTCCTCCCTGTGTTTTTCCAGTGTTAAAGCAACTAAATCAGATAGCTAAAGGAAAGTTTTCCCAGTGTTGGTCATTCTCCAAAAGAAGAGCAAAATGGAAGAACCAGTGGGCATGGAGGTGGAGGGGCAGTAACCATAGCAGCTGCCTGTACCCAAGCTCTTGGACATGTGACATCAACTATGTATATAAACCATAAATGCTCTGATACTTTTTGGCTCAAAGCAGTAAGTTCCATTGAAGACTCGGGACCTGTCAGCCAAAGAGAATGTTGCCCACCATATCCGCCCTCTGTTATTAAACACGCTTTTCTGGAACCTCAGAACTATCCCAGGGATCACAGGGTCCCCCTCTTCAGAAAGCCTCTGTTGCACGACACCTGTGTGATGACCCCGAGTTAGCAGTCCCCCATGGTCCTCTCCTCAGCTCCTGAAGTCTCAGAATCGCCCCTCTCTGCACAGTTCCCACAGCGAGAGGTCGAACGAAATGTGCTGGGAGCTGTCACATTAGCATTTCACATCATGAAATAGTTATGTTTTCCCCGGATCACAGTCCTATAAATCTTTAGCAAGCATAACTTCAGAACTTAATTCCTTGACCACAGAGCAAGATTCTCACCCTATGGAGATTCTCTGGGCAAGATTCTCATCCCACGGGAGTTGTACTAAAAAATGTCAAGGATGAAAACTGGCCCAGGGGTGCTAGCCAAGGGCAATATAGAGTCATAACAAACAGCTGCCTCTTTTCCCGACTGTCAACGTTCCCTCCAGACCAGTGTCCTCAAGCAGGCCAGCGCCCCGCCTCCAGCAGCTTCTGATTAATCAAACATCAGCCTGTTGCGGTCCAAGCGGAGCCCGCATATGAATCTTTAGACCGTGGCGTGTACTGGTCTATAGCATGGAGAACTGTGTCCTTATTTGTTAGAAGCATGTGTCACGTGCTTAAAACAATTACACATGTGTCCATGCACACACACTGGGCTCGAATGTCTCAACACTACTCTCTTAGTCCATTCTTTTCTCTTAACCTAACCCATAAAGAAGGATCAGCAAAATATCCACAGATTCATACAATTCATAAATAAGGTGATTTTGCTCATGGTCAAGGACTCGTTAATTCCACTGGAGATCCAGAACCACAGAGCTAAGAAGGATGCTGACAGCTCGTCTCCACTGTCAACTCTCCTCTCCAGGCTCTTCTCATCCACAACTTCAGAAGAGATGTTGTGGCTTCATCTCTAATTCCACCATGCAAAAGGGTTTGTTCCATAGGTTCTTGGAGAGATTTCCGGAATCAGGCAGATGATGGGTTCGAATTCTGCCCTCCTTTCTAGCTTGGTGACTCTGGAAAAGTATACTAAACTTTGCCCACTCTTTCTCCTCACCTAAAATACCATTACCATCTACCTGTCCTTCTACTGCCCCCAACACAGGCATGTATTAAGTGGCTACAAAATGGCACCCATTGAATGGCCTTCTCTCCTGCCCAGACCAGTGTCCTAGGTGGACATCCCTGGCTGTCTTCTTTTTTCTTCCATCTACCTTCGACATGGCTTAAATGCGTCTGCCTGGACCCTCTGGCTGGGATCCTGTGGACAGGCCCAGAGCATGGCCCAAAAGATGCCACCCAATCTCATCGCAAACCCCTGCCTCATCTTCCAATACGCACCAGGCATGATTCAGCAATTCTTGAGACACCACCGTTTTGGTGTCAATACACTCTTTAGATCTTTATCCTCACCATACCTTCTGCAAACTACAACTTCCCATCTATCCCTCCTGACCTGTGAAAGGCCACCTCAGTGCAACTGCCAACACTTTGCTATTTACCCATTCTCATCATGAGAATGAACTCTTCCTTCAACCCTGTACTCAAAACCTGTTGTATATACCCTCTATCATTCTACTTACAAAGGAATATACTTATTAATAAATTGAATTCCCTCGATACAACACAAACGCATGGTCAGAGACACTCTTGCTACTATACCTTTCCTTCACAACAGAGAGCTTAGATCGTCACCGTTATAAAGTGTGAATTTTATAATACTGAATTCTTTGCATGCATCACCTCTCTGCCTGGTGCACAATGATTAACACGTACCTGCGTCACATTGTAATGGAACTTGGAACGCCCCATTTTAAGCCATCTCACACTCTGTTGAAAACCGGGCCAATCTGCTTTGCTGTGTATTCCTTGTCAGTGCTCAAAGGCTTCAGCCTTAGAAACAAACAACTTTATAAAATTTTTAAAAGGCAATGAAAGAAAAGAGAAACATAAACTGCATACACATAGCTCCCCTGCCACGGGAGCTGGTCAGAAACACAACAAAAGCATGGTCATAAAACTACATGGTGTTTGTAACCCAGTTCCAAGCCAGGCTCCGCGGGCTGCCGGGAATCATTTTTAGAAGACATACATCGACTCCTATGTTAATTTTGCAGCCTGTGAAATCCAGGACTCGTATCTCCCCAGACGATGGCGACCCATGCTTTTTATTAGCTGCCTGCCATGAGAAGAACACATGAATGATTTGTTTCTAATCAAAGTCATAGACTTGAGTCATTTCAACATACACTCTCCACTATGGGGTGTGTGTGTGTGTGTGTGTGTGTGTGTGTGTGTAGGAGAAAAACAAAACTCAAATTGCTACTTGTGTGCCATGACTATCTCTTATCAGCAATAAATCTTTAAGCCAAGGCTAAGCCATTTAGAAGGCTTGATAAAAAGCTTGAAGTCTCTAAGGCTATTTCACTACATTCTTTATTTAATCAAATTATTTTGAAACGTATTTGCAATGAGGGGTGATTAGACGTCTCCTCTTACAAAGGATCATTCCAGGGTCCCACTGGCACATGATTTGATGACAAAAATGTCCCCCTATTGGGGGAGAAATCATCACTGGACCAACCTCTCACAGCTAATCCTTGAGGTCGGAGGAAGGAAGCAGCCACAAACGAATGAACAAACACAAAGACCTTCCAGGTGGACTGTCTCAGATGACCTCCAAAGGTCAAGTCACACAAGGTGGCCGCTAGAATCACGACCACAAGCCACCAAGCACTGAGCTGCCTTGCTGTCTCTTTCTTCTCGAACAGATACTAGATTCCAAAACGGATTATCCCACTGCCCAAAGAGAGGCTGACTCTGAGGTAACCGGCTCTCTGAGCGTGTTCTCTCACCCAGTTTAATGAAAAACGATGCGGTTTGGAAGCAACTTCCAGAGTTACTGAATGTTAAGCAAGATATTCATTATTCTATCCCACCATGAAACAACAGGCCCAAGCAGCCAACTCCGGGAAGGTCCTCCGAGACTCTGTTTGTACATGTCAGGAAGCAAAACAGGGTGTTCAGAATGCACTGCTTATTAGAGTACTTCTGTCCCTTCTGAGAATCTGAGTAACACAGAAAGAAACCGCTTCACGGAAAACCAGACCCAATCCACCCAACCCCTCTGGAGATCCAAAATTCCCCAGGAACCCCATGACAGGGGCTGTCCTACATGATCTCATAAAAATTCTCCCTGTATGTGGTGTCTGGTGGCGGGGGGGGGGGGGGGGGGACACATGGGAGGGGCTCACTTGGTTAAGCATCTGGCTTCGGCTCAGGTCATGATCTCGGGGTCCTGGGATGGGGCTGCTTGTGGAGCTCTCTGCTCAGCGGGGAGTCTGCTTCTCCCTCTGCTCCTCCCCCCGATCGTACTCACTCTCTCAAATAAATAATTTTTTTTTTTTAATTTAAAAAACAAGAGAGGACCCCTACTCAGCCACGTAAGCACAATGCCTGCACCTCATGCACCCCCACGGGAGGTGAGCCAGCCAGATGACCGAAAATGAGGAACGGCTGTGCCTTGCCTTCACCTCCCAGGAAGAGAAGATCTCTGGGATTCTAATTCCCCATAATGATGCTAATACACGTCTCTTGCCTTATCTAGCCAAAGAAATGAACACGGAAGAACCTGATAGAAATCAAGCAAATAGAACACAGTGAAAATGACACCACCAAATTAGCTGTCTCAAAGGCCCCCACATGCCCCACGGCAGGGTTTGTCCAGATGGAAACATTTCCCTAATGGCAGTGGCTTACTCACCATTAAGTTTCGCAAAGTCATAAATATCTATGTATAATATCATAAAAAAAGAGCGTAACACCGGCTTTGAAAACACTGGCCAGTGAGAACAGCATTGTAAAGACTCTACCCCAGATCTGTTAACAAATAAATATAGTAAGTGAAACTGAGAAAAGGAGAAAGCTAGACATACTTTCTCAGACGTGAAACAAACTGCTCTGACGTCTGTATTCAAGTCCAGTGAGATCTAAATATGGGTCTGCTTTGGGAAAATAAAAGAAGAAACATGGTTTTCTTTTTTTCTCTTCAGTGAAAGGAATTATGGTTATCAAGAAAATAATATTTTGATTTACACAGACGCATCAAATATCAAATTGAAGCATGAAGTATTTACTAGATATGCAAAGCATGGGTAGCACGAAGCTACATTTCCCACATAACTCAAAGAAATTTCACACGGTATTAAGGAGCTTAAAACTACATTTAGGCAGAAGAAACATACACAGAAGTTGCCTTGTAAGAAGTGATAAAAAGCCATGTTGCGAAACCCTGGATTTCTGCAGGGATAAACTACACGTGTTTGCATCAAGAGAATGTACCGAAAAGATACAAAAAGAAATCAGCAGGATGCCAAGTAAGTTTCTCCTAGTTTCTGCATTTCAAACAGGTCTTTAAGTAAATGTGAGATGGCCTTGCCATGGGATGTGAGAACTGGAAAGGAAGAGATTCCAGAATGAGGAATGTATATTCTACACAACTTCTCATGGAATGAACGTCGTGCCCCAGAGTTCCTTACTCTGAGCAATCCGGGCATTTGCATGGGCTAATTTGCTGTTGCGGGGGTGGCACTAGCATCTGACAGGGCTGAGCCACAGTGTTGGCGTCTACCTTCAAGAGGCCAGGAACCCAAGAGAACATGCTAGACCAGCAAAATGTCTCCAGATATTGACAAATGTCCGGTAGGGCGGGGGCCGGGGGGTGCGAATCACCCTCCCTCACCTTGAGAATCACGACTTGATACAGTTAAATCTCAAAGAAACGTTGAGCTATGGCATAAGAGAAGGACTGCGTATAAAAAGGGAACATCCGATCATTCTCCGTACTTCGAGCCTCTCATTGGCTTACGTTGTCAGGATGATCCTGTAGCTAGAGCGCTACATGTACAAATCAAAACTGTATCCCAAATCGCTACAACACACAATTTCACCACAAGGAAACGTGAGTTTTACAAATCACTTCTATAATGGAAACCAGATTAAGTATGTTTCAGTTACCACAGTAACGAGGACAGCGCAGTTTGGAAAACGAAATGAATGCTGCCAACATTTGTAAGCAAAACCGTCAAAAACCTGAACAGGAACCCCAAATGCCCCAGTGGAGTGTGCGTTGGTCCCTCAGCTATCCGGCTGCTCTTGTTTCGCTTTGAGACAGTAACGGAATGACAAACCAAGGGTGCACCTGTGGAGGAGGCTATCTGATCTTCACAGGAGACCGTCATGGAGAACGAGCAAAAGAAGGATTCCTCAGTATCTCTTCTCGCCTTGCTACTAAGTAGCTTCCTTCTCTTCAGTTCCAAGAGTTAACTGAGCCATTCCTTAACTAGCAAGCAGTCTGCCAGATACCTTTAAGCTCTGGGTAGGGGATCTCCAGCACAAAACTCAACTCGGATAAAGGGAAGAATCTCCTGTCCTGCCTCACCACCATCATTGCCACATCCAACGTCGATGCCACCTCCACCACCACCTCCATCATCACCTCCAACTCTACCACCGCCACCACCACGACCCCACATCCACCATCATCACCACCCCCCCCACCATCACCTCCACCCTCATCACCTCAACCATCATTATCTCCACTATCACCTCTACCATCATCACCTCAACCATCATCTCCACCATCACCTCCATCACCTCCACCTCCACCATCACCTCCACCATCGCCATCTCCAACATCATCACCTCAACTCTACCACCACCACCATCACATCCACCATCACCACCACTTTCATCATCACCACTTCCACTATCACCTCCATCATCACCTCAACATCATTATCTCCACCAGCAGACCCCCAACTCTACCACCACCTCCACCATCACCACCACCACTTCCACCATCATCATCACCACCATTAGCTAGAAGTCTCACCACTATAGCAAGGAATTCCCTAACCCTGCATTGGGCTCCGGCATAATCTAACCCCTCCTTTGACAACTTTCTTGGCACACAATTCTTACTGACACTAGACTTTTCTACTTCTGGAACTTATACATTTCCAAAACTTGCTCAGTTGTTCTCTTGGCCTGAAATATCCACCGTATACACAAGAGATGGGTTAAGCATCTTATGAAGTCAAGCTGGAAACACACTGGACACGAAGAAAACACTGAAACTGCTCACACACTACAGAAATCGCTTCATGTTGCAAAATAAGTTTTCCAATGGATAAGCATCCACTTAATATTTAACTCTTACATGACAATAGGCACCAAGGATGTGTTCTAAATATTTTATAATTATTAACTACCTTGCCCTTATAACAACCCAGTGAAAGTTATTATTATTGTCCTTTTTAATTGATAGATTTTATGTTTCAGAGCAGCTTCATGCTTACAGCAAAATTGAGGGAAAGACAAAGCTTTCCGACAATACAACCTGCCCCCACGCAGATGCAGCCCAGTCATCATCAACTTCCCTCCCAGAGTGGTGTATCTGCTGCAGTCAATGGACCTATACTGACATACCATTATTACCCACATTATTGTCTTCTTTTCACAGATGCAGAAACTGAGGCACAGGGAGGTTAAGAAAACTGCCCAAATACATAGCCTGGCATAAGTGGCAGACCTGAGGTTCGAACCCAGGCAGCAGTCTCTCCAGGGGTCTCTGAACCTCTCCACTCTGCAGCCACTCTACACTGGAAACAGTTCCAAGGCAAACTTTATGTTTAAGTGACTTTAAAAAATAATAATAATAAATGTCAGCATCAAAGAGAGCTCCAGGAACATCTGGTTGCAGATTTTCAACCTTTCTCTAATAACAGACCATGATTTTCAAAAGCCCTGACTCCAGCCCCCCTTTCCTCTCAGACCACTTCAGGGAAAATCTGGAGCCATTTTAAACAGTTTAAAAACCACGTTTTACTTCCACCTCTTCCTGTCACAGATTTAAAAGTGGAGGCCCCAGGAGGAAAAGTCGTCTGGCCCAGAACCACTAAGAGCAGAGCTGCACCCAGGACCCAGGGGTCTTGATAACCAGCCCGCCACTCTTCAGTTAGACCCTGGCACCCCAACGAATCCCCACACCAGTGTTCTAGAGAAAAGTATGGTTGAATTTCTATCAGTTTAGAAACACGGCTGCAAACACATGAAAATAATTCCCAGGAAAGCCGAGCGCGAATCACTCACTGAAACGTTCCTTTCTCTACACCCGCGTCCCTAGTGCAGAATTTGGGCTCGGGGCTGCATCTCTCCTCTGTGGCACTCACAAGCCTCTTTCCAGCAAAGCTGGGCAGGCAGGTTACTGGTGATCTGCGTTCATGGCCAGGCATGAACGGAAACCCATCACCCTTCATCCGTCGGTCCACCTGTGGCCAGTGCAGGCACCCAGCCCTGGGCGCTGCCCCCCCCACCCCGTGCCGTTACCTGCAGGTGGAGACGCGGCAGCTCCGAAAGCGGTTTACGGGTTCACCTTCAGACCTTCGCATCTTAAACCTTTCCAAGACTAAGTTCCTCCCTGTGGACAAGCGCACTTCCCTCCCCGTAGAGGTGTTGAGAACTTATTACATGCACCTGGGCTCGCCGTGTGGCAAAGGTGTCTCACAGGGGAGCCGAGAGAGAGGGTCATTACCGGGCTGTGTCATTACCAAGACGGCTCCTGCTGGCCATTCATGCGGCTTCTTGAACCAAAGTCCCCACGGAGGGAAAAACTAGAGGAAAAACTGTTTTTAACAAACAAGTACGACCCCCAACCACCCCCTGGTTTCATCTTGAGACTAAGTATGATGCTATAGCCTTTGCATAGGGCTTTTTTTTTCCTTTCCTACACCCAGGCATCATGTAACCTAATAAAAAACTTTTATGTATCTTCCTATAAAAATAATAATTTGATAGGAAAAAACTCTTCCACCTTTCACTTCATCGTGAGAATTTTTTTAGCAACCATTAATTAATAAAAGTTAATGCTGGCAGTTTTATCTACCAGTATCTCTCATTTGCTTCTATTAAACCGAAAAGGGTATAAATATGGAAAAGCGCCGACATCTATAATAGGACAAAAGAAATCATATGATGTTGTAGGTCTACCAATTAAGAAAGTAAAAATTAATAATAATCATAAGGAACTCCAGGGAGATACTAGTATTTTATTTAAAATATTTTTATGTACAACTAATCAACTTTCTTTGAAATTACATACACTCCAAAGAGGCAGGACTTTTTTCTTTGTTTTGTTTTGTTTTTTCATTTTATTTTATTTATTAGACAGAGACAGCAAGAGAGGGAACACAAGCAGGGGGAGTAGGAGAGGGAGAAACAGGCTTCCTGAAGACCAGGGAGCCCGATGCAGGGCTTGATCCCAGGACCCTGAGGTCATGACCTGAGCAAAAGGCTGAGCCTTTCGAAAGACTGAGCCACCCCAGCAACCCAGGATTTTTCTTCATTCATGTTTCCAGAGCATTTGTTCCATTCTCCTAGGCTTGTTTTCATGTCTGATTTCCCTGAAATGTCAGCCATCCATCTCCTCAGGATTGAGATTTCCATTTCATTGGTCTTTAATTTTGCAAAGCATCCAGACTATTCTTTTCAAAGATTATAAATAAGTAAATAAAACGGTCTACGAGGAGAGAAGAAAGACATACAAGCTGCCTACATTTCCACAACGGAGTGTTCTGTACCTACTCAGTATATTTATTCTTGAGTCACAGCAAATGACAACTTCCATCTGGACATCTTTTCTTCATCAAGGCATTTCTCATTTCATCCTGTGATAATCTGAAAACTGTACACTGTGTAACCATAAATAAAAGAGCTTACAGCACCACCCCAGAAATTATTCTCAACCTTCGTGCATGCTAAGCTTCTTGTTCTGGCCCAGGCCGGAGGATCGGGTCGGACAGCTGTATAGTGCAAAGGAAGAAATCACATGCCTTGTCTCCGGCATGTTCTCTGTTACACTGCTGATTATCTTGTGGGGCTCCGGAGTTTAATAAATCTTCTTAATTGGACACTTAGCTTAGCCTTGGGCTAGAGCAGACAAATAGAAGCCGGGTCTCTGTGCTGGATGTGTACTCTGTGCCTGATCTATTCCATGAGTGTCCTCCAAATTCAGCCACATCAGGGGTCCTGCATCTCCATTCCATATCCAAGCAACACTGCGTCCCCAGCTGCCACACGGTTAAAGGCACACCTGAGTCCCATGCATACCATCTCCAAATAGAATAAGCCTGGAGCACGTCCCTTATGTCACCCATGGGCTAAGAGTCAAGTCACCTCATGACCACATCCAACCCTCTGCTAGAAGGACAGTTCATCCCCAGCCCAAAGAATTAAACTGTGCTGATAAATGACCCATAAGGAGGGGACAAAGAAATAAAATTAATAAAACTAATAAAAGAAATAAAATTAATCTTGTGCCCACCCCATCAGAAACCTTGACACTAAATACGTGATCATGGTTAGGAAATATCACAAGTTACAACTTCTAGGAGGACCAACAGAGGCTCAGGAAGGTCAAATACTGCTGTAACGTTCAGTATTAGAGCTTTCTTTGAGAAAGACATGGAGGATCTTGGCTAAACTCATGCAAGGTGTTGTTGGAAATGAAAGACTCTGCCCCCTTCAAGAAGGCAGTGTCCTTTCCCAGTAAACGATGGGCAGAAAATCAGTCCTGTCACAGATCCCAGCGGCTCTTCCCTTCGCTCATCCCTTCTTCCGCTGGTTCTAACTAAGCTCTAGACAATTATTTCTTTGGAAAGAAAGTAGAGTCTACCATTCCCTAGATTAGGTCTATACTCAAATGACTTCTCTTTGGCAGAGCTATTTTAATTGACTAATAATATGCTTTAGACTTTCAGATCAAGAATGTCATATAAAACAAAGAACTGTGAACCGCTTTTACTATAATTCCTCTACCACGTTGCTACTGTTTTCTACACTGAAAAACTGAGAAGTTCCCATTGTTAGTATTTACTTGTATTAAAAAACTTCATGACCAAATCACAGCATGTATATACATCCACCCATCAGCAATCTCTGGTGTTCCATCAACCGTGTCCACCATCCCACACAGCCCACCATGTAAAATGTACGTAGAATGATTGCTGGCAGGAGGTAAAACAGAATCTGCATCTCCAGCCAGCTGTCACAAGGTCAGGCAGTCAGGTATTGGACTCCTAGGAGTCAGTGCAAAGGAGTGATCGGCATGTCCCCATGGTAACAGAGAAACAATTATCCAGAGACAGAAGAGTGCACAAAACGTTTCCCAAACCATCAGGGGAGTACTCTGGAGAAAGAGAAATGATATTACTTAAACACACATCATCTATACGCTAGTGTAAAAGTGTATGCTAGACACAGAAGAACTAGATATAAGGAAGTTATGAGAAGGGAAGGAAGGAGCTCAACCAGCTTCTGAAGGCTTGGACAGGATCTGGGAAGTTGAAGCAAAGACTATCCAAGATTTAAATGGCAAGCCCGTAGTACTGAGCCAAGTGGAACTAGGGCTCATATAAAATGGTCTGGTATATGCTGATATACTGGGGTAAAACTTTCCAGTACATTCATTGGGATTTCAAAATAAAGGAAGCATACTCCTTCAGGTAGTATGAATTGGAAAGAATGATAAGGCATGTTGACCTGTGGGGCTAAAGGAGACAGAAGAAGGGAAGTTAGACCAGAAGGGGCACCTGGGTAGCACAGTCAGTTAAGCATCCAACTCCTGATTTTGGCTCAGGTCATGATCTCAGGGTCCTGGGATTGCGCCCTGCCTCAGGCTCTGCACTCGGCTCGGAGACAGCTAGAGATTCTCTCTTCCTCTCTCCCTCTACCCCTTCCCTTCTCTTGCTTGCTCTCTCTCAAATAAAAATAAATAAATAATTGTTTTAAAAAAGAAAAGAATGAATGCTTTAAATGACTACAGAAACTGGAGTTTCCCCAACAGCCTAGGATTTAGAAAGTTTACGAATCGTCCTTTAAATGAATTTCCTTGTGCTCGCTTCGGCAGAACATCTACTATGTAAATGAATTTCCTTCCATGCAAACATGGTACACACCAAAGTAGGTAGGTAAAAATCTCTAAAGGAAGCAAAACTCATCTGAAAAACTTAGGAGAGAATGTTTGCTGGCCATTTTTCTTCTAGCTAGTAAGATGTGATTCAAAATTATCATCTACTATCTTTCTTTTTTAACAGATGAGAGGTGGAAAGATACCCAACTCTCCTGTCACAGTGAAATGAAAATTTATTATGTAATTATTTTTGGAAAACACATATTACATGTATAAATAGATATAATTATAATCATCATATTTTGCTGTAATAATAATTGAGACTTTAAAGGATACCATCGAATAAAATTAATTTTATTTACAATAAATGAAGCCTAAGATATGGAAAACATTATAGTCAGCTGCAATCAAGATCTAGCAACTCACGACAAGTTAAAAAAAAACTACTTTCATCTAAGATGATAGTTTTTCTCTCTTTTGCTGATGCCCACCCAATATACTCTTTCTAAATGGGCACACGATTTTAAAATGTCCCTCTGAGTAGATTACACAAAACAGATTTCATTCAGTGCTCAAAATACTAAGACCAAAATATGTCCATTTTCCAATGTTTATAAGTCATTGGCTTGATAAATACTTTTAGTGTCTATTAACTGTAACATAGAAACACTGGTAGCATTCTTTACTAGAAATCTTCACACAGATGCATCGAGAAACTCATCCAAAAACCTCAGCAAAACCAATGATTTACTCATTAGGAAAACATATCAACCACAGGTATCACTGACAACCAAGAGAAGAATTTTTCCCAGAGTCTGGGCGTGGGGTTTTGAATTAGCAGATCGTGGAATGCATCCTAGCTTCACGATTCTACTTTGGGAAAGTTACATGACTTCCAGGTCTCAGTTTTCTGTATTAAATGGGACTAAAATCTTGCAGGTTTCCATCATGACTGACCTCACATTCGAAAACAACCAAGTACAGCGCCTGACACAAAGCAAGAATGCTATAAATAGAACACCATCTCATAGATGGCGGTTGGACAAACAGTACACCATTTCGCAGGTGGGCCTCAATGTTGCCTGATTCCTTACCACACAAAGCTCAGTCCGCTCGATACAAACAGGAGATGTGGTCACCCTGAGACAGAATGGATCTTTCAGCAGATAGATATAGGACCCAATGACTCCTGACTTGTATTTTTCCGATGACAAATGAACCAACACTTGGTTTATACAAGGAGGTCTTCCTATAAGAGATTACTTTGAAGATGCTCCTTTTAGAAAACTGCTTTATTTGAACAGAACTTCATCACAGAATGAAAAACAAAACAGAACAAAACCTTCAACCATGACAGAGTTAGCTGTCCCAACCATTAGAACGTGACTGCGAAGTGTCTAGGGCTCCTCCGTTTTCAGAGGAGAGTTCAACATAGTCAAGTGATAACGATCATTGAACACACACGTGCGGAACAATCGCCGGGCCTCAGAGGTGTGAAACGATGGGAGGAAAGGAATCCACGCACTTTGTGACAACTCCCAGAGGACAGTCACCAGAGAACACCTAGAGGAACTTGATTTAACGTAATGCATGTGTTGGAAGATGAAAAATAAGCATTTTCTTTAACATGAACTACATTAA
Organism: Mustela erminea; assembly: GCF_009829155.1. NCBI lineage: Eukaryota > Metazoa > Chordata > Mammalia > Carnivora > Mustelidae > Mustela > Mustela erminea. The sequence continues at coordinate 157,186,029 of NC_045616.1, read as the reverse complement.
ATTCAGAATTTTTATAGTATTTTTGTCCTCAATCTTTTTTCTTTCCAGTTGGCAAGGTGTCAAAAGACAACAGAAAGTACTTCCAGATGGTTGCCCTAAGCAAATTGGGTGGAATTTTCCTTTCAATAAAATGGGGGAAATATGCAATCGAGGCCATGCAGAACACCTATCAAATCAAAATGCCTACTGTCTTCATCGTGAGAATTCACTCACTGGCTTATGGTCTCACCCCATTTCAAGGAGTTTCTCAAATTCATATAATGTTCTGCAGAGCTAGAGATGGCTCCAGATCTCTGATTGAGCTCAGGGATACCGTCTGTGAAATCTTCCATTGTTTGAACATTTTCTTCTTTGGATCACAGCTGAGAAAGGGGAGCAGCAAAACAGTAATACATTTTTAATTGCATCCTTTCAAGGGCAACTCTAACCTGCACTCACTCAGCTCAATAAACAATGTGGGTTTCAGGGATAACAGCAAAAAGATGTTCACTGTCATTCCGAGCGTATCTTTTTCTCTAATCCTTGTGTTGTTTTGGAGAGTTGTCAGCAAAACTAAGGAAGACAAATGCAACGATGGTCGAGGGTCATCATACCATAAATTAATTCTCAAAGTTCTTCTCTTGCCTTCGGTCGAGGGGATTGGGTTGGATCTGTTCCCACGTTTCACTTGAGCACATAAATGAGGGGGAAAAGCTTGAATTGGAAATGCGGGAGGTCAGGAAAGATGGAGGCTACCCGGGAGCAGCGTCTGTCCACTCGAACCCACTTCTGATTACTGGTAACTATGGGATAAACCCCTCCGTCATCCAAGGCAGGCCCCATGCTTTGCAGCAATTAGAACTAGTGGTAGAGCCTCCAGGAAAGAGAGAGCAAACATTGTGACTGCCGGTCCCACAAGCCAGCTGCCAGCCAGGGCTTTCTCCTGGATGGAAGCTACTGGCCTGAGGTCAGGAATACGGTCAAAGACAACATGCAAACAGCAATGCATCAAGTCCTAGGCCCGGCCTTCACAGATATGTCGTTACACAAGTATGCACAGTGTCTTCGAGACTCCCATTGTCCTATTTCTAATTGAGTGCATTGAGTGCATTGAGACCAATAGTTCAAAACCAAGAGCGAATTTACTCCCTCTGCCTGGGAACATGTGGCAATTCCGAGTGGCCGTCACACCTGGGACCTGCTACTGACATCCTGTGAACAGAGGCCGGGAGGGCTGGTACGTACCCCGCCCCCAAAAGAAAGTTTCCAACCCGAAAGGTCAATAGTGCTGAGGCTGAAAAACTCCTGCTTTAGAGTGAAATTTCAAAAAAAAAAAGATGGAATTAAGTAGCATGAAAGCACTGTAATGAGGAAAGGAATCCATAAGGCCCATTAAAAGATGTAATCATCAGCCCCCACCCCTGATTCCAGTCCAAGTCCACCAAGTAGTAGAAATTCCTGCCAGGCAATAGGAAATGGCCTTTATTGTCCACATGTGACATCCGCCCTCCACAAACCACAAATACCGAGGGCACACTCAGCGGGAAGCTCCGTACCCCTGAAACGTGTCTCAGCTCCCCAAACAGGAAGCCTGGCAGAGTCACTGGACAGCTTTCTAATTACCTTTTATATACCATACAGATTCACTCTCTGTTCCGCCGTGTGCAAAAGAAGAGAGGCAATTTATAGCAAGCGTTTCGACTCTCTGCTGTATTATTTTAAGATGCTGCTGCTTTTACATTTTATCCATAAGAAGCCGCACTCGAATAAATAAAAACAGTTGGACACAGTTCACAGACAAGTTTTTCAAAGAGCACATTCTTAACGTCATAAGCTGTGACTTCTAATTAAATATGCTATCCTATGGATTGCATAGGCAGACTCTAGTTCCCATTTCCACCGATGTACAGCATCTGCTTTCCTGCAGCACTTTTTTAACTTTCTCACATGCGTCCGTGTTTGTTTAAGCCTTCGGGGGGATCCAGCTTGGGCATCTCCCCACCGATTCCAGCCACTCCCCAGCACGGCCTGTAATTTGCGAAGTAGAAACTGGCTCCCACCTCTTGTTGTTTCCAAACATAAGGGGAGTGGAAATGATCATGAAGGTTGAAGTCTCCTGATTCCATAACTGCTTCCTGTCTTGAGACATCTTCCTTCACTTCTAGACCATTTCTTAATCACCACTGATCCTGGGATCTGCACACCCCCTGCCTACTGGCCATTCTGATTGATAATATCATTTTAAAATGTATTACATTTCTCCTGTCTTAGCTCAGGCTTTGGTAATAAATCACCACAGACTGGGGCGGTGGGGGGGGAGAGAGGGGTTAAACGACAACCATTTATTGTCCCAGTTCTGGAGGCTGGCGTGCAAGTCCAAGACCAAGATGTGAGCACATCTGTGTCTGGTAAGACCCTGCTGTCTTCCCTCTGTGTCGTCACAGGCAGAGTGGGGAGAGAGGTAGCAAAGGAGGAAGACGTCCCTCTCATGTCTTTTCTTTTTTGTTGTTGTTTTTGGGGGCTCTTTTGTTTGTTTGTTTGTTTTCGGCATCCCTGGATGGGCTCGAAACTCATGTCTTTTCTTTAAGGGCATGAATCCCACTCATCAGGCCTTGATCATCACCTCCCCAAGGGCTCTCCTCCCAACACCATCCCATTGGGGGTTAGAAATTCAATGTAGGAACTTTAGAGGGACACAAACACTCAGTCCATAAGGGCTCTTCTATGCCAGATGGAGCTAAAACAGGGGCACGCCTTCCCCTGCCATGTTCTTTGCCTCCCAAGCAACGGTTCTTGGTTTCGGGGTACAAGACAGAGAACAACAAACGAGTAGCAAACACAACTCCTGATGCTGATGAGAACGAGTAACGGGGTAGAAAGTCCCAGAGACGAGGGCTACTAAGAGCCGAGTAACAGACGGGTAACAAGCATCTTCCCCATTCAGGACAAAGTAAAGGACAAAGAAGATGTCTGGCCAGACTCTGTGCCTCACTCGGGAAGTCGGGACAGAGGCGGAGAAAGGATGGTACCAAATCCTCCCCACATTCCCACAAAGGCCGGAGACAATGCACCTCTGAGTGCGGATCAGAGGGGCCCAGGCAGTGATGGCGTTCAGATGCCGGCCACCTCGCTGCCGCATCTTCCTAAGCACAACGGTGCAGCCTCATCTGTCACCGCGCAAACCCCAGGGGTCACCCGCCGCCCACAGACCAGCCTGCTAGTGCAATGACAGCGGGGACAAAACGGGAGGCGCCATCCTCCTCCCGGGCCCGCAGGCACGTGCGCGCGAGTGCGCGGGAGATTTACAAGTCTCGAAATGACACCCAAATGACTTCTGTTTATTCATCTAGGGAGCGTTTCATTTCCTCAAGAATCAGTGTCTGACAAGATACGGAAAAGCGCAACTAGATCTACGCGGCGCCAGCAAAAACACATCAAGTTCTTGGAAGAGAAAATTAGGAACAACTTCTGCTCGTCTGGAGCGGCAGGGCACGAAAAGTGAGGACGAGTGCAGACCCTTTGATGTGCATCCCAAAAGCCGCGGGAGTCCATATGCAGCCAAAGGGCTGGCTTCGGGGTGCGCCCCGCCGGGCCCCGGCAGCCACCTGGATTCCAGATGCGGGTCGAATAAAGGAACAGGGCTCATTCCAAGGCCAACACCACAGCCTGTTGCCTTGGTGCCACTGGCTGGTACGCGTGCACACGCGCATTCCATCACGGACCACGTGCAAAGCACGGGAGCGCTTCCAACAGGACCAGACCCGCCGCTGAAACCCCTGGAAACCTCACGCGCGCCGCCGGCTCGTGCACATGTGTGCGCGCATTACTTCTGCTCCCTCTCGCCCCTACGGGCCTTCCTCCTGCTAAGGAAGGGCGGAGCGCGCCCCCCAGAGGAGTGCCGGGAGGCCACAAGCTATTCAGTCCCTCTGTTTATAGGACACCTCGCGAAGAAAAAGATAGGCGTTCACCATTATCGTTCACCCTAATTCTAATTCTCGCCATTACCCGTAACACACGGGGCAGTTAGGGGATTTGCACACAGAGAAACACAGGAAAAGGAGACCCAAGAAGCATTTTTTTTTTACTTGTCCAAGTTTAGGTGTGCTGGAGAGAAAGGGAAATACTAAGTATCTTCTATCAAATAGCTAAGGGCAGGCTTAGAGGGTGTCTAATCCGCTGCTGGTGCATGTTGAGCTCCTAAGACAAGGAAGCTGAAAAGGAGAAAGAATATTATCAGAAGACCTTCAGAAAGGATTCTGCACATCAGGAAGCAATGGTTGGGGTGGGGAAGAGTCTACACCATTTGCAGGAGTTACTTTAAGCCCTTGAAAGAAATGAAAAGGCTCTTGGGAAGATCTTACTTCTATCCAGACCTCAGCTAAGTCCAGAACAATAGGGTTGGAATTCCTAGTCCCTAAATTCCCACACCTTCCTACTTTTGCAAGTTCAATGCCAATTGCTGGGCCTTTGCTTAGAGGCTGCTTCTCCCTACCCCTGCCCCCGCCCCCACCAACAGAACCCCTATTAACAGTCTATCAGACATCCTTCCAAGATCTTGCTCATGTTCACGTAATCATGTACAAACACATGGATACGGACTTGGAAGATAAGGGTCTTCCTGCTGAAAAATAAGGTCTACTTTACTCACTTAATATTACAAAAATCTAAGCTAACCGCGTGTGATTTAAACTCACCTTAAAACAGATGCATGCTATCTGAGACATTCTTATGATCTAACTGGTACATAACCTACAATTCTTGACACATCCTCAACATGCAAGGTAGTTTTCAGGAGGCTTTGCAGGTGGGGGCAGGCACTGAAAATAACACTAGCAAAAATACCTGACACACATACTCTTCTCTGCGTGCATTTGCGTTTTTAGTTTTGTAATCTGTATTCCCAGAAGGGGTACTACTGGGTCCCAGAATTTGTATATTTTTAGTAGGAACTGCCAGAGTGCTTTTCCAAAAATGTAAACAATTCCCATTTCCATCAGGACAGGGTGTGAGTCCCCTTCATCTGCATATTTACCAGCAGGGTTCTGTTTTGTTCTGGCAGTCAGAAGGAAGGAATTTCAGCTATGGAGGGACCATCATTGCATCTACTTACTGAACATCAGAATTCCCTCATTTGTGAATTGCTGATTCATGTCTTTGCCTATTCCCTTGTGGGTTATTTGAATCTTTCTTACCAATTGATTCCTCTTTGTAGATTAGAGATGTGAACCTTAGGTCTATCACGTGCATCATAAAAACTGTCTCTATGTTATATCTGACTTGTTAGATTGCTTCCATCATCTTTTAGCATACATTTTTCATAATGACAACCAAATCACATTTGAGCTCTTACGTTGTCAAAAAAGAGGAGGAAATAAGCAGAAAAATCCTGATCTACAACTGCTAAAATGAAGACTAAAAATCCTCTGAAATATAAACTTGAACAGAATCCAGTATAAATAAAACTACATATCCAAAAATGCATTCCTTGCCATTGGCACAAAGGTTGTCTCTACGCTTCCTGGGCTGACAAGACCTTAATCGCATAGAAAGTCAGTAACGTGGCCGGTCCAATGCCTTGTGGTGGATGCCACTAATGGGCCACTCAACCCTTCTGAAATCTAGGCAAGGCATTGGTCTAGGGAACTTCCAGCTACAAATCCTAGTCTGTGCCAACCTGAGCAGAACCCACAGGGACCCTATATGCTTTGCCAAAAACCATCTCCGGAAGGGGGAGAATCAGCACCCTGAGGGGGACAGCGTGAGAAGGATGAATCTCGAGGAAGGGCTGACTCTCTGTTTCGTTAAAAATGGTACATCTTTTTCTCTGCTTTAGAGATAAACAAGAGAGCTAACAACAGGATGCGTCCACCAGAGAATCGGTTTCTCTCATTGTCATTACGAGTTTTTGTTTCCCAGTTGTCACCTTCCAGAACTTTGCCAGTAATAATGTCATAGGCCTTCCTGTTAGGTGACAAAGAGGAAAAGAAATTTATTGCTCGTTCCACCTGACGCTCCCAGGCATTTCTCAGTGTTGCTGGCTTTGTACATCCTGTTGGATTTTTGTCAGATAGTCATTGCTGTCAACAATAAGGAAGATGCTTGATGGTGTTTCTAATCCCCAAAATGGTGGAATAACATTAGTCTTAAAAAGGACGACAGAGGGGCGCCTGGGTGGCCCCATCATGAAACGTCTGCCTTCGGCCCAGGTCATAATCCTGAGGTCCTGGGATGGAGCCCCACATCCGGCTCTGCACTCGGCAGGAAGCCTGCTCCTCCCTCTCCCGCTCCCCCTGCTTGTGTTCCCTCTCTCTCTTCCTCTCTCTCTTTCTCTGCCATTTAAATAAATAAATAAAATCTTTATTTAAAAAAAAAAAAAGGACAACAACAGAACCCCCTTTCACCTCACCAACCCCATCTGAAAGCCTGGGTCAACCGTAAAATCTCATTATAGCCGCAGAAGACGCACGTTCTGCCCTCACAGACAGCGGGCCAGCAAGCATTAAAGGCCTGATCTGTTGAGGCAAATCCCACTTTTACATTTCCCGGCCCTCAGTGAGCTTCGCATTACATCTGAGAACAGACACCAGTGCCCGCTGTACCCCCGAGGTCTGAGCACCACGGTGCAGCAGAGAACAGAAATCAGATCGCATTAAAATTCAGGCTGACCATGAGTTCAGGTGCCACAAGCTTCCTTCCGACCCCCAACTGAGCTGTTCTAAAAGGCATCCTTGGAAAGTGATTCTCAGTCTCTAAAAAATAACACAGATTTTTAAAACGGATCTATTATACACAATAGTGCCTATAGCTAAAATAATAATACGGTGTTGTATATTTATGTTATTTATGTTTGCTGAGAAGATAGATCTTAGGTTAAACACTCTTAAAATACTCTTAAATACTCTTTAAAAAAAACAATAGTTTGGGACCCCTGGACAGCCCAGTTGATTAAGTGCTTAAGCGTCTGCTTTTGGCTCAGGTCATGACGGAGTCCCTGGCGGGCTCCCTGCTCAGAAGGGCGCATGCTTCTCCCTCTGCCTGCCTCTCCCTTTCTTTGTGCTCACTCGCTCTCTCTCTCCTCTCTCTCTCTCCTCCTAACAAATAAATAAATACAATCTTTTTTAAAAATAAAAATTAAATTTTAAAAAAAGCAATAATTTGAGGAGGTCATGGGTATGTTCAAGATCCTGATGCTTGCAATCGTTCACAAACTCATCAATATATGTAAATACACATTTAAAGAGACTCTTTTTATTGGCTTTTTTCAAAAAGATTTTATGTATTTATTTGGCAGACAGAGATCACAAGTAGGCAGAGAGAGAAGAAGGGAAGCAGGCTCCCTGCTGAGCAGAGAGCCCAGTTCTGGGCTCGATCTCAGGACCCTGGGATCATGACCTGAGCCAAAGGCAGAGGCTTTAACCCACTGAGCCACTCAAGCACCCCTTTTTATTGGCTTTTATAAGTCAGTCATTTATCTCAACAAAGTGGCTTTAAAAAAAAAAAAAAAAAAAAAAAACAAGATCTTTTAGACTATTTATATATAATGGCATTTTTCCCATGGAATGATCTCCCAGAAAAAAGTAACTTACTCTTCAGTTCAGTTTATCTGTTTAACCACGGCTGGATCCCCGTGCCTTACAAGTTACCATGTCCTTTTCACAAAGGTCTCTGTGCGGATGCTGGATGCCCAAACCCATTCGTTCTCAACATACAGGCCTATATCCTGGTTTGCTAGAGAACATAGCTGCCCTGGGGAACCTTAATGGCCAACGTCAAATCTTCTTTCCACTAACTACGAGAAAGATGAGCTTTCACCTTTGCACGAATAAGCCAAATGCATTTCTCTCTGATGGAAAATCAAAGTTCTAAGCCACTGGCAAACCTCTGGGGACACCCTGAGTTTCATCACGCTGATCCTCTAATAAAAGGTGTTAACAATGCTAGTGGGGTTAAGTCAAGTCATTGCAAGAAATCAAGCACAGAGCAGCTCTCTGGCCAGCATCGCTATCCACTGCATTATTCTCTACACCGTATCACAGTCTCCTGCCCAGCACATTGCAAATACTCATGGAGACTGACTTAGTCAACAAGTATGCTGCCTGCTGCCAGCTCAAGATCCCTAGAAAAAAAGTACAATAATTTAAAAAGCAGAATGCAAAAACGGTAGGGCAAATCTGTATGTCAGACAGCAGCATTCTGGGACCAAGGAGAACGGGATAGATCGTTACAACCCGGGTCCCGCCTTGCCCCACACCTCCCAAGCCTCAACTGGGGAGAGCCTGCATTTATGGAAAACAGCCTGAACTGCTATCTGGAAGAAAAAAAGCAAAATAAATGCAGACAGGGACTTCCACTGCAGACTTCAAAGTGAGACTCTGACCTTATTTCCTAGAACCAGGATGGCATTTAATGTTACAGCCGTGGAGAAGTTTTTGGCTAAGATGCTGAATGAAATCTCTCTCGAGGGGAGAATTCCCCTTGGGACTTCTTGTCATTTTTAAGATCACTTCCGAAGTATCAAAGCACTACAGTGCCAGGGGAATTATTACGGAGAGCTCTCCAGCAGATGCTGGGACCCTCCCCAAACGCTGCAGCGCCCATGGTTCTGTCTATGGCACCGTTTTCCTCCCTCCGGCGTATCGGAGCGGAGAGCCCTGGACGGTAATCACCGTGGCCATGTTCGCGGCTCCCCAGTCTACCTCTTGCCCCGATCGATCCTTCCCAGATTGTCCGGGTTCACACAGTCACCTGCCTGTTCTCTCCACTGGATCAGAAATGAAAGCTGTCAACCCAAAATTAACAGGGCCCTCGAAACATTCTGATTTTCCCCTCCAAATCCTGTGCCTCCCCTGAGCCCAGGACTTCTCTCTCCATAAATGAAATGGTCCATCACCCACCGACATTCTCAAGTCCAATACCTACAATTCCTTCTTAATTTTTCTTCCTCTCTTCACCAATGCCCACGCCAGAGCACCATTGACTCTCCTTCTGAGAACACACTAAACCCACCCAGTTTTCTCCATCTTGACCAACCATGCCCTATGCGGTGGCCCTTGACCACCATCATGCCCTACCCGGTCACCTGCGATGGGCTTCGAACTGGTCTTCCGGCTTCCCCTCTGGCTAATCCACCACCCACTTTCCCAATGCTGACTCTGACAATTTTGAACTACAACTGAAAAATGCAGTAAATCCAGTCCCTCTATAAGTTCTACTGAGGCTTCTCAACATCCATAACGAACAGTCCATATTTGGTGTCCCGCCCTGTGAAGCCCTACACGCTCTAATGCTCACCCATCTTGGTGGTCAATTCCCACCACTCTCCCCTCCCTCATTACATACAGGCCAATCCAAAGTGGCCACCTCGGCCCTCTCTACCACACGACCAGTCCGGGCTCTCCACACTGCATTTGATCGCTACACCATACTCTTCTTATTTGTTGTGATATAATTAAATATTTATATATGTAACACGTAGCTACCATATATATATTATACTATATAATATATATACTCTATAATTATTGGTTATGGTCGAACTCTCCACCTAAAACATATGCCCCGTGATAGCTCAGAGCCTCTCTTGTATACCAGTGTGTTTCCAACCCCTGAAACGGTCCTACCTACTGCATATGCTCAATAATGTCTGCTTGAAGATGGGAAGATCTCCAACACAGATTCTTTCACCTTGTCAGTTTCCTTACAACTTTCAAGGAAAGGGGCTAGTGTTTTCCATCAATAATAGAAACATAGGGATGCCTGGATGGCTCAGTGGGTTAAGCCTCTGCCTTCGGCTCAGGTCATGGTTTCGGAGTCCTAGGATCAAGTCCTGCGTTGGGCTCTCTGCTCAGCAGGGAGTCTGCTTCCTCCCTCTCTCACTGCCTGCCTCTCTGCCTACTTGTGATCTCTATCTGTCAAATAAATAAATAAAATCTTAAAAAAATAAAAATTGAAACATAATGTCCAATCAGACATTAATTGCAATGACAGCTAGTCCTCGATGACCCCCATACACAGGAAGGGATACAGGAAAGTCACCATTTGTTTATAAAGATTTACCCACGAGGAATCTTTGAGATTCACCACCAACTAGTTATGTGTTTCCTGCAAGAAAATTACATGTGAGAGTGGCTTTAACCCTCAAAATGTCTGCCAGCTCCGGGAAATAAAACCGAGACACTATCTGCAGAAACCTAGAGCTCTTCATTGTGCCACGTATAAAATACGCAGGTTCTGCTGCTTTACAGTGTTTGTCCATAATATTCTGCTGCGGGAGCTCTCCCCATGACCTTTACAAAATAAAGGGGGCGACACATACACTGGATTAAGAAGGTACAGTATCCACTGGGCTCAGCTATCCAGACCACCTTTGCATGACCTTGGTGAGTTTCTCAACTTCTCCAAGCCTCAGTTTTCTCACCTCTCGACTGGGGATAATACTAGCACCGGCTCTGCATGTTTGTCGAGAAGAGGAAAGCAAGTAGTAAAGCAATCGTAACGGCGTCCGGAACGTGGAGAGCACGCACGTAACGTGAGCCGTGACAGGAGTTACTGTCAGGTCACTACCAGTGCTTCTACACAGTTTCATGCTATGAAATACTGGAGAATCTTTATTACATGTGTACTGCCATCACGACACTGGGGAGGACTGTTGAATGACATCCACTGGTGAACTGGGCCAAGACCTCCTTCAGACCCAAACAGGGTGAGCTCTGCGGGTAGCTAGGGGCGAACTAGGGGTATTTGTCCTGGGGAACTGACCTGGTCTCAGGCTAAGGAGAAAAAGCTACTCCAAATGAATCAAATCTCCACAAACCAGGCATCTGTGGGTGGAAAGGTTCATTATAGGCATATCTGACCATTTACGATTTCCTCAAAAAAAAAAAAAAAACAAAAATTACTTTGTAAATGATTTGCCATAGAGACAGACTGAGAATAGGAAAACAAGAGTCAGTGGGGCGCCTGGGGGGCTGAGTCGGTTAAAGGGTCCTACTCTCGATTTCAGCTCAAGTCATGATCTCAAGGTTCTGAGGTTAAACTCCACCTTGGGCTCCATGATGGGTATGGAACCTGCTTGGGATTCTCTCTCTCCCTCTGCCCCACTCCCCCAATTAATGCGCACGCACACATTCTCTCAAAAAAAGGAAAGAAAAAGAAAGAAAATAAGAGCAAAAGCTGGTATACAAGACACTGAACATTACAATCACAAAACAAAGCTACCTCATAATTCATAATTACTGTGACATCCCAGAAGAAACTCCTAAGACCTTTGCACAGAACTTTTTTACACCTAGATTATGAAATAATCTTAGATGAGCATAACATTGTACATAAAATAGAAAGTTATGAAAAGACATGTAATCAGCTCCTAGAAAATACGGCCACAGAATGAGAAAGCTAGTATATAACTATGTATCAAATTAAGAAGGAGAGCATTCCAAGAAAATAGAGAAAAGTCATAGCTACCTGGGAAAAAAGAGCTAGACCTGTCAACAAAGATGCTTGGTTCAACGGCGACACTTTACAATAAGCACTAATAAAAGGAAGTGTGTGGTCAGTCATGACCTCCACTGCTGCTGTCCTTTCTTGCTTGGCACCTACTGTGGGCATGCCCACGGATGCCTCCTACCTGATGCTCCCACCTGGGCACACAGTGGCAACACAGCAGTTCCCAGCCCTGGGATAGCTGAAAAAAGGGGGGCGACTGTCCACTGTCTGATGAAAAATGTGTGTGTGTGTGTGTGTGTGTGTGTGTGTGTGTGTACACATCCACACACTCTATTGTGTTCACAGCATCAGGCTCGTGAAAAGATCATTTATTTAAAATAGCTGTGGTTTTCCTCAATTGGGCAGAGACTGTAGCAGCCCACAATCACTTTACCAAAAATCCAAAGCAAAGACACAACCCTGGGCTTCAGCACACTGTTTTTAGACATTTGTTTCATTAATTGGAATCCTGACCTAGTGGCCTTCATGAGTCTTAATAACATGATCTCTGTCTACATTTGTATCTACGACTCTATATACCTACATGTCTACATGTGTATCTCCATGTAAGTTTCTGCATCTATATATCCAGGTCTGTATATTTCTCTACGCCCATCTATATCTATACTTCTATGTCTATCTACCCATATCTACCTATATTTATGGCTTTATCTACATTAACCCAACTATAAATATATGTACACATTCAACTGACACAGATTTGTGCCCCCAGCATGGCAGGGACTCCATAAGGACACATCACTGTGGTTTTGTACAATTCAATATGTACATTTCAATAGTACATTACAAATTGACATTTCAGTTTTCCCAGCACCATTTATTGAAGAGACTGTCTTTTTTCCACTGTATATTTTTTCCTGCTTTGTCTAAGATTATTTGACCATAGAGTTGAGGGTCCATATCTGAGCTCTCTACTCTGTTCCACTGGTCTATGTGTCTGTTTTTATGCCACGACCATGCTGTCTTGGTGATCACAGCTTTGTAGTAAAGCTTGAAATCAGGTAGCGTGATGCCCCCCATTTTATTTTTGTTTTTCAACATTCCCTTAGCGATTCGGGGTCTCTTCTGGTTCCAAACAAATTTTTGGATTATTTGCTCCAGCTCTTTGAAGAATACCGGTGGAATTTTGATTGGAATGGCATTAAAAGTACAGATTGCTCTAGGCAGTATAGACATTTTAACAATGTTTATGCTTCTGATCCAAGAGCATGGAATGGTCTTCCATCTTTTTGTGTCTTCTTCAATTTCTTTCAGGAGTGTTCTGTAGTTCCTTGAGTACAGATCCTTTACCTCTTTGGTTAGGTTTATTCCCAAGTATCTTATGGTTCTTGGTGCTATAGTAAATGGAATCGATTCTCTAATTTCCCTTTCTGTATTTTCATTGTTAGTGTATAAGAAAGCCACTGATTTCTGTACATTGACTTTGTATCCTGCCACGTTGCTGAATTGCTGTATGAGTTCTAGTAGTTTGGGGGTGGAATCTTTTGGGTTTTCCATATAAAGAATCATGTCATCTGCGAAGAGAGAGAGTTTGACTTCTTCATTGCCAATTTGGATACCTTTTATTTCTCTTTGTTGTCTGATTGCTGTTGCTAGAACTTCTAATACTATGTTGAACAAGAGTGGTGAGAGTGGGCATCCTTGTCGTGTTCCTGATCTCAATGGGAAAGCTGCAAGCTTTTTCCCATTGAGGATGATATTTGCTGTGGGTCTTTCATAGATAGATTTTATGAAGTTCAGGAATGTTCCCTCTATGCCTATACTTTGAAGCATTTTAATCAGGAACGGATGCTGGATTTTGTCAAATGCTTTTTCTGCATCGATTGAAAGGACCACGTGGTTCTTCTCTCTTCTCTTATTAATTTGTTCTATCACATTGATTGACATTTCATTTCAATAACATGTACATTACAATAGCAAATTGACAGGACATCGGCCTTCAGAGTTCTAAGCTTGCCTGAGCTCCATGACCTGACAGCCACCTGTGTTGTGCTATTTTTATGTTTAAGAATATCTACTCCTTGAAGATGATGCTGATGAAATTCTTTGTGACACCGACAAGAGGTCCAAATGCTGAATTTAAGAAATGTAAATGCCAAGAAGGAACTGACATCTGATCCTACCATGCAGAGAAGGGACCCCTGGTCTCTGTCCCCATGCTATTAACTACTGTCACTTTCCCTTTCAGCCATCTTCCCACCTCACAGACAACCATCAGGGAAGAAGAGACTTCAGAGGGACCACACACCCTTTCCTCTCTAGGATACACTATGAAGAATGTTCCCTTATACTGGGAGATGGCAAAGACTACTCAGAAGGCAGGAGACTGGATTATTCAGGCCCCAGCTGGACAATCTGGTGACCGGCTATAATGGCTTCAGCAAATCTAATTATTTAATTATTGTAAAATCATGAAGTAAACATCTTAAATGCAGCACAATCAGAAGGCTAGAGAGGCACATTTTTATTGCACTCTTAAGGACCGTTAGAGTAAGTTATGTTTTACAAAATTTCGGTCTAAATCACTTCATTAAATAACACAAATGTAATGAGTGCTTACTGTGTGCCAGAATGTTAAGTACTGGGAAGAGAAATGCAATCAAGCCAAGGGCTTCACAGTCTGAACAGAGAAGACTGCATGGATCCAACTTTAAATTGCCACTGTGGGGACATGTGCAGGAGTACGGGGACACAGAGGAAGAGCGACCTCATCCATCTGGTCACAGAGAGGGAAGAGCGAGGTCCAGAGAGGTGACATGTGAGCTGAGAAAAGGTGAACTAGCAAATACCCACCCGCCGAATATCATAAGAAAATTAAACCAAACACACCAAGTGTAGCTGGAATTAAAAGGAGAATAATCTCATTCCTTCCTCACGCAGCAAGCTCACAGAACTCCAGGCCTGTGCCCAAATTAGAAGTAGGGTTTTTCTCGCCTAGCTGGGAAAATCCCAAAAGATCAGTCCATCCTTCCATCCATCCGCCCAACCATCCACACCTCTATAAATCCATCCACTCAACAAATAATTATTGACAGCTTTTTATTTCTTGGGTTCTTCTCACATATGTCTGGAGATGGACTGGTGATCAAAACAGGCAAAAATCTCTGCCCTCATGGAGTTTACACTGGGGGGGGGGGGGGGGCAGAGATTATGCAAATGGTGGGGATGGTGGCCAAAGAGGCAAGGTCAAGACATTGGACGCCCAGGGACTCCAGGGGGCAAGGGAATGAGCAATTGAGCTTAAGAGGAAGTGGCCAAGAACATTTAGGAACCGCAGCACGGCCACGTGCCCTGAACCAGATGAAGAAACTGCTTCAAAGAACAGGAAGGGATGAGCGTAGGAACACTAACAAATGACTGGACAGACTGCCAAATGCGATGCTGACGCAGCCTTGACTCCTCGGGTCAGCAACATGACGTTAACCGGTGACCGGAAGACACAGTTCTGATGGAAGACTGGCGGTCAAAGTGAGTTCAAGAGGAAATGCAAACACGGGAACTGGGGACGAGAAATACAAGCAAGTGCTTTTAAGGAGTTTTTCCATTTAAAAAAGGGGGGGGGGAGGAGAGATGTGGGTTTTAGCCAGAGGGGAAATGAAAATCAACAGGTCATTTTTTTAAGATGGTAGATATTTGCATTCCTACTGGAAAGATCCAGAAAAGATCCAGAAAATGAAAACTGGATGCTGGAAAGAGGAAAGAACAATTTCAGTACTATTTTTGACTAGGAGAGAAGGAATGGGGTCTCAGTGCCCAAGCTGGAAGCATGGCCTCAACTAGCCTTAGTCTGGGTGGCCACTAGGTGGGATTCATGATTGGCCAGCAGAGAAAGTGCCTTACCTTTCAACCATCCCTGTGGCAGGAAGGTGGCTTGCTGTGGGAGCAGGAGGCATAGTTCTCAAAAGGCATTTGGGGGGGGGGGGGCGCACCTAGGTGGCTCAGTAGGTTAAGCCTCTGCCTTCGGCTCAGGTTATGATCCCAGGGTCTCGGGATCGAGTCCCACATCGGGCTCTCTCCTCAGTGGGGAGCCTGCTTCCTCCTCTCTCTCTGCCTCTCTGCCTACTTGTGATCTGTCTGTCAAATAAATAAGTAAAATCTTAAGGAAAAAAAAAAAAAAGGCATATGGCCTCTGAGCAAGGCCGTCACCCCCCACCCGCTCAAAAAATAATCTGAGCTTGGTAAAAACTTAGACATACCAGCCATATTTCTGAATGCTGGAAACCTAAGATCTGTTCACTATTCTTAGATACCCTTATATGAAAATATGGTGGTATTTACTTCCCAGAATCTCCTGACCATCTTTCCAACCTTTGCTTTTTCTGCTTTGGTTTAACCAATAATGGTTACTGTCCAAAGCCGTAAGCAAAAGCAAATGAAGCAAGATGACTCTGATTCCTTTGTGGCCTGGAAGGCTAAAAGAGATACAAACGCACATGAAAACCACATGAAAAGCTCCAGTGGATAAAACATGAGCTGATTAGGTTTGCAGCCCTGAAGCTCTAGGATCCTCTCCAAGGCTTCTAGAGGCCACAACACAGGAAAGCCCCCAAGTCCCATGAAATTCCAAAATCCAAACACAGGGTCATTTTTTATGCCCTTAGGAAAGTTCGGTCAAAAAGATCTTACGCACAGTTTGATCAAGGGGGCAAAATCCTTACAAGCACATGTAACCTTCAAGCCCAGCAATTAACCTCACACACACGTCCACCCCTGGAACGGGCACGTGAGAATGAACAGCACACGGACGCCATCCCCAGCCTGACTCAAACACGAAGCAAAGGAAAGAAATGGATTCTGAACTTGACCACACATCTGTGATTCACAAATATTTAAAGCGGTCATAAAGCCAAAACAAAACATACTTGGCAGACACTCGCCTAAAATGAGGAAAAGGGCCAAAATCCCATATAGAAGAGACAGCGAGATTTCCCCAGCTCCATAATGGGAATTCCTATGTATTCCAACGTGGCTAGCGGAGGCAGACAATTGTCCTGTCAGGGAACTTGGGAAATGAGGAGTAAAGTGCATGTGACCAGGCAAATCAGACCCACACAAGCCTCCCCAGATCTTCTCCTGGAGATTTTCCATCAGGCTGACGAGGAAACAGGATAGGAATAATAAAGAGTGGAGTCCACAGCTTTAGTGTTTCTGACATTATTAAGAATGACAGGCTGAATCTTCAATCCAAAATACAGACACTCAGCATGCCTGAGCAAGTGACGCTCCTGTGCCAGTAATATATGTAGAAATGCACCAAAAATATCATGGAATAAAATGGCAATCAGCACAGCGACACCCACGGAAACACTTGAGCGCCCCGAGTCGAGTGCAACGCGGCGAGCACGTTTGTTTTCCTACTTAGTCTCTGTCTCAGCAAACCCGATCAAACCTCTCACTGCCTCTTTCCACTCTCAGCTGATGTTCTTTCACTTTCCTGATTTTACAGCCAAGACATCTAGAAAACCAAGTAAAGTAAAGCTAGAGACCAGAGTTGTGGTTGGATCTGTCCAAACCTGGGTTGATCTCCATCTCAAAAAAGAGAAATCCAGTCAGTTGTCTCTCTTCTGGAATGTGTAAGCTAGGAACCATTGTTGCAGACACAATTCATAATTAAGTTACTATTTTAGGTGAGTGCTCTAAACTCAGCAGATGAGGATGTCAACCGATGCACTCGGGTTCCACCAGCTCGGTCTCTATCTAGCGGTCACGCCACGTAACATTTACTGCGAACTCCAGAACTTAGGTACAAACATGACATACGAGGAAGAGCCCTGAATCAGATCCAGCACAATGGGTTAAGTTCTATTATATAAAAAGTATTGAAACAGTTGTTAAAATATAGGCAAAAGCTGTAGAACATCTCAAAATGCAAAACCTAACCTTTTCCTAACCAAGGGGATTAATCAAAGAATGAAACAATTCCAGGAGTCTGGCCGTAAACTAGATTTCTATTTGTAGGAAGAAGCAATGTGCAGTTGAGATCCCTCATTCCTACAAATATCCTAATGGTCTGAACATCCTCATGAGAGTAAAAGTGGGGGAGATTTTTGTCAGTGAGGAAAAAGAAAGGCAGACTATGAGACAAGTTACAAAGAACAGGATCTATTTTTAAATAACTAAAGTGGGGGGTGCCTGGGTGGCTCATTGGGTTAAACCTCTGCCTTCAGCTCATGTCGTGATCTTGGGCTCCTGGGATCGAGCCCCACGTCAGGCTCTCTCCTCAGCGGGGAGCCTGCTTCCTCCTCTCTCTCTGCCTGCCTCTCTGCCTACTTGTGATCTCTCTCTCTGTCAAATAAATAAATAAAATCTTAAAAAATAAATAAATAAATTAAAATATAAATTACCGAAGTGTTCTCTGAATTAGAAATGAGAATTTGTAATAATATCAAAAGAGAATAGAGAAAAATCTTTATTAAATTCCTAAGCACCGATTTTATTATGAAAAGAAAAAATATCTGGCAACATTGTAATAAATTTCTTCAGATTTAAAAGGATAAAGTCAACAAGCACATGAAATGGGAAAATATTAACAAAGAGTTAATGTTAAAAACAAATTCTGTTAAAATCTATAAAGGAAGTGCTGAATCTCAATGACTAAATAAGCATAAAATAAAGACAAACAATTCTCTTACATATGTATGTTCCCTCTCTCTCTCCTTTCTCAAAGTAATGGTTAATTTTCACATAATTAAGGGGCACCTGCGTGGCTCAGTCAGTTGAGCACCTGCCTCTTGATTTTAGCTCAGGTCATGATCTTGGGGTTGTGAGTTGGGGCCCCAGGTTGGACTCCCTGGTAAACCTGCAGCCTGCTTAAGATTCTCTCCCTCTCCCTCTCCTTCTCTCCCCAGGCTCACATGTGTTCTCTTCCTCTTTAAAAAAAAAGGGGGGGGGGGTAGCACCTGGGTGCCTCAGTGGGTTAAGCCGCTGCCTTCAGCTCAGGTCATGATCCCAGGGTCCTGGGATCAAGCCCCGCATCGGGCTCGCTGCTCCACGGGGAGCCTGCTTCCCTCTCTGCCTACTTGTGATCTCTCTCTGTCAAATAAAGAAATAAAATCTTAAAAAAAAAAAAATCACAAAGTTAAAAAAAAATTAACCAAATAACATAATGAATAAATAATGGAACATATCAAAATGAAGGAATAGACAAAAAAATTAATGATGCTCCATGATACTGAGGTTTTACTAAAAGAGACCCTCTAACATATTATTAGTGAAGCATAAATATCTATAACACCTTTGCAAAGGCAGTTGGCAATCTTATTGAAAATGCTTGGTTTTGAAATAGTAAGTCAACTGAAGTTATTCTGATGTAATGAATGAACCTCCAATTAAAAGAAAGCTTGATAATAGTGGTTGTTATTGTTCAAGAAACATACACTGTATGCACCGAATATCTCCTCTTCACAATATAGGCCGTACGTAGTGTGAGCTACAAAAGCTGGAAAGCAGGACTGAAATCCAGGTATAGGAGAGTAAGCGGCGCATCCCTTGGCAAGAGAGCGGAGGAAGGCACAGAGAGAGAGAGACTGAGAGAATCCCAGGCAGGCTGCACACTGGGCTGAATCTCACGACTACAAGCAAGATCATGACCTGAGCCAAAACCAAGAGACGCTGAAGTGACTGACCAACCAGGAGGTCCCCCTTCACCCATCTTTTTAGATGACGATCAGTAGCATAGTCACGTAGGCCTTCAAGTGCCAGAAGTATCTTTTCATAAGAAAAAGTTAAGTACAAAAAACACAGAACCACCTCATTTGACCTATGTGGCAAAGGAAATCACCATGCTATCCCATGATTTACGTACATCAACCTTATCCAAACTGGACTCTTATAAAAACTTCGGGTTTGGCTCATAACGAAAGAGGAAGATTTGATACCAGAACACTTTTGAGCAACACAATTATCAGACAGCCCAGAATAATTGCATGTTTGCCCCAATAAGTATAAGCAATAGTATGTTTAAGCTATGTTGAAGGGTGTAAAATAAAAACGTCACATTTAGAAACTCTACAGAGACCAAAAGAGGAAATGGCATCTGAACTTACTTCGTAAAAGAGCTATACTTTCTAGACTACCAAAAGACACTAAGGGAACAATGCGTATCAAGTCTACGTTGAGCAAAGCTGCTGTCTAGGTGCCTGCCTCACGCTAATACACTGAGGGCCTAGAGACTTCTGTCAAGCACTGGATACAAGACACACTTGACTAGAAAGAGTAGGTTTTCGCAATTCTGGTAGACTTCATTATAACATTATAAGTCACTTATGATTAAATTCTGAGCATCCAAGCCAAATGTTGTGGAAGGACTCATACCTACTGGCCACTAAAACATGCTCATTCTGTGAGATCTCACTGTACGAGATCTTTGAGTGCTCTAAGTGTGTAGATCAGAGCTCAGTCAACTCTAGAGCCTGTGGGCCAAGTCCAGCTCAGCTCCCCCGGTCTTGGTAAATAAAGTTTCGCTGCAACACAGCCCCATTTGCTCGTTTACCTACTGTCTGTGGCTGCTTTAGTGCCAAAGCACAGAGTTGAGTTGTTGCAACAGAGATTACAAGGTAAGCAAATCCTAAAATACTGACTACCTCACCCTTCCCAGAAAATATGTGCTGTCTCCTCATTTAGATTGCTGTTCGAAAAACTAATTTCTTAATATTTGTTGTAAGCGTCTCTTTCAGGGGATCTTTTCCAGGTAGGGAAGAAAGTAAAAAGTGTGTCTGCCTTATCCTCAGCCCCCATTCCTTATGCTAGGAGGCACTATTACGTTAGGGTTAAGAACATGGTTCAAATCCCAGCTCTGCCTCTGACTGTTGGGAAGCTGTGAGATTACCCCACGTCCCTGTGGCTCCATTCCTTTCTGAAAGCTTGGTCATTCACGGCCATTTGTAACAGCAGAGATAAGTGTTACCCATAAGCTATCAGTGTCACTATCTACAAATCTGTCGGTTTCTTCGTTTCCCATTGAGGTATCTGACTTACCAAGGAGGGAAGGGGGGGGCGCTTCCTGGATCATGTATCACACTAAGGATCCACAGCACCTGGGCGCCCTTGAAAAAAGAAAAGAAAAAAACAGATCCCATTAATCCATTTTAAAGGAGGCTCTGGTCGTTGCTTATCAATTCTATAAACTCCCATTAAGGCCCAGCACAACCAGCGAGCTGTTTTAGCCGTGTGAGTCCTGCAGCAAAGGGACCCAGGACAGCTTGGAAATGACAACAACATAGCCCACATGCTGATGGGTTTTCTTCTTCAGAAAAAGAAAAAGAAAAATCTAAATGCTGCTAATGTCTGCAAACAAATCTCATGAAACAACCAAAAGGACCATCATCTCGAAGCCATTTGAATTACTTTAAGTATTTTGAACATCAAATTCAGGTTGGTTGTGTGAATTTACCCATTTTATGATGGCCCTTCCATCCTCTTTTGGGGGATATATTGTACCTTAAGTAATGCATTTGAAAAATAAGACGTAAAGGCAGAACGTATAGAATAAACTATACCAAAAAATTTCTTTGTATTTTTATTTACACATTAATTTATTTGGTGCACAATGTTGAGACTTCATTAGGAAAAGAACCATAAACCATAAAAGTAGTCACTTCACTAAAATCAAGTAATCTCATTCCCCCAGCTAACTGCCCCACAATCTCTTCAATTTAAGATAAAAATCCTGAAAACCTGATACTCTAATGTGACAGAAAGACTACCACAAGACACCATGTTTACCAGAAACTGAAGAAATGGAGCACTTTTCCTTTCTGATTCATAAAGAAACATGTCCATTAGTAGTGAGGGATGCGTATTATTTTAAATCCTGCCTTGTAGGGCTCATGCGTGTTCTGCTATCCTAGTTCACATAGCTTCTTTCTACTCCCCACGCTCTGCAGCTTCTGGCTCCCAATAAACCTGGAACACACTGACATTGCCTATCCTGACATACAACACTTGGGTAGCAGCTAGAATGATGATGAGAAAAAGGGAAGAAGATCTTCCCAGAACATTCCGGAACATTCTGGCTATTCCTCTCTGCAATGATTCCCACACTGTCCACTTCAGTCATTATCTAAAGGCCATCTGCCTGCAGAAAATAAACTTAATTACAGCATCTGGAAGTTTATAAAATTTCAGATCGGCCAACATCAGCCAGTTGGAAGTCCTGAGGTTCAGAGGCCAGAGGCCTGCAAATGGCTAAGCGATGCTGTCTCTCCATCCTGATCCCTGCTTCCACAAGGTTCTTTTTGTTAGTTCATGGGAAGCAAGGGGACAATCCAAAGCAACACATTCAGAATTGCCCAGCAAGGCTCACACAGCCCAGGTGCGCACACACAGTAAAGCATCGCCAAGCCCAGTGTGGTCCCAGCTGAGTCTTTGAAAGCCCATGACATCATCCTTTGGACAGAAGGAGGTGCAGATGCAAATCCTTGAGGCCAAAAGAGAAGTAAGGGAGCTCTCCCCAAGGTAAGAAGGCATACTCAGCCCAGGAAAAATTCCTAGGAGCGGCCAAATCCTTTCTCACACCACCAGTAATATCTCCTTTGGGTGTGGCAACAAACATGCTAGTTGGAACTTCTTTATAAAAAAAAGCATGTTTGAATACACCAGCATCCTCTCTTGAGCCCTACAATCTATTTTAAAATCAGCACTAGCATTTCTTTGTATTGGTTTATTTCGTAGTTAAAATTCAAGTGACAAAGTGGCGTCGTTGCTGCCAGGATTACCTGGCAATTTCCACAGCCTTGCATGTGTCAGAATTAAATTTAAAACAGGGCTGATAATTAGGCCTGGAGCCTGAGCCCTCCCATCCTCCCTCAGTGCAGTCCTAAGTTAGTGGATATGGATATGGTCTCCCCACTAGGACATCCAAGAGTCAGGAGAGGATGGCCACCTTCTTAAATACCAAAAGACCCAGAGGCCAAAAAGGACACTGTTGTTCAGAATTCAGAATCATTGACTCAACCAGATAACTAGTCTAAGAAGAGGACATCCCAGCGCGGTCCAGGCAAGGACAGCCCACAGCACGGAGGGGCTGCTCCAGAGCCAACTTTCAGACTTCGAAAGAGAGCCCCTTCCTTGTGGGAAGGCAACACTCCAATGGCAGAATGTCCAACACAGCATTCACGTGACTTGGAGGACACCATGACTCGCTTCAGAATCCAAAGCTTAAACTGGAAACGGCTTCCCAAAGCAGGATTGTGAGGAAGACACCCTGAAAGGTTCTTACTCTGTGTTTACATCAATGGTGAAAAAGACATTTTACATCTTGGGGCCTGATGGCCAAGCAAAAGCATTGGGACCTTCTACTCCGCAAGGTCAACCATCTGAAAAGATGGCGTTCCACCCTCTACCTAAATACGCCACCCTCCACACGACACCCACACGTGCCAAGCAGCACAGGCTCGGGAGAAGAAGCCACAGCAACAAGGCAGTGACCTTGTATAAGAGCTCAGTGAAAGTCACAGACAAAGCCTCCTCCAGGTCTGCAGGCTGAGCGCTCCCCTCCCCCTGCAGTGACGTCACAGATTACCTGGTGCAGAAACCATAAATCACTGACATATTCTAGAAAACGGAGAAGAAAGTCAAAAGGTAAAGAAACTACAAAGCCCCAGAGGTTTGCCTCGGGCTGGGGGTCGGGACTATTTTAAAATGGATATTTAACTACCCATTGAATAAGAAACAGTTTAGATTTTATTAAAACGAAAATGTCCCCATTTGATTCGATTCCATATTATCCTTATTCTTCTCTTTTTGCTCAGGAGCCACTTTAGCAGAAACAACAACTGAAGTCCTCTGCATCAGAGTTCTCAGGGAGAGCCTCACTCCAGAAAACACTGCCCTTGCACACGCGTGTGCCCAGCTATCCCTGCAGCAGCCCTTGGTGATTCACAAGCAACAAACCTTCCCTAGAAGCTGCACCCCGTAGCCACCTTCACGGGCTCTTAAAACTGTCTCTTCATCGAAATGCATAAATAAAGTTTAAACATCAATTATAAGTTACGAAGTGCCTATCAGCACAAGGGTTTCTGTTAAAATATGCAACCTCCCCAGCCTGACCTACTCAGAATGAGGAAAAATGGAGATTAAAACATTCTTCTAGAAACCAAAGGTCGGCTGAGCGGTGGCCTTTCTCCTAAAGAAACAGGAGAGAAATTAAAATTTCAGGTCAGTCTTAAAAGCTCAATTTAGAAACTGTACCACAGTAAAATCACAAGGAATACAATGAAAATAGATGAGACCACCTGGCATCATAAAGATGTTTAATGGAGTCATGGAAAGAAACCCTCCCCTCCAGGCACAGGCTCAGAGAACCTATAAACTGTTAGACCAGGGTTTCCCAACTTGCAAGAACTGTACCAGTGGTCACGGGGCTCAACTAAGCGACATCTTGTACTCAGTCCATCAATCACCTGTCACACAGCCCCATGGCCATGCTCGGGAGGTGGTCAGACGACAAATCTAGAACCCAGAAAGTCGCCTGTGGTGGAAAAGCGGGACTGGAGGGGCTGTGAGGGCCAACACGGAGAGCGGGAGAGCCGGCCTCTGCTCGGACTCGTGGGGTAAGACAAGAAAGCAATCAGGAGAATGGACACCAGGCGGGAGCCCCGGGCTGGGGAGCAGGCAGGGACGGCATCGGGGACAGGCTGCTGCCGAGCGTGGCCACGCAGGGGCAAGGCTCAGAGGAGCCACTCCACGGACCTCCCGGACCAGAAAAGCAGCCGATGAGGGAATGGTATCCTGGACTTCATCCAAAGGAGGGGGTCACCGAAGGCTCGTGAAGCAGCAGTGAAGCAGCAGAATGAGGGTGGGATTGAGGACAATCGGTAACACATGGCAGCTCTGCAGGGAGACAGAGAAGGCGGGGAGAAACCAGAGGCCAGAAGCAGCTGCTACTGAGAACTGGAGATTTGAAAATACTAAAGAAAAAGTAAAAACACACCAAAAAAAAAAAAAAAATCCACAAACAAACAAAAAACAAACCCCCACACAACTATAAATCACAGCCCACTTTTGCAAACTATTACGTGTACGAAAGAGTCTAGAAACTGGGCATGGACTCGACAAGCAAATGTCCCTGGTTTTAAGACAATAGTGCAACTAACGAGAACGCGAACTTTCTCGCTGCGAGCGGACGCTCGGATTCAGGGAGGGATACGGAGGCCGCTGCTCTGGCCGGGAAGAACCATCTGGAGAATCTACAGGCAGAGGCAGAGAGGGCTGAAGGACCAGCCGACTCCCCACACACGGCCCCTTTCCGAAACCGTCTCTAGCTCTGCTGTTCCTGCATGAGGTCACCTTGCACAACCTCCGTCCGTCACTTCACATACATGTGCCCCCCCGGACCGTGCTCGGAGAAATCAACATTTAGGGGAAAGAAAGATGCTGCCGAAGGGCAGGGAGGCTCCTGTGGGCTGGGAGGGGGGTACGCACGGGGCCGGAAAACCCCAGCCATTCAGAGAACGAAAGGAGGGGGGCCCTGGGTGTCTCAGTCAGTGAAGCGTCTGTCTGCCTTCGGCTCAGGTCATGATCCCGGAGTCCTGGGTTTGAGTCCCTCGTCGGGCTCCCTGCTCAGCGGGGGAGTCTGCGTCTCCCTCTCCCTCTGCCTCGCCCCCCACTTGAACTCACTCTCTCTCTCTCAAATGAATAAATAAAATATTTATTAATAAATATTTATTATATATTATATATTTATTTATTATATAAATATATATTATTTATTATATATAAATATTTTATATATTTATTATTAATAATTATTAATAATTATTAATGTTTAATAATAAAAATAAATAAATAAATTTTTAAAGGCGGTGCCCGTAGCAAGAACAGAGAAAGAGGAACTGAGGAGGCAAACGTGGCAGGGAGGAGAGTGGGGCGGGGGCAGGACGAGGGAGAAGGGAGCAGCTGGGAAAGAAGGAAGGGGGGGACAAGCACCCAAGAAGCAGCAGGCAGAGACCTGGGCGCTCTGACAAGGTGCGGGTTTTTAAGGACAGAGGCGTGGTGGCGGAAGCAAGAGGGAGGAGGGCGGGACCTCGGCTCCCGGCCACGCCCACATTCCTAAGCAAAAATTCGAGCCTTCAGGAAAACCCCATGAAGCTGGAAAGCAAATGCACAGAAAGCGTAAGATGACGAATGACGAAGGTCTATGGTGACCGCGGTGGCCGGTCTAGCACCGTCCCAGGTGTGTCTGCAGAGCAGCCCTGCTCGTTGGCTCCGGCGGTGCGGCTGGCACCAGGGGCTCCTGGGGAGCAGCTCATCCGGATCTCCCCAAATACAAGACTGCTGACTGCTTTCATTCAAGACAGCCTCAGGACTCAAACGTTGAAAGTTCTGGGGGTTTTTCTCCTTTTTTTTTTTTTAAAGGTAGTTCTGCAGATCGGTTCTGTATGGCCTCCTCGACTTTGAACGTTGTCAGATGTGGCTATTTGAAAATGTTGAGAAAAGCATGAGAAAGTGTCCCAACTCCAGACTTTTTTTTCTTTTTTGAAAGAGGTTCCATCGCCCGTAGGTACCTGAGCTGCTCCCAGGCCGAATTCTGCAGCAGTAAACAGCCCGAAGTCAGTAGTGTTGCCTTAAGCGGGCATCAGGGCAAACCGCTGGGGCTTTCGAAAGCTAGAGATCTCACACGGACGTGCGTGACACGACACATGCACAGCGAGGAAAAGAAAGCACTTAAATCAGGGCTTGAGAGTTATTAACATACAGTAACACTGCACCCAAAAAGCAAACGGTTTGCCTTCTTTTCCTCATCAGGACATGTGGCCAATCAGACATTTTCCTGCTCACACTTGAGCTCAGGATGTGTCAACGAATAACAGGCACAAAGCCAGTGTGGCACGGAAGGGCTCCGAGCTCCAGGAATTCACCCTTGGGAAGAGATTTCCCCAAATCAGACACTATCTCTTTAGTCACCAGCTAATTATTTTCCGTACAAATAATGCCACGTACGGATCGATACCGGTGAATAAAGAATCCAAGAGTCGTCTCAGGTGCATGTTCAAAAGCCAAGTGCGGGATGTCACAATTTCCCTTCCTTAAATCTCTGGCTGTCTTGGGACCAAAGCAGGAACACCTGGAGACCAGCCCCAAGGACGACTGGGGCTTTGTGGACAGCGTGTCCTCTCATGGGGACCCAGGGCTCACCTTTGTGTCACTTAATGATGCAGTCAGCTGGCTCCGAGACCAGCAGAGGCGAATCCTACCTCCCTGACAGAATTAATAGGCGCTTCCGAAAGTTAAATTCAAAGACAAAGAGAAACGTGTTTGGACTTGTAGCTTTTGCACCCAGATCCGCCATGACCGCCCGACAGGTGGAGGTCACTGTGCAACCTGCTGGTTTGACAGTATGAAACACTGCGGAAGCCCACAGAAAAAGTAAGGTGGAAACTGGATTCCATTTCTCCAAGCACTGACTGGTCCTAACGACATCTGGGAAGAAAGCAACCCAGCTGTTCCCCATTTGGTCTCCATGCAGAGTCACCCCATGCAGAACACTGAAAGCTGTCAGGAGCTGCTGACCCTGGAAGGCGACATGGGTCTGAGCGACGGGAACAGAGCTGGACTGAAACACCTCCCACCTCCTAACTCCCAGACCGGACGGTGAGATGTGGCCTGAGCCGCCGGGACACACGGGAACAGAGGGAGGAAAAAGAGACGGGCAAAAGGCAACTGCGCAGCTGCTTAAAACACGAGCCATTTCTGAAATCAGCTCTCTGAGGACGTCACCATCTCTGAAGAGTGACTACTTTATTTCTGCCACGATGGGCCAAATTTTCAAAGAACAGCCTTGCTTTCCACTAGGCGATTCCGAGCGCTTGCACAATTGGTTGATTTGCATGGGCACTTGGCCTCTCAACTTTCACTGTGACGGCTACATTCATCCGTCCTCTGTAGACTAAAATTCTCACCACTTGGAAAGAGAAGCGCATCTGAGGCTTGTGGAAAAATGGCGCCTCCCCAGGCCTCTTCACTCAGAACAACGCATCCAGTAAGACCGACCTTGGAAGCAGAGGTTTGCCCACACAACAGACGGCCAAGATTCGATTCTAAATCTCAGTTCAGTTCAAGATGTAATTCTTAGATCAAAATTTAACTTTAGAATTATTGAATTACAAAATATAACTTTAAAAAAAATTACTGAATTACTTGTGTTACTTAATGCCAAGAAAGTAGAGAGGAAGGACTTGGGTTCTTAGATCAGTCCTTCAGTCATTTCCTAGGATGAGGGAAAGGTCTGCCACAGATCAAATGCCCTAGTGGCACCAGAGCCTTCCCAGAGCAAAGCTGAACCGAGCAGACAAAGGTGCGTGCACCAGCTTGGAGAAAGAGGGTTCCTTATCCCGGCCAAGAGGGCTGACCACAGAATTCACAAAGAACTGTTAGCAAAATGGAAGTGGAATCAATCACTCACAAAAATATTTTCTAAAAAAAAAGAAAAGAAAAGAAAAGAACAGACAACAGGTTGTAGAAGCTGCTAGTCACAAAGGAGGCTCTCTCTCCAGCTCAGGAGAAGGAAATGAAAAGATACTCTCCTTCAGTTCAGTCAGAGTGACAGATCAGTACAGACCCAGGCTAGCCAACCCAACATGCACGCTGGTCAATGTCAGTTCTGGATCTTCTGTGACTTATCCAATTTACGCAAGCCCAAGACTGCTGTTTTACATGCGATAGGGTACCCTGGGCCCAGCAAATTGTGTTTTGACTTGGAAAGCAAACTCTGGTGTTGTTTTCTGCTTTAAACCCAGCGAGGACTCCCAAGTCATTTCAAAACTTCCATCTCCCCAAAGACCAACTGAAATTAGTTCCAACTACCTGTTGGGTCTTCCAGGTCAAAGGTGGGAACCCAGGGCTGCCCAAGAAAGCAGCCGCTCATCGTAACATCAGTCGGGATGCTGAAAGATGGGATTCATCCCTCTTAAGGGCCTCTTTCATGTTTTTCAGACAAACAGAAGGCTTAACACTGGAAGAATCTTTGGGTGTGTTGTATAACCAAAAATCTAATTCTGTTCTATTTGTCATCCTCTCAATATAAATTAGGGATAAAAATAAGAACTAGGCTACTACGCAGGGAACCAGATGGTATCTTACCTTCCTATAAACACGGCTGTGTTTAGAGTGTTTACACGTGCGGGGGAGGAAAAAAAGATTTTCTTTTTTTACATTTGGCAATGAGTCACGTTGTCCATTTCAGGACCCACAGTACTGAAACTTCCTCCCCACGAAAAACCAGCGCAGCTTCCCTAATGTTTAAAAACACAGTGTCAGCTGCCTTAGATTAGTCATGAAGCCCTCCTCCCCATCCCGCAGCTCCATGATGGACATCATCTGATCAAAGTGGACTCAGTAAATGCCACCAGCAGGCCAGGAGTGTCCGGTTGCAAGCCGGCTGCTTCTTTGTAGGAGTCTGGATGCTTCTTTCATTTTTCTGTGCTAATATGCCCTTAAGCTGTCAAGCCAGGAGGCTGACTTAAGAGTCCCCCATTCGCCTGCATCACTGCCCCCGTCCTTGATGAGCGACATGCTCAGGGATCAAACCTGGGAAAGGGCTGGGCTGAGTGATCTAGGGACGTTTCTGAGCTTACTGATTATAAAAGGAGCCCCAGGTAAGCCCTGACCACCTCCTTCAATAAAAGCCCACTGCCCTGAAGCGACTGGAGTGTAAACAGAACGAGAGGAAAACGGCAGACCACAGTTTACAAAATGGTATTTCCTTTTCCACTGACGAGCCCCGCCAGCAAGTGTGTCACCACAGGTGACGCTGGAAGGACTATGCCTGGGAGGGTTTGCCCTGACCCAGCAGCGGGGTTGGGCTTGTGTCTCCTCTTCATAAAGCATCAGGAAAACGAATCCCTCCCCTGCCGAGTAAAAAGCATGAAACGGACGCCTGGTGTTGATCTGTTTTGTCGGCTCCTACAAGCTGCTGGGGAGGTTAACTGCCCTCCTTGTGATTCATATGAAATTGATCTGAACCCAGAACTCAGTATTTCCCCCCTTTATATTTAATTGGTCAGCTGCCATCGGCCTAGCCAGAGTGGTCCGTGCCTTCCTGCTTGCTCTCGGAAACCTGCATGTGTCCTCGGTGTCCCCCTGTGATGGGGCTTCCTCTTCTCTGTGAACAGGACACTCAGCCCTCCTCAGGCTACCTCAGATCACCCTCTCCAGTCATCTGGGGGCCTCCCCATGTCAAGGGCAGTCATCATGCCCCATGCCCCTTTGAATCCCTGCAGCCAGGCCTCCGTAAATGAGCATGTTTCAGAAAGACATCTGAGGAGGTCTCCTTCTTTTTACTTCAAGGGCATGTGTAAACGCTAACAGACCAGGCACAGGACCACAAGTCAGCTTCTAGAGAACTGTTTCTCTCCTTTCTATGTGACATCACCCCCTCCATCACCACCCCAGCAGCTACACCGGCTGGAACCCAGACACCGCCTGCTCCTCATCCAGGTCTAGAGCACGCGGGGCACCCAGCAAGGGCCCAGGGATGCTTCTACTGGCCGGGCCCCCCAGGACCTCTCTGAGCACTCAGAGATGTCCCCACGGACAGAAGGCAGCGCCCGTGAACAGTCAAGACAGGGGATTCCTCTGTAATATGATCATCATCTCTGCAAATCTCAGGCTTCTACTGATACTTCTCTTAGTAAGCCCATCTTCCATAGATATCAGGAGAATTACTAAGGAAAAGTGTCTGTGAATTCATGATGTTCGGTTGGACAAGCCCCGGTTCTGCAGGCGTGGATCGAAAGGAGATCGGCAGTTCTGTCTCCTGGACTTCTGTTCTCCCTCTCCCACCGGGCTTTCGGGCACCTTCGCCCAGGCAGGGTCCTGAAAACACCTGGGCCTCGGCCGGCGGCCTGTCCACCTCGCCCCTGCCCGCTCACTCCTGGGTCCCTGCCCCCCCGGCAGCGGCAGAGAAAAGACGAGCTTCAAGGAGCTCCCCCCTTCTCGGTCCAGCTTCCAACTTCACACGCGGCCCGAGAAACACCGCAGTGCTCTGGCCGACAGGAACACGCAATGACAACGTGACTGACCAAATCAAAAACTTAAAAGCGTTGTAGGTAATGAAGCACCGGGAAACCACTAGTTCTTGGGGGCATTTCATGCTTGACTTCAAAATGTGCGTCTTAATCTCAACATTAGGGGGGCGCCTGGGTGGCTCAGCGGGTTAAGCCTCTGCCTTCGGCTCGGGTCATGATCCCAGGATCCTGGGATCGAGCCCCGCGTCGGGCTCTCTGCTTGGCAGGGAGCCTGCTTCCTCCTCTCTCTCTCTGCCTGCCTCTCTGCCTACTTGTGATCTCTCTGTCAAATAAATAAATAAAATCTTTAAAAAAAAAAATCTCAACGTTAGGGTTTTTGACTTTGTTAGTTTATGATTCCGATGACCCCTTTTCAGGCCTCTGGAAGCGATGCTACTCCGTGAGGGTAGTAAGTCTAACAACGAATCCAGAGCTTTAAGTAAAGACTGTAGAACTCTAGCCTAGAGAACGAGATAATTGCACTGAATAAAGTGTAGGGACAGGTGCACACGGACCTGCCCTGGTTCTGGGATTCTTTTTTTTTTTTTCAAACTATAGAGACTCAAGTGTTGGACCGCAGGTTAGACACTCTTGTCAGGTTAGGCTTCTCACCCACATGCACTCTCCCGGACTGGCAGACCTCCGGCATCTCAGCCCAGCTCCTCTCTCCCACCAGAGACGTTTCCGCCCACTGCCTGGCGGTACCCAGTCACTGTCAACACCAGGGAAATGAAACCACGAACCAAACCCCTCATTCGAATGGAAAGCTGATGGCATCATGGGGGAGGAGGAAGGCGCTAAGACTTGTTACTGTACAAGGAACGAAACGTCTTGCCCGGTTGGCCACTTACTCTGCACATGCTTCAGCTTGCGCTGGGAGAAAGGGCACGACGAGTCACTACTGACAGGCTGTGCCCCATTTCCAAAGATTGCAAAAGAGCTATAAATCAGAAAAATGGCATGAGATTTCGGTGACGGCTGCTTTTCTCAGAGACTCCTATGACAGAACAGCAAACCACGACTCGATGCGAGGGCCTGGTGTTCCCATCGTTCTCGATAGAGACCCACTCCTAACCTCCTTCAAATTAGGTCTCCTCTATTCTACTACTCAGGGGTGCACAGGGATCTCTCAACAGAAGCTAGGAAGACACAGGTCCCTTATACCCATCCTGGCTCGAGGCGGGGAGGGTCAGGAGGTTCCCAGGCTGACGGACCTCCTTCTGTTGTAAACCTTGGGAGATGCCAAATTCCCCAATATTTTTCTTGGCTTGGCCAAGGAGGGCAGACAGGGCTTCACCTTCACAGACAAGGTTATTGCCCCTGAGCAGCAAGGAACGACCGTGGTTCTACTGACCCATTCCGTAGAAGGGAAGAAAAGAATAAGCATGATGGAAATCTGAATAATTGACTGGTGTTAGCCCTACACCTAATCCCGCCGGCTTCAAACGATAACCCGTCACCAGAAATCTGCCTCTCACCTCGTCTCTGCGCCTCCCCCCTGAGCTCCTTTCCCTGTGTCAGCCCGGCAAGCGCGCACGGGCTCCTTCCGCTACGACAAGCCCAGGGACAGAGGACAGGCGAAGAAGTGTCAAGGACATGAGCTTTCCTCCCTGGAGGACAGTCACTCTGGAAATGGCTCAGAAGATATCTTCACTGTGGCTGAAATCACCGGAGGGAGCCCCCTTCTCCTCAATGCCAATTTGCTTTGAAAGAACCACTGCTGTCTATCAAGAAGCCACAGGCTTCCCCGAGCGAGATGCTCTGTGGGAATTCCTGAGCCAGTCCTGGCTTGTCGACAGAAGTCAGCCGCTTGGGGAGAAACAGCTGTAGAGCCCCAGCCAGCGGGGCCCGGCCCTCGGCGACACAGCGCCTCGCAAGGAGAACACACCGCACCCCCGACCAGTCCACCCCGCGCCCCAGAGAGCCCGGGGCATGGGGACTGGCACTGCGTCTCAGAAGGAAGTCTCACGACCATGTCAAAGAGAAGTCGAATCAGGCCACATTCCTTAAATGCACACCAAACGGAACTTTCCTTCCGCTGGCTCCAGCACACTCTCCTAAACCAGACTTAAAAAGAGAACTGGAAGTAACGAGTTAACCTGGAAGGTAACCATCTTGGCGCCTCACCCAGCTGGTTATTTAAGGTGAGATTTATTACGAAAGCTTCAAAATCCCTCTTCCCTTCCAGTTTAATGCAGAAGCACTGGGTCCAGATATGAGGATGCCAAGAGCAGGACAGGCAGGAGAGCTTCGAAGGGGCTTAATTCATCCCCAGGCAGAAGGAACGTCCTAAGAGCCACCTCAGAGCCTGTGATGTCTTCTAGCAGTTTCGCTGCCACCATCGAACACAGGGCAGCAGAAAATCCTGCTTCATTACCAGAACCCTAAACATCTCCTCTAAACCCGTGAGACTCAGAGGACAAAAGAAGTCCAATAACTCTAGACGTTACTTCCTTCTTAGGGTAACTGATATTCACAAAAGGAAAGAAAAAAAAAAAAATAAGAGTCAATACTCGTGATTTAGATTCCATTTTTGTGAATTTACCCATCTGCTAAAATTGATTTTTGTAGCCCAAAATGTGTTCATCATCTGTGAGTTCAAAGCTAATGAACGAACTATATATGACATACACTGTCTTTAAACAGAAACACGTGAATCCAGGTTCTTTACTGACGGGTTGATGAGGCCGTTGTGACCAGAAGCTTACAGGAACCTAACCGCGGATGGCCCCTTGGAGAGGTGGTTCACTATGAACGGAACCTCGTTCACGATGAATGTCTAGAGCAGGGCACCACAAGTAAGGAGCACGGACTGAAAATGCAGGACGTGAACAGAAACACCCGAACAGACTACGCAGCTCTACCCAGGAATGTCAGAAGCAGACTGGCACGCAGGCACACAGGTGGCCTGTGGGATCTGTGTGCGCGCCATGAGCAGCGTGTCACTTGGTGGACGGAGACTGGGACCAGGCAATGGAAACTTGAAAGCGATCTGATCATTCCCGAAAAGCATAATGTTGTCCTCCGGCCCCAGCGGAGCACAGAGCTCATCGCATGAGCCCAAGCTGTAGGAGCGCTGGTGCCTGAATGTGTGCCCTTAACTACCGTGGGCGGAGACCTCTCTGAAGTCATTGTCGAGGGAAAATGAGCCCTCTCAGAAACAGAAATCTGGACAATTACCGGCCATCGGGGAGGACAAGCCAGTGGCCCAAGTCACCTACCAAGTGAAGGCTCTGGCCGTGGCTCCCAGGACTCGTTAGAGCTCCCACTCTATAATGGGAACCAGATCCCCCCCATCTTCTACATCAGATAACGACCCTTGGCCCCAGAGATTTAAGGGATGATTACAGTCTACAGAACTGTGTGTCATTATATTAACTTGCGATAATATATTCCTGACAACTGAGGCTATTAACTTGAACTTCCAAATGCCGGCACACGTCACACGTGGTTCCTCTGACACATTCCCATCTGTCCTGTGTCCACTGGGGAACTGTGTCCTCACTACACAGCACAAAAAGGAGGAAAAGCAGAACCGGTTCGGAACAGTGCAGGGCTTCATTGAACGGAGTCATTTTGAGTACACTGAAATCTTTAACATTAAAAATAAAACAGGCGATGCAATCCGTATATGCCAGAGAATAAAAAGGTCCAAAGTCCTTCCTTTCTGGCTTCTTGATGGCCTCATAGTTCTTCGCTAGCGACTTCTCCCCTTTCATTATAATCTTAGGACTCTAACTACCACCTTCTGGAATGGAATTGGTTTCCTTTTAAATTGCTCACCTTTTTTTATAATGGAAAACAAAAAACAAAAATAAAAACCGAGCACCTCTCTCCACTTCGGCCTGGACATGATCGGTCATCATAAGCAAGTGAGTAAAAGTAACAGAAAAGGTTCGCATGTGTCTCCAGACTAAGCAAAAATACTGATAAAACAGACCGTTTTCTAAGTTGAAGAAGAGGAGTTTCTCCCATGATCCAAAAAGATAAGTTGGCAGGCTCCACAAATACATTCATCAAGAAAAACAGAAGAGTCTGTAAGAGCGATAAACCAAACCCACAAGTTGGAGATACGAGTCAGGCACCAAAATTTCTATCCGGCCAGCATCAGTCAGGGCTTTCTCTTGCGTACGCCCCGAGGCTGGGAATACGGCAACCTAACCACACGTCTCCAGGAGTTTCCTGGTTGGTTTGCGTACTGTTGCTGATTTCTAGAGAAAGCTCCAAGACGGGGCGGCCGCGTGCCAACAGGAACAGGCCAGAACAGGAAGAGGGGTTTCAAACTGGGATCAAGCAATCCTGTAATAAGAAATTGTGAGAATTTTTTAAAGAAATGACTATCCCATCTGGGTTTTCTGCCAGATCTGGCTCTAAAAATTCCCTGATCTCTCAGAATATGAGATGCTAAAATAAGGACGCGTGCGTCTCTAACTTAACTGGAAGCTTTAAAGAGATCCGGTGGCAACATGAAAACGGGGCTTCACGCCACTCAAACCTTGAACAGAAAAGCAGGGAAATGGTTGGTATTTGACTAAACTCACAGCAGACCCTTCTGGGAAGGGAGAGAGGTCAGCAGGGGACACATTATCTGGAGAGCCTGAAATGCGTAAAGCACTTAAGGAAGGACAAGATCAAAGGCGCCCGGTGAAGGAGGAGATGGTGCTCACAGAGAAGGAGCCTCCGTCTGCCAATTAGGCGGGAGTCGGCTCTTTGTTTCCCAGAAGCCAACAGTTACAGGCCTTACATCAGGGCATAAATTCTAATGAACGTACATCTTTCTGGGTTCCCTGCAGAATTCCCGCTCACCAACTTCATCCTTCAGCAGGGCTCGAGTGCCTGGCTCCCCAGCTTGACAAAGGGCTGGCCTGTCCCCAGCCCAGCGGGGGAGGGAAGTATGTGTTCCCAGCTGCCCTCCTGCCTTTCTGGAAGGTTAATCTCTCTTCTGCAACTGGCTGCAAATAATTGCTTCTGTTGAGGCAAGCGTCGGGCTCCGGGAGCAGGTGAGAAGCAGGATTTGGCTGGGCGAGAGGGAGGAGTAATTGGAAGCAGACAACAAAACATAACGAAGGGAGAAAATGAAAAACCCTAACTTTCAAGGGAATTCAAGGAGAACAGCGAGCAGTGAGCGGACAAGGGGGGAGACAGGAACATTGTTGGCGAGCAGGCCGGGGACACCTGCAACTTTGGGAGCTTACAAAAAGCGTGTGTGTCCCAGATCCTGGCCCCTGGCCCTCCAGCCCGATCCTAAAGGGGCTGGACGTTACCCCAAACCACAGAAGGACCGGGGAGAGAAGGAAGGTCTAAGCCGATCCAGCTGCAATAACAAATCCTGAAGGGCCCAACCACAAACGCTTCGAAAAACAAACGTGATTCAAAGCAAGGGAAAACCCAGTGCCAGGGCTGGGGTTGGGGGGAGGACTTCAAGAAGCACAGGACCTCACCAGACATCATTTTCAAAGCCAACTGGAAACCGCCTTTCGATGTGGTGTTTCAATGACAACAGAGGCCTGACTCGCTGGAAGAGAATGGGATCAAACAGAGAAACCCTCAGAAGGACCCGGCTCCTTGAACAGAGACTCGGCTGGACTTGTATCTCCCCAGGAAGACCTCCTCAGTCCCCAGCCGGCCTCTAAGCCCCCAGGCCACAGACAGCTTCAAGAGTCTTCCTCCTGCTCCTCCTAAATTTTCTAAATCAATCCCAGCAAATGACCTGTCTGGGTACCTATTCTAGAGCTTTCTGAAAATAAACAGTCTCCCTTTTGTGCTAAAACCTGCAGCTATGGAGTGTAATTCCCATCAGAACAAACTCTGGCCCAGAACTTCCCAAGTCACTGAAAAGACCCAGAACTCGTCATCTACCTGGGACAGCTAGGTGTGAGTAAACGGACAACTTACTCTCTTTTTTTCATGACAACTTCTAAGAAAGGCTTCCCAGGAGGAGAAATGGCCCTATGACCCGAGTTCAAAACCTGTCACTGCTTTCTCTGTGTAGCCTGGACTGTTTTTTATTTCTTTAACTCTCCCGAGCTTTCTTCTGTTGGAAAAGCAAGATAATAACAGCAACCAGGTTACAAGAAAGCTGAGTTTTCAAAACAATGTGTGTCAAGTTCCCGGCCCCCAGCCGGGCCTCAATCTGATTATCGCTGTGACGAATGGAACTGGATCTTCCAACAAAGGGGTCCTGATGGCCGAGGGTGTTGGAGGTCATCTATCCTGTGAGCCTGCCATCTATTCCTTCTGGGCCTTGTGGCGTAATTTATAAAATAAAGTTAGCATGTCAAGTATTTTCTTTAATGCTCATTTCAGCTATAGAAAATCCCAGGGCCCCTGGGTGGCACAGTTGGTTAAGCATCCAACTCTTGGCTTTTGCTCAGATCCTGATCTCAGGGTCGTGAGATCAAGCCCCACACTGGGCTCTGTCCTCAGCATGGAGTCTGCTTCAGAGTCTCTCTCCCTCTCCCTCTGGCCCTCCTGCTTGTGTTCCCTCTCTCTAAAATAAATAAATTACATCTTTAATAA
Organism: Mustela erminea; assembly: GCF_009829155.1. NCBI lineage: Eukaryota > Metazoa > Chordata > Mammalia > Carnivora > Mustelidae > Mustela > Mustela erminea. The sequence goes on along the minus strand of NC_045616.1, from coordinate 157,149,022 downwards.
AAGAAAAGAAAATCGAATTATCTGGGAATTTGGTTTCTTCTATACCTCACAACTGCAAAGGCTCATTCTGTGCCTTTCCTGACATTTTTTTTCCTTCTAGAAACTTTGCCAGAAAAACAAACAAACAAACATCAACAACAAAACACTAAAATACATCAATGTGATGCCCCCTGTAACATGTTTTTAAAGAGCCACAGGACAAGTTTTTGATAGAAAGCACAAAAGGAAACGAAAACGTACTCTTTAAAAATCAGCATGTCTCCTTTTATTTGAGAATGTTTTGTTCAGCGTAAAGCTCCAAAGAGCTGTTGACAGATGGGTCCCATTTTTATTTTCCCTAGAGATGGTAGTTTTGTTCTAAATCTTCAAGTCAGCTACATCTTAAAAATTGACTTGACCGCAATGGCGGTTTTTCTCAAAATCTCAGAATAACAGAGAAAGTATGAGCCTGAAGTAACTGCTTCAAACTAAACAAGCAGTTGCCGCTGGTGCACGTTCCTCAACTTTAAAGCTGGAAAGACGTCAGGCATAAACCTTTTAACGAGATGCAGAGGCCGGGCACGTCCCGGTGCGGTCAGCATGCAAATTCCGGCGGCTTGCGCTCGGGCGGCCCATCAAACCACGGGTCTGGGCCTGTGTTACAAGTCCGTAAGCTGAAGCTCCGGACAGGTGAGGGAAAGTCTCGGAACAGGGCCTGAAGCCCCACACTGAAAGCCAAGTTTGCTGCGAACCACATCACAGGAAGCCCTGAACCATGTGGAGGGCAAGGCCAAGTACATGCAACCCACGAGCACCAGTGTCTGGAGGACCCAATGACAGCTCATGGGCAGGAAGAAGAGGCTGAGAAGCTGGGGCAGGGAGTCCCAGAGACGTATACGTTTTACCGTCAAAGGTGTGTGAGTAGTGACATCCTTCAAAGCCTCACGGCCTCCTTTCCCCTTCATTTAGGAGAAGATAAGCTACGTTGGATGAAAACTAGCTCAGGCAGCCTTTGAAGGCTCAGCCCTTGCTCTGATCTATTTTCACAAGACAAAATGTGGACCAGGAAGCTTTTTATCAATGTGAGTGGCAATAAATAGTGCTTATTATAGTCTAAAGACAGAGCTTAAGATTAATATCTAAAATCCAATCTTATTTTTTAATTTGCCCATAATTACATCGTTAAAATTACATCTTTTTTTTAAAGATTTTATTTATTTATTTGACAGAGAGAGATATCACAAGTAGGCAAAGAGGCAGGCAGACAGAGAGAAGAGGAAGCAGGCTCCCTGCTGAGCAGAGAGCCCGATGCGGGGCTTGATCCCAGGACCCTGGGATCATGACCTGAGCTGAAGGCAGAGGCTTTAACCCACTGAGCCACCTAGGCGCCCCTAAAATTACATCTTTAAAAAAAAATTTAGAAACCTCCCAGAAAGCTACTAATGGACCCTGTTTCAGAAAGAATTTAAAGTCATCCCCAGGAAATCCGCCTCCACATGTTCATGTCCTTGCAAGATCCCTGAGAGTAAGTGGGACGTGTGACTCGCTTCTACCAATAGAACACAGCAAAAGTGACAAGATATGAGTGACTGCATGATTATATCACACAAGACTTCAATACCCGCCTTCTGCAGTTCTTTCTCCCTGGCTGACTTTGAGAAAGCCAACAGCCATGCTGGAGGAGTCCGCATGAGAGGAGCTGTGGGAAGCCTCTAGCAGGAAAATGAAGCCCTCAGTCCTGCACCCACAAGAAAAAATGAATTCTGCCAAGGGAATCTAGAGCCAAGCACTTCCCCAGTCAAGCCTTCAGATGAAACCCCAACCCCAGGCAATTGCCCATGACTGCAGCATTTTGGAGAATCCAGCTAAGTCATGTCCAGACTTCAGACCCACAACAACAGTGACATCATAAATGTTGTGTTCTTTTAAGTCACTAAGTTGGTTAATATATTAATAGATAAGTCATAGGGTGCTTGGGTGACTCAGTTGGCTAAGTATCTGCCTTCAGCTCAGGTCATGATCTTGGGGTCCTGGGATTGAGCCCCGGCATTAGGGTCTCTGCTGAACAGGAAGCCTGCTTCTCACTCTGCCTCTGACCCTCCCCCTGCTTGTGCACTCATTCTCTCTCTGTCTCTCTGTCTCAAATAAATAAATAAAATCTTGAAAAAAAATAGATAAATCATACAGATCATTAAAACTCAAGCTGTTTATAAAGAGTGACTCAACTAATTTAAGATATGTTTATATAATCATTTATTCAATTGAACTTGTCTATTATAAACTATAATTATATATCTTAAATACCCAATTTTAATAAGACTACGTTTAACTACAACACAAATCAAGCATTGCAGAGAGCTCATTTGCATTTTCCGTTCACTACTCTGGGGTTCTCCAGATAGCGAGGCTTTAATCAGGTAAGAGAAAGAAGGTCACACAGGATCAAAACTTCATTTGATCATTGGTTACGAACCACAGATAGTTCAGCCTTTAAGTGACCTATAATTATTATGAAGTGTCCCATTAAATACTGTCTAATCTTATTTTCAAAATTCTGATAGATTATATAAATCACCCCAAGAACATTCTAATTTTGACACCAGCAACAGAATAAATGAAACACCTGGGAGTTTGTGGTTGCCGTTGTTTTGAGAGAGAGAAAGAGAGCATGGAGAGGCAGAGGGAGAGAGGGAATCCCAAACAGGCTCGACTCTGGGTCAACCTCACCACCCTGAGATCGTGACCAGCGCCAAAATCAAAATCAAGAGTCGGATGCTTAACCGACTGAGCCACCCAACCACCCCAAGCAGGCGGATTTTGGAACAGGCATGAGCAACATATTGCTAAATTGTATGATGTCAGCAGCTCATGGATGAGAATAACTGTCCACAAACTCAAATGCATGCAGGTTAATAAAACCATGAATGCAGACATTTGTATTTTACATAGAACAAAGCCGTTTACATGTAAGCAAACATCTCACTATACCAGCATATCCTGCAGATTAAATATACTCCAGACCATGAGACAGGAGGTAAATGTACTAGTCAATTAGCACCCGCATAACAAAGCACCAAGGACTGGGGAGCTTAAACAACAGGAATTTATTTTCTTACGATTCTGGAGGTTGGAAATCCAAGATCAAAGGGTCAGCTGATTAAGCCCCTGGTCAGAGTGCTCTTCCTGACTTACAGAGGGCCACCTTCTTGCTGGGTCCCCACATGATGGCAGGAGAAAAGCAAGCTCTCTAGGGCCTCTTCTGATAAAGCCACTAGCCCATCAGGAGGGGCTCTAACCTAATCACCCAGAGGCCCCATCTCCAAACATCAGCACATCAGGAGGTAGGACTTCAACATATAAATTTTGGGAAGATACTATCCATAACAATACATATCAAACTATTTCTTAAAGGCATAATTGTGAGTTAATTTAAACATGATTGGTATGTTTAAATAAATGACCGTCTTCAGTTAAAAATGCGTGTAATAAAACACACTATGCTAAACACCCGAGGAGGAAAATTTTGCTACGTATACAGAGCAGAATGTTTTCAATCACGTCTTCATTTTGGGGGGAAGGGGAGGAAAATGTTTGCCTCATCTTGACATGTTTATCAATTTGAAACAGAACCAAATGTTCCCAGTTTATATTTTCTAGCTCCTAGAAATTATAGAATTCTTTGTTTCCTAAAATTCATTCCTCTCATGTCACTGAATATAAGCAAATGAAAATAAATATAGCTACGCCTGGAACAACACGGGGTTAGGGGTGCTGATCCCACTCCAATCCCAAAAGCGCCCCTGAAAATCCATGTATAATTTTTGATCCCCAAACGCTTAACTACTAATACCCTACTACTGACAGCCTGACCAATAACATGAACAGTCAATACATTTGGTGTGGTGTACGCATTACATACTGTAGTCTTGACATAAAGTAAGCTAGAGAAAAGAAAATGTCCCTGGGAAAACCACAAGGAAGAGAAAAAAATATTTACAGTACTGTTCTGTAAAAAAAAAAAAAAAAAAAAATCTGCATGTAAGTCAGTCCACTTAGCTCAAACCCATACTGTTCAAGGGCCAACTGTACTACACTGAAGCCTTCTATTCCCCTAATGATAAGACACTGACAAGGCTTTGTAATTGTGTTCAGAAACATTTTAGCTTATTTATTGCTTTAAGACTTAAATATGGTTCTTTTTTTACTGTCTATTTTGCCATTCTCATAAAGAGTAGCTACCTATGATTCCTTCTATTGGCTGTTTTCAATTCCTCTGAACCCGCTGAAAAAGCAGCACATGGCTTCTTTTTGGACCTAACCCCAAAGATGGCTAAGAAACTTGAATAGACAGTCTCACTGTAATTTACACCATTCACGGAAATGCTTCTTTCTTTCGTCATGGGTTTCTCTCATCTATACCATGCATTTAGCATAGAAATTTCCTAGCACAGAAATGATATTTAAGGATTATGGAACTACTTGGAAAAAGCGGGACAATCTCAACTACTGACGGGAAGGTTGAACCTAGAAGCTGTTTCAAACTATCATTGTCCTTCAGGATCACATAGAGAATGCTCACTAGATCTTCCAGAGTGTCCCAGAGGCGTGGGAGAAACAAAGGTATCACTTAGAGCAAAGCAAATGTGAGGACCGAGCCCCCGCTTAGCTGTCACTGGGAACATCTAGAACAGTAGCCACGTGGAAACCTCAGCTTAGCCCTGGTGTGACTAATGGCCCAGGGAAAGCAAGATCCTTAATTGGAAACTGAAAATGTAATTCTTGGGGCACCTGGGTGGCTCAGTCGGTTAAGCATGTGCCTTCAGCTGAGGTCACAATTTCGGGGTCGTGGGATCAAGCCCCACATCGGGCTCCCTGTTCAACAGGGAGTCTGCTTCTCTCTCTCTCCCTGTGCCTCCCCCTGCCCCCACTCGTGTGTTCTCTCTCTGCTTTTTCTCTCAAATAAATAAATAAATAATCTTTAAAAAATTTTAAAAAGTGCTATCTTGCTGCCAAGTAATGGTGGACCCCACGGTACAAAGGCATGGAGAAGGCCAGTTTGCCCAGCAAACCTCTGTAGTCATCTGCTTTTTGCAGAAATGTCCAGAAATGGCAACACAATATCACCCTATCATGCCAGGCTGCCTCCCTTCCCTGAAAAACGCACCTTCAGGAAGCACGATGGGTACAGCCCCCTCAGTGCATGACTGTCCACTGGGTGGTGTAGACCTCACAGGCTGCCAAGCAGAAGGCAGGCAACCCAATGGTTTTTTTATAATCTACAAAAAAAATAAGTGTAGTCTAAATAATCTGGTGTGTTTACACACACACACACACACACACACACACGCTCGCGCACATGTAGTACCCAAATGTTTGCCATTTGCCACTCTGTGTGGCTAGAAAATGACTTCCCCTCCAGCCTATAATCTCCAAATTAGACTTTCTAACCAGGAAACCAAAGACCAAAAACATACTGGGACTGTGACACCATAAAAGTTAAACACACACACACACACACACACACACACACACACACACATTTTTATCCTTCCTTCACATATTCTAGTGCTAGGACGATCCCGCTGCTGCAGACAACCCAGGCTTCCAGAGGAAGGGCTGCGGAGACCAACTTCACCTTGCTCCCTCCCCCTCCCTTCCCCTGCTCCAGTGCTGGAAGCATCTGTATCGCAGGCCTCACCACTAAGGGATGGTCAACCGTCCCAGAAATAAGGATGCCCCTTACCTCTGAGCTCCTACAAAGGCTCAGACTGTGGGCAACTCTCTTAAGTTTTTCTAAACAAGACAGTCTTATTTGGGAAAGACATGGCCTGGAAAAAAATAAAAAACAAGAGAAAGGATCTCAAAGATGAAGCAAGGCTTCTGACAAAACCAACACCAAAAGCTCCTTGAAACAAGGAGAAGGAGGGAGATCTGGTGATAAACTGCTTTCGAAAGACTTCCTTTATTTACATAAAAAAGGAAGGCAAAGCACTCAGAAACTTAGGGCTTTGCCTAAATAGTAAAGGTTCTCAACAGCCCACTGGAAGAAGGGCTGGGGTCAGCTATATTTTCAGCAACAAAGCACGATTTTCCTAGCAAGTCAGTCTGTTTGCTTTTTCTAAATTTAGTCCATTGTGATTGTTCTAGAAAAAAACTGAGCCGCTACAAAAATAAAGCATCCAGAATGTAGACCATAAAAAATAAATAAATAAAATTTAAAAAATAAATAAATAAAAACCCTGGGGCTAAAAACGGATGCTCTCATTTTGCCTGCAAAATTATATGTTCAGCAGGTGCCCGGAGCTGCCAAGGGCTCAGCTGCCAACGCGGCCTTCCTCTGTCCCAAAGCAGCTCGCTCTCCTCCACCCGAGCTGGGCCTTACGAAAGGGCGAGGCACATTTAATATTCAGGTAGTGGACGCCGAGCCCACCAAGGCTGCTCCAGACCCACGGGTGTAACAGCCAAAGCCAGGCGGAGCGCATGCCCCGCACAGCTCTCTTTGGGAAAAGCGGGGCCCCTCATCCCCGAGGGAGTTCTCCCTGCGTTTATTCTGCGACGTTGTTTTATGTGGTTGTAACTAGTGGGTAAGCTGTACACTGAAGGGAAAAATCCATCCGGGCATTTTACAATTAGGGATGCTACAGCAGGTTTTATCAACTCGGGCAGCACCGACATCCGGGGCCAGCTAATCCTCTGCTGGGGGAGCTGCTTCTGCTCCTGTTGCGGATCAGCAGCCCCGTCCCTCGTCTGCAAGCCAGGAACAGCCAGCACGGCCCCCCAACTTATGAAAACAAAAGTAAATTTAGAGATTGCCAGATGTCTGCCGGGGAGCAAAAGTGCCCCTGGTTGAGAGTCCCTGTCCTAGATCCGTACAATGGGGTCCCGTTCGCTAGCCAGGCATTGAAAAGGACAGGGCGGGTCTACGTGAGGCCCTGGGTGCCCTGTGAGATGAAAAGTTGCAGGAAAAGCAGCAGGGGCCAGAACACCTAAGCCCCATTTCCTACAGAGTCTGCGGACCCGTGCACGTCCCCAACCACCTAGAGAAAGCTCTGGAAGGAAACCCAAGACACTGTATTGTGCCGGCCTCCAAAGAGAGGTATTATTTATATTTTACTGTTTTGACTTGCTTGCTGCACTCGTGGACTCCTTGTCAACCGTTTTCAAAATTATTTTAATAACTTCTCGTCTTTTTAGAAGGCTAGCATTAGATGAGTGTTCAAAAAAAAAAAAAAAAGAAGAAGAAGAAAAAGAAAACGAGGGTTCTTTTCTTTGTTTTATTCTACGGTCACTTCGGAGTTCTGATGGGACTCTCCAATCCACGGGAACACAAAGCCTCAGGAGGGGAGCCGGACACAAGGCCTCAGGCTGTCGGGCTGACAGCAGCCTGGGTCGGGCCTGGCGTGAAGCCTGGTCCTGCCTACGTTGGGTGGAACTCGGGAGAAAAGGGGGGGGGGGTGCCATCAGTGCCCAGGAATGACTGCCTGCTGTGGGGTCATCTTAGCCTTGAAACAAGAGTGTTAGCACAACAGACTCAGGCCTAGCTCGAAACAGATCCCGGCAACAAGTGCTAACGGTGGTTCCACGCTCATCCGCGACCAGTTTGCTAGATCGCGTCTGTGTGTAGGGGGCCGGGAGCCACACGGCACGTGTCTCCCGTAGGCTCCAGAAACCTGTCATTGCACTGTTAGTCTCAGGATCGCCAGACCCATCACCCGGCCGCGCTCTGAAGCTTCGTGACATGAGGTCATTGGGTTCTGGGTTCTGGCTCCCCATCAGAATCGCTAAAGAAGCATCAAAATGCGGGGTCCCAGGCTCGTCGCCAAATCGCTGAATCAGAATCCCTAGGCCGGGGCCTCAGAGTCTCGGTTTTCACAAGTCACCAGCTTCCTATGAAACCTCTGTTTATTTGTGAATTTCTTTGATTTGGGGGTCAGAATCTTACATAAAATACAGTGACTTTCCCAAGAGCTAAAATCTAAGGATTTTCCCAGAAGTCTCCATGGTTCAATCTCAAAACAGTTGGGACACATTCACTGGTCACAAAAGGGGTGTTTCAGTCACCCACTATGTGCCAAGATATACTTCTTGTACAACATCACCGACCAGGGCTGCTGCCGTGTACGTATTTAATTACATTACACCACGTGGGGTCTTTGGCAGAAGCACTCACCATTGCCTAGAGTGCCAAGGTGAACAGGTTCTAGAAGCATCAAGAAGAGTGTGTGACTACTGGGTATTCACCCTGAAGATACAAATGTACTGATCTGAAGGGGCACCTGCACCCCAGTGTTCATAGAAGCAATGTCCACAACAGCCAAACTCGGGAAAGAACCCAGATGTCCATCGGCAGATAAATGGATAAAGAACATGTATATATATACATACAATGGGGATACTATGTAGCCATTAAAAAAACCCACAATCTTGCCATTTGCAATGATGTGGCTGAAACTAGAGGGTCTTATGCTAAGCGAAATAAGCCAATCAGAGAAAGACAATTATCATATGATCTCACTGATCTGAGGAATTTGAGAAACAAGAGAGGATCATAAGGGAAGGGAGGGGAAAATGAAATGAGATGAAACCAGAGACGGAGACAAACCATAAGAGACTCTTAATCTCAGGAAACAACTGAGGGTTGCTGGGGGGTGGGGGGAAAGGGATGGGGTGACCGGGTGAGGGACGCTGGGGAGGGTGTGTGCCATGGTGAGTGCTGCGAAACGTGTAAGACTGACGAATCACACACCTGTACCCTGAAACAAACAACACATTATAAATTCAAAAATAAAATAAAATAAAAATTCAAAGAAAGAAGAAAGGTGTGCAAGACAGTGGAATGGGAAGGCAAACAGAAGACAGCTTGAGGGAGAAGCTTGGTGTGGCTTCAAGGCAGGGGCCCTTAGGGGAATTCAGGGAGGAAGAGACAGGACAAAGGGACACCAGACTATTGATCAAGAACCCCTTACCTCTCCCCAGTTCTTGGCTAAACTGGACGCCCACTTCTTCCAGATCTAGGCCCTTTACTTAGAGCCTTTATTTTAGAAAACCTTACCATTGTAAACTCCTTCTCCGGCCCTTCAAGATGTACATCTTTTCCCAGCCTCTTGCCAGTTTTAAAACCCAGGACTGGTTTTCTCAAGGACCTGGGAGCCATGGCTGTGAAATCAATCCTCCAGGAAGAGGGCGCAGCTGTCTCCCAGTCGCGGTGGAAGGGAGCAGCCTACCTTTGGTAAGTGCTAGTTCCCAAACACAGCTGGCCCAGCCCCACAGACCAGCTTCCCCCGGCATCCTTCGCTACCTTCCCACGAGCTCACCCCGGAGCCTCAAAGCACTTCCACTTTTTGTCTGGGTGGAATGGAGTTCAGTCTCCCTTCTGACCCCTACTGCAACAGTCCTGACCCCTACAGTCTTACTTAACTCTTCACCTTCCCCAGGGCTGTTTTCCCTTGACATTCTCGAAAGCACTTTCATGTAAGGAATGTCTGTTTCTTACTTTATCTCAAGGGCGATGGGAAACGAGTGAGGTCTGAGAGCTTGGGATCTGAGTGGCTGGGTACAGAGTAAATTTAACCTGGTTACCAGGAGATCATTTGGAGACTGATTAACCCAGTAGGAGTGAGAGCAGCCTCGAGGCCAGCGAAGGAACTTTGCCTCAGGCTTATCAATGTGGTTAAAGAGCATGGAAAAGAAGGCCTAGAATATTTGGAGGCTGAGGGCATTTACGAGAGGATTTGGCAGCCAACTATCAGAGACCCGCGTGAAAGAAAGGGCAGCATTTAGAACGACTCTGAGCCTTCTAGTTCGGGAAAGTAGGTAAACGTATTTATAGAGAAAGATAAGGAAATCCAATTACCAAAGAGTCATTAAATGAATACAATCTGCTCTTATGGTACGACAAGAGTGCTTATTTTCAATGTTTGTCATAAATATTTCAGAGTTAACGATCTGGGACTGGTCTCACCTGGGGAGCTGGCTGATTCTGCTCGCTCCTCCTCTTCCCACTCAGCATCAAATAATTGGCATCCACCCCCAACAAGCATTTCTAAAATACTCCTCAAAGTCACTGCCAAGAGGGAGACTGTGTTTTCAGATCAGTGTGTCTTGGATTTTATCACACGAGTGGGCAGATGCGAGGGCCAAGGAGAAGGTTTGGCAGACACAGTGCCGGTGAGTTTCATTATCCTTAGGGAGCACCAAAGACAAGAAAGCGGGCAAAGGCATCCTCATCGGACACAGGCCCTATCCCTCTCGTCTGCAGATGCACAGGTCCAGACCTTGCGTCTCCCGAGGCACATATCCAAGGGGCCCCGGAGGCCAGAACAGGGCAGTGAGCAGCAAGAACTGTTCTGAGGGGCGCCTGGGTGGCTCAGTGGGTTAAGTCGCTGCCTTCGGCTCGGGTCATGATCTCAGAGTCCTGGGATCGAGCCCCACATCGGGCTCTCTGCTCAGCAGGGAGCCTGCTTCCTCCTCTCTCTCTGCCTGCCTCTCTGCCTGCTTGTGATCTCTGTCTGTCAGATAAATAAATAAAATCTTAAAAAAAAAAAAAAAAAAAAAAAAAGAACTGTTCTGAGACCCCGTGAGCATTCACCTGTTCCCAGATGCTGACTTGAGACCCCGTGAGCATTCACCTGTTCCCGGATGCTGACTTGGGGTACGTCCCGCTTCCACGGGTGGGAGCTTTAGGGCCCCGCCCGAGCGATGCCCCCAGCTCTTTGCTTGGCCATGCAATTTCTGCACAATTTACAGCTAGCAAAGTGGGCACATGGGGGAAACGTTTGTCTCCTGGTGCAGAGTGGAGGGCTGGGAGCATGGGTGGCTTTCCCCCGGACAGAATTTGGTAAACAAGCGCCAGAAGCCTCTAAGCCAGAGTCAAGCCACGGCAGGTAAGCGGTGGCTCCGTGCCTGGAGGTGGCAGCCGAGGTGGGCGGTGCCGTCCAGGCAGGCCTGAGCCCGATCGGCCCAGCGTGGGTCTGGCTTCACGCCCACGGGGGGCTGGTTCCTCGCGCGGAATTACTAAATGCTACAAATAGGAGAACAGTGCCGAGGAAGGTTTTACACGTTTATTAGTAATAACACCATTCAAGACACTCAAACTTCAAAGCCTTTTTGCTAACAAACTCCAGCTAATCCTAACAGCACCCCGGTAAGCAAAGAAGTATGGTGAGCCCCGGCTGATGGACAGCAGCGAGGTAAGACGCTTTGCTCGGGGCTATGGGAAGCTCAGGATTACTCACGTCTCTGGAACCACCGAGCCCAGATTGGGAGCCGCAGGCTGCCCCTCGCCCCGCTGACTCACGCTGTTACTAAAACCGTAGGGAGGGTCCGCTAAGGAGTCTTTCATTACTCAGAATGAAACTTGTGATTAGATTTTATTTAAAATAAAGGAGTGGACATTGTTTTCTGCTGTCGCTTTAATAACAGTAAATGATAGTAATTCTGTCAAATTAGAACTGTCTGACTTGAGATGCTGGCTGACCTTTCCACTCTCGGAACCAAGACTATGATTTGGAGGAAACTCATCCAGAGTCGGGGCAACTTCCCCAGGCCTCCTGTCTCCCGGTCTACTGATTTCCATGGCAACCTAGAAAGTTCAGCGATGGGTACCAAACATTCCTTTGGATTCCTTAAATCTTCCTTTAAATAAATTACAGTATTTTTCACAAGATGTATTTACTGAAACACATTTTGGGAAATACAAAAAGGTACGAAGAAGATGACAAGAGTGATCTCTCCACGGTAGATAGAAGTGCTTTCTGGGAGCATCTGAAGTATGTTTGACCTGTGAATTTTTACGCACGCAAATACGTTTCTATTAGGTCAATATGGGGTCACTCTACCTAGTTTTACCCAATTACACCAAATCCACAGTTCACACCCCTAACTCCGTAGGAAGGGTGATGTGGGTGCTTGCGGACAGACCAGTGATGCGGTCTGAAAGCAACTAAACTGATTTCTTGATTCCAACAAGACTGCTTGTATGGGTCTTCTGGAGGCACTGCCCAGCTGGGTGCCTGGGGCGAGAGCTGGCCAAGGGGAGGCCGCACAGAGATGGGACAAATTTCCCCTGCTCCGCGTGGGACAGCTACCTCCCAAGTCTCTGCATCAGCGAGTGAATGAGGGAGGGAGGGGAGAACAGTGTGCCCCCGACCCAAGTCCATAACCACCAGAACGCCTGGCAATGCTTCAGTCCCGAAGTAAGAACAGGAACGCTTGAGAACTAGCCATGACTTTGCGAAATTCCAAAAGATGGTTGACAAAGTAACAGGTCTTTGGGTCGGTGAGAATAATAAGCAAGAGAGAGATTTTTGTAAATATCTAGAACATGCACCATAACTCAATTTTATTAGTCATTGTGTAATATTCAATAACTGTTGCTATTAACCATTTTCTCAGTTAGTCTGATCTGTTGCCTTGGCAAAGAGTCATTAAATACTTACCTGAGGGATATAGTTACAAGCAACTCACTCACTCAAAATTAAATGCTCTGTGATACATTTTTACATCCAATTTTGCTTGAAGGAAGAAGGCAGAAAAGTTGGAAAAAAGTAACAACGTGCTACTCTTAGTAAAATGATGAGAAGCTCTTGATCGTATAAGACCTATGATGAAATTAATTAAAAACAGAGCTGTACATGTTTAATTAAAAAAATAAAAAAGCTATCAACTCATTGCTTTTTTCTGTCCAAGTACATACAGCCCGTCATATGCTTTCTAAAGGCATCTGTCCCTTGGCAAACCTTCCTCCCACTTTTTCTCTAAAAGCCTGGCAGCATTTGGTTGTGTTTTTTGCTTTTTGTTTTTCTTCTATCTGCCTCTTGACACTTTTGAGCATAGAAAAGATAACCTCCAGTGCTCCAGAAGAGGCTTGCTTTCATTCTTGTTCTCCTACGGCACCCCCGGATAGCACTATGTGGCTTTGGAAATCCATTCTGCGCTGTGCAAAGAAGGTATGAAATGAAAAGTTCCTGCCCTGCGTTCAGGGAAGAAGGTGAGTTCTATCACAGCTGTACTGCATTTTTCCCTGTATTGTTGGAAAGGCCCAGAAATCATGCCTAGCACAGTCTGGGGCAACAGCCCAAGGAATGGACTAAAACAGCAGATCCCTGAGGGAGGAGGAGAGGCTTGGAGGCGGGATGGGGAAGCAGCCAAACAAGCAAACTAAGGACAAAGATAATGATACACACAATAATGCGCAAGAATGTTTGGTAACTTACATGAATGTGCTTAATGCTTCACAGGTCTCTTTACCCTCACTGGGTAATCTGCACATACTCATTGCAGAAAACGTATAAAAATTAAAAAAAAAATTCATAATCTGATCACCCAGAGATGATTGCCATTATCACTTTCATGCATTTCTTTCTGGTTTATATATATTATATATTATATATATATATACACAACTTTCTATACAACTGATTTTTACCGGATAAGACACATGTCCATGCACACAGTGAAATCTGGGAAACACGAGATTGTTGACAACTGCATAATACTCATGTTATTTAGACAGCGTCATTCATTCGTGTCCTTTCTGCTGAGCTGCTGTTCACTTCTGTACGTTTCTTCCTATTTCCAGAATTAACAAGGAGATAAAAGTCAACAGGGAAAAAACTACCAGGTCACCTAGTCGTGAATGATTTAAAATAACAATAAACAGAACCTAAAAAAAAAAAAAACTATTTGTATGTAACAGTTTTGCCAGTGAGTTACACAGCTTTCATTAATACAACCTACCGGCTGAATATGAAAATCAGAATGAGGACTCGTAAAGGACCAGTAGACCCAGTGAGAACCAGTAAAACATAAGAGGGCCATGTCCTGGGTTCAGACTCTCCAAGGACAGACTCTAGTGGACCAGACTGCCCAAGATCAAGTAGTTAGCCAAGAAAGGGAGCAGGCAGGGCATCAAAATTTGATCCTGAAATTTTGGCCCAACCCATGGTGCAGAACATGAACAGGGAGAAGGGAGAAGGGAGAAGACAGAAGGCGGGCGACGTGTGGGGAGAGCACGAGAGGGCGGACAAAGCCGGCCAGGGAGATGGTGTGCACGGCACATACAGGCCAGCTCAGGGTGCCCACTGAAAGCCCAGCCTGGCCAGCCGGCATGGGGTGAGGTCATGAACATCTGCCCACCGGTCGCAGGGACTCAACAGCCAGGCAGTAGAGAAGCAACATGTTCTCATGGCCTGAGAGCAGGAGGTCAGATGCAGAGGGCAGGAGTCCAGATGCTGGAAGCTAGAACAGCAGAGTCAGGGATCCGTGATCAAAAGACAGAATGACAAGCCCATCAGTGACACCACAGAATCCAAAGGAGCTGGTGAAAAGCACACTCATCACCCTCCTTCCGCGTGACACGGCGACCGCTAAGTATGCAGCAGGCACCACATACGGCATTGACAACTGCCCTCCGAGAAATAATAGTAATATGCCAAAGCATTTAAATACTGGAAAAATCATGAGAGATAAAGCAGGTATGAATAAAAAGCTGTGATTGTTGAGAGAAGGAAGCGCCGTCCGGTGAGAATTCCGGCTCCTCAAGGTTGACTCCCAGAAGATCAGGTGCTGTGAACAGAGGTGACTTTGCACTAAGTCGGAGATTCTGGATTTAGGCCACTCCGGCCCATCAGGCTGAGGCCAAGCTAGAAGGTGACACAACAGCAGGGCTGAGCCCACGGGCAAGGTTAAACCAAAATGTCCGCCCATAAAGAAGTTCAGGGGCGAGAGCCAGACCCACGGGGTCTGCTGTAGCAGACACGAATCAAAGACAAGGACGGACCTGCCCACCAGGAAACAGGAGTCAGATGCGGGAGTATTAGCCAAGTCCGAGAAGCACATTAACTTTTTCTTTTTAAGGACATTCTGGTATTTCATCTGAAAGCACCTCTGTTTAAAAGAATTCTCCACTATGGTCAACTAATCTTCGACAAAGCAGGAAGGAATGTCCAATAGAAAAAAGACAGCCTCTTCAATAAATGGTGTTGGGAAAATTGGACAGTCACATGCAGAAAAATGAAACTGGACCATTTCCTTACACCACACACAAAAATAGACTCAAAATGGATGAAGGACCTCAATGTGCGAAAGGAATCCATCAACATCCTTGAGGAGAACACAGGCAGCAACCCAATCTGACCTCAGCTGCAGCAACATCTTCCTAGGAACAACGCCAAAGGCAAGGGAAGCAAGGGCAAAAATGAACTATTGGGATTTTATCAAGATCAAAAGCTTTTGCACAGCAAAGGAAACAGTTAACAAAACCAAAAGACAACTGACAGAATGGGAGAAGATATTTGCAAATGACATATCAGATAAAAGACTAGTGTCCAAAATCTATAAAGAACTTAGCAAACTCAACACCCAAAGAACAAATAATCCAATCAAGAAATAGGCAGAGGACATGAACAGACATTTCTGCAAAGAAGACATCCAGATGGCCAACAGACACATGAAAAAGTGCTCCATATCACTCGGCATCAGGGAAATACAAATCAAAACCACAATGAGATATCACCTCACACCAGTCAGAATGGCTAAAATCAACAAGTCAGGAAATGACAGATGCTGGCGAGAATGCGGAGAAAGGGGAACCTCCTACACTGTTGGTGGGAATGCAAGCTGGTGCAACCGCTCTGGAAAACAGCATGGAGGTTCCTCAAAATGTTGAAAATAGAACTGCCCTATGACCCAGCAATTGCACTACTGGGTATTTACCCTAAAGATACAAACGTAGTGATCCGAAGGGGCACGTGCACCCGAATGTTTATAGCAGCAATGTCCACAATAGCCAAACTATGCAAAGAACCCAGATGTCCATCAACAGATGAATGGATAAAGAAGAGGTGGTATATATACACAATGGAATACTATTCTATGCAGCCATCAAAAGAAACGAAATCTTACCATTTGCGACACATGGATGGAACTAGAGCGTATCATGCTTAGCGAAATAAGTCAAGCAGAGAAAGACAACTATCATATGATCTCGCTGATATGAGGAAGTGGTGATGCAACATGGGGGCTTAAGTGGGTAGGAGAAGAATAAATGAAACAAGATGGGATTGGGAGGGAGACAAACCATAAGTGACTCTTAATCTCACAAAACAAACTGAGGGTTGTTGGGGAGAAGGGTGTTGGGAGAAGGGGGGTGGGGTTATGGACATTGGGGAGGGTATGTGCTATGGTGAGTGCTGTTAAGTGTGTAAACCTGGCGATTCACAGACCTGTACCCCTGGGGATAAAAATATATGTTTATAATAAGTAAAAAATTAAAAAAAAAAAAAAGAATTCTCTACTTACTAAGTAATCAGGAAAGGAATATCCACCATGTGCAAGACACTTTGGAATGAGTCATCTGCTACCTCCAAGTTCACTGGGATCAGCCTTCTAAGTCAGAGCCGTTTGCATCCTCAGGGCGGAAGGGCCTGCCTTCCCGTCCTGCTCCATTCTGGCCAGCTCTGCCCAGGCCACTGGGTTTGGAATCATGGCCAGGCTTTCCCTGCTCGGGGCTTTCACATACTGGAACGCTCCCTCCTTCTTGTGTGGTTTGTGCTTTCTCATTCTCTGCGGTTACTTGAAACATCACCTCCTCAGAGGGGACCTTGTGGACAGCCCCGTCACCATCTTCCCCACACACATGGGCTCCACAGCCCTTATCTCAAGATTAAGGATATATTCAAGCTTCATTTCCTTATTTGTTTCCCATTTCCCCAACTAGGCTTTAAAAAAGAAAGGGACACACGCATCTCACTCATCAAGATACCCCCAGTGTCTGTCTCATAGCCAACTCCCTGTGAACCTGTCCTTCAGGAAAACATCTCAGACCATGACACACACACACACACAATGCATTTTGATGAAAAATGCAGGTTTCAAAATAACATTTCTTTGAAAAAAAAAACATTTCTTTTCTATTTCATGATACTCAAAAATTGTTTTAGAAGTATGCAAGAAATAATTCACCTGCACAGTATCAAATGATTTTATTCAGATTCTAACATGTCCTGAGCAAAAAAGTAACTAAGAACCCAAAAATAGAAAATGGGGTTAATCTGACAATTACTGGATTATTTTATTTTGTTTTTTGTTTGTCTGGAAGATCCTCCATAGCAAGATAAAGGGTCTCATTGATATTTATGTCATCGGTGCCCTGCAAAGCGCCTGGCAATTAAGAGGACCTCATTTAACGTGTTTTCAATTAGAATTTTTTTTTTAATTTTAAACTAATACATGAGAGCTGTGATTAAAAGTATAGGATCATAGGAAGTGAAAAAAACTTTCCTTCCATCCCCTAAAATGATTCATTTTACAGAGGTAGCCGATAAGGACAAGTTGATATATATTCTTTGATTTTTTTTTCTATGCATTTTTTACCAAAAACACACACACCAAGGGACTACAGATGCTGCTTCATAACTCACTCTATGCACCCAATATACTGTAGATATGTTTATATGTCTGCAAATGTAGATATACTCCCTTATTTTTTTTAAGATTTTTTAAAATTTTATTTATTTGACAGAGATCACAAGTAGGCAGAGAGGCAGGCAGAGAGAGAGGGGGAAGCAGGCTCCCTGCTGAGCAGAGAGCCCGATGTGGGGCTCGATCCCAGGATCCCGAGATCATGACCTGAGCCGAAACCATTAACCCACTGCGCCACCCAGGTGCCCCTGCTCCCTTATTTCTAAAGGCCATGTGCTACTCCACATTTTATTTAACCACATCCCTTCCTGTGGGCACTTGGGTTTTTTCCACTATTAAAAATAAGAAAGCAATGAACATCATCTACGATTGCCCAATTAGGGAGGCATAAACACAGGATCGATTCCTAGAAGTAGAGCCACCAGGTTAAGTGATGAACTTAAGCCACCCAAGGGCTGTTAAATTCACATAAACCCTTGCACACACTGGGGATATCTTTTTTTTTTTTTTTAAATCTTTGCCAATGTGACAGGTGAAAACCAGCTGACAGTTTAAATTGCGTTAACGGTGGGGGTACCTGAGCGGCATAGCCCTTACGTGTCTGACTCATAGACTTGGCTCAGATCTGTTCCTGGGGGTCGTGAGACTGAGCCCCGCGTGGGGCTCTGCGCTCAGCGTGGGGTCTGCCTGCGACTCTCTCTCCCTCTGCCCCTCCCGCTCATGCTCGCTCGCTCTCTCTCTCTCTGAAATAGATCAGTAAATCTTCCAAAAAGTTACCTTCCTCATGAGTGAGGCTAAACGGCTTTTCCCAGCGTTAGCTGCCTTCTGCTGTTCTTCGCTAAGTCAGGAAGACCCTCGGAAGCATCCGGGCCGAGCACGACGCTGAGGGCCCGAGCGGGAGGCTGGGAGGCGCCGAGCCCGCGAGCAGGACGCCGTGGGGCCCGCGTGCAGGCCACACCCAGCCCGGACCACCCAGCCCGGACCACCCAGACCTCCGCCTCTCCGGCCGATCCGGCCCAGCTCCTCCCCAACCCTAGACCCAGACTGCAGCAGCGCAGGCTTTCCTCTTCTGTAATGCGCGGTTGTCGTCTCAGCGGCCATCGCCCTCCGCTCTTCGGCACCGCAACCTTTAACAGACCAAATAACAATGCCGGCATCATTAGAAAACGCAGCTTCTCCCCCGAGCCGTGCGAGGTGCGGGCGGCGTGGGCGGCACGGAGCAGAGGTAGCGGGACAGGCTCAAGGGGTAGCGGCCGCCCCTGCCGCGGGGCGCGGTGAGAGCGGCACACGGGCCCCATTCCTGAGCCTCGAGCTGCACCGCCTGTAAGGGCGCCGGCCCCGCGGCGATGCGGGGCATCGCGGAACCGCAGCACCGGGCTCCGCACCTTCGCGCCCACGCGGCCGCGCGCACGTGCTTATGGCCGGCAGCAGGAAGCCACAGCACGGAAGCCATCAAGTCCCTCTTCAAGCCTTACGCCTCACTTCACACCAGAGCACGGAGCGAAAGGAGAAACTGCTCTCTGACCCCACTGGGAAGCACGACTATAATCTCTTCATCTCGAGGGGCCCCGCTCGGGGCGTCACCCTGGGGACCCGCAGGGGCGCGAAGATGGCGCTGCCGACGCAAGGCGATGCGCATGCGCCTCACTCCCGCCCCGCCCCGCCCGAGGGCTAACATGGCGCTGCGCAGAGCTGGTCTCCCAAAATACCTCTTGAGTAAAGGAATGTCTGATTTGGCCACCAGGAAGCTCTCAAGAATTGTTCTTTTTTTCCTCTCTCTCTTAGAATCTGTTTCAGCCATGGGTTCCCCACCATCGCGCTACAGACACTTGGAGTTTGAGAATTCTGTGTGGCAGAGCGGCCATCCCATGCATGAGATGCTGGTCGGCAGCATCCTTGTCCTCTAACCACTGAACAGCACGAGCACACGCCGTCCCAGCAAGCTGTGACAACTACAACTGTATCAGACATTACAAAAGGAGTCCACGCCCCCCCCGTTCAGAACGCCTGGTGTGGACTATGGGAAAACAACCAGATATATTTGCTTATTAAAAAAAAAAAAAAACAATGCTGATTATTGCTTAATTTTAACTATATTCCCTATTCTAACGCTCTTTTTGAAAGCTGAGCCAATAATATAAGCTATAAGGTCGCAAAATAAGTCATCAGGGCTATTTACAAGGGATTGGAGAGTATTAACTGCCTGGGGCAAATCCGTCATTAGCTGTTGCTGATCTGGAGGGGGACCCAGCATTAATAATTCAATAAAGGAAAGGCTGCAGGCAATAAAACCTTAGGGTTATTTATTTAGCCAATTAGATTTGGTTTTGGTGGCAACACTGCTTCTGTGAGTATGAATAAGCCATGTGTATTCTTCAATTAATCAGGGAAATTGTACATCGCAAATCTGTTCCTATTGCTTTGAGTTGCAAGATGTGAGTCTCAAGTGGTCCTCCAGCCTTCGGAGGAGGAGAAACCAGCTCACAAGCAGGGCACACTGATGATGTAACGACCCCTCCCATGAAACAGAGAGTCCAGTGGCAAGGGTGTCAGGTGCGTCAGCCCTCCGCTCCTTCCTAGCCTTCCATCCTCAATCCAAGGCAAGACAGAATGAATCGCACCGGGGAAAATTTAGACCCGCTGACCCGGGCACAGGCACAGTTCATTACTGTGTAGAGATGAACCATCCTAACCACTAAGAGGCTGAAAAACGCCATATGAGATATACATCTGGTATAATACATGCCAGATGATTCCTGTGTACACTTTGCACGCAGATTTCTGCTTAAACTGTTAGAGACCTTTTTTCTTTTTTTTTTTTTTCAAGTCAGTTACAACCAGAGTGTTTCCATTTGTACTGCACATTTCACTTCTTCTTCCCTTTCTCTCTCTCCCTGACCTTTCTTTTGGTTCCACTCATTTGTTTAGAGACCAGATTGAATCACAACAGAGGTGCCTGCAGGCTCTGAGTTTCCAGAAGGCCAGATGTCCACAGAGATCAGGGGCTGGCTCACCGAAAGGCCACAGACAAGGCTCCAATGAGGAGGTGACTTTTTCCACTGACTCGTCCTCCCATCTAAACAAAGAGCACAGCCCTGCACAGCCCCCACCACCCCACACCCCAGTCGGAATCCTAATGCATAGACAACATCTATTTTTCAGCATCCCTGGGGACAAGGGTCAATCAAATGGCCCTTTTGAAGCACAAAATGGAAATCACATCTCCAAACCATTCTGTTTCACCAAAATTGAACCAATGGTTCTGTAAACAAAACAGTCTCTGCTCCTCATGAAATTTCACTGACCCTCAAAATTACCTTTGTCAACCCAAACATATTTTTCTCTGGTCCTTGAATGTGCTATGGCTGTGATCGCCAAGGCCAGCAGCACATACAGGAAGTAGAGAGGTCAAGGGCTGTGACCTGAGGCTGAACACAGCTTCACATTCCCCCCACCAAGGTCATGGACAGACCCCCGACTCCAGAAGGTTCAGACCATCTTGCCATCTTTTCACATGTGGCACCTGGGAAGAATATCCTTCTAATATCCTAGTAAGGCAGACAAGTGGCTTCCAAGAACAGAACTCAGGGCAAGTAAACTGTGATTGAGGAAAGGAAGGGCAGTGAAGAGCACAAGACACGACCTGAACTGGGCATCCCCAGAGGGAGGCATTCTGGATGAGAGGGAGGAGAGAGGAAAAACGGCCCGTCCGTGGGCATCCATTAACAAGCGACATGGGGGCACCTGGGTGGCTCAGGGGGTTAGGCCTCTGCCTTCGGCTCAAGTCATGATCTCAAGGTCCTGGGATCAAGTCCCACATCCGGCTCTCTGCTCAGCAGGGAGCCTGCTTCCTCCTCTCTCTGCCTGCCTCTCTGCCTACTTGTGATCTCTGTCTGATAAATAAATAAAATCTTTAAAAAAAAAAAAAAACAAAAACCACAAGCGACGTGGATATGGGTCACTGGAAGCACATGGGGTATCCAGTGCGTGCTGGTCAATGTCTCATAACCAGATTTCCGGAGAGCCTAATTCCGTGCTACCAGAAGATGCCCCTGAACGGAGGTGGGAAGAGGTGCACAACACTGGTGGGGCCCTGAGACCCATTTCCCTTGTTTGGGGTTTTGCTCTGTAAGGTGCTTCATCTGGGCTTCAGCACGGGGGTCTCGAATAATCATTTATTCTAGGAAATTCAAGGGAGCCTCTTTCCTTTATCTGTCTACGTCCGCCTTTATAAAATTCTTAGGAATTGAAAAATTCATGAAGAGCACATATTAACTTAAATCCCAACTTCAAAGGACCGTTTGTCATTTTTCCAGTTGTGACCCTACTGTGGTTAAATACTGCTTGAAATTATTATGCCCCTAACTGGGAGTCAGAAGCACTTCAGATAATGGCCTTGATTGACAAAGGCAGGACACCGTCTCCCTCCCCCCGCCTGTCCCTCCATGCTCCCCTTCTCTCTCCTGTGCCCTCCCCAGTTCGCTCTCGCTCGCGGCTCCCCCTGCTTGCCCTCCCCACTCCATCTCTCTCACGCTTCTCTCTCAGCTTCTCCGGGAGGCAAAGTTCCCAACTCTTCTCTTCATGAACTACCTGGAAACCCGGGCCCTGGTTGCCAGGCACATTTAAAGGAGTGACTTGCCAGATGACAGAGCCAACAGGAAGAAATAAATGAATGAAATCACCGCCAAATACCATCCAGAACAAAAGACTGAACCAAGCTCTGAGTGCCAAAGTATAGAGTATCCTTACAGACGTAATAGTATGTAGCAAAACAAGTCCCCCAGGACAAAAAGGGTATGATAATTTACACAGGTGAGTACATTAGTAACCACTCACATAAAGGTAGCCGGATTGCTGCAGTAAGAATGGCAGTGTCATTTCTCTTTACGTCCTGGTGTCCCTTACCCTGGCGTGCACTAACCAAGCCCTTAAATTACATTCTTCTGTATCGAAAGGTTCAGAAGAGAAAAGCAAAACAGACCCAATGACTACAAAGCTTCAGTTACAAAATGAGTGCAGTTAAAAAAAAAAAAAAAAAAATTCAAAGACTTGGGGGAGGGGAAAAAGCAGCTGTGGAAGAATCAGAGAATAAAAACCTATCGAAGATACAGATAATGTCAAAGGCAATTATGGCTTTCTGTTGACACAGACCGCATTGCCAGTGTGAGCAGGAACAGATAGGAAGTAACAGGACTTGACATGTGACAGCCCCTGGGAGCCGATTCATTTATTCACAAAATCATTCTCTGCAAGGCGGGGGGCCCAGGAAGGACCGAACCCATATTCTGGCACCTGAGAATCATAAGGAAAGGAGAGAAAGAACCGGTTCCATGGAACAAGTGAAAATGGGAAGCGGTGCTTATTCACAGATTTTTGGAAAAAAAAAAAAGAAACAGATTTGCAACTTGAAACCATCAAATGCAGGCAATTTCATAAAAAACTTTCTCCCAAAGATTAAGGCAAAGCATGTGCTCCATGCTCCTCTGTTCAATAAAACAGAAAGCCATGTTTGTGGTTTTTCTAATTATTTGGCAAATATGTCAACAATAATTATCCCTTAATATCATTTCACTGGCCTCCCACAGTCAGGAAAATATAAAAAATTCTTTACGTGATCTCCGTGTTAATAACACACTGCTTCTAAGCATATCATCAGGAGGTTGTAAGCAAATGGTTGGCGGACACAGTCAACACCCACTGTCTTGGAAGTTAATGATACTAAACAAAAACACTGAAAGAACTGTCATTAAAGGTCGCGCTTTAATAACACCGCAGGAGAATTATTTAACATCTCAAGCAAAGGACTAGAAACACATCAGTAGACTTTATGGTATCACATTTGAAATGATCACACTGATTTTTATATATTGGTATATTTCTTGCTAGAAGTTCATTTACTCACAGTTATGTGTTCTTTGGATCATTCATATAGTTAATTATTGCTCTGGCCTAAATGTTTGCGTCCTCTCCTCATCAAATTCATTTGTTGGAGCCTAACCCCCAGGGTGATGGTGTTGAGAGGTAGGGCCTTTGGACGGGAGCCCTCAGGAGTGGGATTAGCCCATATAGAAAAGGTTCTTGTGTGATCGCTCAGCCTCCGTCTGCCATTTGCGGGAACTGCACGGTTCTGTCTGGTCCCATAACTAGGCTTTTCCCGGACACCAAATCTGCCAGCACCTTAATCTTGGACTTCCCAGGCTCTAGAACTGTGAGCAATTTCTGTTGTTTATAAGCCAGTGAGCACGGTATGGTGTTTTGTTACAGCAGCCCAAAAGAATGAGGACAATTAGGAAGTTGGCATGAAGAAAGCACCGGATGGATACCATGGAATGTCGATTTCAGTTCAACTACCATTTCATTTGACCCAGCTCCCGAGGTGGCTGATTACCTAATGCATCGGCAGTATTAGGGCTCTGGGGAGCCCATGCTGCAGGGTCCCTAGAGTGTGGGTCATCATCTCCTCCGCCCCCTACCCTCCATCACACATGCATCTCCAGAGGCAGTGTGGTTTCTGCTCACCGGAAACCAGGGGTAGGGTTGCCAGATTTAGCAAAGAAAAACACAGGATGTGCAACTGAATTTGAATTGCAGATAAACAGCACAGAGCTGTTAAATGTAAATTTCAGATAAACAGTGGATACTTCTGGGCAACGGGGTAAGTACAGGACAGATTCATACTGACACAATTATGCACTGTTTATCTGAAGTTTAAATTCAAATGGGCCCTGCATATTTTATCTGGCAACCTCAGCCTGAGGAATCTGTGTGAATGCTTGTATAATCCAGGGTCCTGATCAAGGGTGGGGCCGAGATGCCCTCTGCACGCATGAACCTGGCTCCTCTTCCCATCTGTGGATGCTGACATGACAAAGGATGGTTGCATTTAAAAGAAAGGGATGGGGCATCTGGATGGCTCAGCTGGTAAAGCATCTGCCTCAGGGGCTCAAGTCATGATCCTGGAGCCCTGGGATCTGCCCTGCGAGGGCTCCCTACTGGGCAGGGACCCTGCTTCTCCCTCTCCCTCTGCTCCTCCCTCTGCTCTTGAACTTGAGCTAACTCTCTCTTATTGTTATTTGCTTATAAATAAATAACATCCTTAAAAAAATATAAAAGAAAGTGTTCAGGGAAGTTCTAGAAGGCATGGAGAAATTTCCACGTGGACCAGAAATCCTGAGGAATCCTTGAAAGACAGGAAGGAAATCCGCTCATCTACACGGAAGAAAGAAACCACAGCTTCAAATACAAACGAAAAAGATTGCTGGGAAACACGGCGGTGCCTTCAGAGCTGCTCCAAGTTCAGAAGCAACAATGCAATGAAAAAGAAAAGTAAAATCCATGGGATTACCTGGGACGCCCTGTCCAGAACCACCAGACAAGGGTGCTTGCTGCCCCCACCCTGGGTCAAGCAGCCAGAGCACCTTCTCCCCAAAGGGCACCATCAATGTAAGCTCGGGGGCAGAAAAAGCCAGGGGAGCCCTAAATGACTGCTAACACCCAGGAGTCACCAGAAGAGGACCCGCGTGTGCCCACTCCACCCATTTCAATCACTGAACTCCAGCCACGAAAAAGCCAGAGTACAGCTACAGGTAAGCG
Organism: Mustela erminea; assembly: GCF_009829155.1. Taxonomy (NCBI): domain Eukaryota; kingdom Metazoa; phylum Chordata; class Mammalia; order Carnivora; family Mustelidae; genus Mustela; species Mustela erminea. The sequence goes on along the minus strand of NC_045616.1, from coordinate 157,124,029 downwards.
ACTACAGCTCTGGGGCACCTGGACGCCTGGGTGGCTCTGTGGGTTAAGTGTCTGCCTTCAGCTCAGAACATGATCCCAGCATCCTGGGATCGAGTCCCCATGGGGCTCCCTGCTTGTCGGGCAGTCTGCTTCTCCCCCTCCCCGCCCCCCGCCTGCTGCTCTGCCTACTTGTGCTCTCTCTCTCTCTCTCTGCCAAATACATAAATAAAATCTTAAAAAAAAAAGAGAGAGAAAGAGAGAGAGAGAGAGAGACGGCAACCTCTCTAAGGCAACCTCAGGACCAAGAACCTCAGGTAAACCAACATCAAGATAAGGAGGCACCACAGAGCTACACGGCGCCTTCGAGGTTTTGTATTCTCGCTGCCATCAGGAATAGAATCGTTACATTGCATCTATCAACCAGTTCTTGCTGGTAAACAGAGAACTGTTGACTCTGGCATATTGATTGTGTAACATGACAACCTGACGAAATTCTTATTTCTTCTGATACTTGGAAATGATTAACTTGTGTTTAGGGGCCAAACACGTGGATAGATTTTGTATTTTCTTTTTTTTTTTTAAGATTTTATTTATTTATTTGACAGAAAGAGATATCAAAAGTAAGCAGAGAGGTAGGCAGAGAAAGAGGGAGGAAGCAGGCTCCCTGCTGAGCAGGGAGCCCAATGTGGGGCTTGATCCCAGGACCCCGAGATCATGACCTGAGCCGAAGGCAGTGGCTTAACCCACTGAGCCAGTCAGGTGCCCCTGATTTTGTATTTTCATATCTTATCTTCCTTCTCATGCAACTGCATGGCATAAGACGTCCAGTCCATCACTGGGACAGGTATCACCGGGACATCACTGGGTCAGACAGCCTCCTTGTCTTTTTCCCACCTTCAGGGCGAGGAAACGAGCTACCTCCGGCATGTCGCTCACGCAGGAATTCGGAAATGCTCCACCAAACGCTCGCCTGGGAGGCTGGTTAACCCCCACCGTGGCTTGAATCACCTGCTCCCCCGTGCTCCCTTAGACGAGTCCTGTCGCAATGGGTGTCTCCTTCTGCACGTGGACTGAGATGAAATTGGAACAACCGCACTCGCAGATGGCGGTAATTTTGTATCTTGCATGGTATGTAAATGACATTTATACAATGACTCAGATGCAAAATGCACTGCCTTTCACAGGTGACTTTGTTGTGAAAGCCTGTTTTGGCCCACCGTATTGTACTATGACTTTATTCTGCTCTTTGTCTGCAACATTATTCATCGCCACCCTCAGGTCAGGAAAATCAGTGACTCATCTCAGCCCTACGTCTATCGAATGCCATCATCCATGTAGGGCAGATGCACACACTTGCGTTTGATGTCAAGTTAGATCAGTTCCTAAAGGGTCCCAGTTTCTGCTCTCTACCGTGGTGCTTGTTGTCTCCGGATCACAAGTGTTTATGTCCAATATTTACTTGTTATGTCCTGGAGTAAAATTTGCCCACTTGGGGGTCTTTTCTGCAAACAAAAAGATATTTAGGTCTATTTGAAATCCACCATCTGTTTAAAAAAATGTGCAAAAGAATGGGCACCTGGGTAGCTCAGTGGGTTAAAGCCTCTGCCTTTGGATCAGGTCATGGTCCCAGGGTTTTAGGATCGAGCCCCGCATCGGGCTCTCTGCTCAGCAGGGAGCCTGCATCCTCCACTCTCTCTCTGCCTGCGTCTCTGCCTCCTTGTGATATCTATCTATCAAATGAATAAATAATATCTTTTTAAAAAATTGTTCAAAAGATAATGTTAGAAATCTGTGACATTCCTTCCCAATTAGTCAAATTTTAGTATGAACTATCCTCTTGTGTTCTTTTGCATTTTAACTCAACACAGACTTGTTTGCAAAAATCAATAAAGAAACAAGAGCATTGAATGACACATTGGACCAGACAGACCTCATAGATATATACAGAACATTCCACCCTAAAACAACAGAATACTCACTCTTCTCAAGTGCACATGGAACCTTCTCAAGAATAGACCACATACTGGCTCACAAATCAGGACTCACCCGATACCAAAAGACTGAGATTATTCCCTGCATATTCTCAGATCACAATGCTTTGAAACTGGAGCTCAATCACAAGGAAAAGTTCAGAAGGAACTCAAACACCTGGAAGCTAAAGACCACATTGCTTAAGAATGCTTGGATCCACCAGGAGATCAAAGAAGAACTGAAACAATTCATGGAAACCAATGAGAATGAAGACACTTTGGTCCAAAACCTATGGGATACAGCAAAGGCGGTCCTGAGGGGGAAATACATCGCCATCCAAGCCTCCCTCAAAAAAATTGAAAAATCCAGAACACAGTAGCTGTCTCTACACCTTAAAGAACTGGAGAATCAACAACAAATCAAACTAACTCCACACATAAGGGAAATAATCAAGATTATTTATAACATATTATATAATATATACATATATATAATAATATTTATAATCAGAGATCAATGAGGTAGAAACCAGAGATACAGTAGAACATATTGATGAAACTAGAAGTTGGTTTTTTGAAAGAATTAATAAGATCGATAAACCATTGGCCACACTAATCCAAAAGAAAAGAGAGAAAGCCCAAATTCATAAAATTATAAATGAAAAGGGAGAGATCACAACTAACATCAAGGAAATAGAAACAGTCATCAGAGGTTATTATCAACAATTATATGCCAATAAGCTAAGCAACCTGGATGAAATGGATGCATTCCTGGAAAACTATAAACTCCCAAATTTGAACCAGGAAGAAATTGACAACCCGAATAGACTGATATCTAGTAACGAGATGGAAGCAGTGATCAAAAACCTCCCAAAAAACAAGAGCTCAGGACCTGATGGATTCCATGGGGAATTCTACCAAACTTTCAAAGAAGAAATAACACCTATTCTCCTGAAGCTGTTTCAAAAAATTGAAGCAGAAGGAAAACTTCCAGACACTTTCTACGAAGCCAGCATTTCCCTGATGCCCACATCAAAAAGGAGAATTTCAGACCAATATCACTGATGAATATGGATGCTAAGATTCTCAGCAAGATCCTAGCCAACAGGATCCAACAGCACATTAAAAAGATTATCCACCATGACCAGGTGGGATTCATTCCTGGGCTACAAGGATGGTTCAACATTCACAAATCAATCAATGTGATAGAACAAATTAATATGAGAAGAGAGAAGAACCACATGGTCCTCTCAATCGATGTAGAAAAAGCATTTGACAAAATCCAGCATCCGTTCCTGATTAAAATGCTTCAAAGTATAGGGATAGAGGGAACATTCCTGAACTTCATCAAATCTATCTATGAAAGACCCACAGCAAATATCATCCTCAATGGGAAAACGCTCACAGCCTTCCTGTTGAGATCAGGAACACAACAAGGATGCCCACTCTCACCACTCTTGTTCAACATAGTATTAGAAGTACTAGCAACAGCAATCAGACAACAAAGAGAAATAAAAGGTATCCAAATTGGCAATGAAGAAGTCAAACTCTCTCTCTTCAGAGAAGACATGATTCTTTACATGGAAAACCCAAAAGACTCCACCCCAAACTGCTAGAACTCATACAACAATTCAGCAACATGGCAGGATACCAAGTCAATGTACAGAAATCAGTGGCTTTCTTATACACTAACAATGAAAATACAGAAAGGGAAATTAGAGAATTGATTCCATTTACTATAGCACCAAGAACCATAAGATAACTGGGAATAAACCTAACCAAAGAGGTAAAGGAACTGTACTTGAGGAACTATAGAACACTCATGAAAGAAATTGAAGAAGACACAAAAAGATAGAAGACCATTCCATGCTCTTGGATCAGAAGAATAAACATTGTTAAAATGTCTATACTGCCTAGAGCAATCTATACTTTTAATGTCATTCTGATCAAAATTCCACCAGTATTTTTCAAGAGCTGGAGCAAATAATCCAAAACTTTGTATGAAATCAGAAAAGACCCCGAATCACTAAGGAAATGTTGAAAAACAAAAATAAAACTGGGGGCATCACGTTACCTAATTTCAAGCTTTACTACAAAGCTGTGATCACTAAGACAGCATGGTACTGGCATAAAAACAGACATATAGACCAGCAGAACAGAGTAGAGAGCCCAGATATGGACCCTCAACTCTATGGGCAAATAATCTTCAACAAAACAGGAAAAAATATACAGTGGAAAAAAAGACAGTCTCTTCAATAAATGGTGCTGGGAAAACTGGACAGCTATATGTAGAAGAATGAAACTTGACCATTCTCTTACACCGTACAGAAAGATAAACTCAAAATGGATAAAAGACCTCAACGTGAGACAGGAATCCATCAGAATCCTAGAGGAGAACATAGGCAGTAACCTCTTCGATATCAGCCACAGCAACTTCTTCAAGATATGTCTCCAAAGGCAAAGGAAACAAAAGCAAAGATGAACTTTTGGGACTTCATCAAAATCAAAAGCTTCTGCACAGCAAAGGAAATAGTCAACAAAACAAAGAGGCAACCCACGGAATGGGAGAAGATATTTGCAAATGACAGTACAGACAAAAGATTGATATCCAGGATCTATAAAGAACTCCTCAAACTCAACACACACAAAACAGACAATCATATCAAAAAATGGGCAGAAAATATGAACAGACACTTCTCCAGTGAAGACATACAAACGACTATCAGACACTTGAAAAAATGTTCATCATCACTAGCCATCAGGGAGATTCAAATTAAAACCACATTGAGATACCACCTTACACCAGTTAGAATGGCCAAAATTAGCAAGACAGGAAACAACATCTGTTGGAGAGGATGTGGAGAAAGGGGAACCCTCTTACACTGTCAGTGGGAATGCAAGTTGGTGCAGCCACTTTGGAGAACAGTGTGGAGATTCCTCAAGAAATTAGAAATAGAGCTTCCTTATGACCCTGCAATTGCACTCCTGGGTATTTACCCCAAAGATACAGATGTAGTGAAAAGAAGGGCCATCTGTACCCCAATGTTTATAGCAGCAATGGCCACAGTCGCCAAACTGTGGAAAGAACCAAGATGCCCTTCAACGGATGAATGGATGAAAAAGATGTGGTCCATATACATACACTATGGAGTACTATGCCTCCATTAGGAAGGATGAATCCCCAACTTTTGTAGCAACATGGACGGGACTGGAAGAGATTATGCTGAGCAAAATAAGTCAAGCAGAGAGAGTCAGTTATCGTACGGTTTCACTTATTTGTGGAGCATAACAAATAGCATGGAGGACAAGGGGAGATGGAGACGAGAAGGGAGTTGGGGGAAATTGGAAGGGGAGATGAGCCATGAGAGACTATGGACTCTGAAAAACAATCTGAGGGTTCTGAAGGGGCGGGGGTGGGAGGTTGGGGGAACCAGGTGGTGGGTATTAGAGAGGGCACAGATTGCATGGAGCACTGGGTGTGGTGTAAAAACAGTGAATACTGTTAGGCTGAAAATAAATAAAATAAAATAAAGTAAAGTTTTTAAAAAAAGCATCTTTAGAAATGTTCACTGGTTTGTGTTTCTGGTTGTTATTTATTTTTCATTTAGCTCCAGTGAGAAACTACTTAACACTTTCATGGTGATCAGCCCACTTTGAACAACCTGAAATCTCAGCCAGGGCTCACACACCATCTTCCTACGGGCTTTCCTGAGGCCCAGACAGGCAGGTGACACACACAGACATGACATCCAAAGACTTGTTTGTCCATCGGCAGCTTTGCCCCAACTAGAAAACACTAGATTTGCATGCACAATTAAGTGAACAACAATGGTTTTGCAGGGTAAGCCCTGACATTTAGATCTGAGTGCCCAGCTATCCACCTCCAAGAGAACTATCTCAAATAAAGACACTACTAGCCACACTAGTGGATCAAGATTCAGGCCACCTCCCCCCACAGAGGGTCCTTTGCTTCAGAGATCTGAGTGGATTTCGATCACACTTTGGGCCACTCCTCATTTCTCTTAGCCCATTTTTAATTCCTGCTCTTAAACTTCAAATCCACCAATAAAAAGAGAGCCCCTGTGACCTTAGGCGTCCACCCTCAACCCCAGTAAAAGCGGGACCCCCAGGCCCACATGCTCTTTGTCTACCCATGACCTTGCCACATGGCCCCAGGGTGCTGTGTAATTTCCCCTTGTGAGAAATCAACCTCTAATTTTTTTCAAAGTTTCCTGGTGGTTGCTGCTGAAGGGCAGTTTGCAATCAGAGCCAGAAGGGCCAGTCCGGTCTTGGTTCGGAAAGGGGAGATGTCTGTAGGAAGTTCAGGGGGCCCAGGTGGGTGCCCCCAGGCATTTCTAGCTGATAGCATTGCAGCATGACCATCAAAAGGCTGGGACCTGCATAAAACAGGTTTCCTGTAGTTCAAAGGAATATGGTTGGGGAAAAAACCCAAAATGTTAGTTTTTTCCATAAAACTTGTCCAGAGATCTTACAAAATGGCAGGTGCTAGGCTCCGTCCAGGATATAAGAGTTTCTTTAATTGTAATTAAAACTGTGCAAAAAGGAACACAACCCCCAGCCTTTCACAAAACCTATGCCTGCACTGGCCCTCGTAGGCCTTGAGACAGGCCCAATGTCAGGTGAGACGGTGGGTAGTGGAGAAGACGCCACGGGGAAGAGAGCCAGGGGGCTGCAGGTGCTGTGGTGAATTCATTTTGCCACCACTGGATGGAATGTGCTGGGTACTGGAGATTACACTGCGAATGTGTCTGATCCATCACCCAGTTGGAGTATCAGAAATTTTGAGGAAAACCACTCTTCAGATAACATGTTGAAAGTAATTCAAACAGAACAGAAAAGTGAAGTGGGTATTTAACACTTAAGCACAGAAAGAGCCCTTGAAGGAAAAGCCTGGAGGAGGACAGGAGCAGCTCCCGAAGGGAAGGGCTGTTCCAATCCGGTCCCTCAGATGGATGGAGACGTCATTTCTAACATTATCATCCATTGTGATTCAAAGCACAAATGTCTATCTAATAGGCTACCCGAGTGATTATTTGCTTGAAGTCCAGTGCCTTCAAGCACCACTCCAGACATCCCATTTTTAGCTCGGTCATGTTGAACTTCAGCTGACACCCCCTTACCTTCCCGGGGTGTCACTGGCACTGTCCTTCTCGCTCCGTGATCGTGGACGAGCTACACAAGGGAGCCATTCAGCACAGTCTCTCTGAAACAGATAGACGAGGAATTTATAATTAAAGAAGGGAACGGTTCTCATTTGCTCTCCAAACAAATTGCAACACCTTGGTGAGACTGGGTCAGTAGAATAATCCAACATACGTAAAACGTCCGCGCACATGTCTTCAAAACAAAGGCCCTTAACAGATAGGATTGTCAACTGTCTTCTGTTCATTTGCTAAAAAACAGGACATCAAGAAAGGCCCAATTTGAATTCCTTCAAGGTCCCCCACAGCAGAGAAGAGAAACAAGACAAGCAGAACACAGCTTACTTAAACTGACACGGGCTTTGTCTGGCATGAGACCATTCTTAACAGTGCGGCTCTTGGACACTATATGTCAGATTTTTAGAAACGAGACAGATAGGAAAGTAGACCATTTTCTTCTTTCGTGGGATCCATTATTAATTTCTGAATTGGGGGGGAAATACTGCGCTAAAATAATTTTACAGTAAAATCGGGCCTTGCGTCTCAGTAGCTCATCTCGAAAGCATGCACTCAGACAGACATCTAATGCATCAGAAACTGCACTCCTGATTCAGCCTGTGCTCACACAGGCTGGCCTAGAGCCTAACACAGGGCTTCCAAAATAACCCACCCGCGGGGACCTATGCTGACACCAGATCCCACCACGGCCCCCCCTCAGGGCCTGCTGCTCCCCGGGGAGGACCTGCACACACTGCACAGGTCTTCGGGGGCCACCTAGGGGACAGCATCCTTGATGATCACCTCCCGTGTCACCCAAGCCTTCACTCAGACGTTTTCCAGCTTCTTTCTCAGAACCGGTGAGAAGCGACCATCAGTCTGTCCCGAAGCTCCCGCTGCCCTTTCTGTCTGTGTGTCCCTCTATCCCCTTCCAGATAAATACAGAGAGTACAGCAGAGGCTCCATCCCCTCCTTTAAGGCCTATGGAGCAGCTTGGGTGCAGAGCTGTCAGAACCCAGGGGCAGATCAACAAGGGAGAAACTTGGGAGTCTTCTGTCCCAAACTAGTGATGAATGACAGGCGGTCCTCCTTAGGAGTGAACAGCACTTAGTTCAAAAACACATTCCTGTTCAGCTTCAGTCAGAGGGGCTGTGCCTGTATCACGCACCCCTTTGCCTCAGTTTCCCTTTCCTGAGAAGCCCATCACAGCGCTCCGAAACGAGCAGTCACTTTACCTACAACAGGGCCTTTGAAGTTCTTTTATATTTACCTACCCAGATTGTACATATAGTGCAAAGTCATGAACAGATGCAAACACAGGTAATTATTTTTTTTAAAAAAAGTAAAAGCTTATGAACAGACAATAAGCATTGTCAAATTCTCTGATTGAAGTCAGGCTCGGGTTTCTTTCTTTCTTTCTTTCTTTCTTTCTTTTTTAGAGGGAGAAGGAAGGAGGGAGGGGGAGAGGCAAAAAGAGAGGGATAGAGAGAATCTCCAGCAGACTCCCCACTGAGCGAGGAGCCCAGTGGAGGGCTCAAGCTCATGGTCCTGAGATCACGACCTGAGCTGAAACCAGGATTCGGATGCTGGAGGACTGAGCCACCCAGGCACCCCCAGGTTCAGATTTCTACCATCGACTTTAATGTTTTATTTTAATCAGATCACCTTTAAATTGCCACCACAAAAATAATGTTAAAATACTAAAAAGATAAACACAAAAATAACAAAAAAGGAGAAAAAAATTTATTCCCACCGCCATTTCACCCATCAGAGAAGGGCACCGTGCCCTGATTTCTTATGGGTAAATTTGACAGCACCGCAATCATGAGCAGAGATCCTAATTCCATACATTTATTGAGAGAAGGAACCCCAGTAAAATTCATTGATTTGCTATTAGTGGTCTTCAACTCATGGAAAAGCATCACTGGCTAATATTCATGCTTTTCATTGGCAAATCTGTGGCCAGTGTGCTTGGAATACAGATAGAGGGCACGCACAGTTTCTATGAAGTTGAACAGTTCATTTGCAAAGTTCATCCATTCATTCAACAGCTTTTTATTAGGTGTATCACACACTTTTTAAGAAACTGAAGACCCATCAGTAACAAGTCAGATAAATATATCTTCTCACATGGAGCTCATATATTTGTAAGGAAAAAAAATGAACAAGATAATAAGTAAATGTCATAATAAATTGGAAAGTAACAAGTCCAACGGAGAAAAGTAATAGCCTGCTGACCACTTTTTCTATGCAAAGCTTTGCGTACACATTACCAGTAAAGCATTATGGACACCTTTTCTAGAAGAGAAAATTGAGGCTCAGGATGGTTAAGAAACATGCTTGACTTCACACAAATGGTAAATGCTGACACGGGGGATCAAAAGCACATCTGCATAACATCAGAGAGTGTCTGTCTAATCCTGACTCTGCCGGACTCTTGGGCAATCCTGAAGGAGACCTCATTAACCGCGTGAATGGGGACACTGGGCTTTACACGCGCTGCAAGCCGGGGAAGAAGTTAACATATGGAAACGACACCGGATCACCCAATGCCCATAACCTCCCCAACATTCAAGCTCTTCTCACAGTCTCCTTGGTGTCTGCAACAACCTAATCCCACTTGGTTTTCATTTTTAGAGAAATCTTTATTTAGAATAGAGAACAGCATAAAAGAGACATCCTCTAAAGGCATACTATCATTCATCACATCCAAAACGTCGGGGTAACGAGGATGTCCTCCAGCAGGTGAGTGGGTAAATAAACTGTGATCCAACCAGACAAAGAGAAAACAAGCTGTCAAGCCAAAGAGACTCAAAGGAAACCTAAACGCATGTTACTAAGGGCAAGAACCCAGTCTTCAAAGGCTGCAAACTGGAGGATTCTAACTACAGGAGATGACAAATGGAAATGACAAAACTATTATAAGAAGGTTAGTGCTCGCTGTGTATAAGTGTGTAGGGAAGAACAAATAGGATTTTGTCAGGCAGGGAAACAATTCCGTATGATGCCACAGTGACAAGACACATCATCAGACTTTAGTCAAAACCTAAACAACGCACAACACTGACAGTGAGCCGTAATGTACACCATGGACTTTTTTGGACTTTTGGTGTTAATGCTATGTCAGAGGAGGTTCATTGGTTGTACCGAATGTATCCCTCCGGTGTGGGGTGTTGATGGCAGGGGAGTCTGTGGGTACACAGTAGGGGGCCAAAGGGCATATCAAAACTCTACACTTTGTGCACAATTTGGCTGTGAACGGAAAAAATAAAAGGGGGCGCCTGGGTGGCTCAGTCAGTTACGCGTCTGCCTTCGGCTCAGGTCATGATCCCAGGGTCCTCGGATGGAGCCCCAGAGTGGGCTCCCTGCTCAGCGGGAAGCTTCTTTCTCCCTCTCCCTCCGCCACTCCCCTGATTGTGCTCTCACTCTCTGTCAAATATATAAATAATTTTTTAAAATTAAAAGTCTATCATCTAAGAAATATATACAAACAAACATTAAAAAGCATACCGTCATGACCACTGTGAATGTCTATTCAGAAAGTTACAGAATCTTACACACCTTTTTTTTTTTTTTTTTTTTCCCAAAACGGCTTCCTAGACAAACATGTCTCGTTTGACTGATGCGACTCCTGAAGAATGACGCCCCTGGTAGCATTAATAATTAATTATTAACTTCTTTATTTCTATGGGGAGAATGTCAGTACAGTCTTTCTATTTATAAAACAGAGCTAACTGGGGGCGCCTGGGTGGCTCAGTGGGTTAAGCCGCTGCCTTCGGCTCAGGTCATGATCTCAGGGTCCTGGGATCGAGTCCCGCATCGGGCTCTCTGCTCAGCAGGGAGCCTGCTTCCCTCTCTCTCTCTCTGCCTGCCTCTCCATCTACTTGTGATTTCTCTCTGTCAAATGAATAAATAAAATCTTTAAAAAAAAAAAAAAAAAAAAAACAGAGCTAACTGAAAGCCATGGGACAAGGGAACAAGGAGAGAAAACTCTCATTTGGGCCTGACAGCTCTTGATAATGGGATTAAAGTTATATTTCTCCCCACTACAAATAAGCAAAGTCAGTATTGTTGTGTTTTCTCCTCTTGGAAATTTGTGCCGAGTCTTTGAGAGGAACTTTCCCCATGCCACGCTGTCCCTGACTCCCAGACGCAAGGACACAACGTGCTAACGGGATGGGAGCTTTGACACAACGTTGGCACGACACCAGCACCTCGTGAGGGGGCACACTCGCCAGGAGCGGCTCAGAAGGGACCTTACAGAAATGAAAATGTTTGAGAGAATGTTTTCTAGTGAGCCAACAAAGCATCCCTTTGATTTTCTCTCTCAGTGTGCCCGGGGTTCGTCACCACAGATGTAGGGTTATTATACCTTTAACGAGTACTATCTGCTGCCAGCATGTGCTGAATATTGTGCCTATTTAAGTTAAATTTTTTTAAAAAATACATTTTTGAAAAATGAGTGGGCCATGTTATCATCCGGATCTGTATGTCCAAATGTTCCCCAAGAAGCTTAATTGTCCCCTTTTAATAGAACCAAAATAAGTGAGCAACTATCCACAGAGCTCTTTCCTTTGCATAATTAGCCAGGTGTTATCGTAATAATAATAAATAAAAGAAATTCAAGATACAGACCCTGATCTCAAGGTGCATTCTTACGGGGGGCAGAGGAAAAGACAAAAGCATACATAGAAGTTCATCTTTTAATTCTCAAACTCGAGACGATCAGAAACAGAACTTAAAGGCAATACAATATTCATTCTAAAATTGACCCAGTAGGAAATGAAAGTAGTAAAATCCACTCCTTCTAAATATAATCTTTATGCTTTCCAAGTGAGTTTCCAAAGACTGGACACTCAATAAGAACAGACTGCGCAGGAGACACACAGACAGGCTAAGCCGGCAGTTCCCCAACTCAGTGGCTCACCTGGGCTGATGAGCCATGGGGATTCCCCTGACAGGCTCTCTGATCCACTCGGCTCCCGGTCTCCTGTGCCTGACTCCATTTATTAGGTCTTCAAGGAGTCTGTTTCCGCCAGTTCCTGCTTCTCCCATGCCCCCACTAACCTCATACTTGCATAGAACTTCTGAGTCTGCAAAATTTCCTTGATCTTTCTAACTTTTCATCGTGTGTGTGATCGTTATTGCCATCTTTTTAGATAATAAAATGCAGGTTATAAGATATGTTCATGTTTGCAGCCAGTAAATACTAGATATCATTATTAACTTGGGACATTATGCAAAGATAAGTTTCCAAGGTTTTGTCCTTTAGATCAGCACATATTGGGGCATCGAGGCGAACACTAAAAGTTATCCTTTCAAAGTATCTGGTTAGAATGTTTACATTTGTAAGAAATAACAGATGCACCTTTGGGCGTTTTTTACTTTGGAAATTCTGGTTAACTGATTATATATAAGAAAATCCTCATCCTAGTTCAAAACTAGGAACTGCAGAAAAAGAAGGTATTTGTTCTTATGTGTGCAGGGACCCACCTCAAAACCAACGTAGCTGTAGGTTGTATCAAAGTGCTTCAACTTTTTACTCCCTTTGTGGCTGCCAGTATTTTAGGTAAAGCAGATATCTGTGTTCCTTCTCCGCCATGGGGCTGTCACACCTTTCGTTATACCTGAAATACACCAGAGTCCCTCCTAGATGATTAATTACCCAGAGTCAGGGATTAAATGGCCATCTCCAGGCATCAGTAAGTAGGCATGGTCAAGGACAGGGATCTCTAATAATAACAGCACAAAAGAGCATATCCAAGAGCTACAGGGGAAGCCTTCTCGCAGGATAGCAAATAAATGAGCCGAAACTGGGAATGTTCTGGGTCAGAGAAGCTGGCTCTTACGGGAGGCTCTATCGCCTGCACCATCGTGCTCTCCCGGAGCAAGAAGACTCAGGCTTTCATTTGCAGTAAGGACCATGCCTAGATACAGAATCAGTGGGTTCCACCATTAAATGTGAATTTGTTGCCTCCCTACATGTCTGGGCCTATAGCAAAGGCTGGGAATAAGACTGAGCTCACAGTGCGGATGTTAACACGGCTGAGTAACCAGCGATCCACGCTCCTTCCGCAAGACGATCTACACTAAAGAGAATGTGTACTTAAGAGGGTGGGGAGAGAACCAGTGGGGCCAGTACAAGCCAGGAGAGCCAAAGGATAGTCGTAACCTTGTAAAGCCGACAAAGCAAACTAATATTTTTTACATTTAAAAATGGTCAGTAATAGGTAAGTAATAAATCAATGTATTTGATTGATTAGCAATTTGCACTTCTTACCCAAATTCTACTTACAAGAACTAGGAAATAAACTCTGAATGTAATTTTCTTAGTTGGTATTTCTGAATCTCTCTCTGCTCTTCAGCTAATGTGTAGAAGGTACATGACATATTATTTGATCATTAAAATATAATAAACCCTTCTTGGGATGCCTGGGTGGCTCAGTCGGTTGAGTGTCTGCCTTCGGCTCGGGTCATGATCCTGGGATCCTGGGATTCAGTTCCTTGTCGGGCTCACTGCTCCTCGGGGAGTCTGCTTCTCCCTCTCCCCCACCCCCTCCCTGTGGTCTGTCTGTCTGTCTGTCTCTCACTCTCGCTCTCTCTCATATGCATATGTACATACATATATACATAAAACTTCTTACTACAAATTTCCACCAGGCCAATTCAAAAGCTACAGCATAAATACAAATTGCAAAGATCCTTCCGACCATTTACTTATGGTTTTCGCTGAGAATTTATTCCCAGAGTAAAAGAAAGAAATGGACATCAAGTGTAAAGTGCAGTCTGCCTGCAGCTCGGGTCATGATCTCAGGGTCCTGGGAGGCAGGACCCTGCATCCAGCTTCCCACTCAGTGGACAGTCTGCTTCCCCCTCTCCGCCTGCCCCTCCCCCCAACTCGTGCTATCTCTCTCTCTCTCTCTCTCTCTCAAATGAATAAATAAATTTTAAAAATCATTTAAAAAGTTAATTCTTAAAGTTAGGAATAATCAGTTATAAGGGTGCAAAAAATGGGGTTTGCGGGCAGCCACAGAAGTCACTGCCAACACGAGGTTCGTGCTGCTTGCTGTGCCACTAGGGCTGAAGTCCTCTGTCTCTGAGCCCGGAGTCTCCCGGCTTCGGGCAGCCTCCAGGGAAATGTGGCAGGATAACCATTAGCTGACAGGTGGGCTCAAACCCCTTCACGGTTTTTGACAGGACGCCAGCGACTGCGTTGCTGTTCACAGAACAATTTCTGTTCACAGAAACTAGGCCAGGGACTAGCACCGTGGCCTCATACCCCCACTGGAGGCCCCGCGGGTGAGAGTTTCAGCCTCTGACCTACCAGTTCTCCACCCACCAGACTCTCCGATGGATGTGAGACACGCAGCGTTCGCTACGCCGTCTCTGCCTGCTGGGGTGCCGATAACAAAGTACCATAGACCAGGTGGCTTAGGAGCAACAGGAGTATTTTCCTGACTGTTCTGGAAGCTGGAAACCCAAAATCGGGGTGCCACGCAGTAGGATGAGAACTGTCTTCTAGGTTGCTGACTTCTCCCTGGATCCTTACACGGTGGAAGAGGCCAGGGAGCTTTGTGGGATCCCTTTTATAAAAGAACTAATCCCATTGTGGGAGGGGAGGGGGCGGCGGGTTCCATCCTCATGGCCTGATCCTAGCCCGACAGCCCTCACCTACTGTCATCACACTAAGGGGAGAGGATTCCGACATGGGAATTCTGGGGGACCACGAACATTCAGACTGTGGCACAAGGGATGTAAGATTATTTAAAAGAGAGAAGGAGCTGAGGGTGAGAATAATATGCCTTTCTTCTGGGCACAGCAATACGTTACAGAGGGAAATACGGCTGACCAAATGGGACACTGCTGGGCGGCAAAAATGCTGGTTTCACTCTGGACAGTGCTCACTTGGACTCAACACATTCCCATTGATACTTAAAAATGAAATGATGTGGATGTCACTAAACATTCCTGGTTTTCACACCAAAATGCCAGAGCTGCCAATCTAGTTTTAAATGTATTCTCTTTCTTTCTTTTTTTTTTTTTTTTAAGATTTTTGTTTTAAAATAATCTCCACAGCCAACATGGGGATCGACCTCACAGCCCCAAGACCAAGGGTCGCGTGCTCTACCGCCTGAGCCAGCCAAGCGCCGCTAAATGTATTTTCTACACAAAGGCCATATAGTCTTTCTATAAAAGCATCATTTTTTTAATACCCAAAGAAGCTGTCCAGTCTGGAGGAAGTCAGCGCGTGTAAAAATCCAAGAGGCCATTTAACAGACTTGCTTCTTACAAACGTCTTCATGAGCAGCTGGGGCTTGCTTTCTTTCTTCCTTTTTTTTTTACGATTGTATTTATTTATTTGACAGAGAGAGATCACAAGCAGGCAGAGAGGCAGGCAGAGAAAGAGGGAAGCAGGCTCCCTGCTAAGCAGAGAGTCGGATGCGGGACTCGATCCCAGGACCTTGAGATCATGATCTGAGCCAAAGGCAGAGGCTTAACCCACTGAGCCACCCAGGTGCCCCATGCTGGGTCTCTAAGAGATTCTAGTGGCTAAGTGGTTTCAGCGGAAGCACTGCAAGGGGGCGTCCTCGGGCTTTGTCAGGCTGCTTTCCTTTCCTAGCAAAAATCGGGCTGATTCATGTGGTTTTCTAAGTCATGCCTACAGGAGTGTCTTCACAAGCAAGATGAGGGAAGAGTAGGTGCTCTGTTCCCGCCCCGCACAGGCTCCCTTCAGACCACTCAGGGCACCGTGGCTCCGGGGACAGAGATGAGCGGGCCCACAGCGTGACCCCAAGCAGGAGAGGCCAGCCTGAGCCAGAGTGTCAAACGCATCACTTCTTGCATCCTCTTACCCACATCTGGTCAAAATTGAAATTTTCCCAAACCATAAACCGTCCCAAATTTGGAAGAGGGAAGTCTGGGGGAGAAAAATGTACATAAGACTTCTAAGATTATTCCCAAAATAGCTTTGCCTAATGAGAACAAATCGATTGTTGTGTTAGAAGAAAACGATGTGGGGAGATCACACCAGCTCCGCTGTCATGTCCTTCAACAATTTTAAAGGCCAAAGAAAGACTTTTGCCCCCAGACTAGCTTAGCAGTCCCCAATGCTTGCCCTGATAAAACCCCCAGAGGTTATACATCAAATATGGTTACTCTGAACTACACTACGCCAATACTTTCTTCCACCAAAAATATCACCAGTTCCTTCAATTAAGGCATCTGTGCCTTTCCCCTCTCAGTGAGAGGACAGTTAGGAAGAGGATTTTCCCAGAGAGCTTCGGCGCTGGCAAAGGGACAGGAGAGAATTAAGAAGGCTTACCTCCTCCTTAACTGTTCTTCACAGAATCTTTTCTCTTGCTATGCTGAATATTTATTTGTTTACTCATTGATGACGGGCTCTCCCTCACACACACACACACACACACACACACACACACACACTCACACACTGGAATGGAAGCCTCAGGAGGAAGGTCAGCGGTTGTATCCCCAGCATGCCCTTACTAGGGGGCACTAAATATTTCTTCAACGAACTTTTGAGCCAAAAGTAAAGTCCATTAATGAAGAATGTACAACTGCATGTTTTGATAAAACGCATTTTAGAGGAAGCTTAAAGATGCTGTAACTATGGCGATTTATCCCATCAGGAAGCTCTAGAAACTTCCACCTAGACTGTCCACAAAAGGCCATGACTGTTTCGAAGCAGCTCCCTCTAACAGAGAAGCTGCGGTGAATACAGCCAAGAGAAATAATATTATATGCCTTTTTCACATCGGGAAAAGGTCCAATTTAGCCCAGCTAGTAAGTGACAGGGTCAGATTTGAAATGCAGAGTCGTTAGAATCTGAAGCCTGCGGTCCGTCTGCTCGACACGCCGGCCTGCCCGCTGGTAATCGGGCCGAAACCATCGTCCGCCCCGAGTATTCTATTGGGTAAGTGACCCGAGGCAGGCAGGTCTGCAGAACTTCCACTCTTCACTTGTTATCGGTGGGCGAACCTTTCCCTGATTTACAGGTTAGTCCGCGAGGGTGTTTTCCAAGCCCATAAAACCACACACACCCTGTAACCAGCTACCAGGAAGGACAATATTCCGGGCAGCTTATTTGAGATAATCACTGCTCATTTGTGTTTTAATATGCATGAATAAAAAGGCCTTAAAATAGCCTTGCATATGAATCCAATATTTGTCTTTTAAATGACCAGTTAATCTGGTATGGTCTTCTAAATGCACTGGCTTATTAAAGAGAGTATCACAGGGAGCCATTTTTCTTTCCCCCTTTAGCTCAGTGTATCAGAGACTTACAGGGACACGATATTTCTGTCTGAAACACTTGGAGCCAGTGAAGCCAAAATGATACAGAGACGCGATCTGCCTCTGCGCCGGACGGAGAATGATGAGGTCCTAATGGTAACCGGCCTGGAGACAGTTAACAGCAGTGGTTTCCCAAGAAAATCATCACCATTGATCGCAATGCCTCAAAAACCATTATGCTCAAGTACCTTTTTATTTAAAATAATAATAATAATAATAATAATAATAATAATAAAGCCTTGCATATCTTGAGGCTTGCTGCCTCCCCTGATATTTTTCAAGACAGGTCCCACCCAGCTGGGACACACTTCCCTCCGGGACGGAGTCCACTGGAGCAGCAATGCTGGAGGAGGAAGCCAGAGCTGAGATGTCTCAGTCACTGGGCACACCTCATGGTATCTATGACATAGGGTTGAGTGTCACAGCGTACTCTGCTAAAGCGGAAGGAGGGTCACGGTAAAGGCTGTGTTCACGAACATTCAGCCAGCCACTTCAGGATACAGGCATCTACGCATGTTACCCGTGAGGACGATCCATCCTCAGAAGAGCCCAAAAGGAGGTGCCGCCCTTGTCCTTATTTTACAGGAGACAGGCATGAGCCAGAGAAGTCAGTGTCTCGTCTGTCGTCACACAGCAAATCAGTGAGGAGAGATGACTGGGCCATGAGCTTCTCTCCTGGAAGCTGCTGCCGCTCGTTCCCCCTGGGCTGCTTCGCCTTCCTTAGTTTCTCCCTAAAACTGTCTGTGTTAGACGCGGTCCCTCTTTCCTCAACGTGTAATGGCCTGTTTGACTCTTGGCAAGGGCTCAAAGGCAGACGCACTCTCTTGTATTCTAACTTGATAAACTGGATGTTAATTATTGGGGATAATAACTAGGGCAGGCAAAGCTGGAAGCAGGACCGAACACCGAGAGGCCATCCGAAGTTAAGTGCACAGAGGCCAAGGGACAACATGCCTAGGACGACGGTCCTGTTGACCTTGGAAGTACTTAAGTTCCTTCGACTCCAATGGGAGGCATCAGGAATGTTCACTGAACTGTCCCTTTAGTCACCTCGAAGGAAAGCTAACAGCTGAATTCTGAATTATTGAATAATCCTGTGTCTTTGATGTTTCTATTGCCTACAAACATTTTCCTACTGATATTATGAAAAACCTAATATGTAAGGTGCATAGCTAGAGAGAACCACTTCCCACCATTCTCCTGTCCCCGGAGGTTCACGATGGCCCTACACGTGCACTGGCTGTCAGGGGTCCCTCGGGCCCACCTCCTCACTCAGGAAGGGGCAGAGACTGGATGAAGCCGAGGGAGGCTGGCTCAGTAGCTCAGGACGATCCCAGCTCCGCCCAGCCCTCCTTCCTAATCTGTCAGGGAGTGCTCAAGTTCAATGGTGTTTGGAGAGATATGTTCCAGGAAACAGATGCCCCACTGTGCCCTAGGAAATTGTGTCTTTTCCATTAAGTCAGAGGAAAGAATGGCGAAGGAGGAACAGGGCCAAGAGTGCACTGGGTGAGGGGCGGGCGCACGGCCCTCTCACCCCCTCTCTGGAACCCGGAGGAGCACCAGGCAGCCTGCCTGGATTCACACAGCGCGAGAAGCCAAGTGTCAGCCCTCACGCCAGGGAAGTCCTGGGCCCTGGGGAGCTGCTGGCCTGTCCTCCTCGGCATCCCTTCCGCTTGTTTTATGTAGGCTGGGAAGATCTTTTTCCTTGGGTTGGCCTCTCCTCCACAGCGGGGGGGTCAGGACAAGATTCAGACAGAGGTTTGCAGGGAATGGAGAAAGAAGCAAGCTGGGCCTGCTTCGGGCTCTAGTCCCTGACCGGGCAACACGCGTCTACGTGTGCTTCAGGCGAAGCGCGGGGAGGAAAGGAAGGGAGGTGGCGGGGGCGGGGCCTGGCGGAGAGACGCTAGGTTGGGACTGGGGCAGAGGCCCAGTGAAGTGTTCCTGTACCTGGCCTTGGTCTTGGCCTCTGTGTTATTTCCTTCCAGGTCCTGGCAGATGGTAAATGCTCAGAAATAGGAGTCAAGTGTTCCTAAGCTTCCTGCTCTCAACCAGCACAGCTTACGAGGCTTAATACAAAATTAACCCTGATGAAATACCTCATCCACTCATCCAGAATCGAGAAACCATTTCCTGAAACTGGATGCGATTATTGCCCGCAGAGCACAAATTCTGGGCCCACGCTCAAAGGATGTATTTGTTACCTATACACCAAAGAGTTTCTAGAATAACAACACCATCACGTACATTTCAGAGCATCATTACCATCAACAAACATGAAGACAAAAATTCGTCAAGGCCACCCTAAAGGAACAGGATTTTCATCACACAACCCACCCATCTTTTTTAAGAAAATAATACAAACCTTGCCATATTTTATTTCAGCTCAGAAATAAATGTTTGAAACCTTAGTACAAATTTCTAAAAGGTAAGGCTTTTTTTTTTTAAAGACAGAGTTGTTGGGCTTCAGCTCTCTCGGACTCTGGTGGGGGTCCTCACGGAGGCACAGCCATGGTGCAGATGTGGGGTTCACGAGATCTACTGCTTGGCCCACAATATGGCACCGGGGAGCAAAACAGCATGGAACAGTAGATGAGCCTCATATCACAAACTGTCAGCTCATTTCCCCTGGGTGTGTCATACAAGTACCGTAGTAACAACTCTGACCCAATAAAAGGGTCATGCCTGGTCCATGAAGACCCAAGACCGGATGCTGGAGTTGGACTTGAACTGCGAACATCAAAGGCAATGTTTTGACCGTGGCTTGGGCTGGGTTGGGTTCACAGCGTCAGCAGGTGGTTTTGCTCTGAAATTTGTGTATCTGCTTCGTGTGTATGATTAACAATTACAGACTCACTCTATCAACAGATATATTAGTGACTGCAAGCTAAAAGGAACCTAGTGAAAAGGTATGCCGGCTGCCATGATGATAACGGCACAATCAAATGAGTAAACGCAAAGCCGTGGGCGTGAACAGAAGCACAGAAAGGTCCCAGCCCTTCCCTGGGGAGGGAAGGATGCTTGCGTTTTGCTGGTGCCACCTGGTGGGGAGCAAGGGAGACGGGACGCCAGCTGGCCCCAAACACAGAGGACTGCTCCCCCAACACCACCACCAGGAGACTTCGCAAGAATCCGACGTGTTACTATTCTTAAAATGTCCAACCTTTATGAGGCAGTGGAAGAACAATTATTTTCAGGGAGAACATCCAATATTTAATCAGGGAGAACATCCAATATTTTAGTATCGGTTCTATATTCTCTTTCTGTCCCCATCTGAGTCAACCCATTACTAAAAAAAGTCATCAAATGTGAAATTACATGAAAAAGCAAGAAACAGATAGAAATGACGGATGTATCTGGTATCGAATGCGCTACAAAATCTCAGAAATCGTCCTACTGAGAGTGGCACGAAGCAGCCTTGCTCCGTACAGAACGTGATAAATGCCTCACTGATCTAGTTGTCTAGATACGTTTTCTCTCCCCCACCCCATTAAGCTGCAAGCTATTTGAAATCAGAGAAATGCCTCTTATATCTCTAAATATCCGTCAATGCCTTGTGCACAGTAGGCCCTACAAATGAGCTCATGTCGGAACATGAAGTTGGACAACCGATCTCTCATCTCCTGGTCCAGAACGGACACTTGAAACTAGCCATAGCAGATCAATAACAAAAAACAAAAAACAAGAAACAAAAAAATCATCACTACACAAATATTGTCATTATCGTCAAAGGGATGGACTTAAAAGTCCACCTAGCTGTGTACCATCAACTCCACCCACTTAGGACAAAAACCAAACTCCAAACGGACTCCAGAGCGCCAAACTCTTCCATCACACAGTGAGGGAACAAGGAGAAACGGAGATGAGAAACTGTAGGCGAAGTGAGTAAAAAGCCCAAAGCTGGTGGTGTCTGGAAGAAGGGAAGTGGTGTTTTCCAGAGATAGGTACATAAATGAGTGAGAAAAGAGACGGGGTGGGCACCTCCCTTAGCAAGCCGCCGTCTGTTACTCACATTTTAATATCGTCTGTATCACCCTACAGTACGCCATATGCAATTAAGAAGAAATCGCAAGTTTTTAAATAAGTGACTGTCAACAGGCCAACCACAGAGCCCATTGCAACTCACTAAGTCAGTTCAGCTCTGGTTTATAAAGTTTTGATTAATCGTCAATTGCGTCTGTGTTCTTATAATACATTACTCAACACAACACATGGCTCAGTCTCCATCATTTACAGATTTGCCGCGTACTGATCATGACGAGGGGGCGGAGGCCGGCCCCACGAGGCCTCTGAAGCCACATTCCTTCCAAATGATAAGGAACTTCTGCTCAGAAGACACATGGAAAGAGCTTTCTGGCCAAACACCAAACATCCCGAAGGTTTCAGCCTGGTAGGTCTCGATGTGTACATTTCTCACCAGTGTGCGCCTTGTCCTACAACCAAGAAGGTTCATTTTTCTCTCGACTGATCCAGACATCATCATTTCACTGGCAGGGACCACGCGGAGCCGGTCCAGGCTGACCAGGGACAACGGCCCACACAGAGGTGCCCTGGGTAGCAGGCGCCACATACAATCCAAGAACCCCAGCTACATTTGCTTATCGGATAACCAAGGAAAAATGTCATAGCTTAACTGTATCCCCTGCAATGTCTGGGCCGTACTTACCCTACAGTGTTTACTCTCTCCGGCAACCCTCTCCACAGAGCTGCTTCAGGCTGTGGTCGGCGTCTGGCCCCTCCCTCCTGCTACTTACTTCAGGAGGGAAACACCTTTGTAGCCAAGGGTCAAGCACACTTGCTCCCTCATGGGTCTCTCTGCCTTTTTGGCTCCGGCCCACGCATCCCTTCTAAGCTGGATCCTTACTCCATGAGAATCTTTTTTTTTTTTTTAAGATTTTATTTATTTATCTGACAGACAGAGATCACAAGTAGGCAGAGAGGCAGGCAGAGAGAGAGAGGAGGAAGCAGGCTCTCTGCTGAGCAGAGAGCCCGATGTGGGGCACGATCCCAGGACCCTGAGATCATGACCTGAGCCGAAGGCAGAGGCTTTAACCCACTGAGCCAGCCAGGTGACCCCCGTGAGAATCTTTCATCAATACCTTCAGAAGCTAAACTGCTCACCAAACATGAAACCAAATCCCTAAGCAAAAGAATTGGCCATCCTTGTCTTCATGCAAAAACCCAGACACTGATGTAACGGCCACTGTGTGAGGCTAGAATTTCTTACACTGATTTTCTTAATATTTCTGATTATATAATACAAAGACCAGGGGGAAAAATTAATTAGCAACCTTCTAAGTAAGACTGGTTTTCTCCAACTAAAACCCATTTGATTCACAAAATATGTCAGCAGTTTCACAGAACTGTGTTGAAAGGTTTACAAACACAACTTAAGCTCTAACCTGTCATTAAAAGTTTAATATACCATAGAAAAATAAAATCCATGCGTATTTACATTTTCAAATGTAGGCTGCTGAGATAAGAGAACTTAAATTGCTAATAAATTATCTTTTACTCCAAAGACAGATATCAAAACATACATATGTGTGTCTGAGAAAGAAAGTGTGTGTATAAAATATTCTATTATAGAGGCACGTGGGTGGCTCAGTGGGTTAAGCCTCTGCCTTCGGCTCAGGTCATGATCTCAGGGTCCTGGGATCGAGCCCCGCATCGGGCTCTCTGCTCAGTGGGGAGCCTGCTTCCTCCTCTCTCTGCCTGCCTCTCTGCCTAATTGTGATCTCTGTCAAATAAATAAATAAAATCTTTAAAAAAATTCTATTAAAAATTATATAGACATAACCACATGCTCTTCTGGGTACTTCTCTATGTGCAGAATAACAAAGGGAATAGTTGCATAAACAATGAATTTTGGAACACTGAAAAATAAAATTTAATTTAATTTTTAAAAAGGGAATAGTAAGTGGGCAAAGGAAAGCATCTAGAAGCCTCATGAGGAACCAGAAGTTTGCAAACAGGAGCAAACACCAAGGCTGACCCCAGTACCCCTTCCCACCTCCCCTACGCAACCATCACCCTATCCTCGTGCACTAGGGCAGCTGGTGGCCATCTCCTGGTCCCTTGCTTCAGGTCACCCGTGATGGTTTCTGGCCAGTGGGAGGTAAACAGCAGGCACCAGGGAAAGTTGGGGAATTTCTTCCAGAGGAGGAACTGGAGGGCCCACCCCTCACACCAGCACCCGCCCCTCCCTCTTCTTGCTGGGACCCAGGCTGTCAGCCTCAGGAGAGAGGGGCAGCCTTCTTGTACTCTGCATGTGCCAAGCAGGATGTAGAGAAAAAAGCCGCACATCAGGGATGGCAGAGGGAAGGACAGAAGAAGCCCGGGAGCCAAGTCCCCCCAGGGCACCCCACCAGCCCTGGGCACACAGATTGCTGCACAACGATGACCCGGGTCTTACTTGGCTGCTCGGCCATAAATTGAGTCTTCGGGTAGAGGCAACTGAACATTTTCCTGACGGTTTTACAAAAGGAAGACTTAAAACTTCCTATTTATCTGCCTACAGGAAATGGAACTTGTTCAATTTCTGGATCATTCCACTGGAACTACTTAAACATGTCATGGAATTCAGGTACCTACATTTTTTTTCCAGGCATAGGGACAGGATTTAAAATGATCAAAGCCACCACAGAACCAAAGGAGACGAATACCTCACAGGAGCATTCTGAGTAAACTCACTCTCGGCCCCCAAATACCACTTTTTTAAAATTTTTAACCTAGAATGACAATACTGTGGAAGCACATGCAGGGTCCATGTTGAGGGAAAAAGAGAAGTAACAGCTCCCTGCATCCAACATGGATAATATTTCCTGGGGGCAGAGTTTATGGATCCGCCGCAGTGAAGACGCGGGAGAGAAACCATGTCCAGGCACGCGCGGAAATTTACCCAGAAACAGAAGCTGTCACCTCTCCGTAGCACAGACCGGCTGTCCTCGCTTGCGAGACATCATCCCCCTTGGAACAGGCACCTGCAGAGGCACCGCGTGGCCCAAGATATGGGGTGGGCACCATGCTTGTCCCTGGGCATGGCGCTTGTCCCTTGGCACTGTCCCAGAGAAACCAGCCAGCACAGTCCCAGTGGGAGGCCCCTGGCCTGCGGTCCCCAATTCCAAGGAAAGGCACGTGGCACGTCTGGGGAATCCACCCGAGACACACTGCCTGAGGACACAGAGGCCTCTCCGTCCTGAAATACCCTTCCCGGCGGGTTCCGTCGGGGCAGAGAGCAGGAAGGAGAGAGGAGCGTCCGGACGAGCAGATCTCCTTCGGGTCTTGGAGTCCTCCAGTGTTTTCCCAAAGGGACACCAGAACACTAAGCCCCGACTAAAAGCAGGGGTACAGAGCTTTCCTCCGGAGAAGTCATTTCCGGGATCATTTCGCACTACGCTTTGCATACGGTACGTGCCCCGTTGGGGAGACCATGGGAGATCCGGGAGTCGCTGGGGCAGCATTGTCCGTGAAAGGGACCAGCACCTCTGGCCTCTCCAGGATTTAAACAAAGGGGCGCAAGAGTGAGAGTATTCAAAGCGGTTTGAATGCTCTCACCCATCTGGGGCACTCGGCGGCCGCAAGCGGGGCACTCCAGGCACCCCCACCCCACAAGAGGCTTCCCCAGCACAGCGCCTGGTGCCACCTGCGGGAGAGCCACCTCCTCCATGGGAACACGGGGAGAGATCGAAGGCAGAAGGGAGGGCTCCGGCAGAGGAGGGAACAGAAAAGCAGCCCTGGGGCCCAGACGCAGGTGATTTCTTGGACACAGAGCCGGCTGATGGGTGAAGCCCGGGCTGCCCGGGAGAGCTGGTGTCCTTGGGGACTGTGTTCCCATGCAAAGCTCCTGCCAGTGGACTGCAGAGTGGTTTGACATTCACGTGAGGCCAGCCCCACGGATGTTAAATAACATCCTAAAGTTGTGTACGCTACACGTTTATAAACAACACTTGGACACTGGACGTCTTGTCATGGAGGAAAGTCAGCACAGCGGTCCGACTCCTAAAATGACATCATTCTGGACTAAGGATAGCCAACTCGGAAGCCCAGGCACCTGGGGTTAGTATAAAACTGCTTGTTGTCATGGGACAAAGATGAACTTCAAGCCACAGATTTCTTTGAAACCCAACACCTGGTATCACCGAAGCCAGTAAGGGTCCAGAGTTCTGCCAGGCACAGAGAACATGCTCAAGAAAAGGCAGCCAATGTGGGCTCTTACGGGTAAGAAGGGGTCACGGATTGTGAATCGCGACCTTCTCCGTGTTAATGTGACTAAACTGAAGAAGCACAAATGTTTATTTCTTACAAATTCAGTTTCCACAAAAGATGTTCATTCCTACAAACGCAGCACTCATTTTAGACACGCTGGAGCCTCTGTCGTTTCCCGGAAACTTCTGCCAGTCCCAGGGACTCAGTGGGAGCAGGACACAGTCCTCGTGCTCTTGGGGGTGGATGCAGCAGAGGGAACAGAGAATAAACCCATGAATGCAGATACGGAATGTAACAGCAGGTGAACATACGCATGAAGAAGAACAGAGGACAGCGAGGGGACAGAGTGACATCAGACAGAGCAATGATGTTCCTGAGCTGGTGATGCTGGAGCAGACTCCATCCTGAAGGGAAGGAAAACCCGTGGGCGTCGCTCAGCAGCTGAAGGAAGAGCATGTTGGTGAGCATGTCTGGAGGAGAAAGTGGTGAATGGAGACCAACGCGTCCGAGAGCGAGGCCATGTGAAGCTTGGTCATTGGTGGGTTCTGAGTGGAGACGCCATATTGCTACTGAGGCCACCAATGGAATAAGTCATGGTGCCCAGTGAATGGTGAGGGGTGTTTTGTTGGGTTTCCTTTTTATCCCATCTTCATTTTTTCTACCTATGACCTCATCCCATGGCTTAGACTTTCCTGTTTTCCTAATCCCCTCTACTTGGTTTAACGGCCTGATGATGCCCAACCATCTTCAGCACTCCCGTAACTTCATTTTTGACAGCAATCAAAATTCATCACCTCCTAACTTCTCGTGAACAAAAACTGCAACAAGTTCATAGCTTAAAAGTCTTGAGTTGGCTTCGCTGTTCATATTCTATGTAGGCAGAAAAATGCAACAACTTATAGGAGGAAATATCTTCTGGAAACATCTAATATCACCACAACGATTAAGCAGTTTCACACCGCAGGGACCAAGGATGTGATGCCCACTTTCCTCCTCCTCTCCTGGATCTCGCACTCATTTTATTAGTTCCCAAAAGACCAGAGGATCTCGCTTTCGACAGAGAGCTCCCCAAGTGTGGTTCACCCAATGAATAAATCCATTTAGCGCAACTTTTTTTTAAATGACCTTTCACTTATCTGTGACACAAACTTTCAAATTACAACCTCACTTCGTCAGCTGTTTCGCTAACCACCGGGAGGACTTGAAACCAGCCTTACTGTTTGGGAGAAGAGGAAATAACCTTCCAGGTCGATCACAGCCTCCTACTGGGGGGAAGCACACAGACCAGAACCCTTTCTGAGGACACCATGGAGGCTGTTAAACCTCCTCTGTTAAACCTCCTTGACTTCCGTGAAGCCCTTGGAGAAGAGTTACTTGATCGCCCTTCTCAGAAAAACAGAGCAGTGGGAGGGTCAGTGCCCACACACACACACAGAGCCCCCACCCTTGAGCCCAGAGGACCCCAGAGAGGGAGCAGATGGGCCAAAATGCCTCTGACGGCAGATCTTCCCAACAGGAAAACCAGATCTAAAGCTAGGATAATGGTCTCTTCTCTAATCGCTGCAAGAAGGTGCTCCTGGCTGGGTAGCATGGTTTTCTTCATTGTCTTTGACTTCCCAGTTCATGACTTCAGTGATCAATAATAAGAAAGGCCTCAAAATGAGCAACTGGAAATTTCTCCCAGCAGATTAACTGCCACGCTAGCAGGTCGTCTCCACATTCATCAAGGACAGAGTCAGATGAAGCATGCCAAAAATAAAACCAAAAAGTGTAAGGAGCTATCAAGAGACATGGCACCGCAGATGAGGGAAGGGGTTCTCGACCTCCTGCGAAATTTTCTAGTATAATTAAATTAACCCATCTGACCAGAATAATTTACATGATGGCGACAGACAGAGGAAAGAATAGAAGGAACCAGATAATTCAGGCTTTCTTTTAGAATCATCTGAAGATGGGACTAGCATTAGCTGAAGGTCAATTCGTTGTGAAAGTTTAATTTTATATTAGCTGTAATGAGGACACTCTTTTAGAAGAAGACACCTATTGCTTTAACTTCAAACCACTGGTTAGAACGTGCCAAAATTACCTGACTCCTTAATTTGTCCATATCTACATTTAACTGCTATAAAATGTATTAATACAGACTTAAAATTCTAGCAAGTTTTTTTTTTTTAATAAAACAGTAATAGAAAAGGGTCTCTTTTTGAAAACTTTGTTTTGGGCTTACAAACAACTATCATCAGACAATATTACGTAGCTCAGTTTTTAGAGCGACAACTGTCAGGCATCCCATTTAAGCAGGAGGCCGGGTCTAACGGACAACAAAGTGCACCCCATCGGGCAGGGTTGAAAGCAAAGACCCTTCATCTCTTGCAGCTTCAAAATAAGGGATCAGAGGCTACCGGGGTGGGAAATCTCTGCATTGTTTGTTGTGGCCTTACTAAGTGTGGGCAAACATGGCAAGCAGACACGTCGAGATGATAAATTCCTTCAAAACCAAGTCTTTCCAGCCGAAGCCACAGGTGAGCTTCCACAATCAGCCTCCGTCTCCATGAGTGTCCCGCCATGCTGACATCATGCCCCCAACTCTGCGTGCCCTCCCAGGATCGCCATGGTTCCTACAGAAAGCCCTTCTCCATAACTCCTCTGAAGCATGGGCTGGTGCCTAGATAACCTTTAAAATTAAGTAATTACTGAGTATTTATTAAGAGCTGATCTTATTGTTTAAGTTCGCTACAACTGATAATGAAATGGGTGTCAATTTCCATAGAACGATCGATGTCTACGCCTGGTAGAGATGGAATGAAAGGAGTAAGGTAGCATAGGTGTTATTTTATGAGAAATAAAATAGTTTTAACAAGTTAGGTGGGTGCATTCCATCCCAACTGGATCTAAGTATGCTTTAACACTACAGTAAGAGAGCACGTGTTTGCCTAGCGAGCAACAGCGCGTTCACCACTGCCCTAGAGTCTCCATTATCTTCAAGTCACTGTCACACCAGAACCATCCCAGAATACTTTGTGAAGATTTAACCAGTTCCTCAAAGAGAGGAGACGTCCGCAGTCTTAGAAAGCAATGCCATGTGGCGCAGTATGACATCTCGTTCTTACGCCTACAACGTGCCTCCATCACCTTCTTCAGGAACACATACTCTGTCAGACATGATTTCCACACCTTCTACACAATACGGTTACCAATGCTTATCATTTCTCCCAGATACACTCCTGAGCTCTTTCCTCATTCCTTGGTTTCCATATTTAATGCAACACCTGTAAAGACTCTGTCCTAAGGTCTCCGTCAGCCTACGAAAGAAGGAAACAGGCCCTGTTACTGCCACAGGGTGACCTAGGCAGGACTTGGGTTCCATCCCAGAAGTGTCCACCATGGAAAGCTGTTCTTCTAGCACAAAGGGAAATGTGAGAAAGGCAGTGTGGGGATGCACTTCTGGAAAAGGATTAGGAGGCCATGGTAACAAACAGGAAAAGAGGAGCCATTATGAGTGGGTCCTCTTAAAATCCAAAGATTTGAATTCATGCCCCCACCCCAACACCAGCAATAAGGAACACACCTTCTCCAGTGTCTCACCTGGGGCTGGGGCATGGCTTCCTCTAAAGACAAAGCAAGAAACCAGTGTCACCACCCTCTTCACCATGAAGCTCCCTCCACTTACCACATCCAGCCCTCACCGTGTCCTGTACACCGAGCCTCCTAAATTCTCGTTAACCGGACCCCTTTCCCTCTCACCGTTGCCTCTAATAACAGCTGCC
The DNA here is from genome assembly GCF_009829155.1 of Mustela erminea. Lineage (NCBI taxonomy): Eukaryota > Metazoa > Chordata > Mammalia > Carnivora > Mustelidae > Mustela > Mustela erminea. The sequence continues at coordinate 157,094,635 of NC_045616.1, read as the reverse complement.
ATCATATCAAGCTTGGGCTACTTAAAAGGCTCCCAAACTGGTCTCTCTGCCTCCAATCTCGCCCTCCCCCAACCCATTCTCTGAGCTACGAAAACAGTAGTTTGTAAAATATCTACGGAGGCATACTACTGGCAGAGGGGTCAATCCTGGCTGGACAGAGAGCATCTGGTCTTCACTGCTCCAACCCGTCTTGCACCCTGGCCTTCCAACACAGAGCTCCCTCTGCCTGCCCAACCTCTCCCGCTAGCCCCCCTCGCCTTCCCTGGTGTCCCCGTAACAGTTTCCTTGGTAAAGCCTTTCCTGAACTTCCCCAACTACCACCTCCCCGAGCTATATGCTCTACAACCTTCTGGACTTGCCAGAGCCTCCTCCCACTTCACTGCAGTTACTTTTATGACATCCCATCTTCATTGACATGATGGATGTGCAGTGAGATTTCACAGCCCCATCCATCCTGTCCAACACCATGTTCTTGGTACATATTACAGAGTAAGAGCTTAATGATATGTAACAAGTGGAAAGTGAATTACAATGAAGAACCAAGGTTTAGGAGTGGCAACGAAACCAATACCTCAACAAGAAGAGAGAAGCCAAGTCATCTTGCAACCATGTACCAAACCTGGCCAAGCAGAGGGTATCAGGTAGGTGTAAGCAGAACCCCATGACCCTAGAGCTGCAAAAGAAGGGACTTTGGCAACTGGTGACAGGAGAAATTGGATGGGACCTGAGAAGTCCACCTTCAGATTTCTTCCATGATCCACTACTATCCAGGGCTTAGTGCTTAGTAGGCATTCAACAGATGGTTGTCGAATGAATGAATATTGGTTCTAGAGCCCCAGGATCCCTGCAGCACTATGGGGACAGTCTACTCACATGGGGCCAAGGCCCTAACATTCTAATATCCTCAATTTTATAAAAAGTCAGAATTTCACCTTAACACATAGTTTCTGGGTACGCCTCTAGGCAAATCAGCAGATCTCACTAGATGGCTTCTTTTCGAACAATCCATTTACTCATCCACTGAAGAAATGAATACACTATTGAGTAAGACAAAGTGCTTCCATCACGGACCTCACCGGAGTAGACAGAAACAAACAAGATACATACTAGAAAGTGTATTATTTCAAATATGATAAGAGGGAGGAGGAAACTAAGGGCAGAGGGAGAAGCAGCAGATTTCTCATGGGCATGGCAATGGGGTCTTTCCGATAGGACATCCAGGAACAGACCTTCTGGGGAGGCAACATCCAAGGGACCAGGTTGATTAAAAAGAAAATTAATTCCATGGACTCTGGAAAGAACTTTAAAAGGAACTTAGAAGGAGCCTGAAGAGGGGCAATTGGCTGGCTCCGTCGGTGGAGCTTGCAACACTGGGTCTTGGGGTTGTGAGTTCGAGCCCCACATTCATTGTGGGGATTACTGAAAAATAAAATTAAAAAAAATAAAAATTTTAAAATTTAAAATAAATAAATAAATAAATAATAAAATTTGATTTTTTTTAAAAAGAAGCTGTACCATTTTAATCCCCATCACCTCAAGCACAATGCCCAGCTCAGCTCATTCACTCATTCAATCTTCCTTTCACTTATTGTCTCACTGATTCCTTCAACAAAGGGCTACTAAGGATTTACAGGACGCCACATGCTGTGGCAGATGATATTAAAGTAACTATTGGTTGTTGCTTGATTTGGAAGAGTTATGTGAATCTGAACACATAAATTCTCCAACACTGGGCAGATTTTGACCAACACAATGGCAATTTCATGTGATTCATACGTGATGTTTTTACTGTGGATTGGTAAACCCAAACTACTGGGAGGTAAAGAACATGTTTTAGAAACTTGCTTTTTCAAGTCCTTTGTAACTGCTCATTTACACAGCCTGACAAGATTCTCATAGTTTCAAGTTGCAAAGGAGTCTCAACTCTGAGTTATGGGGTATTCTGAAGGAATCTTTGTTAGCCTTATTCCATTCATAACTAATGATTAAAATAAACAAAAGTGCATGTTCTTAAATTTATATTCAGACCCTTCTTCCAACTTAATGCAAAGTTTATACTATTTTCTGTGTACTGGTATACATGAGAATACCTTCCACCTACTTCTCAACTAGAATTTCAACCTAGGTCTATCTTTCCAATCCCACAAGAGAGAAATGGTGTAACATATAATTTCAGGTACCAATACAAGAAACCCAGCTAAACAACTTTGAAACGTATTTTCGATGACAACCATCAGACACAAACACACAAAACTGCCAAATAAACTGAATCATAATCCATTCAGTCTACCATGCCAGTTCCAGCAGACCCACTGTTGGAAGCTGCTGTTGTCTTAACCCATTCAAACATCACTCCACATTCCATGGCCACAAATATCAAATACTGTCCTTCCTCATATCAATATTAATAGCTGGAAATACTCTGAGTTCTCTCAGTTGCCATTAATGGCTCTTTCATTCATGAACTCATCTAAACCCTTACAAAATTCACATACAGTAAATAATTGTAATACAGCCCTTAACTCTTGGGGTGATGATGCACATTACAGTTGGGTTTCCTATGGTGAAACGTACTCCTGCGGACAGAAGCGTATCACATTCAAGACACTTCTGATGTGGCAACCATGATTAATTACGCTCATTTCTGTTACTCATTATGATACAAAACTGGAACAGATCTTTTCTCAGTTTACACTAAATTAAGGAGACATGTTCTTCTGACAACAGAACTACCTTTTTTGTCTGGCTGATTCAGGAGCCAATGTCAAGGGTGAAAATTCTCTGACATTTCAATGACTTATGCAATATCGTTATTCACTATTTGGAATCCAAAGGAGAAATCTCTCTGATGTACTGGAGACAAGGAGCCTGTTGAGAGAGCACGAGAACACCCACCCTGTGACCTGAAAATATTCTCGTCCAGTGCCTGTGCCCCAGGAAAAACCTAAAAACAAAGCTAAATTATCCTGCTAACAACCCGGAATCCAACGGTTTGAGGGGCAATTCTGACAAATCACAGTACACAGCACAAATGCAAACAATACTATCTTCCATCAAAGTGTGGTTTCTCAGGGCATCTGGGTGGCTCAGTAGGTTGGGTGTCCAACTCTTGGCTTCAGCTCATGGTCTCGGGGTCCTGGGATCAAGATCCGCAACAGAGCTCCATACTCAGCACTGAGTCTGCTTAAGATTCTCCCTCTCCCATGGCCCCTCACCCTGCTCGTGCTGTCACTCTCTCTTAAATAAATAAATATTTTTTTAAAAATGGTTTCTCTTCCCATTTGTTCTTTTTTGCACAGACACCTTATTCTCTCTTAGGCAGGAATTTAAGTTGGAAGAATCTGGAAACTTTCTTCATCATACAGAGATGGATGAAGACTAAGGGGTTTCCATCAGTCTTAGGTTCCAGGCATTAGAGTTAGAAGAAGTCAGAGCCATGTTTCCTGGAACGAACAGGACCTGACATAGCCTCCCCTCCCTCCATTTCCCTTGTTAACAGCTTAAGAGCAGAACTGATTCTTCTCCATGCTACCCAAAAAATAAATAAGTATGCAAAAAGTTTACTTTAGCAGAATCAAAACACGTCCATAATTAAGCATTTCTTTGTATATAAAATTATACTTTTGGAACTGTTTCCACATCCCCAATCTTTCAGTCCTCCAAAGAATCCTGAGTGGAAGCGAGGCAAATAGTCCTACTGTGTCAATAAAGATCTGGAAACTCAGAGCACTGAAGGGACTTGTCTAGACTCACATGGGCAGGAAGTGATGAATCCTGATGAAGCCACAAGGCAGAAATTCTGGTCTTCCCATTCATAATCCCATTGCTTTTCTTTCTTTTTTCTCTCTTTCTTTCTTTTTTTTTTTTTTTTTAAATTAGGTCATTAATAATAACTGAGCAGGGTCAATGCACACGGAATGGATGTAAAAGGCGATGTTCATGTTCAGTTCCGTCGAACCGTGCAGAGGGTTCTGGAAAAACCTCAAGAAGACCCTGGTCCCTCGCCAGCAGGAGCACTGCAATCCATCCTGCTTCTCCATTTAAGGCGTTTTAAATGAAAGGAATCCTTAGACACTATCTCTTTCTGTTCCACTCACAATCGAGTCCTTTCAATGAAAGCACCAATTTGGTTTTGTCACAGATTATTTTAATCTATTTTTGAAAGTCATATAAACGAAACCTGAACAAATATGTTCCCCTACATGTGCTTCCTGAATCTCAGTCAAAGTTTTTCGGTAATTAAGCATTTTTTCCTAGAGTGTTGTGAATCAAATAGTGTTCTGTGCCAAAGCAAGAAAAGCATTAATGAAAACAAAGAATAAAATGAAGCCAAGTTCGAGTAGTAAAAGCGGTCTGCCTTACTTCATTGAAATAAGATGCAAAAGAAAAATATGCACGTGAGGCTTAACGCAGTCCAGGTTGTCAAGGTGATAATGTGACTTCTCCCACTCAAATTTTTTAGGAAAATAAATCTCCCATCTTGAGAAAAAAGGAAGGAAGGAAGGATGGATTGATGGATGGATGGATGGAAAGAAGGAAGGAAGGGAAAAAAAAATCACAGTCTCCTGGGTTAAAGGTGTGTTTTAGGAAATTTAAGGACTTGAACGATCCACTCTTAGAACATATTTAAGCTGGAAAACCACACTATCTTTACAGTTAAAAAATAATAATCATCATAAGCCAGAGAGAATTCTAACACTTTTTCATCCAAGATGGTGTCAAATCCTTGACATTCCATCAAATTTCTTTAAAAATGAATTCCTTTTCTTTCTAGAATATCTTAAATCAAATAAAAAAAATATGCACACCCTACAGAGTTGTCTTCCAGAAAACCTCAGTCACAGAGAACACCTATCTGCATCTGGGAGGAGAGGGATCAGAGGAGGAAAAGGCCGGGAAGGACTTCATGTCCCCAGCAAAATCCACAGTCTTTGTACAACATCGTGGCAGGAGCAGCTCCTCGCACGAAACAGATGGTACAGCACACAGCTGTGTCATAAAATGCCAAGAAAGTGAAGAATCACCAGTTCCATCAATTCCCACAGCTTTTCCAAACAATCAATACCCCAGAGTCGAAGTCTAAATTTTGTTTGCATTTTAACTTTTCCTTTCTTTGAATCACTAAAGCCACTACAGTTTCATACAGGTCTCTTATACTTGGGATATTAATTTTACTTAGAAAAACACAAGGCACTTAGGCCCAAAGCTTAGTAATTTGTTGGAGTGGCATGTCAGTTTCCTATGAAACCAATTACTGCTGAAACCAATTACCATAAACTTGGTGGCTTAAAACAACTCCAATTTCTTCCCCCTTGCACTTCCGGAGGTCAGAAATTTGAAAACGGTTTCTCTGCCATGACTCCAACACCTCCCTAGGGCCATGCTCCCTCTGAAGGTTCTAGAAGAGAATCCTTTTCCTTGCCTTTCCAGCTTCCAGAGCTGTGTCCTTGCAACCCTCAGCTGGGACCTGCTTCGAGGCCAGGAGATGAGCATCTTCACCTCTCTCCGCACCTCCTTGACTTCTCCTCCTCTCTGACCGCAGCAACTTCTGCCATCTCCCTCTTCTAAAGTCTCTTGCTGGTAGCATCCAGAACCCACGTGCACCATCCAGGATAACCTCCCATCTCAGGACGCTTAACTCATTCACGACTGCCAAGTAACATGCACGGCTGTCAGGGACTGGGACAGGACTGGGCGACCGCTCCGCCTACACAGCAGTCACTGTTTACCGTGTAATCACTCCAAACTATTCCCAGATCACCTTGGCAAACAGATATGTGCTTTCTAAGAATCGCTCATAATGATCAGCATCTTGAAATCTTTGACTAGTTTTTCTTTTCTTTCTTTTCCCTTTTTTTAAAGAGGTTTATGTCTTTATTTGAGAGAGAGAAAGAGCACAAGCATATGGAAGGAACGGGGGGAGAGGGAGAAGCCAGCTCCCCACTAAGCAGGGAACCCGACACAGGGCTCCATCCCACCACCCAGAGTTCACCACAGGAGTCGAAGGCAGCTGCTTAAACTACTCAGCCACCCAGGCGCCCCTGGCTAGTGTAAATTCCACTCGAACATAAACATTAGCCCTGTGCATCATGAAACTCTTGAAGAAAAATTACAGGATGGGCTCCCGTGATCCCTTCATTCTTATAAAGCAGATGTTGAAAAGTTTTAAATCAGGTTCCTCAAAATGTCTTCCTCCCACACTCAAATCCTATTTTTCTAACAGTAGCCAAACTCTAACTCAAAATTGATCCTGTATCTCAAGTTTAAAAAATTAGAAGTTTGTTAAATTAACATCAGCCTGTGTGGTCAAATTGATTAACCCACTGCCCAAAGACATTATAGTCATGGGAAATAAGAGGGAAAATAATCATCTGAATGTGATCATGGGTTATTTGGGGTACAAAATAAGGAATTGGACATTTGAGCTCAGACCCTTGGCTATCTTCAAGGTACTGCTGGGCTGATTAACACACTTTTAATGAATAGGTCAGCAAAAATAAAATTTTCCCATTTTGATTTTAAGTTATTTCCTCAAAGATCAAACAAAACAACCGACTTTGGTGTGACCCCCTCCGCAGCCCCCAGGTCATTCCTGCTTCTCCCTCTCCTGCCCCTCCTCCTGCTCAAGAGCACTGGCTCTCTCTCCCTCAAATATTTAAAATTTTTAAAAGATTTTATTTATTTATTTGACATAGAGAGAGATCACAAGTAGGCAGAGAGGCAGGCAGAGAGAGAGGAGGAAGCTGGCTCCCCACCGAGCTGAGAGCCCGATGCGGGGCTCGATCCCATGACCCTGAGACCATGACCTGAGCCGAAGGCAGAGGCTTTAACCCACTGAGCCACCCAAGTGCCCCTCAAATAAATTTTTAAGAATATTATACAAAAGGAAGAAAAGGTTGATAGAGCAGCTTTCATGACAGTACGAGCGCGTGCAAGTTTCCTCGAGGTGCCTGACCTAAGTGTGAAAGTGCCGCCTGCCACGGTTACAGCAACAGGGCTCGGCGGAGAAGTCGGGAGAGCACGCCGTGTCCCCGCTTAGCCTCGATCCCAGAGGAGCTTCCAGGCGCTCAGGAAACCCGCCGGACCGGACGCCCGCAGCCCTGCTCGGTACAGGGGTCCGGGGCGCGCACGGCTCAGCGGACGGCAGCCCGGGGAGTCCCGCTCCGCCCGCTGCGGCTTCTCCGCCCGCTGCGGCTTCTCCGCCCGCTGCAGCTTCCCCGTCCGCTTCCCGCGCAACAGCTGATCAGACGGAAGGGAAAGGACACGCGTGACCGGCAGTATAAAATCTGGAAATAGGGTAGGCACAGGAATTCCATTTCTTCCCCTGCCCCAGAAAGGACCCAGGAGTCCAGCGCGTGCAGAGGGCCGGGGTCGCTCCCTGCTCCCGCCGATGAGGTCCCCGGGACCCCGCGCAGGAACTGCGGCGGGAAATCTCTTCTCTTGTCCTGCCACTTGCCCCTCTCCGAGCGACAGTTACTTGACATCCGTGGATTCGCTACAGAACAATCTCCTTCTGTCCCGTCAACGCGGCGCTCGCACATCCCACGAGCTTTAACCCCGCAGATCCGCTCGGCGTGTTCCCGGCACCGCACAGCAGGCGCGGGGAGGCGCCCTGGCCCCGCCTCCAGAGTGCGCGGGCGCGCTCGCGCTCAGCCCGCACGCGCCCGCCCGACGCACGCGTGCCACACTCACATCACACTCACACCACACTCACCTCCAACAGACATGTACCACATTCGCACCACACACCCATCCAATATACACCTACCACAATCACACCACACACCCGTCCAACATGTACATACCACATACCCCACACACCTGTCCAACATACACATACCACACTCAAACCGCATACTCACACCAAACACACACTTCCAACATACACATACCACACACACCACACACCTATCCAACATACACATATCACTCACACCACACACCCATGCAATATACACATACCACTCACACCACACCACACATGCACCTTCAACATACATGTAACCACACTCCCACCACACATGCACTTCGAATATACATGTACCACACTCACAACACACTCACCTCCAACATACACATACCACACTCACAGCACACTCACACCATACACCTGCATGTAGTATGCCAACACATGCACACTACACTCACACCACACACACCCCTCATACACAACTACACATACCACACTCACACCACACACAGTCCTCTGACATACACACACCACACTCACACCACACAGGCACACCACTCACATCACACACCTACACACACCCCTCATACACATCACACAAACACACCACATACATGTATCATGCTCACACCACACACACAACTCATACACATCACATACATATACATCACACTCACACCACACACACCACTCACACCACACACATATACACCACACACACACACACACACACACAACCACTCATACACACTATTCACTTAGGACATAGATGCACAGCGTAACCAAGCACCAACAGCAACACAAATTCTGTGACACCTGTTGATGACTGCCATGTGTTTCCCTACATCAACAACAGTGAGATTCAGGTGAAATTTTGCCTACCCTGCTTACTCAAATCTATGCAGGAGGGAAAAAGGATTTTCTCCAAGGTTTTTCACAGCTCTGGAGTTCTGGGAAGCGTAACTTAGCTACCCCAAGCAGGGCCCCCAGACCCCTCACATCAGCATCACCTGGGAGCTCGTCCAAAATGCAGACTCTTGGGCCTTGCCCTGGTACCATGGATCACGGTCTGCATCTTTACAGAATCCTCAGACGGCCTTCATGTCCACAGCTTCAGGTAGGAGAAGTAGAATAAACACCAGGAGCTCAACCATGAGTAAAAGAGTCACTTGTACTCCACTTTTTGCAAACTAGTGACTATAATTAATTTCTATAATTAATGAAGCCAGCCCACCAATGACTTCCGCTAACGGAAGGGGTTTCATATAATGAATCTGTGAAATGGTCATTTTTAGTGCATCGGTAAACCTATAAAGTTTACAAAGTCTACTTTCCCAGCTCATTATGAAGACAATAATGCCACAGAAGAATCTAGGGGCTGCACCTTACCAACAAGCTGACTCCCTCCAATCGAGTTTCCTGTAACCATAGCAACTCAAATTTGCAGACCAAGAACACACACCAAAAAAGCAAGCAAACGAACACAAAGGCGTTTTTTCCCTTCTGGTCGTGGTCTATGGCAGCAACAGGTGAGAAAGGTCAAGAAAAGCAGTGATTTGCATCATCACATGAAAAAGAAACATAAGCAGTTACTATGGAAACCAGACAAAAACTTCAAAAATGACTTGCAATTTACAACAGGCAAAGCAACTCTATTTCAGTCACAAAAAAATTAACTGTAGGCAAATTCCCAGAAATAGTTGAATTTGCAGAAGACAGTAACACAAACGTTTCATTCAAGCACCATCACCCATCGTGTGGTTTGCTGTGGAATTGTTAAATTACATGTTAAAACAGCTGGGTTATTTACGTGTGACTCAATCGAGATTTTCATGCATTCTGAAGATATAATGGCCCCTCCTTGAGTCAGCTAATTCCTAGGTGAGCACAGCACATTCCCCCTCAACTCCTGAAGGTCAGTGGAGTGGCTTCTCACCAATTTTTAAGACGCGAGAAATTCATGTAAACTCCTAAAATATCCAATTTACACCTTAGGAAGACAAATGATCTCAACGACCCCGCCTAGTACATGTTTACTAAGCTGGTCCTCTGTAGATTTCCGATGTGACAAGCAATATACATTTCCACAGTATTTACAGAAAGAAAATAAGGCAGGAAAGCTTAAACCACTGATTTCAACCCACCCACTGCCTAGCGATGGTCCGTCTAGCTTCGCTGCTGTGAAAAGCTCCCCCCGCCCCATGGATTTCTGTGGATTTATCTATGTATCTGTCGGATGATGTCTGTCTCTTCTTTCTGATCAGATATTACTTACTCTTTTTTTCAGAGCAGCTTATACACTGCCTAATGCTTAATGGATGCCCAAAAGGAGAAAATGACCAGTCTACTAACGACAGAGAGACAGAGAGATACTGAATCACCAGAGGAGGTAAAAAAGTTTTTTAAATATGAGTCTCAATGATATTTTTATAGCCCAGGATGACATGTTTATCTTTCACTTATTTTTTTTTCATTCCACACGAGAGTAGAAAATATTTTTCCAGCTTGATAAATGAGGGCTCATTTGGGGGCAGCTGCTACTTGAATTACTCCTCTCAGGGTTAAATTAATAACTATGGCATATTATAAACACATAAATATAAAGTTGAGTTCCATTCTGCCAGCAGATTTATGGGCGTTTTTGCCTCATTTTGTGTGGCTGTGTTGGGTTTCCCTCCTTTCTCTGTAAAACATGTCGCTGCTAATTATCACCATGTTATTAGGCACTGACAGAGTGTGCAAGTAAGAGCCCACATTGTTTGCACAGCCCCTCGTGGTCACAGCTTTTTTTTTTTTTTTTAAGTAACTGTCCTACTTTCAACTGGAGTGTAAAAAGAATTCCAAAACATTTCCAAATTAAACGTTTGCGTTCTACTTTGCGCATAGCACATTGTTGACGGGTTAGCCACAGAGAAAGTTAAGTTTGGTCCTGTTTTGCACAGCGTTAGAAAAGGACAATGCCCCTGAACTTTCCATTGTTGGACCGTTTGCAAAGTGAGAAAACGCTTCTCATCCCTGAACTGCAGGAACAACCTGAACGAGGGTCTTTCGCATTTGGTGCTAACTCTCTAATTTGCTTTTATCTTCTCTAGCCACAAAATTAATGCGGAAAGAGGCCTTTTTGGGGTTTACCACTCAGCACTCCATGTCAAAGAAGAAGGAAAAAGTCTTTAGATATGTTTCCAACAGCAGGCATGTACCAAAGCCAAAGACCAGCAATCCCGCACTACAAACCAGCACGAAATCCACATAACCAAGTGCTGAAATAAGCAGGGGTTGAGACCCACACTAAGACCATTAAGGCCATAGTGAAAGAGCTAAGACCACACTAAGACCAGGCTAAGATTGCTGAGATCATGCTAAGACCGTGCTAATGTGGCAGGATTTTGTGTCCCCTTGGTGCCCAGGTTCTTGGTCACGCCTCTTGGAAGAATGAAAAGGGAGACCAGACAGAGAGTGGTGGGCAGCAAAGCAAAGTTGATCGAGCAGAGTATAATGCTCTTAGAGAGGGACAGGGGCCCGAGAGGGCTGCTCCCGGAGTTTCTAAGTTTAGCGGTTTTTATGAGCTCTTTTGCAGAACTTTCTGAAGCAGTCAGGGTGTGCTGAGTCGTGCCAATCAGGGCTTTGGTCGCGTATCTGTTGACCTATTAGGTTCACGGTCCCATGCAGAAGGTCCTTTATGACTGACGCCTGGGGCCTTCGGTCTTCACTGGCCCTTGCCCGTGATATTGACAAATGCTTTTGTGGTTCACTTAGTTTGGTACGTTTTGCATTTCTGCAAAGGCTGCAAACCAGAATGTCAGTGCCGTTTTGTTTAAGCTACAAAGCAGGGTGTCGTGCTGTTTTATTTTCACCATCCTGATTCCTTATTTTCTTGTTGGGGACCCCGGCCCCCGACGACCTGACCCACTCCTAACACTAAGGCCAAGCTAAGACAGCTGGGACAGCTGAGACCGTGCTAAGATCACACTCAGACCAAGCTAGGACGAGCACGGGCTGCTTTTCAGGCCTGTAAATCCAGCTGCAAATCCAAACAAATTTCAGAGCATTCTATCAGATCACTGTTGCATTTTAAGACATCGTTTATTACCTCAATTGCGAGACCCCCTTCCTTTCTGATACACTCGGATGCATTTCCCTGCTTGAAACCCATCTGAGGGGCACCTGAGTGGCTCAGTCATCTAGTATCTGCCTTCAGTCATGATCCGTGTCCTGGGATCAAGACCCACATCGGGCTCCCTGCTCAGTGGGAAGCCTGCTTCTCCCTCTGCCACTCCCCCTGCTTGTGTTCCCTCTCTCGCTGTGTCTCTCTCTGTCAAATAAATAAATAAAATCTTTATTTAAAAAAAAAAAAGAAAGAAACCCCTTTGAATGCTCACAATGTGCCACTGCAAATACAGTAACATGTGCAGAAAACACAAGCTCAGTCCTTTGTGAAGAAAAGTGCTAGGGGAAAGGGGGCGTCATCAAACCCCACAGCTCTCCAAGCAGAATCCTGTGAGAAAAGAGGGCAGAAAAGAGCCAAGTGCCATGGGTGCCCCTGAAGGGCATCTAGGAAAGGCCCGTCACGATGGCCTGGCACCGACCTTCCTTCACCCCAAAACCATAACTTCCGATGCCAAGGGTCATGGTCCAAATGCCATGACCCTTCTTCCTGCAAATCCCTCATTCGTTTGCTTCTCGTTCAGTGTTTTCTGAGCACTTACTAAGTGCCAGGCACCTTCGCAAGGGCTGAGCATTCAGTGGAGAGAGCACAGTCCCCACCCTCGTGGGAAGGGGACGGCAAGCACACAGACAAACCTGCCCAAGATGCCCGTGTTTGCTGAGCCCAGGGGGAAAACAGAGCAGGACGAAGGGCAACCGGAGTGGGGTGGGGAGGAGGTAAGCAGGCAGGGGGATGATCTCTGGAAGGAGGGGCTTCTGGAGCCAGAGGGGGAGGGGTGGGGAGGGTGGAGCAGGCAGGGAGGGGCCCCTACAGGGCAGGGCTCCCGTAGGACCAACGGCACCTCCCGTCTTTGGAGGACTTGTCACACCACATTTATAGGACCTCAGCCAGGTGATCGGAAGTCAGCATCCGCAGTGGGACGCGGCCGCCACCCACCCAGTAAGGTGCAGTGGGAATGGCAGGTCCCCTGTGGCCTCCTCAAGCCCACCACCCACAGCCGAGTGGTGAGGAAAACATCAGTCACACGCACGCTGAGGGACATTCTGCAGGATCCCTGGTCAGCACTCCTCAGAACTGTCAAGGTCGTCCCAGACAAGGACGAGACTGACAGAGTGAACAGCAGCAGGAGGAACCTAGGCAAGACAACGAGGCACCATGTGGGGGCCTGATGGGACCCTGGAACAGAGAGAGGATGCGGAGAAGGGGACCCCGAGGAAGTACACACTAAGTCCCTACTTGGGTTCATAACAACAGACCCATGCTGGCTTCTCACTGTGGCCCACGGACCACGCTGCCCTAAGACCAGAGAAGGATCTGTGAGCGCAGCATACGGGAACTCTCCGCAGTAGCTTGGCAACTTTTCTGTAAATCAAAAACAACTCTAAATTTTTTTTTAATTTACTTTGTTTGAAATACACAAAGGTCCTCTGTCTAGAAATAATGACTCGGGAATACAAACTAAAACAAAAATAATGGTAAACACACAGCAATGCCGGAGGCTTGTTATTCAGGATTTAATGCGTTTCTGAATATTCCTGCCAAGTGGTTTATCAATCCCATTTGAGGCCTCAAGCCCAGCCCATTGCATTTCTTTGTGACTCTACATGATTAAGGTTTTTTTCCCTCGCTGATCCTTGTTTCCTGCTCTGGGGGCCACAAGTGACAAAGAAAAAACCTCTTGTCAACAGTCCATCCACTCTTTGGTGGATGGACGATCTTCAACTCAAGTACTTCCTTGCCTTTGCTGAGCTCTGAACTTGCCTCCACCAACAGCGTGTGTCGGTGTGTCCCTGGTGGTCCATGACGATCACCCTCTCAAAGGAGGGCACCTGGCATCCTTCAGGGAGGAGGTGACAGGTTAGAGTGCCTGCTTGATGTCCCTGCAGCGTCACAGGCATCTGAGCAGATGCTCAGGTCCCTGCTACTGCACCTGTCCCGGGACTTCCTTCGCCTTCCCTAGGGGTCCAGAGCACGCTGAGCGATCGACCCATTGTTCTCCGAGGGCCAAGACTGTCTGGGGCTTCCAGAACACAGGCCGGGCAGCCTCCCATCCTAAGTGACCCCATCTGCAGGGAGGGGGAGGGAATCTGGGTTCCCAATAGACCTCATTTCCTCCCGTCTGCACCCCTTCCCGGTCTAACACAGCATCGACGTGCTTGGCTACCTGTAAATGGTGATGACAGCTTCCGGGGAAAAAGGCAAGATGGGGGCCACCAGGAGAAAGGATCTGAAGCCTCTGGAGCAGCCGGGTTACATGCACAAGAGAGAAAATGGAGCAAAGACCCCAAGCGGGGAGCAAATAAAGGGAGGTGGGTCGCAAACGCTGCCTCGTTCTCCCAAATGGGTTTTCATTCCTCAACTTCCCAAATGAACAGCTTTAACCTGGAAAGTTAAACCATGCCTGTGAGGTTCATCCTAACTGTGGAATTAATACTACTCAGAAAACTAAAATCTAAATTTGGCCCCAACAACAAATCTTAATATAATTCAGCTTCTACCTGCTACGTTTCTGTTGTAGAGTTTCTACCCAGTTCTTGACGGAGTTGGTCTTCAACTGAAGTTGAATTTGCACAGCCTTCTGCGTAGTTTGGACGACATAGCTCCTAACGCTATTGAAAGAGCTTCTCGAAGGTAATTTTCTTTCCTCCAAACTACTGTGTACATGCATACTTTGAGCTTAAGTAAGATAAAGATATAAACAATTTTACAAGATAAAGCAATTAGTAAGCAATAAAGGTGATTTGATTTATATAGATAATATGAGACTGTTTAAAATCTATTATAAGCTGAAAAAACTCTGTTCTTTATTTAGATGAAACAGGAATTAACTCTCCCACTCAAGAGGAAAACGAAATTGATAAAGGAGACATTATTAAGGGAGCCGTGTAATCGCCACACTGAGTCCCCACAAAGGACAATTATGATTTGAGTAGAAGAAATAAATGAGATGCACCGGCTATGGGCCTATTTTAAATGTCTAAATGTCGCCTCTTTTTGCAGAGTCTTAGCTTATCAAAGTCCCCTAAGAGATGTAAGCTCCGGTACTATCACCTCTCTTAAAATTATGCTCTCTTATAATTATGCTCACGAATCCCACAAAAATGAGGGAATGGTAAGCATTTATAAAGTAAGAAATCTTCATGGTGTATTTTTCAAATCTCAGCTGTAACTGCCAGCATTCCGTACTACATAAAACTGTTTACAAAATCTCATAAGTCAAAACTGTTAAACACAATGTATGTGAAGCATCTAAATTATTACACAAATGTAGAGAAAGCTAGAAGGAGGGACAAAAGACAAGGGGACAGTCACTGATCAGTCATCAAGGCCACACCAGACCTCCTCCTGGGGCACTCTGCATCACCCCTTTACAGATGCTACACCTGGGCTACAGAATGACATGGTGCCTCCCCCAAAACTCGCATCTACCAGGAACCTCAGAACGTTCTAGTATTTGGAAATAAGGTTTTTTTGCAGATATCACTGGCTAAATTAGGATGAGATCATTCCAGAACAGAGTGGGCCCTAATCAAGCGACTTTGTCCTTCTAAGAAGGGACCCAGGGATAATGCTACAGGGCGACGTTAGTGAAATCCAGAGAGATATCTACAAAGCAAGAACCCAGGGACTGCGGGCCCCCACCAGAAAATGGGAAGAGGCAGGGAACAGATTCTGCCCCACGGCCTCCAGAAGGAAGCAACCTTGACCACACCTTGATTTCAGACTCCTGGCCTCCAGGACAGTGACAGGACAGATCTTGCCTGCTCTAAGCCCCCAAGTGTGTGTTATGGCAGCCCTAGGAAACAGGTACAGATGGTAACAACCACCACAATTTTAATGAACACCCCCCTGGTCACAGGATAAGGACCCAGCATATCTCAACTGCTATCTTCGCAATTATCAGTACAGACATGAACACGTTCCAGGGTAACCGCGAGATTACCCTGGAACAAAGACAACGTGGGGTCTTTCAGGGAAGGGAGTTTGAGTTTAGGGTTCTGCATTCCAAACCCTTACTAAACATGTGTTCACTGCATGACCAAAATATTTCAGGGTTTGACTGGGGCACCACAGAAGGTTATAAACAAGTTAATACCAAACACACACAGAGAAAGAAGAAGAGAGATATGGATGTCTTTGGAGTAGAAATGAGGCACACACTCAGACGATAAGGAGATTCACGACAAGGCATGTATTATACTGAATCCCATGAAATTTCCAATAGTTGACTATTGACTATTTTTGAACTATAAAAATAGATATGTCATATGCTTTAAGCCAAGGGTCAGGAACTATGGCCTGTGGGCCAAATCTGGCCCCCTGTCTATTTGTATAAATAAAGTTTTATTGGAACATAGCCACACCCACTCCTTTGCATGCTCCAGTGGCTGCTTTTGTACTACAACACCACAACCAAGTAGTCAGACCATGTAGCCTTCAAAACCTAAATACTTGCCATTCGACCTTTTTTAAGAAAACCTTGTCAACCCTCCGTGTAAACCGAGTGTTTACATCCAGTGACCTGCAATGACAGCAGAGGACCAGGATTTCAGGAGCAGGCCAGAGCAGCGTGGTGCGTTCCCTGGGAGGTCAGGCTGGAGCTGGGACTCGAGAAGGAGCTGGATTCTGAGCCGGAAGGTACCAGGATTCTTCAAGCAAGGAAAACAGATAATAATGGCTGTGCTGGCCCTCGGTCCCCTCATGCCAGGGGCCCCCCCAGTCACTGAGACAACCCAAAATGCCCCCCCCCCCCGCCTTGCTTCTAGGCACTGTCTCTGCTGAGACTCCTCAGGGCAGTGGAACAAGAATGAGAAAAGTTTGGGAAGGTTTTCAGAGAGGCTGAAATTCCTTGCACAGCAGACTGAGAAACATAGTATCTTTTCCCCATGAGCATGAATCCATAGCGGGGTGGGACAAGGGTATGACAGAGGCACTGTTTCTCGAAGATTAAGTTCTAGAGATGTGAAATAAGTGAATCTGGAGCCAAAACTGTACTGTTTGGAGGATCTGTTCTTGTGGCCCTTTATAAGGCCACATTATGGAAAAATAATCACTCTAAAGATTGCAATAATTGTAATTTTAAAAATTATGGGGAGCTCCGGAGAATTGGGAACCCCTTTGAGGTTATTAATAACTAGGAAAGTCATCAAAAGGAGCATTTCTTTTCTCATTAGAAGCCACACATTTTATCCAAAATACAACCTGCTATAAAACTTGTATTGTACGCTGAGTTGCAAAGTTTTTGGCACCAAATGCTTCCCAAGCTCATGTAAATACTGAAAGGATGGGGAAATGCTTGCCTGAGCCGGGAGGGTCCTCCTCTTCCCCACGCACATCAATTAACTAAAAGCACACGAAACACTAGGATAATAAACATTTAAGTTCAGGGCGAAGCTAGAAGGCCAAGTGGGATGTGGGTGTATAAATCAAGAGGTAAACAGATATTTTTGCGTGTTTATGTATCCAAGATTAAGTATATCTCAGACCCCATTTAGGAGGGCTGTCCCAGGATAATACAGTTTACTGATTTTCTCAAAACTGATTCCTAACATATACAGGTGTCTTTAATTATGCAAACCAGCTGTCCATTACCCAGTAAAGACGTCAGCTTGCGTACCAGGAACCTCTAGCCTAGAGACTCCTGATTTGCTAATGGAAATACTGTCAGCCTTTGGTCAAGCTCCAGAGGCAATGTCTTCCCAGAGAGCCATCGGTGATGGAAGGTCTGGAAGCCCTGGGGCAGCCCGACTTTAAGCTGCAAGTTGTCACCCAGTCCCACCCAGTCCCTGCTCGCTGGTGGTTGGCAACGCACAGCAATCCGGTGGCCAGGATTCTAGTGCAATTTCAGCACAAGATCAAGTTTCCAGCCACAGGGTCTGCTTCACCCCTGCTGAGCTGTATATGACTTAGGTGACCCCCGAATAACGTACAAAAACCGATCAGAGAAGGCCGTGACTGCAACGAGACAAGGCATCCATCTCGAACGCTCTCTGCCGGCATTAGAAAACATAATGGAGTTCTTAACTGCTCACACTTGTCCCCTTGCTGGCAGGAGCAGCTGTCACAGAACCAACTGAAAAAGGATGTCAAGGCCATCATTCAAGGGATGAGGTAGGCAGGGTTCTGAGGGACTCAGGCCGCCCTCCACGTGGGTATCAGAACAAAGAGGATTGATCATAGGGAGGGAATCAGGAGCCCTGAGTCCACTCAGCTACCAGCTCCAAGCCTCCTGGGCTGGACGGAGCGAGCATTTTCCACTTCTGAGAGCTGTGGGAGGCCGTGTAGAGGGCCCCCCTGGCAGGTACGGAGACCGTGGTAGAAGGACGCATGGGGCCAGCGATGCACACTCCTCAGGGCACGAGCCCTCTTTCAGCCCCTTCAAGGCTCCCATAGGAGGAAGCCATCCAGAAGCAGAAGACCAGCAAGCCCAGGATGCTGCTCATACAGCTGAACCTCCCAAGCCTGGAAAGAGCTCCAGAAAGGATCTAGAGGGGAAAGCAGAAGATACCCAGCACAAACAGACAAGAAACCGACCAACCGTGGGTTTCTTTGTTTGTTTTACTTTTTCCTAACATCAAGAGAGATTTGCTTTTTTGCAAAGTCAAGCAATAATTCCCAGCCCTGTTTTTATTTTTGGCAAATTCCTTTTTCTTCCCACCTCCCTCCCACGGTTCTGTGGGCATTCCTGTGCAGGTGGCCTACCAGGAGAGCTGATCCAAGTGCATCCTGCAACGTGCTTTTTGGGTAGAAGAAGACATTAACCCACACCTGGGCTTGTCAAGAGAATTTCTATTCACAACACGGACACTTGCCAACACTACAGGATGCTCACGATGGAGCAAGAAATCCACGCGCATTCAGGCTGGCATCGTGTCAGGACACCTACCAGGCAGGAACTGCTCTTTCTGACTTGAGGAGAGGGGCTCACAGAGACTAAGACATTCCTCAAATTCTCGCAAAACTGAGCTCCAAATCCGGCCTCTCCAATCCCAAATCTACTCTGGTAACTAGTACATTCATGCTGCCTCCTAAGCATATTGAAAAGATCTACAGGGCTTTGATAGTTAAGGATATCCTGCAACCAATCTTCATCATGGCGTTAAAAAAAAAAAACATTTTTAATGAAAAAAAGAGAGCACTCATTTTGTAATTTGCAAGTCTGCAGTACCCATGTGATGTCTTCCAAATCCTGTTGTTCTAGAAGTGACGTCAAGTCTGATTGACCTTAGCGAGTGATTACACATTTATTTTGTCGGTTCCTAGACTCTGAACATGAGGAATGATGTGGCAGACGGTACTTGTCCACAGATGGCCTCCACACACTATCCTCTCCCACATGTTTTTCCGCACCATGCCTTGGCACTGGCCCAGCCCTACATACTCAATTTCTCCTACCCAGGAATCTGGGCAAAGCCCAGGGGCCACTGTGACCAACAGAATACAGTGCCAGTGCTGGGCACGGCCTTAGATGGCCTGGAAGCTTGTGTTTCCTGCCTCTTGAAGCCCATGTCGTCATCTAAGAGGAGGGAGGCCACACGGAGGCACCCTCTGGTGCCAGACGTGTGACGGAATCCATCTTGAACATCCAGCCCTGGGAAGCCTCTGAGGAGGAGGGCCCGAGCCATGCGACAGCCACGGCATGAGGGACCCAAGGAGAACCACCCCGCTGAGCCCGGCTCCCCCGGGAAACTGAGGAAGAGAGTAACAGATGAATTTCCTTGACCACTAAGGTATGGGATAACATGTCGTACAGCCATAGATCAGGGAAACAAAGGCAACCATGTAATTTACAGATGCATGGGTCTGAACGGATTTTTTGTTGATAACTACAGTACAGGACTATAAATATATTTTATCTTCCTTACGACTTTCTTAGCAACATTTTCTTCCCCCTAGCTTACTTCCTTGTAAGAATATGGCATATAATGCATACAACACACAAAATGTGTTAAACAAGCGTCCATGTTATTGGCAAAGCTTCTGGTCAACAGGAGGCCATGACCGTTGAGTCAAGTTGGGGAGACTCAGAAATGATATGCAGATTTCAGCTGTGGGATCACTACCCCTGAAGCCTTATTCAAAGCCTTATTATATTTACCTTTAAGAGGAGAGTAAGGGTACATGGGCCCTAGAAATAAGAACTACATTATCTGTCTATATTCCCAGGTACTAAAACAATTTCACCTGGAAGCCAGGCACCTACAGATTTCAGGATGACCCAGATCAAGAGGTCTAGAGATCTAAGGCTCTGTGCTCAGGCAGTTCTCGCCATATGATGATTGTCCCTGCAAGTCTTCATTCTTCCGGATATCCCGAGAAAGAAGCAGAAGGGCGGCCTGAGTTTTGAGCCTGTCGGAGCCCAGTCTCCAGAAGGCTCTGGCCCATCCAAGTCTTCCCCCAGTTCTAAAAGCGCAAAGCAGCTGTCAGCTAAGGAACCACCTAAGGACGGCAGCCAGGCCTTGGGTGAGAAGAGCGCCTGCCTCCAGGTGCCAGCCCTGCTCTGGCGGCTTCCACCCCACGTGACTCAGACGAAAGTGCCCACAGCCTTCTCGTGGGCAGCCGGGCCTGTCAGCACCTCTCTGAGAGGTCAGGATGCCCCTTGGCGGCCTGCGAGGCAGCCTGCCTCTGCCCGGCAGCTGAGAGCTCCCCCCTCCCCTCCCCTGCCGGTTCCTCCCACCAGCTTCAGGGTATAGGGCTGTGGCCTTCCTTTCATGCTAAGCTACTGAACCGAAATTACCACTAATAAACTTCAATTAAAACAAAATAAAACATGCAAGCTCTTTATGCCAGGAATATCTCAGACAGTGACCCGCAGGCCTCTGCCAGCATCATTAAGCCATCTATTGAACTGGAGCCAGACTTTTTTTTTTTTTTTTTAATTATAAACTTAGTAACGTGCTTTCAAACACTGCCCGCCGCCTCCTATTTCAACCTTTATCAAATGCCACGGGTGTATTTGAAAGCAACTACGAAGTTAGCCTCCAATTATCATTCACTCGGTTTAAAGCTCTTCAGCAAGAAGGGGAAGTGGGGATGGAGAGAGAGTTCTTTCCGGCGGCTGGAGGTATTGCTAAAACCTCCTTCTGCTCCTTCGGTCCCCAGATTCTCGCTGCTCTTGGTCCCCCTTGGCTCATCTGGAACTGGGGGCTTCAGAGTAGTTTTCTGTAACTCAAGCACCATGAGACCCGGAGGGTGTCAAGTTCAAACAGATTCAGTAGAGTGTGGACGTGGCCAGCGGCCTTTGGAACCCTAGAGAGACAGTAGCTGCAGCTCCTCCCAAGTAGGGATACAGCCCGGCCCAGAGGGCAGCGCCGCTCAAGGGCTCTGGGGCCAGGAAGTGCGCATGCGCAGCAGGGAGCGGCTGGGGCGCGGATGTTCCGCAGGAGCCCCTGGGCTGCCGCCTTGTTCCAGCACCAACTCTCCCGTCCACATCCCGGGCCTCTTCCTTTTCAGGAAAGGCTGATTTTCTCTGCCTGAATGCAAAGTGCATTAAACACCGGGAAAGGCAGTCCTGCGGTGCGGGTGAATCGTGAGACTTCGTCTCGGAAACCATCAGGAAACGCACCGCACGTTTGCGGCCCTGCGAGAGGCTGAGCTGGTCAAACAGGAGTCTCGGCATCCAGGTGACCATGAACTTCTCAAAGATCATGAAAACAAGTCCATGAACACCTGGAGCCTTACTTAGCTCAAAGCTTCCGATTTTCTGCTAATAGAGAAGAACATCAGAAGACCCCAGCCCACCGCCCACCCCGCATTCGTTGCCGATGCTCCGACAGGGCAGCTGGGCGTCCTGGGCAGAGGGGACCTACGTGGGACCAGGCTGCCTGGGCATGCAGCTGCCAGGCCTCTAGGCTCCCGGAGTCCGGGGAAGTGAGGAAGCGGAGCCGGGCACGGGGACAAGAGCACTGCTCCAGCCGAGCCCGCGCCGGACTCTCGCACCTGCCATCTCGGCCGTCCTGGGGAGGGGTTCTAAACAATCCCGGGTGTCTGTTCAGTTCTTGAAAACGCGCACCAAGACGGCAGAAATTCTGTCCTGTACACACCGTATTCCCAAGGCAGGGCCTGGGCTTTGACACAAAGAAATTTCTGGTCAATGCTTTTTAGTTGACCAAATGCTACCTTTCATCCTTGGGCTCCTCTGCACTAGAGTAAAAATAAATAGCCCACATTGTAATTAGGGGCCCCTGCCCACACCCTTCTCTAAGAAGATAATAGGTCACCATCCCTCTATGAGGGTTTAGAAAAGGCCCTGCCTGGAGGCAAACACTGGACAGCTTCACTCTCTTCCAAATTCTAGAATTCTATGGAAGGGTTCCATCAAACAAGAGGCCCTCAACCTTCAACAGACAGGATGTAATTCAACCAAATGCACTACCTTCCTTCGAATCAAACCAATCTCCATCTCCCATGTCAATTGGAATTAAGGTCACAGGAAAGAGGGGCTCTTGATTTAAGCTTGGAGCCTGCTGAAGAATCTCTATCCCTCTCTCTACCTCTTCCCCACCCTTCCTCCCGCTGTCCCCCCCACAACACCTACACTCTCCCTCTTAATTTAAAAAAAAAAAAAAAAAAAAACCAGAAAAGGTTTGTCAGAATAAAACTATTAAAAATTGGCCCATCCTCTTGTAAACTACAGATTACAAGCAAACAACAATAAAAACAACAAAAGCTTAAGGAAAAGCAGTCATCAGCGATCAAGGACAACAGTACGTTGCATATATATTTAATAATGAAGTGTTTCTCTAGACATGGGAAATGGAAATATAATTCTTTCAAAACAAATTGGGCATTGGGCTCTCGGAGGATTGGGGGCAACATGAGTTGGGAGATCTTTTCAGGAGGGTAACTGTCGCTTTCCTTTTTTCCATAGATGAAAGACTATTGCAATAAGCAAGCTTTTCCTGTCCTAAAGGTCGTCCTTTGACCTTCTTTTCATGAAAACAAAACAGAAAGGGGGGGGAGCATCTCAGCTGCTGACCTTTATGCCCCTTCCAATAAAATAAAAATACCCCCATTAAGTTTTTAACTGTCCTCATCACCAAGAATCTGTCATCTTTCCAACAGCCTGAACTGTGGCCAATTTTATTCAGCACCCACTTCGCCCAGCTTCTGACCCCTTTGTTCACAGTGAGGGGTTATCCTTTTGTTTTCTCCAAAGAATGATGCATTGTTGGACCAAAGCAATCAATCCTCCTGCCAGATTCAGGTTGACAATGCAAAGATGTTGAGCAAGCTGGTTGTCTGAGCCCTTGACACTATGCTGTCCAACATCCCATGACTAATTTTGGATCATTGGAAATCAGCCACCACAGGATACATTTGAACTTGCTAAAAATAGCCCAGCCACCCCCCCAAACATTTCAACATACTGTGGCAGCAACAGAAAAGTGCTTCTAGTTTCAAAGCTAGTTGACTCCCCTGGAATGCAGTAAAGGAATAGAATTTCAAGATATGAGATTTTTGAGATCATCCATAAGATATTTTAAATAGATTTTTCATTTTAGAACTCACAGTTAAATAATTTAAAAAGAAAGATAATTAATACAGAACTGAATGTCTTTGCTCTAAGTATAAGCAAACAATGTCGTATATTGTAGATCAATAGAAAATAATTGATACTATTTTCAGACTACTCCCTGGGCCTCCACTCCACTTAAATGTGGAGCATTTAATTAAGTAAATCCAATTAATCATCTGGAAGCCAATGTGAGAAAAGGAAACAGTTAACAACCTCCCAACTGCTCAGAAAGCAAAGCATTTCAAACATGTTACATTTCACACAATCCCTGCATACTCTAATTATGTCTTTATATGAATCCCTTTAGCTTTCTCCCAATCCTTAAAAGTCTAATGCCGAACTCTTTGATAGAAATACACCTACAAAATCTTTTCTTCCCACACGTAGGACGGACGCAGGCACGACATGGACCTGGCTGGCACGGATGGCCCCCTTCACCAGGGGCTTTGTAAATATCCGACACAAGCTGTCACACGTGGGTGACATCCATCTACCCATAAACTATAACATTATCTGGCAAAATGGCGAATAGGCAGAAACCAACAACAGCACCAAGAGCTAGGTCTAAAAAAGACGCAGCAGCCCTTACCTAAAGAGGAACAAAGTAAACAGAAGCATTCCTACACACTTCGGAACCAGCAACCTTCCCAAAGGTGCATTTGGTTTGTTTTCCTAAATTTACCCCTGCAGGCTTAACTGAACCAGGTGCTCAGTCAAAAGTGCAATTAAAGAAGAACCCCTAAAGACCGCTTGGCCCTCAGGGCCCCCTTATCTGTCCCCAGAGTGAGCCAGCCACTATCTGCACTCTGTCCAGCCCTCTTGATAACCATGTTGCCAAGCCTGTAATCATGGTCCTATTCTTCCCGCTTATCGCTCCTTCCCACAACCCTAAGGCTGGAATTCTGAGCTCCATGGCCAGTTCTTTGGGGAAAGTATGCTTTTCATTGAAAAACAAAAACTTAAAACCCCACTGAGAAGCACTTACTACTTAGTGGCCAAACCAACCCAGCAGCCAGGTCCATGCACGACCCCCAGTCACTACAGACACTCTTGATCACACACCAGCGGGGGACGAACTCGTAGCCATGACTTAGGCGCTCCATCAGTGCCCACTCAAGGGGCAGCCTGGCCAGCAATCCAGCCCGTGGGGGCCGTTGTGGTCCCATGCAAACCGTACCACCGTGCTCCAGGGCTATTCTGTGAATCACAAGTGCACTGACAACCAGAAGGGTCAGGGCTTTTGCAAATGATTGTCGTCTTGGACACAGGAAGAGGACAGAAAAGGCCAGTGTAGACTTTATTAAATGGAAGAAAGACTAAATGAAACCAACATTCTCTGGGGCTAAGGGGGGGGGGGGGGTTCTCCATTATTCAGGGCGATAGTTTCCTTTCTCTGCGCCTCCTTCATGTTGACCCCCAAACCAACCCACCAATGGAGCTGGGTGCTCCGAAACAGGAAGGTGAAACTATGTAGCATCATGAAAGCCAGCTGGCACCATCCTGAGCTTCTCTAATCTACCATCCCAGGCTTCAGAAGTCTTAAGTCCCTTAAGAGAGAAAAGAGAAAAGTAACTGACCACCCAAATAAATAAATAAATAAATAAAACACCTGGGATTTTCTGAAAGATTATCAAGAAACTCAAGGTCACAAAGAGCAAATGAAAAATGTTTATCTGAACCTCTCTATCCCAAACTCACCCCAAAGCCTGCACTACTCCTCTCTAGCAACCAAAAGAAATACATAAAATACAATTCTAAATTGTGTTTGAGTCTGCAGGGTGTGATTTTTTTTTTGTTATAATTTGCACTACCAGAAAAAAAAGTCCTTTTAAATATTATGTAAATACTGGGAAATAGACCACTTCTTCCCAATTAAAAATCCATGGCACATGACTCTGTGTAGCCCCTTCCCCATTCCTGTCAAGTCCCTCCGCTCCTTAGCCATGGTCCAAGTTCCAAGTATTGATTTCCTTGTGCCTACCTCAATAAACAATTAATTCATCAGTGGATACTCTTAAAAATTATCTTCAAGGTATTTTAACTGACAGGGTATCTGATTACTATGAAGACTGGGCTTCCCCTCTACAGTCCTGTGGTTTGTATCCTTAGTGACTGAAGTCCAAGCATTTACATTGACTCCATGCATTTCTGGAGAAGTGAACTTAGTGCACAGACTCTCAAGTCAGGAATGAGCCAGGTGGGGGACTTGAGGAAGGCCCTTTGGCTGCTATCAACCCTGGGGCATGTCCCATCAGATCCCCACTGTGAATCCTTCACAGGCTTTCCTAGGCACCAAGATAAACCTCAAGGAGATGGAAAGCCAGCAGGTGGGCCTGGAGAAATTGTTCAAAGTTAAATAACATTTGCGGGCGTAAGCTTTCAAGTGAATGGATCTTTGCAATTCCTACTTACCAGCTTGCAGTTTTCTGAATGATTTCTTTTCACAAGCTGGTGATAGGACCTCGGGATTCCATCCCTGCTGGCAGACGGAGAGTAAATTTGGCTTCAGGCCTAACTTTGGAGTCTGCTTGGAAGGCGCAGACAGCCAAGAATCACTGCCTGGGCCTGCACAGCTCTCTGCACAGGGCTCCCCTCCCCCACCACCGGTCTCCACCGCCAGCCCCGCCTCCTGACCGCTGCACAATTTACATCCAAGGGGAGTATTTTTTACTTATAGCAAGTTGGAGGAAAACACGAATTTAAGACGTGCACTGTAAAAAAAAAAAAGGGGGGGGGATGGGTAGAGTAGAAAGTACTTTAACTCGAAGTACCTGGGTTTGGGTTACCTGCTGAGCACCACCTTGGTGGTCTGACCAGTGGCCAAAGGAGTGGGAGGGATTCAAAGGTGGAGAGTGGGAGGGGCTGAGGGCGGAGCCCCAAGGCTTCGGGTCCCTTCTATCCTGACTGTGACCCCAGCAAAGAGGGGTTCCTGCTGTCTTGGAGCAAATGCTTCTCCCTCTCTACAGTTATCTGATAAGCAGAAGCAAGTTTTCCCCAGCTCGAGGGCACCATGAGAAGTGGAGCAAATGATGGGACGTACCTTAACAACCTTCCTGGGACACTCATAACTGACCTCGATGAGATCCGATCTCTGCAAGCCAATTCGGAACCCTGCAGGAACAAGATTCTGGGGAAGAGAACACGTCTGTCGTGGTCAGCGGACATGGACAGTAACTCTGAAACCCCTCAGCCAAGAGTCAGGTAGTGGAGATGCCTGACAGCACCAGACCCAGGGCAAAACCTGGTAAAGCGCTTTCATGTTCATGTGGGGGAGGGCACAGAAAAGGAAGGGAAGGGAAAGAGAGTGAGCTGGGTCCTCTTAGAAACCATAGGGTCGATCAGAGGGCGTTATGAGCTCAGCTCCGCTCCAAACTTTCTGGGGAAGGAGAAACATAATAATTAAAAGCCTGCTGGATTAGCAGAGAAATTGGAAAAGCCACAGAAGGACATTTGAGGAGCAGCTCTGTTGGAACCGGGAGGAAAGCAGAGTTCCACACTCTCCTTCCCACACTGAGCATCTGGGCACCGGACCCCCGCTCTGAAAACATGGCCTTTCTTTTATACATACAGCCCAGAAATCTCAAACTTAAATAATGGAACTGCCTATCTTTGCCTCCTAGATCAGACTTTAAAGGCATTCTCCTTCGCTGACAGGTTAGCAAAGATCCCCCAGTCTGAAATCTCAGAGCACTGACAGGATGTAAGGTGAAGAGGAGTCAGCACATAGAAGGGACGGTAGAGCCCCAGGCTGTAGAGTGAACATTCCAGGTTTTTCCCTGTGCTCCCAGCTGCCTGAGTAAAGTTAGGATCCTATAGATTTTAGTGTCCAAAATCAATATTTGATGTTACCATTTGAATGCTTTCCAGAAAAAGAAATGGTTTAGGAAAAAAAGTAAAAAAGCATCCAAAGCAAAGATCTAATTCACTTTCCCCATTGAGGGCAATGTCTTCACGCCATTCTCTGTATAACACTCCGTGTTACTCTCATGATTTCCCCTCCCCCAGCTATCAGATCCAACACAAATCAACAGTTATTCTAAGGGAGGTCTTAAAACAGGAGAACAGCACATCGTTTCTGATCCCTCATGTTTCAAAACTAAATATCCTAGCAACATGGAAATTGCTCTAATCATGTACACAGTCAATCTGTTGAAGAGAATGCTTAACTAGTTGTCCTTGAAATCCGGGGAATATTAGCTCATTGAAAATGACAGAAAACAACTCTAAAAAGTACCCATCTAACAGTACGTTATTGACCAATGAAAACCATCAAAAGTGACATCAAAAATAAAAATGTCTAAAAATAAAAATAAAAATGTCACCCACCCCTTTGCCCTCCAACCAGCATTAGGAAATACTAAAGCAATTGCAAAAATTATCCCTTGTCACTCACCAAGGGTGAGTCATAAATTAGGACTGGTAATAGAAAAACATAGTCATTTTATAAATATTACTCTTAATTTGTGTCTAAGATAGGCTGCCAGTTTGGGAGGAGGCAGATTCAGAATACCCCAATCAGAAATTACATTGGTACGAGGTCAAGAAAGCTCTTGCACTAGGATCCGAACCTTTCAACAATTTCAGCTTCAGCACGCAACTACAAGAACTGAAGAAATGAGACGTTGTTGGAAAATGCTTGCCCAAAAACATCACAGGGCTGGATAAAAATACTTTATTACTACACAGAGAGAGGCATACGAGCTCTGGAGGCTGGTGAGTCCCAGCCAGCTCCCAAAAGCCATACGGGGTCTATCTGGACCTCGGACAGTCGATGCCAAACTAAACACTCCCGCGTAAAGTCACCATGTGGACACCAACTGGTGTGGGGAGGGCAGGGTGCCCGAGAGAGAGCTGAGGACGCCCCACAGCAGGAGGCAGAGAGGATGTCGATGCACTTGGCAGATGGAAATCGGAATGAACAAGAAGGGAGAGCTCAAGACACACTTCCACCCAGAGACAACACTCGAAGAGCAAGGAAATTACAGGCAATTCACATGGATCTCTACGCATCACCTAATTTCAGGTCCTGCTTTAACTGCAGGACTCATCAGAGCTGCACAGAAAGAGCTAAAAGTGATTCTATGACTCTTCTGCCAAAAGAGGGGAAAAACAACAACCACCACCACCCTCTCCTTTAAGTACTCGGGCCCTCCCTGTGCATTTAAAAACCTGTGTTCTGCCACTGGGTCTGGCTGTTGGACGTCACCGGCCTCACCCGCGGAAGTAAATGCCCTATGAAGAAAATGTACAAGGTCACAGAAGCAGGCATCGTGAGATCTTCCCCGGTCACAGGAAAGCAGCGCTATTTGACTAGCACAGCAATACACTGAGAGTTCAGACCCTGCAGCTCTGATGAGACCGGGAGATTCTGTGTTTTGAAAGATCCCCCCCCAACCCCCGCAACCCCGCCGACCGCCCAGAGCCTGCAACCTAACAAAACTGGCAGAAGGGAGTCTCACAGGTGCACCAAACAGTGACCAGCTAGGCTGGCTGGTTAGTTTAATCGAGTGATTTCATTCTGCTCCGTGGCCTTATTTGCAAAACAACCTCACTTTGCTCAGTTCCATAAAAGATCACAGTTCCGAGTTCAGCCCTCAGGAAGCGAACCTGAGCACCCTACGGCCCCAGCACTCGCTTTTGTGAATATCACCGAAACCCGGAATATAATTTCCACTTCGCGGCGGGATCTGTTTGGGCTGCTGGCCATGCATGGCGCTCTCACCGCAGAGATTATGTCCCAGATTCCTTTTCTTTTTAAAACAACTTTATTGACGTATAAGTTATATACCATAAAATTTACTCCTTGTAAGCATACAATCCAGTGATTTTTAGTAAAGGTATAGAATTGCAGGAGTCTCTCCACAATCCTGTTTGAGAACATTCCCATCATCCCAGAGAGACCTGCCCGTCCACTGTCAGTCCCTCCCAAATCCCCAGCCCCAGGCAACCACTAACCTGCATTCTGTCTTTACAGGCTTGCATTTTCTAGACTTTCCATTTGATAGGTAGTCTTCTGTGACTGGCTTCTTTCACTAAGCATACGTTCTGCAGCACAGATCAAGAATTCATTCATTTTCTTGCTGAATACTCGTCCGTTGTGGGACTGTATCGCATTCTGTTCATCCACTCATCTGTTTCAGCTTATTAAATCCATAAATTCCACTAAGTGACCAGGCTGATTGGCCTAAACTCAGAAATAAAATAAGAAAGGCTACCACAGTCTCTAAAATACTCTAGAATTTCTAAAATCTCGGTAAATGGGAGAAGCTCTGTCATGAAGATACAGCACGCTCCCTGGAATTTTTTTGTATGTGGTGCTATTTTCAGTGAGTAAACAACATCCTTGAATTTCCATGTTTTACATTTTAATATATGTCTTAAAGCACATAAAGTGTTTGGGGCGCCTGGGTGGCTCCGTCGGTCAAGCATCTGACTCTTGGTTTCGGCTTCTGTCATGGATCTCGGAATTCTAAGATCAAGCCCCTGGTGGCGCTCCAATCTTGACACAGACTCGGCTTCTCTTCCTCTCCCTCCGCCACTGCTTATGCACATGCTCTCTTTCTCTCTAATAAATAAATAAATCTTAAGGGAAAAAAAAATACATCAAGTGTTTTATGCTAATTTCCAAGTCAAGCTGCCCAGCCCGGAGTGCACATCTGCCCCCGCCTGGGTCTGCCCAGTGCCCAAGGGAGCTCCCAAGCCCGGAGACCCATCCTGCACTTAGGCAGCTACAATGGGACAAGCCCTGACCCCACACACAGTAGGCAGCTAGTCCTGCTGGCTTAGTTTTATCACTCTGTGCAGATTCAAGGACTTGTCCCCTTGACCTGTCCTCTGGGCCCTAACTCAGTTCTGGAGGTGTGTTTCGTGTCATCATTGCTGAGGCTCTAACACCTTAACACTCTTGCAGAGA
The DNA here is from genome assembly GCF_009829155.1 of Mustela erminea. Classification (NCBI taxonomy): domain Eukaryota; kingdom Metazoa; phylum Chordata; class Mammalia; order Carnivora; family Mustelidae; genus Mustela; species Mustela erminea. The sequence continues at coordinate 157,064,349 of NC_045616.1, read as the reverse complement.
ACGCCCACCACACTTCCTGTCTCCTCCTCCTCTTTTTCTTCTGGAGTATCTGTTTCTGTAAAGACCCAAAGACCCGACGCAGACGTGGGATTCATACGCAGACCCAGCACCGAGGCTCAGCCATCTCCAAGTCCATCTGTACGTCGCACCTGCAGACTTGGTGCAGGGACCTCAACAGAACATCTACCAACATCCTGACTAGGTGAGCAGCTCTATAAAACCATGGACTTCTGGTCATCATTCCAAACCGAGTTGCCCTCCAAATTTCTTAAAGTCAAGTCCATAGCTATGGCCCCCAGGAACTTCCATGACAGACGTCTTAGAAACAAGCTCTTATTTAGTTCTTACTGCAGGTCAGTGGATATTAACAAAGGCTTAACTCCAGTGTCTGCTGAATAAAGGGAGTTTAATATCCAGAGTAATCGTTGTTGCTTTAGGCCACCAGTTACAATGTTGTCAGCTTTAAATTCAAGAGAGTTGTACAGCAGATGGAAATCTCGGTCCTGGAACAGAAATCCTAGACCCCAGTGGTGATGCTAAAATCGACTGGGTTGTAGGATGGCCAATCGCCGCTGTCCCTGGCCTCCGAAGCCTTCCCTTGGCAGCACGCTAGGCGAACCAGGCAGCCGCATCCTTGGCAGCTGCGAACGGCTTTTGGGTGCCCTCTCCCAGACGAGCCACATCTCCAGTTTTGCGACAGAAAGGGCCATTCTTTGTGTGGAATTTTTTCTGGAGTCGGTTGGAACGCATTTCTTCCGGGAAGTTTAAGCCAGGCGCTGGCCGTGTGATGATTTTGCAAACGACTCAACAGAAACCGCTTAGCAGAATTCTTACTACTTTTTTTGACTCTGCTTTTCTTCGCATAGGCCCATCATAAATCGTTGTCAAATGTTGGGTAAATCTAAACTGATGAAAGAGGCTCTATTTCCTGTGAACAATTTGTCCTTGCTCAGTTCTGATTGTCACTTGCCTAGAACTTATTTAATTTCACATTTCAGCAAATACAGCATTATTTCTCCAGTAGAGCTGGCTTCTGATACCATCACTCTCCTGGCTATTTATCATACGTATCTGTAATTGAATTACCTATTGCAGTAATACGATCTACTCACAAATGTACATAAAAATGCAACATAAAATAAAACTGTTCCAACATATACTTCCTCATCATCTTACATGAGCCGCAGGATGGCCAATCCCAGAGATACAGGGACAAATAAGGAATGAAAGAAGGGAAGATAAGGGATTAGTGGGTTCATGGCCTTCCAGAAATAAAAGATATTCAGGCCCAGAACAACGTATTCTCTTCAGAATACAGTGTTTTTCAATATTCATCAGGAAACCAATTCAAACACATGTAGGGAAAAAAAGAACAAAGAATGGAATGATTTTGTTTTCTTCCAAAACAACAGTACCTTCCAGTATATTTCAAAACTCAGGAAAAGGAACTAAAGTATGACCATCTTTGCTCTTGTCAGAAAACCATTCATCTTGGACAAGAAAAAAAAAAGGAGGAGGGGGAAGAGAAGGAAAAGAAAGAGAAAAAGAAGAAGAAAAAGGAAAAGGAAAAAGAAAAAAAAACAGCAATTCCTTTGAAAATATTTCTGTTTCTTGAGCCCACTGTTGGGTTAATCGTAATATAAATGTCATAACCCAGGTGAAATGTAACTTGCCTTTGAAGTTGCCGGGCTTCCAAATACTCGGAAATTCAGAGGTAGATCTTAGTTCTGCAACCTTTAGATGGCATAGATTGTATTGTTACTAGCATGCTATAATAATTTGCTTACACACTATCTTCTCTTGGATCAAGTTTTCATTTTGGTAGGCTCATTGAGAGTGAAAAGTTTATCTATGTATATTCCAGTCCACTCTAACTTTTTTCTTCCTGTCTTGCTGTTAGAAATTGATTTTATATATCCAGCTAACAAATTCATCAAAGAAATAAGCGATGCATTTATCAAGCATACCAAAAGCTGCCTCTTCAGATTGCTTCTGAATGAGCTACTCGCATCACGTGTTGAATTTATGATTATGATGCTACCCATTTGTGCAGGGATCAGAGACAGCAGATTGCCCCCTATCTACAGCAGATCACTTCTACAAGGCAGCAAGCAGAGGGATAAAATCTGGTAATTCTCAACAAAACTTCTGCATCTCGATTTTAAAGGGTTGCCGGAAACATATGTGAAAATGTGTTGTCAACAACCATACACAAAGACAGTACAAACAACTCCAAGCACTTACATATATTCATCTTAGTACTTAAGAAAATAGTTTGCTTTCTCTGTGCAAATCTGCAAACAGATGCAGGTGGACAGAAATGTACAAGGTTGCACGCCACACACTTTGTACTTGGGTGTAACTCAATTTGTTAGACACTGTAATTAACATTTTAAAAATTATTTAACACTAAACATAAAAATTTGTCACCTTGGTGTTATAATTATACTGTAAGCAATTTGTCTGAGTAACTATAGCAACAATTTCAGGAGCATTTTTAAATACAAATTTGGTATAATTTTAGAATCAAGAATTATGGAGGATTTGCGGCGGGATGTAAGACTACTTTTCTCAAACACTGTACCTATACCGCTAAAGAAATGGAGGCCTTGACTCAGACATAGTATATACTAATTAATTGTTCTATCTTACAAACTACGTGATTTGCAAGGCAATCCTTCTCGCTGGGATTAGTTTCTTAACTTAGCTATTTCTAGAGTTCACGATTACTTGTTTATAAAATGGAATGCCTTTATACCTTTGGCCATTTAGCAAAGTTCTCTTTACCCCTCCCCCACTCTGCTGTCCTTTTATCAGAAGCAAAGCCTCCATTTCAGTGATTTTGTAACCAACAAGAAAGACATTTGGAATCACTCAAAATAATGATCAAGTTAATAAAGACTGGGCAGTGGTTCAGTTAAGCAGCTCTCTCTAACATCAGCAGCATTCAACACAGTCCCAGGGAGCTGGCGTGCAACAAAGAAAAGTTTTGTGGTTTTAACATTTGTCCCTGAATTAAGAGTGTTAAGTGCCTCTCAAGCAAAACTTCTCACTGCAAAGCCATGCATCGGTCTTCAGAACGTTTGTGCACCGTCTAAAGCTTAAGCAAAAGCTTACATCAATGTGCATATATTTCTTATGGCCCCAGAGCCAACAACTTTTAACAGCCACTGTACTGTTTCTGTTTCATTCCGTCCAGACATTGTGAAGAAATAATTGTAAAAGGAAGCGGCAGAGAAGAATGCAGGTTTATTTTTACCAGATTCTGCACATCTCAAAAACTTTTGGACAGAGACAAGCTTTACCACCCAGGAGACCAAAGTCTTTGCTCTCAGCAGGGCTCCTGCAGCTGTTCGCCATTAAAACAACCAAATAAGTTAGTGCAATTCGCAAAAGGCATAAAACGATTAGCATCATCCATCTTCTCCCTATTAAGGCAAGTATGCATAAGCTAAAAGCATGTAAAAACAGGTACCAGTTCCTCATCCCTCAGGTGCAAGAGTGTGCAAATGACTAGGTGACCTTGCAACACAATAGATGAGCGTGATTTTGTGGCAAACTTTTTACAAGAAAGAAACTCAGGGGAAAAGAAAATCTGTATTTCAACTGGCCCAAACCATTACATCTTAGGCTGCTTTTTTTTTCCCCCCAAACAAAACTAGAAAATGGTTGAAATAAGGGAAAAAAATCCATCTTTCATTTGGTATAAATACAGGCATAGACAAGAAGAGTTGTTTAAGTGATAACACAGTTTAAGGTGCTATCTTCTTGAACTAAAATTGTGAACTGGTCACTCCAAGTAGTGCACGGTAAACATCACCCATTCTTCATTAATAAAACTGGCACGATCAGCAATTAACTTAGCAATCCTAATTAGGTGTTAAAAAATCTTACCTAAGTAAAGACTGTTCTTGCCTTTCTGTGTCTACTTAGGAAAGACTAACAGTAAAATTAATAACATATCTGCTGTTTCCAAACTTGGCCATTACGACGGAGCTTTTCTGCATCAGCTGAGACCTATGATTGTACTTCTCAAAAACAAGGTGCAAAAACCATTTGTTACTCCTCGCATTTTAACTAAGGAGCTCCTAAGGAACAAAATCTTGTCAGCATTAATCCTAACTCACATTATTATTATTATTATTGCTGTTGTTATATTATTTTCTAGTAAATACTCACAAGGAGGAAGACAGAGGCACAGACAGGAAGAGTTTGCAGGGACACGTTTGTCTCTGTTAGGAACCTTTATCCAGATGACCTGTGTTTGGCCACCATCTTTCCAGTCCCTTCTCTTAGCAAGGCTGAAAGCTCCCCGTGGCTAACGGATCAGCTCCCCTCCCCTTCACCCGCTGTGAAATCATTGCAAGATCCGCCCGGTCCCGCTGTTTGCTGACTGGGACCCCCACCCACTCACCCAGGACGGAGTAACTGCTCTCAGCATCCTCTCTCCTGCTTCTAGCGCTCGCTCTCAGCGCCCCCTGCCGGCAATCCCCGGGCCGCCGCAGGCGCAGGAAAGTTAAATCCCAACTCTGAGCCGCTGCACCCAGGTACAAAGCAAGAAAAGGGCGAGGAGGTGAACGCGCTTCCCGCCAAAGCCCTAGGAATCCGGACCCGACTGCGGAGGCCCGGGCACTAGGCGCCGCGGGAAGCGAGTCCGCTGCACTTCTCGGCGACAGTTCCCCGCACATCGCAGCAAGACCGGTTTCCCTCCGGGGCCCACATGTACCTCCGGCCCCGAAACCCTGATCCAGGGGATGCGAAACCGTGCAGCCGCGTTAGACGCCCGCAGAAAGCGACTCGCCGGGTTGCAACCCATCAGGCGTCGCTGAGCCCCAGCATCCCTCATTCACCAAAGCGTTTGGCGGAGTTGAGCCCAAGTCCCACTGCCTCCCGGTTTCTCACGCGCCCCGCCAAACCCCTGTAACTCGAACAGGAGAACCTGCCCAGCCGGCGGGGCTGCGAAGCCCAAGCCCTCCGGACCCCGTGCATCGCTCCCGAGTGCGCTCCTGGACGCGCGCCGGGTGCGCGCACAAAGCCCCACTGCGCACCTTCCCGAGGTGTTGGGTGGGGGTCCCGCCTCGTCCACTACCAGGTCGCCCACCGCGTCGCTTCGGCTCCTAACCTCGGCACGCTGCGACCCCGGCAAAGACAGGGTCACAAACTTCCAGCCCGTGCACTAGCTCAACTGTGGGTACCCCGCACGGACGGTAGTCCTAATCCTGGACACGCAGCCACTGGCTGTCCCCCGCCCAGCGCCTGCGGACTGACCCCACCTGAGACTGACACGACCCGCCCGCCGACCACTGCCGCCCCCCGGGTCTCGGCCAGCAACGCGGCACGGTCGGGGCTGAGGACACGGCCACGCGGGGACCGGGCGGGGGTCTCTCACCAGGTGCGAGGCGCGCTCCTCATGCGCCTGGGGCCCCGGAGCAGCTCGGAGGGTCCTCTTCAGTGCACCCGCGAGGGAAGTCGGGGCAGCGGCCGCCGCCGCCCCCTGCCACTTCCCCAGAGCCACCCGCCACTCGCCGCGCTCCGGGCTGGGGACGTCGGTGTGAGCGCCAGCCGCACGGTTCCCGGGAGCGCAGCTGGGCCGGGGGTGAGCAGGTTCGCGCCCAGCGGGGGCGACGGACGAGGAAGCCAAAGTTGGGTGCCCCAGCCAGCTCCAAAAGGGAGCCACGGGTAGGAGAGGGGAGCCCCCGGGAAGGGCCAGGCCGCCCTCGGCCGAGGGCAGGCGGAAGGTGAGAGCCGCCACCCGGCACGGGCCGCGGCCGGCAGGGGGCTGCGGAGCCCACCCGCGGTGCGAGGACAGCGCGCGGGAGCCGGCGCAGCAAGAGCAGCCGCCGCCGGCGCCGCCTTCCCGGCGAGTAGAGCTGCGCGGGGAGCGCGGGCGGGGAGCGCCGGGAGGGAGCGCGGAGCCGCTTCGCCCCGCCCCTGCCCCGCCCCTGCCCCGCCCCTGCCCCGCCTCCTCCGCCGCGCCTCCTATTCCCCTCCCAGCCCGGGTGAAACCCGAGCGCCCCACCCGGCGCCTGACCTCCCTGGGCCCCGCCCCCGACCCTGCCCTTCCCGGGACGCGCCCCCCCTCCCTCGCCCCGGCGGCCCCTGTGCCCCAGGACCCCCACTCCTTCTTTAGTGCGAGTGCGCCCGAGCGTTGACTTTCGGGGATTCCCTGTACCCGACCTCGCACAGACCTTTGTGGCTCCCCCGCCCCCCAATCCGGCCGCTCAGACGTGGCTGCTGGCGGGGGGGGGGGCGGGGGGAGAGGCGGCGGCGGGTGGGGGGAGGGCGCGGTATAAAGGGCCGGAGGCTGCGCGGGCTGAGACCCGAGACGTGGCGCGCCCACCCTGCCGGCCTCATCTCCAGGTACGTGCGCGTCCCCAGGCGGAACCCGGCCTTGTGGTGGGGGTGGGCAGGGGCCGCCGGGGCCTCCTGGACTCCGCGTTTGTGATTTTGTTCGTTTTGTGTGACATCCACAGGAGTGTTCTGAGCTGGAAACTTTAAAAGACCGGGAGAGTTGCTTCGGGTTCTTGGAGAAGCTATTTTAGGGTGCACCTCCCGGCTAGTTCGGCCGGATTTCAGTGGAAAGAAGTTAGAGAAATGAACAAATCGGACCAAGCCAGGGAAGCAAGTCAGGGGGTCCCCACGTAGCCACGCTGAGCGCTGAGAAAGGAACCCTTGGACAGACAAAGTCAACTTGTCCAATTCTGGACTAAATGTTACTTGTTGCACTTTCGCCGGATCTGACGGCCTTCTGGAGCAAGTATTAAAGTGAAAAGTCATGATTGGAAAGCATAGTACCTTTCAAGACGCCTAGAATTTCATACTTTGTTGAAAAGCTTCCCTTTGGAACCCTGAAGGGCTGCGCATGACCCTTTCCCTCTGGATGGGGGTGGGGAACGCTATCCCGGGCCTTTTTTTTTTTTTCTTTTCATCTCGGCCTCAGAGGGTGGCTTTCAAGTTTCCCTTGAATAAGGAAACGTGTGAACACCCCCGCCGCCGTCCCCTCTTGCCGCAGTGACATAGGATACCCCTATGGCCCTCACTGACAAACCCGCTCCAGTGTCTGGTTCTTGGGATTTGTCACGCGGGGAAGGGCCCAGTGTGCCTAAACTGTGCCGTGGAGCCCATCTATAAAACAAAAAGCGCTTTCCTGCCTGGAAGGTGGCATGGCTCACACAGCTCCAAGAGGAGGACAATAGAAATACAAAGTGATGCTGATTTGTTTTTACAGTCCTTATAGAATATTTCCAAATGAAGTAGTCTTATAATAAGAACTAAATAAAAGCAGTCCTGAAGGTTTGCATGGAAGAAAGCCCAGCCCCAAGCCTCCAGTTTCTCCCTCCCACCAGTGGCAGAGCTGCTGTGGGTACTCTAGCCCTCACTCGGATTTCCTGTAAGACATCCAGAGGAAATGTCAGTGTCCCAGGGCTTCTTTGTAGAAGCATTCTCCCCTGGGTTGTTCCAGGGGCCCTCAGCCTGGTGCAGGACAGCTGCCAGGATCCTAGAGCCTTAATGAAAAGCTTAACCTCTTTTCTTGCTTCTGTGCCCAGCACGCAGGACACTAGCTCCTTCCTGACTTTCCCATTGATTCTTCTGCCTACCTGGCACAGCAGCCTAGGATCCCTCCTTGGGAGGAGGAGGCTGGCCAAGGTCTAGCCTGACTGCTCTGTTCTGGGGACCTGGGAGGGGAGGGGAGGAGTGGGGAGGGCACAACACTGCCTTACACTTGACCTTGCAGCCCTTGAGTGAGTGGACCTGTGGAGCCTACAGCCACCAGGAAAAAGAGGCAGAAATTAGGATCCGAATGTGTTTAGCTAATTCTTGTCATTGCCCCTCAACATTATAGTTAAAAGGCTTGTACACTTAAAAAAAAAAAATTCTTGGCATGTTGAGACTTAAGCAGTGGGAAGAAAGTAGACTTCTACACCATAACCCAGGAAGGATCATAGCATAATGTTTAATATGTAACTTTATGTTGGGGGGAGTCAGTTTTATAGGCAACTTACAAGCTATAAGGAAGCATTGTTAAAATACGTGTATTTCCTGATAATGAATTACAAATTAATAACAAGAATGAGAAGCGGGGAGGGAACCAAATAACAGAGAGTGCCTCCTTAGTTTAGAGTGAAATGGACCCAAACTGAGGGTGTGATTTCACCTTGTGATCTGGGGAAACTGCCTTTATTTTTCTGAGCTGATCTTTTCATCTGGAGCTGGACCAACCTGCTGGCAAGTGTGTCTTCACTTAGCATGAAGGACATAGGAGGTTAAGGTGAGACCCTTGCCGGGGCCCAGCACAGAAGGCTCTTTCCAAATAAAAGTGTTTCAAAGAATCCACAGATACTCTTTTTCCCAAAGGAAAAAAAAATTTTCCCTCTAAAGTCATCCCTCGCAGGACTTCCTCCTGCATGGGGCTGCTTCTCATCACATTGTGAAACTAGAGGTGATAATTTCCAAACAAAACTGTTGAGTTCTCTTCTTTTCAAGATAAAATTATAGCTCTCCCTGAACAGTTTCTGATGAGCCAGGCACATAATGTAAACAAGACGAGAAACCTAGCCAAACACTCGGTGAAAATGATGAACCCTGGGGCGCTGATTCATGTGACTTGAAAAACGCCATCCATTTCCTGATTCACCTTAATTTCTACGTGGGGATAGGAGGGATCTCTTACGTCTTCGAGATAAGTGACCAGTTTGTCTCATCTTTCCCTTCCGCCCTTCCAACTGAATTCCAGCCACATCGCTCGTGACACGGCCTGTGCAGCGGAGCAAAGCCAGGAGGGGGCTGGACAGACCACCACAACCACCACCCAGAAGAGGTGCTGACGACGCTGTGGGTCAGGAGTGCCCCAGGGAACCCTGGGTGTTCGTAATCTTTAATGACTGGACGAGATTGTATTAACATCATGAAAAATCTCAGTCCAGGAAATCATGGCCTCTGGGCGTTTATGGGATACAAGAAATCCTTCACAGGATTTTCCTATAGATCGGGGGGGCGGGTACACCACAGTCGTCAACCACTGGTGTTCTTTTTCTCAGGTTTTCCTTCTTTTGGATCCATGGCCTTTAAGAATTAATAAAACTGCTAGATCAAAAACCCCATCCGTTTTTGTCTCTAGAGGGCCAAACAAGGGTAAAATGATGAGCCATTTTATGAAATCTGCCTGGGCTGCTTTTTGCTCCTGTATTTGAAGTATGGACAGATCCGTGAAGAGGGCTACAGACGATGCAAACTTAAGTTTGACCAATGAAGAATCACTAAGTGAGGACAGTTCAGGGAGTCTTCGGCCCAGACTCAAGTCCCTTGAGCTTTACCAGAAGCTCTTTGGGGTCCTTTTGCCCAAGAAAGGCTCACCACCCCCTTTAGCGTAGCTCCCCCCACTGCAACACCCCCCACCCCAAGCAGGCCAGTGTTATTCAAAAACAGCAGCCTGGAAACCAAGACAGAAGAGATAGAAAACACTACCAGCACACCTGACCATGAACACAGATGGGCGTGGCGCAAAGTGCAGGTGCCTTCAAGGCAAGGATGAGGTTAATTACATGTGCGCCTGCACTCCAGCTCTCTGCCCCGCCATGCCCTAGACGCTCCTCCTCTCCCCTTCTCGGAGTCTGACTTTCCCCCCAGGTCCATCCAGAGTCTGCTTCCAGCTCCCCGTGTCTGGTCAAACAGACATGCTTTGCCAATGGCCCTTGTACACCAGAAGCTGACACAGAGCCACAGAGCCCACACACAAGACAGGGGAGCTCTGCTCACCCCTGAACTCTTAAATGAAATCCACAAGTGGAAAACACCTCATAGGGGTGCCTGGGTGGCTCAGCCGGTTAAGCATCTACCTTGGGCTCAGGCCATGACCTCAGGGTCCTGGGATGGATTCTCCACCATCGCTGCATTGGACTCCCTTCTTGGGGGCTGGTCCGCTTCTCCCTTTGCCCCTCTCCCTCCCCCTGTTGCTTCTCTGTCTCTCTGGCTCATTGTCTCTCTCTCTCTCTCTCTCTCTCAAATAAATAAAATCTTTTTTTAAATTTTCTTAAAAGAAAAGAAAAACATCTCATACCCCATTCAGGGGAGCCCTGGCCAAGCTGAAGGCTACAACAACCAGGGCATGCCTTCAGCAAGAAGGGCTCACTCACCTGTTTTTGACTTAGAAAGGTTCAGTAATTCATCTCACTTCCAGTAAGGGCCTATTAACAAAAGACATTGCGTTTTACTTTAGCTATGTATCCAGAAGACCTACGTAGTCTGAAATTTGGAAATATTTTGCCTTTTCTTTGTGGTTAAATTTCTAGCAACCCCATTTCTGGGGGAAAAAAGTATATAAAAAGATCTCAAGTCATCTTTTTATAAGTATAGTATGGAGAGAGGAAAAATGCTAGGTTGAAAAGACTTGGAATACCTAGAGGAAATGTAGATGGTTTGTGGCATGGAAAGAAACATCCATACAGTTTCCTAAGTGTCATTTTCTGACACTGGGCCTCGTATATATCTTGAATGTCTATAAGCGAAGCTGTACTTTCGTCAATGTCCTCTGTATTCCTCTGTCTTTGGAAATAGAGCTTTTGGGGAAAATAAGTACCTTTGGAAATATAGTTTCAAAAATAGTGTTAGTCCAACATAAATTTAGAAATAAAATACAAATTCATCTTCCTTTGTTTATTCCACCATTTACCAGGGAGATTAACTCATAATGACCTTGAGTTCAATGAAAAGAGTATCTACTAAGTGAAATTAAACCAATAGGCAAAGTGTCTCCTGAAGCAAATCAGAGGGAAGATGGGCTACCAAGGGTCCTGTCCCGATCTGTCACATCTCATTTCAGACTCTTCTTTCATTCCTAATTCAGAATGTCAGTTTCTCTCACCCCCAAATCTCAGCTCCTGACATGGGTTTTCCTGCCACTCCCAGTCCATAGCATACCCCGCAGTGTTCATCCCCAAACAGCAATCCCCATTGTCCTTGATAACGCAGACCTCCTGATTCTGTTTGAATTGCAATCTGCCTAGCTTTAAAAAAAAAAAAAAAAAAATTCTTTAAGCTGGGTGAGACCATGGAACCTCACTGTGACAAATATGGTGTAAGTTGGTGCCTTTCTTGTAAGCCAAGAAAGGCTTCACAGAAGAGCCCAACAACGAACAGTGTGATTTTTCCTGACCTTTCCTGTCACTTCCGGTTCCTGCCTAGAACTCAGCTGTGGTGGTTGAAGTTCCAACCACCAACTTGTAAGGTAACCGTGATAATTCAAGCCATGAGACAAAGTAGAGCTAAAACAGTAGAGCCTAAATCCCCGGTGGCCCCATGGAGCCCCGATCTCAGCCTGGGATGGCCTATCTCCAGACTTTACAAGATGAGAAAGAAAGAGCTCTTCCTTTCGGTTACCCATCATTGTTTCTGTTCAGAATGTATCAGGAGAATGCAATTCCTGGCTGACGAAAGCTAGAAGGCTCTTCCAGATCCAGCATCCCTGCAGCTAAATCTCAAGTCACCACCCTGCTAACCTCCTTTCGACCCTCCCTCATTCTCTGCTTTGGAAATAGAGCTTTTGCGGAAAGAGCTTCTTCCGAGCTTGCTGCACAGTCCGTGCCCGGCCCCCAGCTACACGGTAAGAACAGAATGGAGAGAAGCAGTGACGATTCCTGCCCTGGTAGCAGAGGCGCCATTGAAAAGGGGCCGTTTGAGCCCGCATTTAAAGGATACTAACAAGAAAATGGGAAGGCAGGTCCTTCAGGGAAAGGGAGTGAGATCCAAGGAAGAGTGGAAATATCAACTTTAGAACTTAACTCAACACACTTGTTAAAGTGCCAAGGATAGTAATAGTCATTACAAAAGAATAGCACTAGGTACAATCTTATTAAATAGTAGAGAGGAAAAAAGATGAAAGAAAGACAATTTGATCAAGCCAGTAAAAGGCTTGAAAGAGAAAGAAGACAAACAGAAAGAAAAAAATCACAGAGAAGAACTAGTAGAAATTGGTAACCATATAAAATTGCATTGTAGCAGGAAGCAGAGTAGAACAATGGGAAAAAATGCATGAGGCAAATATCCGTCAAAATAAAGGCAGTTTACAAACGCTAATGTCAGAAAAACATATTCTAAGATGAAAATCTTTTTCGATAAAAATATTCACCACAGAAAAAGATTCAGTTCATTAGGAAATACAAACATGTATGCAACTAACAAAATAGTTTCAGAATATAAAAGGTACAAATCTATAGGATAATTAGAAAAGTTAACAAATCCACAACCTTTGATGAAGCACATTCCTGTCACTAATTGATAAATCTCTAAGGAGAAAAATAGAATTTAGATATCCTAAGAAAAGCAATTAGCAAGGTTATTCTAATGGAAATATTGAATGCCCAGGCAAGATTTACAAAAAATTAAGCAAGTCTGGGGCCACAAAGCCTCGGTGAATTTTGAATAATCAGCATCATGGGATTAGGTTATAAATTAATAATTTAAAAAATAATTTTGAAAACTTCACAGTTGTCCCTCGAAAGCCACATACCAAGTAACAGACGGAACAAAGAAGTTGTAATGGAAACCAGGAAAATTCATATGTTGTGTGAAAATACAATATTTAAAACTTAGGTGATATAGCTAAAGTAGTATTTGGAGAGAAATTTAGCCTGGAGTACTTAGGAAAGAAGGACTGAAATCAATAAGCGAAATGCCCAACTCAAAAGTCAGGAGCAAAGCAAGGGTCATAATGTAGTAAGGATCACATACTATGGAGTTATCTATAAAGCTGCAATAGAATCAACTGCTGAAAACATAACAAAGGATAAAATAGACAAATGCCTTACAAGTTATGTAATTCACTAGAAAAATTTAGCTTAGGGGCGCCTAGATGGCTCAGGGAGTTAAAGCCTCTGCCTTCAGCTTAGGTCATAACCCCAGGGTCCTGGGAAGGAGCCCGGCATCTGGCTCTCTGCTCAGCGGGAGCCTACTTCCCCCTCTGTCTCTGCCTACCTCTCTGCCTAATTGTGATCTCTCTTTCTGTTAAATAAATAAAATCTTAAAAAAAAAATTAGCCTAGGAAAATAAAGAAATGAAAATCCAAACACATTTATAACCGTTAAAGAAATTGAATCAGTAAATACTTACCAAGTGATCATTTTCCTGGAAGTCTTCACCAAACTTTCAAGGCACAATTAATCCCTATTTTATAATTTATTCCAGTGAATAGAAAAATTATAAGGCACAGCCCTCACACTTCAAGGATGTTTTATCATTATTAAATTTACTAATACACATCACCTCATCAATAGAATTAGAAAAACCATATGATCATTTCAATAGCTATTTAATATACTTTGATAAAATTCAACATGAGTTTATCATTAAAAAAAAATTCTTGGCTATTAGACTCATAATAGAAGGGAGCTTATCTAATTAGACTATCTTTCAAAGCAAAATCCACAAAAAAAAAAAAAATTGACATTTAAGCCTAAGAAATTGGAGACATTCAGTTGAAAGAGATCAAGACAAGTTAAGTACACAACTACCCTTCCATTAGACACTGAAACAATGGTTGAAAAGGAAGAAATAAACTGAACTCCAAGAAATGCTCATTGTCTCCACTAAAGCCACTTAAGAACATTTCCAGATAGGGGCGTCCATATGGTACAATTGGGTACGTGTCCAACTCTTGGCTTGGGCTCAGGTCTGGATCTCAGGGCGCTGTAGGAGTCTGCTTGAGAGACTCTACCTCTCCCTCTCTCCACTCCACCTCCCCCCATGAACACATGTGCTCTCTCGCTCTAAAATAAAAAAATCCCTTAAAAAAAAAAGAACATCTATGGATAAATAATTAAAAGACAGAGAAAGTTCTGGAAGTTTGCTACATAGAATTTCAGTATATAAATCAGTTCTGTTCCCATAAACCCTCAGGAAATAGGAGATAATATAATTCAGAAAAAATAACATGGTATCAAAAAAATTGATGTGTCCTAAGTAATTTTGGCAAAAGGTATGTTGGACCTCTGGAAAATTTATAAAACTAAATCAAGAGATCCTAAGGAATGTCCAAATAAATTGATGCTATCCCACATTTGTGTGTGGAATGATTTAGTGTATAATTTCTTGAATATGAAATATTCAGAAATATCCACACTCCCCAAATTCATCTGTAAATACAATGGAGATCCCATCAAAATCTAAGCTGACTAAATGGAACTGAAGTAGAGCCTAAAAGTGATAAACAGAGCAAAAGGAAATGTCTAAGGGCGATTAAGGAATTTCTGCAGAAGATGAGTAAGGTACGTTGAAATCCTTATTGTTCATAAAGCTACAGAGATTAAGACACTGAGATATTGGCACAGGGACAAAATGAACAATGTAACAGAGGGCCCATAAACAGACCCACATATATGCCATCTTTGATGTGTGACAAAGGGGCTCACTAGGGAGAGGTGCAACTCAATAAATGACTGTAAGACAGTCGAGAACCTTGATGTAAAAACACTTAGATACCTCCCTCAAGCCACTTAAATAACTCCAAAACAGATTAAAGCCAAAGTGAGAAACAAAACATTAAAATATTTAAGAAAACATATAAGAAGTTATCTTTATGACCTCTGGGTAGGGAAGCAGCTCTCAAAATAAGATACAAAGACTACCCATAAAGAAAAAGGAAAAAAATCAATACAGTAAGCAACATTCAAGTTTAGACCTTCCATATGATGAAATACAACCTAAGAAGCAAGCCGTAGCTGGGAGAAACTTTAGGGCATACAAATGACAAAAGATGGTAGACAGAATAGGTTTTCAAACTCCTACCGATGCACCGGAGAAGGAGGAAACGAGAATACTGGCCAAATGAAACAGGAAACCCAGTGGCCAATAAAGAGAAGAATAGAATGCAGCTCCCAGATATTGTAAGAAACGTAATTAAAACAAAGTGGCACCATGTCATATCGATCAGATTGGCAATAGTGAAAAAGTCTGGCAGTACCAACTGTTATCACATATTGGCAAGAGAAACCGTAGAGGTGCAAATTGGTACCATCCCTTGGGAAGGCATCCTGGGCACCCTTGTAAAGTTGAAAATCTACATTCCATACAGTCTCACTGGCAATGGGAAAAATAAAAAATATGAACTGTTAAGACTGGATAGAGCTGGTTTGGTGAGTGTCCATTGGATTATCAGCCTTTTCTGTACGCTCAAGAGATTTCGTAATTCAGTAAAGAAGACTGATGGGAAGTAAGGCGGTACAGACGGTGGACGAAAGCAGCTCATTAGAGCAGTTTTGTCCTGAAGAGGAACAAAGAAACTGGGAGCAGCTGGAGGGACATGAGCACAGAGGGCTATTTTTTAAAGTGGGTCATTTGAGGCATATTTATACATTGACAGAAATAACTTCATGGACAGAGAAATTGACCACGTACTAGAGAAACAAGATAATTGTAGGCGCACAGGCCTTGGAGAGAGACAAGGCAGTAGAACTGGGGTTTGGCGAGAGCAGGGGTTGTCTTTGCATTGTCATGGGAGAGAGGACCAGGTGGGAAGAGAAGTTGTGTTGGTGCAGATGAAGGCTGGGCCTCTCGCATCTTTTGTTTTCCGATCAACATATGAGGTTGGGTTCGAAATGAGGAGTAGGGAGAGGGCATTAACGTTAGGGAAGAGAAGGGAAGCTGTGAAATCCACATTTTGGGAATCAAGAAAATGAACTTACAGGAATCTCCACGCTGCATCGAATGCCCAGCTGAGGCTTGTGGTTCTCATCTTAAAATGAACTCCACCATATGACATGGGATTTTCTCCAGCCAAGTTCAGCCGCTCAGGCCCCGGGGCAGAGAAGGCTGATGATACTGGGTCCCACCGGGAGATGGTTCCCAGGGAACAGAAAAAGAAAGAAGCCGGAAAGCTAAGGACGTTAGCAAGGCAGTTGACTTCAAGGGTGGTCATATGACATAAGCTATCTGAGAGGACTTGGGAACAAAAGCGAAGATGGCGTCAGTGGAGCAAGGTGAAGCCAAGGGATCGTTGCGCTGGGAGCCTGGGGAAGGTGAACCAGGACAAGCTGGCACGGGGCAGGGTAGGTTCAGCAGGTGCGGTGGTCCACGCTGTGCCCATGACAGTGGGACCTGAGTTGGAGACGTTAATGGCCGTAGCTGGCAGGCAAGACAGATGGGTCATGGAAGAAAGCCAGACTCTTCCATGTGTGTTGAGTGTTGATGGTGACGTCCCCAAGAGGAATCTTGAGTGAATGAAGCCGTGTGACACAGGAAGAGGAGGAGCCAGCAGCCATTAAAAAAAAAAAAAAAAAGTTTACTGCTTTGTTAATCTTACAGCTTGAAAATGTGGTCCGGGGAAAATGGGCCTCTATGAAGCAACTCACAAAATAATAAGCTGAGAATCCAGAGGTATGGGACTCTAAACTCTGTACTCTCACCCATAGGGAGCGTCCCATACAAGTTTCAACACAGTAAACTTGAGTAACTGAGCAATGGAATTTGATGCTAATCTTCCAGGACCTCCTCTGGACGGAGCTGGTCATCGTGACCTTAACCAATGTGACTTAATCAGGAATGTATGTGGTTTAGTGTGTTGTCTTTTTTTTTTTAAGATACACAAGCCCAAGCTGACCCTACACCCAGTGATCAGTCTCTAGGGGATGTGTGCAGGCCTGTGGTTTTTTGTAAAAAGCTCCCAAGATGAGGCCGATACCCAGGTACTTAACAAACATTAGCCTCAGCTTATTGTCAGTACAAAAGACTCACCGGTCTTCAAAGCATGAACAGTCCTGATAGTCCCAGGAAAGAAAGGATCTAAGAAAACAAAGACTTCAGTGCCCCGTTGTGGTTTTCTGTCCATCTCTATGGTTCTTGCTCTGAGCATACTTAACTGCAACTTATTCCAGCTAAACCATAGGTCATGATCCCAGGGTCCTGGGATCGAGCCCCGCATCAGGCTCTCTGCTTGGCGGGGGGCCTGCTTCCCCCTCTCTCTCTGCCTGCCTCGCTGCCTACTTGTGATCTCTGTCTGTCAAATAAATAAATAAAATCTTAAAAATAAAAACAAAAACAAATAACAAGTGTGCTTTCAGAATCTTATGTTCTCACAGAACATTCCTTTTTTTTTTTAAGAATATTCTTAATATTTGCTTGCCTTGCTTAAGATTCACTAAAATATCAACTTTCGTCAATGGATTTCTAAAAAATGTTTTGCTGATCTGTAATATCTTCTGTACAATGTTGTCAAGTTTGTTACTTTAGAGACTGCTCGTCTTCTGGGATCTCTCTTCTGTCTGTCTGTCTGTCTGTCTTTCATACACACACACACACACAACTTTTCTCTTCTGCAAAGATCAGATTTCCCAGCTTTACGCATAAATGGAAGAGAAAGAAACTAAGAAAAGATTTTCCCCACTGCACAGCACCAAAACCATTCTGACCGCTGTTTACTTCCGTTCTACCCTAACTTCCCAGCTCAACCAGCACAGACACGATTATTTAATTACACCACTATGAGAGTACAATATTTGTTTCACCTTTCCCTACCCCCAGGAGATGATGTCATGCCCACTCACCCCAGGAAAACATGTCGGGCTCTTGGGCAAGTAAGGAAATGGTATGTAGATACCTTGTTCCTAAGAAATGGTGCCACGCCTTCCAACTTCCACCAAGTGAAGTAATGGTACACTGAGCGGGCCGGGCTGGCCTCTGCTTCACTCCCTAGAGCCTTGTGCCGCACATGGCCCATGATTCATGCAAATGTGGGAACTGCATCAGTGAAGTCACAAACCTCAGCGCCTCAGGCCACCTCAGTGAAGTGTCTTGCAACCTTCCATTCATGTCATGGCAGAGGCATAGATGAGATGCAGGGGGCACCGCTGGGGGCATCAGAGGCCAGATCCCCCCCACCTCTACTTCCAGACCAGGAACCGAGAACTCTGCCTGTCGAGGCCTGGTAGTAAATATTTAGGCTCTGTGTAAACATACAGTCTCTGTTGTCATTCAGATTCATAAGGTAATGGTGTTTCAATAACATCGTGTTACAAAAGCAGGAGTGGAGGAACATTGCCCCCTACCTCCCGGGGGGCGGTCACTGGGATCTGCCGCAGTCCAGCGGTCACTTGAATTTGAGCATGCCTCTAAATCATCGGGAGGCCTTGTTCAAATCAAGCTGGGGCTCAAGAACCTCCCGAGTTTTGGATTCAGTAGGTCTTGGGCGAGGCCCAAGACTTGACAACTTCAGACTGCCTCCAGGTGACACTGATGCCGCCGGCTGGGGGACCACGCTCTGGAACCGCTACCCAGAGGAGGGTTAACACACACAGCCCAACCATTGCCTTCTGAAAACAGATCAGAATTAATACACAGTCTCGCCATCGCTACAGCTCCGTTGCTGTCATTTTCTTCTCCTGGCAGACTTTATTCAGGAATGTGGTTTTCTGGAAAGTTCGCTCCCCACACTGGGACCGGGTTTTTCTCTTGGTATTCGCAGTGCCTGGCAAAGTGGCTTATGTTCCCAGGTGCTCAGAATGTTTGCTTGCAGAATGAAAATAAAACGAATGACTGTACTTCTGCGTTAGACAATTTCCAACAATTTTAAAATGTGATACTAAGGATTTGGGTAAATGGCTCTGACTCAGAGAATGACATTACCTAGGGTGGGAAAATCATTTGTATTGAACAAGCAGCTCATGTTTTCCAGTTCACACATTTAGGGAAAATCTACATTTTGAAGACAGTCCTGAGTTTTCTCCAAGTCACGTTAGATGTAGCCGGCCCTGAGTTACGATTCTCCATAAGAAGAAGTCCTTGTGTGACGAGATGGTGTTCCTTAGACCAAGAGGACCTTGGGGTCCCTTGGGGACCAAGGGACACAGGCTCTAGGTATCACAAAAGGCTGTGCCAACGTAGGCAATAAGGGACCTTATAGTTAAAAGATTGGGATCAGGCTGACTGGACATGTCCAGAAATAACTTGAGCAAAGGATGCCTGCCCAGATTGATTTCCCCCTTGGGGTGTCAGGCAAGGGCCGAGTGACTTAGGAATCTCAGGGCTCCGGCTGAACCATAAAGGGATCAGAGCCCCGTAGTCCCCTTTTTTAGAAAAATGGGTGGGAAATTAAAATGTACTCCAAACTATTTGACTGTGAAAAAAGAGAACCCCATTTAGTTTCAAAGCATGACTTTCCTTCCCCCACCGCGCACTGCCCCCCCACCAAGCCACAGTGTGAAAAGACTGCTTGTTGTATGTGCTACACAGGCATCAGGGCTATCCTGCCTCCAAACGTTCATTCGAACTGACAAAACACTCTCGGCACTTTAATTTTATTTCATAACGAAAAGGCAAACTGAACTTCTAAGCATTTTTATTCTAAATTTAATGGCTCACACTCCCGAGGTCGGCAAGCAGATGGAGTTGAAGACGAGAATGTATAACTGCAGATTATGAAACTGCAAAATTAATATTACTTTGTTAACGTCAAGATAAGATTTGAGAGCCAGGAAGGATTTTCAAGATCATTGATCTTAAACCTCATCACACAGATGAAGACAGGGAGGCTGGAGTGATGATTGTCCTTCCCGATGTGCAAAGCCTGCGGGGGGCGGAGCTTCAGTGATGCCCTCTCCTGGCGGTAAGCCGGCCTCCTGCTCCTGGGCTCCATGCTCCCCGTTAACTCCTTTACAAGAAAGGGGCTCTAGGGGGACCTGGGTGGCTCCGTCAGTGAAGGGTCTGCCTCCCGCTCGGGTTATGATCCTGGGGTCCTGGGATCGAGCCCTTCGTCGGGCTCCCCACTCAGTGGGGAGTCCGCTTCTCCCTCTGCCACTCCCCCTGCTGGGTTCCCTCTCTCGCTGTCTCTCTCTCTCTCTCTCGTCAAATAAAGAAAAAAAAAAAAAGGGCAGGGGGAAGGGGCTTTAACTTGTCCTTCGCTGCTGCACCTTCCAGTGTGCACATTTGGCGGGGAGAAGGCGGAGGGAGAGCGTGCACACGTCTGCGATGCTGCCTGGCTATCGTCTGCATTTAGTCCACCATTTTGAGATATCTCATAATTTACTTCGATCTGGGAACAAAGCATCAAACAAAATCCCAGACAGCATTAAGTCAAGAATCCCTCAGCCTCACCATGTGGGGCGGGAATGAGGACTGGGCTGAGTATGACAAACACCCAGAACCACGGGAGCTGAAAAGATGGAGGCTTCCAGGTGACAGGGAAAGCCAACACAACACCCCACACGCACCTCCCCTCGGGGGCCAGCATGGTTGATGATCACCCCAGAATTCTAGCCAGGAGGGAAGGGAGGGGAGACAGGAGGAGGGGACTGCCCATGGCCATCCCCACGTGGCCATGCCTCGGACCTGGCACACAGGTTTCCTCGGTCGGAGGGTCAGATCCGTGGATCCCATGGTCCACGTCAGATCTGGGTCCCGTGGTCAGACGTCTTCGTTGGCCCCACGGGCCATCTTCGGATGTAAAGAACATGTCCATCCACTGATACCCGAGGCCGGCAATCCCGAAGCCTCACATCGTGAGCTCATGATAGCAGCCCGCAAGGCTGAGTTCCCCACGGCTCTGTTCTCCACAGGCTCAATGCCCTCAGACTCACTGTAAACTAAAAAGTAAGTTGTCTGCCCACCTGTCCCACCCAATACTTAATGGCGGAGCAGGGACAGAAGCCCTCAATGAAGAAATGTCTCCCAGCGGAGGACAAACGGCAGTCACCAGTTCTTAACTGGCTTATAAATCCTTCAGAAGAGCCTCTGCCCAGGGGCGGAGTCCGTTCCTTTGTCGCTCTATCAGGCAGGCCTGGTAGACCTCCCGGGAAGGACATCCTCGTCCAGTGTCTTCCACGTCCCCCTGGTTCGTCTGCTGAGAGCGTCTTGCTGGGTCCCAAGCTGGACCCAAAGGCTGAGGGATGCACAGCTTTCAGCGGGGTGGCCGTGGGTCACCAATCACACCCTTCTGCAGGCTTGCCCATGGCTTCTTTGGCAACACAGCTTCCTCAGAAACTTAGCAGTGACTGCCATTAAAGCCTTAAAACTCAGCATTTTTATGTCTCTACCTCCGTGCTCGGCCAAAATTCTTTTCAAGTTAATGGGGACTATCTTGAGCGTGCCCGGAACAATAGTCTTGATGGGAAGGAAATTTCGTTCTTCTGATGTCCCATTGTCTGACAAGAGAATTCTCCTCAGAGGAACGTGAGAACAATTCCTGATTCTTTGGTCCTTCCCCCTGCAGTCTCACTCTGCTGCCTCCTGTCACCATTTCAGTTTGGGGTCCAGTCTGGCTTTATCGGTCTTACAAAGTCGCAAGAGAACACTTAGTCAACTCAGGCAGCTCCCTGGAAGTGAGTCTGTTCCCCAAGAAAGCATGTCTCTTGGTGGAGCTGTGTTCCTTCCATTTTCACTCAACGTCCGGCTGGCGTCAGTTTTAACTCACCTCTTGTGTGTCAAGGAGCAGCCAGGATGCACCAATATTCTGAGTTTTCTGACCCTTTCCTTGAACGTTGGTGATAGTTCAGTGTTCTGCCTCCCAACATATTCTAGGTGATCATGTCCCTGAATGCTTTGTTGGCGTGAAGCAAGGACCGCCAGCTTCCCAGCAACCAAGATTTAAGTCTTGGCCACCCACCATCAAAATGTTTCCTCTAAGCCAAGGACATCCATTTTAGGCTCTAACCAAGGCAGTGTTGTACCTCCAGGTATTGAATTCTGCTCTACGAATTTTGGTGTGGGAGAGAGCACCCCGAGTGGTGTTGGTGTAAGCATAGAAGTTTTGTGATCTCTGCTCCACTGAGGTCACCAGCCACTCAAACTCCTTCTTCTCCTTGCTCTGCCATGCCCTGGTGATTGTCTTGCCTTCGTGACCCAAGGCAAGACCATATCCACCAGTCATCTGCACCAGTAAGGTGGCAGAGGAGGGAACGACACATCCTTGCTTGTTAAGCATAACTGGGAGATTTCACTCAATCCCATTATTCAGAACTTAATCTTGAGAATAAATTTACTCTTTAGTATGGCTTGGTGCCCAGACAGAATTCTGGGTTTTTATTGCTATGGAAGGAGGAGAAGTCAGTATTGTGGAAAACAAGCAGCCTTTGCCACACACCGTGGACTCTGCTTAAGGTGAAGCATAAACATCTAGAAAATAACCTATAATTAGTTCATAGATATAATTGCAGGGTGATTCTACTGTCTTCCTCTAAATCTCCCCTCTCTAAAGCATTCCTGGTATTGCCAAGAAGGAGATTACGAGAAATTCCTTATCCAAAACTTCAGGGCGACCTAAATCCTTTAGTATCATTTGAGTTTCCTTTCACTCCCAAACAAGGGGCTTCTACTCTTTGTATGCCTGGAAGGAGACCGAGTGATGAAATCTTGAGGTAAGTGTTCCAAGTTCATCTTCTGGATACATCTGGTTGACCTCCTTATTTTTGTTGTTAGCGAACGTGGTTCTCATTGTTAGAATCCACATGGTCTTTTTATCAAAATATCGAGCTTGTTTTCTGTTTTCTTCCCTGGCTTCAGTCCCTGGACTATGTTAATTTTATTATCAGTGCCCTATTATTCCAGGGTCTAAATCTGCCGTTTGTGTGTTTTGCTGGCTCAGGCGCATGGCAGATTCTTCTTATGATTCTTATGTTTGGATTGTGAGTTTGTGCTCAGTGGGGCTTTATCAGTGAAAATCCAGAGTGTCCTGGATTAAACTATGTCCCTTGGAGAGGGCAATGGGCATCCTCAGATTGATACCAGACTGGGACTCCTTTGTTGTTATCAAGTTCTTCCTTTAGGATCCCAAATAGAGTGACCTCAAGAAGAATCTTCATGGGCGCCTGGGTGACTCAGTGGGTTAAAGCCTCTGCCTTCGGCTCAGGTCATGATCCCAGGGTCCTGGGATCAAACCCAACATCGGGCTCTTTGCTCAGCAGGGAGCCTGCTTCCCCCTCTTCTCTCTCCGCCTGCCTTTCTGCCTACTTGTGATCTCTATCTGTCAAATGAATAAATAAAATCTTTAAAAAGAAGAAGAAGAAGAAGAAGAAGAATCTTCATGAAAGAAATCTCATGGTCGGAATGGTTAAGGAGGGGAAGAGTTTCTCCCACCATGAACCCAGGAGGAGACAACTTCGTTATCTCTCCTCTGGTCAGTGGATGTTCATGTATCCTGTCACTGAGGATGTGGCCAGTCGATAGGGCTGGCTCTCAGGATTGGGTGGAGGGCCAATTTTGTCTCATCATCTTACATTGACCCAACATCTTATTTTCTGCGGCCATTAAAATCTGAGCCCCTTGATCAGTGGTAACCAAGATAAGCATGCCCCCCCATTCATACAATGCAACCAAGTGAGAGTCTATTCTCTTTATTTTTAGTGCTTGGGAGTCTCCACACTTTCTTGAGAGCTCAGCTGTGTATTTTATTTTATCTTATTTTATTTTATTTAAATTCAACCAGCCAACGTACAGTACATCATTAGTTTCAGAGGTAGAGTTCTGGAATTCATCAGCTGCGTATAACACCAGGTGCTCACCCCAACACGTGCCCCGCTTAATGCCCGTCACCCAGTTACCCAAACCCCCTCACCCCCCACCACCATCCCTCCAGCAAACCTCCGCTGGTTTCCTAGAGTTAAGAGTCTCCCATGTTTTTTTTCCTCCCTTTCTGATTTCTTCCCATTCAGTTTTCCCTCCCTTCCCACATGACTTCTGTGCTGTTTCCTATATTCTACATATGAGTGAGCCTTATTTTTATCCAGCCTTTTCAGGCATTCTGTAGTAGAACGAGCTGTAGACTACATACTAGTCTACATAAAGAGAAGTCAAGTCCTTATTTCATTCATGTAGAAGCAAACTAAGCTACATACTCTAACCTAATAAGTTGTAATGGAAGGAACAGACTAAAAAGAAAATACTTGCAACATTTGTCATGGACAAAGACTTAGTATATTTGTACATCCAGGGACATTTGCTTATTTTAGCTGGCTTTCAGGTGCCTAGGTAAAGACAGTGGCTTCATGCGCACCCACATCCCTAGTTAACCACCCATCTCTGAAGCCTAGCCAATTCTTGCACCCTAAGGATGGGCATCCACAGAGTTTACGGGATTAGCACTACTCTTTTCCTACCCACGAGAAGACAGTTTCTCTGTTACCTCCCAAGAGTATTCATACCTGATTACTGGTGGTGGGACTGTGACTTTCCGATATGACATCCCAAAGATGGTAGACTTTCCAGTATGATCTCCTGATGATGGTACACATGGACAAGTGGGAGCCAGAGCAAGATGAACAGAGGAAGTCAGAGAGCAGTGATGGCAGCTCACTCATTAGGAGGGTTTGTAGGTCTCCCAGAGCAACCGGGACCAGATTCTTTGTAGTGAGCTGATTCCTGGAAATCAGGCTAGGGATGACTGAGTTCCCATCATTGATGGGTGGGGTACCAAGAGCTAAGGCGGCTTTATACTTTCAAGCCATGGGTGATCTGGGGGATGCTAAAGATACAGAGTACTTAAGAAAAAGAAAATCCCAAATAACAGATGAATAAATAATAATTCATAAGAGGAACAATAAAACAGTTATCAATCATAAAATTAATTTTGCTACAAAATTAAAAAATAAAGTAACACGAGATGTTGTTTTCATCCTACCAAATTAACAAAGACTATCAAATGTAGAGTTTGCCCTTTTATTTGTCTGACTGATGGGAAGGCACATTTGTGTAAATTTTATGAAGGCAAATACTTAGAAAAGAGCTTTTAAAGTGGATATACCGTTTCATTCTAAATTAACTTAAAGAGGAGGAGGAGTCAAGATGGCGGAGAAGTAGCAGGCTGAGCCTGCTTCAGCTAGCCGGAGATCAGCTAGATAGCTTATCTAAAGATTGCAAACACCTGAAAATCCATCGGCAGATCGAAGAGAAGAAGAACAGCAATTCTGGAAACAGAAAAACAACCACTTTCTGAAAGGTAGGACCGGCGGAGAAGTGAATCCAAAGCGACGGGAAGATAGGCCCCGGGGGGAGGGGCCGGCTCCCGGCAAGCGGCGGAGCAACGGCGCACAAAATCAGGACTTTTAAAAGTCTGTTCCGCTGAGGGACATCGCTCCAGGGGCTAAACCGGGGCGAAGCCCACGCGGGGTCAGCGTGGCCTCAGGTCCCGCAGGGTCACAGAAGGATCAGGGGTGTCTGAGTGTCGCAGACCTTGCGGGTATTGGAACGGGAAAGCCGGCTACAGAGACAGAGCCGACAGTAAGCTCGCAGCTCGGTGTTACCTTGAACTGGTCGCAGGCTCGGAGAGCTCGGAGCGCGGCCGGAGGTCGGGCAGACGGGAGTAACTGGGCGCTGTTCTCTGAGGGCGCACTGAGGAGTGCGGCCCTGGGCTCTCGGCTCCTCCGGGCCGGAGACCAGGAGGCCGCCATTTGTATTCCCATCCTCCGGAACTCTACGGAAAGCGCTCAGGGAACAAAAGCTCCTGAAAGCAAACCCGAGCGGATTACTCACCCCGGCCCCGGGTAAGGGCGGTGTAATTCCGCCTGGGGCAAAGACACTTGAGAATCACTACACCAGGCCCCTCCCCCAGAAGATCAACAAGAAATCCAGCCAAGACCAAGTTCACCTACCAAGGAGTGCGGTTTCAATACCAAGGAGAGCAGCAGAATTCCAGAGGATGAGAAAGCCAAGCACGGAACTCATGGCTTTTTCCCTGTGATTTTTTTTTTAGTCTTGCAGTTAATTCAATTTTTTTCTTTTTCATTTTTTTGTTTTTTTCTTTTCTCGCCTTCGGGTAAATTTTTTTTTTTTTTTAACTGTTACCTTTTTCTTTTTTAACGATTTTTTACTAGTTTATCTAATATATATATTTTTTCATTTTTACATTTTTCTCAGGTGTTTTCCTTTTTTTTAAAATTCTTTTCTTTTCTTTTTTCTTTTTTTTTTCTTTCTTTTTTCTTTTTTTTTTCTTTCTTCCTTTTTGAACCTCTTTTTATCCCCTTTCTCCCCCCTCACGATTTTGGATCTCTTCTAATTTGGTTAAAGCATTTTTTCCTGGGGTTGTTGCCACCCTTTTAGTATTTTACTTGCCCCTTCATATACTCTTATCTGGACAAAATGACAAGACGGAAAAATTCAACACAAAAAAAAGAACAAGAGGCAGTACCGAAGGCTAGGGACCTAATCAATACAGACATTGGTAATATGTCCGATCTAGAGTTCAGAATGACAATTCTCAAGGTTCTAGCCGGGCTTGAAAAAGGCATGGAAGATATTAGAGAAACCCTCTCGAGAGATATAAAAGCCCTTTCTGGAGAAATAAAAGAACTAAAATCTAACCAAGTTGAAATCAAAAAAGCTATTAATGAAGTGCAATCAAAAATGGAGGCTCTCACTGCTAGGATAAATGAGGCAGAAGAAAGAATTAGTGATATAGAAGACCAAATGACAGAGAATAAAGAAGCTGAGCAAAAGAGGGACAAACAGCTACTGGACCACGAGGGGAGAATTCGAGAGATAAGTGACACCATAAGACGAAACAATATTAGAATAATTGGGATTCCAGAAGAAGAAGAAAGAGAGAGGGGAGCAGAAGGTATACTGGAGAGAATTATTGGGGAGAATTTCCCCAATATGGCAAAGGGAACGAGTATCAAAATTCAGGAGGTTCAGAGAACACCCCTCAAAATCAATAGGAATAGGCCCACACCCCGTCACCTAATAGTAAAATTTACAAGTCTCAGTGACAAAGAGAAAATCCTGAAAGCAGCCCGGGAAAAGAAGTCTGTAACATACAATGGTAAAAATATTAGATTGGCAGCTGACTTATCCACAGAGACCTGGCAGGCCAGAAAGAGCTGGCATGATATTTTCAGAGCACTAAACGAGAAAAACATGCAGCCAAGAATACTATATCCAGCTAGGCTATCATTGAAAATAGAAGGAGAGATTAAAAGCTTCCAGGACAAACAAAAACTGAAAGAATTTGCAAATACCAAACCAGCTCTACAGGAAATATTGAAAGGGGTCCTCTAAGCAAAGAGAGAGCCTCCAAGTGGTAGATCAGAAAGGAACAGAGACCATATACAGTAACAGTCAACTTACAGGCAATACAATGGCACTAAATTCATATCTCTCAATAGTTACCCTGAATGTTAATGGGCTAAATGCCCCTGTCAAAAGACACAGGGTATCAGAATGGATAAAAAAACAAAACCCATCTATATGTTGCCTCCAAGAAACTCATTTTAAGCCCGAAGACACCTCCAGATTTAAAGTGAGGGGGTGGAAAAGAATTTACCATGCTAATGGACATCAGAAGAAAGCAGGAGTGGCAATCCTTATATCAGATCAATTAGATTTTAAGCCAAAGACTATAATAAGAGATGAGGAAGGACACTATATCATACTCAAAGGGTCTGTCCAACAAGAAGATTTAACAATTTTAAATATCTATGCCCCCAACGTGGGAGCAGCCAACTATATAAACCAATTAATAACAAAATCAAAGAAACACATCAACAATAATACAATAATAGTAGGGGACTTTAACACTCCCCTCACTGAAATGGACAGATCATCCAAGCAAAAGATCAGCAAGGAAATAAAGGCCTTAAACGACACACTGGACCAGATGGACATCACAGATATATTCAGAATATTTCATCCCAAAGCAACAGAATACACATTCTTCTCTAGTGCACATGGAACATTCTCCAGAATAGATCACATCCTCGGTCCTAAATCAGGACTCAACCGGTATCGAAAGATTGGGATCATTCCCTGCATATTTTCAGACCACAATGCTCTAAAGCTAGAACTCAACCACAAAAGGAAGTTTGGAAAGAACCCAAATACATGGAGACTAAACAGCATCCTTCTAAAGAATGAATGGGTCAACCGGGAAATTAAAGAAGAATTGAAAAAAATCATGGAAACAAATGATAATGAAAATACAACGGTTCAAAATCTGTGGGACACAACAAAGGCAGTCCTGAGAGGAAAATATATAGCGGTACAAGCCTTTCTCAAGAAACAAGAAAGGTCTCAGGTACACAACCTAACCCTACACTTAAAGGAGCTGGAGAAAGAACAAGAAAGAAACCCTAAGCCCAGCAGGAGAAGAGAAATCATAAAGATCAGAGCAGAAATCAATGAAATAGAAACCAAAAAAACAATAGAACAAATCAACAAAACTGGTTCTTTGAAAGAATTAATAAAATTGATAAACCCCTGGCCCGACTCATCAAAAAGAAAAGAGAAAGGACCCAAATAAATAAAATCATGAATGAAAGAGGAGAGATCACAACTAACACCAAAGAAATACAAACTATTATAAGAACATACTATGAGCAACTGTACGCCAATAAATTTGACAATCTGGAAGAAATGGATGCATTCCTAGAAACATATAAACTACCACAACTGAACCAGGAAGAAATAGAAAGCCTGAACAGACCCATAACCAGTAAGGAGATTGAAACAGTCATTAAAAATCTCCAAACAAACAAAAGCCCAGGGCCAGACGGCTTCCCGGGGGAATTCTACCAAACATTTAAAGAAGAACTAATTCCTATTCTCCTGAAACTGTTCCAAAAAATAGAAATGGAAGGAAAACTTCCAAACTCATTTTATGAGGCCAGCATCACCTTGATCCTAAAACCAGACAAGGATCCCACCAAAAAAGAGAGCTATAGACCGATATCCTTGATGAACACAGATGCGAAAATACTCAACAAAATACTAGCCAATAGGATTCAACAGTACATTAAAAAGATTATTCACCACGACCAAGTGGGATTTATTCCAGGGCTGCAAGGTTGGTTCAACATCCGCAAATCAGTCAATGTGATACAACACATCAATAAAAGAAAGAACAAGAACCATATGATACTCTCAATAGATGCTGAAAAAGCATTTGATAAAGTACAGCATCCCTTCCTGATCAAAACTCTTCAAAGTGTAGGGATAGAGGGCACATACCTCAATATCATCAAAGCCATCTATGAAAAACCCACCGCAAATATCATTCTCAATGGAGAAAACCTGAAAGCTTTTCCGCTAAGGTCAGGAACACGGCAGGGATGTCCATTATCACCACTGCTATTCAACATAGTACTAGAGGTCCTAGCCTCAGCAATCAGACAACAAAAGGAAATTAAAGGCATCCAAATCGGCAAAGAAGAAGTCAAATTATCACTCTTCACAGATGATATGATACTATATGTGGAAAACCCAAAAGACTCCACTCCAAAACTGCTAGAACTTATACAGGAATTCAGTAGAGTGTCAGGATATAAAATCAATGCACAGAAATCAGTTGCATTTCTCTACACCAACAGCAAGACAGAAGAAAGAGAAATTAAGGAGTCAATCCCGTTTACAATTGCACCCAAAACCATAAGATACCTAGGAATAAACCTAACCAAAGAGACACAGAATCTATACTCAGAAAACTATAAAGTACTCATGAAAGAAATTGAGGAAGACACAAAGAAATGGAAAAATGTTCCATGCTCCTGGATTGGAAGAATAAATATTGTGAAAATGTCTATGCTACCTAAAGCAATCTACACATTTAATGCAATTCCTATCAAAGTACCATCCATCTTTTTCAAAGAAATGGAACAAATAATGCTAAAATTTATATGGAACCAGAAAAGACCTCGAATAGCCAAAGGGATATTGAAAAAGAAAGCCAACGTTGGTGGCATCACAATTCCGGACTTCAAGCTCTATTACAAAGCTGTCGTCATCAAGACAGCATGGTACTGGCACAAAAACAGACACATAGATCAATGGAACAGAATAGAGAGCCCAGAAATAGACCCTCAACACTATGGTCAACTAATCTTCGACAAAGCAGGAAAGAATGTCCAATGGCAAAAAGACAGCCTCTTCCATAAATGGTGCTGGGAAAATTGGACAGCCACATGCAGAAAAATGAAATTGGACCATTTCCTTACACCACACACAAAAATAGACTCAAAATGGATGAAGGACCTCAATGTGCGAAAGGAATCCATCAAAATCCTTGAGGAGAACACGGGCAGCAACCTCTTTGACCTCAACCGCAGCAACATCTTCCTAGGAACAACGCAAAAGGCAAGGGAAGCAAGGGCAAAAATGAACTATTGGGATTTCATCAAGATCAAAAGCTTTTGCACAGCAAAGGAAACAGTTAACAAAATCAAAAGACAACTGACAGAATGGGAGAAGATATTTGCAAACGACATATCAGATAAAGGACTAGTGTCCAGAATCTATAAAGAACTTAGCAAACTCAACACCCAAAGAACAAATAATCCAATCAAGAAATGGGCAGAGGACATGAACAGACATTTCTGCAAAGAAGACATCCAGATGGCCAACAGACACATGAAAAAGTGCTCCATATCACTCGGCATCAGGGAAATACAAATCAAAACCACAATGAGATATCACCTCACACCAGTCAGAATGGCTAAAATAAACAAGTCAGGAAATGACAGATGCTGGCGAGGATGTGGAGAAAGGGGAACCCTCCTACACTGTTGGTGGGAATGCAAGCTGGTGCAGCCACTCTGGAAAACAGCATGGAGGTTCCTCAAAATGTTGAAAATAGAACTGCCCTATGACCCAGCAATTGCACTATTGGGTATTTACCCTAAAGATACAAACGTAGTGATCCAAAGGGGCACATGCACCCGAATGTTTATAGCAGCAATGTCCACAATAGCCAAACTATGGAAAGAACCTAGATGTCCATCAACAGATGAATGGATCAAGAAGATGTGGTATATATACACAATGGAATACTATGCAGCCATCAAAAGAAATGAAATCTTGCCATTTGCGACAACATGGATGGAACTAGAGCGTATCATGCTTAGCGAAATAAGTCAAGCAGAGAAAGACAACTATCATATGATCTCCCTGATATGAGGAAGTGGTGATGCAACATGGGGGCTTAAGTGGGTAGGAGAAGAATCAATGAAACAGGATGGGATTGGGAGGGAGACAAACCATAAGTGACTTTTAATCTCACAAAACAAACTGAGGGTTGCTGGGGGGAGGGGGTTTGGGAGAAGGGGGTGGGATTATGGACATTGGGGAGGGTATGTGCTTTGGTGAGTGCTGTGAAGTGTGTAAACCTGGTGATTCACAGACCTGTACCCCTGGGGATAGAGTATTATGCCTCCATCAGAAAGGATGAATACCCAACTTTTGTAGCAACATGGACGGGACTGGAAGAGATTATGCTGAGTGAAATAAGTCAAGCAGAGAGAGTCAACTATCATATGGTTTCACTTATTTGTGGAGCATAACAAATAGCATGGAGGACATGGGGACTTAGAGTGGAGAAGGGAGTTGGGGGAAATTGGAAGGGGAGGTGAACCATGAGAGACTATGGACTCTGAAAAACAATCTGAGGGTTTTGAAGGGACGGGGGGTGGGAGGTTGGGGTACCAGGTGGTGGGTATTATAGAGGGCACAGATTGCATGGAGCACGGGGTGTGGTGCAAAAATAATGAATACTGTTATGCTGGAAATAAAAAAAAAAAAAAAAAAAGAGGCTGGAAAAAAAAAATTAACTTAAAGAAATAATAAGAGAGACTTATAAAATTTGGGGACAGAGAGTGCCACTGCGGCACTCTTCGACACAGTAAAGAAATCTGAAAAACAGGAATATTTCACGATAGAAGAATAATCAAATGAGTTTTACTCCATCCGTTACAAGGCTAGGATGGAGTCGCCTGCATCTCACTTTCTTCTCAAAGCCTCTTTCAAGGCCTAGAAAACTGTTTATAACATTCTTGCAAAAATTGTTTATGACACAATTATGGTGCAGGTGAAAAACACAGATTGCAGAAGACAGTATATAAAGTAGCACAGTCTGAATTGTGTATACTTAAAACAATCTGCATGAAAACAACTGGAAAAATGTACACAGGTGAGTGATTGTCACTTTCTCCAAGGTGAATTTCTCTATATTTTAAATTTGCCATGGTCACGTAGGTTATCTGTATGTTCATTGTACAGGACAATGAAAGCAGTCGTTTCGATTATATGGTCTCGATCATCTGGGTGTCTGCGGCTCTAGAGTTTTACCCCCATTTTGTGATGCACACATCTGGAGAGTTGTTCCAGGGGAAGGCGGCCTTCACCCAAGAGGGTCCTTGGAGACCCTGCTGACTCTGGGTTTGGAGGATGAACCTCACTCCTGGTTGGGGTGTCCCCCAAGTCCTTCTCATTCTTGTTTTGTTGGTTTTGCTTTTCTTTTCCTTTGCTCAGAAGAGTCTCTCAGAGTCGTTCTGCTAGTTAGCAATTCTATCCCTCCTTATGCTGAGTTTCCTGTAGATACCAGGTGAAACCAGATGAAAGTGCCAATGTGTAGGTTTTTCACATCCACAGAAAGTGATTTCAACTGGTCTCACCCACCTCAGTTTCATCTCTTCCTCATTTAGTGGAAAAAATCTTTTTCTGGATTGATTAGAAATTCTAGTTAACTGGCTGCCCCATGAGGGCAATGGTGCTGGGCAGAGCTACACAGGCTCCGAGGAATGCTTTCACATGAGCACAGATTGGTTGAACTTTATTTAATTTTTTTTAAGTTTATTTATTTATTTTTTAGTAATCTCCACACCGAATATGGGGCTCAAACGCATGACCTCGAGATCAAGAGGTGCATGCTCTTTTGACTGAGCCAGCCAGGCACCCCGTAAATGTTTTTTGGGTTTTGTCTCTCTCTCTCTCTTTCTTTCTTTCTTTCTTTTTTTTTTTTTTAGAGAGGGAGGAGAAGGAGGGACAGGGAGAGAGCAAGAATCTGAAGCCGACTCTATGCCCAGCAGGGAGCCGGATGCGGGGCTGATCTCACAACCCTGAGATCATGACCTGAGCTGAAATCAAGAGTCAGAAGCTTAACCTACTGAATCAGCCAGGCAGGCCACCGCTTACATGTTTTAGAATAATACTTTCCCACTCACTAGACCATCAATTTAGAAGGTCCTGTTGGAGTTGAAATTAACATTGAAATAGGCTTCATATACATAAACAGGAACCCTTTCCTCTGGTCTTTCATTTAGAACAATAAACCTAAAAAGGAAAAGAAAGAAAACTTTCACAATATTTTATACATTGATTAGATTTGCAAGGTATTTTATTTTTGTTGTTGTTGTTGTTGTTTTTTAAAGATTTTATTTATTTATTTCACAGACAGAGATCACAATTAGGCAGAGAGGCAGGCAGAGAGAGCGCAAGGGAAGCAGGCTCCCAGCTGAGCAGAGAGCCCAACTCGGGGCTCGAACCCAGGACCCCAGGATCATGATCTGAGCCGAAGGCACAGGCTTTAAACCACTGAGCCACCCACGCACCCCGGATTTGCAAGGTATTTTGAAACAAATTTTAATTCAAATGTTAAAAGCTGCCGATGACTGGCAATAACATAAAAACAGAAAATCCAATTTTAAAATACGTATTTCATGTTGGCATAGAAGAAATACGCATCTCAAATCATTCCTGGAGTTTACAAAGTGGAAAAAAAAAAAAAGTAAAATGTGGTTTAGAAACAAAAGCAAAAACATGTTAGCAGTTCCTGGGCAATGATTAGCAAATGGGTCAAGAAAGAACTACCCAATATAATCTCCATCCTTTTTATCATGTCCTACTGCCTTTAATCTTGGTTAAGACATGAGATCCTGCTGGCACAAAGTGATGATACGAAGGATTCCTCTTGCTGGCAGCTGGGATAAGCAAGCCTGAAATTCACAAGGGGAGTTGGGAGTCTTCAGTTCAAAGATGACTGGGGACAGGATGAGAACAGGGTTGGGGAAGAGCAGAGGGCAGAGTGAGCCCTGGAGCTCAGAATTCTGGGGAGGAGGGGGCGAGGAGAGAAGTGGAGGGTGACAGGTTGGGGGGACCAGCAATGGAGGAAGGGGTGTCCAGTCAGACAGGAGGAAGGACCACTGAGATCGCTTAGCGCACTGGAAGCCTGGAGAAGGAAGCAGGTTGAGGAAGGGACAGAAATCAACTCCACCGACGCTACCAAGAAAGTAGCTAAATGAGAGTCGCCCGCTCGGTCTGACCTTGTGTGTAGCTGGGAGCGGCTGTTGGGAGTGGAGGGGCAAGAGTCTGAGAGGAGGCAAGAGAAGTGGAGGAGTGTTGAGTATTTTTTGAAGTTTTCCAGCAAAAGGTCATGATCATGGCTGGAATCCTAACGTTTGCAGAAGAAATGAACAGTACAAACAGGCCTACTTGCCTAAATATTTAAAATATAAATGCAACTAACAAGCTGTTAAGGAAAAGATGTTCCATTCTCCTATCTTGGAAAAAAAAACCAACACATATTTTTGATGCAAGATGTTACCGTCAGAAAAAACAAAGTAAAACGTATCAGGGAATCTCTCTGAAGATTTTCCTACAGGCATGTGAACCAGCAATTTTCTCAGAATGTATCTCAGAAGTTATCATTACAATTATCTCCAAAGTAAAGAGGCAATACATTTGTTAACATCCCAGGTTTGAATTTGATATTAGAACTCCTCCAACCCCTACTTCAGATCCGGGAGAAAGGCCGAACTATATACATTTGCCATGGCGACCCATGGCAATTGAAAATATGGGGCCCCATGTTCAAAAGCAATTAAGAATTTCAAGATGTTGACAGCAGAGCATTAACTCAAGCGTGAGACAGTCTGAGGGTGGCCCTTGTGAATGGAGGTTACCCAGCCCATTTGAGCAGGGGTCCAGTCTCACTATACCTCCTCCTGGCCCCACGATCCCACCCACGTGTGAGGCAGAATGGGGGGATCTGAGGTGGTGGGCTGGGAAGTTGTCAGTAAACATGAAAAATGGACCCACAATCTTTATTCCACGTTCTCACCTCCTTCAAGCCTGATGGGTCTATGTAAATTTCGCAGTCTCTCCCCATACGTCTAGTTCCCCTTCCTGTGCTCTATCGGATCCCCTTCAGCCCCGAGGCACCTATCTCCATATAACAAACTATATATTTACTTTTATTAGTAAATAATACTTTCACTAGAAAGTAAGCTCCCATAAGGACAGGAGTTTGTTTGTTTGTTTGTTTGTTTGTTTTTTCCTGTTTGGTCCTGAAAACAGTGCCTAGTCCATATTTAGTGCTCAGTAATATTTGGTTTTGGGGACAGATAAAGTAGGACCTCATGAATCTACTTTGATATGAAGTCTCCTGGAAAAAGTCCCCAATGGCAAAATAGCTCATCTCTTCTTGAGTGTGAGCCTTCAATTCCACCAGAGGAATGTGGCTCCTTCCTCTCTCTGAGTTCCCTTTAAAATGCAAACATTGCAAGCACTGAACATTATTTAACACTAAAGTTACATCAGCATTTTCCTGCTTTGGGCCCGAGATGGTGGAAAGACCCACGAAGCGAGCAATGGTGAAAATATCGCCTTGAAAGTAGAAAACTGAAAACAGCTGATGTTAGAGGGTGACAGCCGAATAAAAGGCAAGTTTGAAAGCTGACTTCACAAAAGAAGCCAGCAGACCCCACCGTCTGAACTCTTAAGTCAGGTAGATCTTACTCTGATTGTTGGAGAGCGATTATCTCTAAGAGGGTCTGCTCCAGGACCCTGAGATTCATGGACCGTCTGGAGGGACTGCAGTGCTGTAGGGTGGGTGGTGGTGGAAAGAAGACTAGCATTAGGAGGAAAATGCGTGGGACCAGAATGGAGGAGCTAAGGCAAAAGGATTTCGGCTCCCTCCATTTTGACCTTGGACTTCCTAGTTGGGCTCTGCTTTCCAGCTGGTGCCTCAGCTCAGATAGAAGACCCCAAGGGCACAGCATCCCTGATTGGCAAGGAGACTATCCCTCAAGCAACAGGGACTGCCCAGAGCCAGCAAGATTCCACCCGTGATTGACTCCAAGATAATGATGGAATTGACCATCCCTGCCGACATGCCCGTCCCCCGCCTCCCGCCCGTCTTTGCCCCAGATCAACCCACAGGGATGTTCAGCACGTGGGAGACAGTCTTTGAGATGCTAGTCCAATCGTCCAGGTGTTGGCCTCTCTGAAATAAATTTCTTTCTTGTTTTACCACTGCTTGTTTCACCACTGCTTGTTTCTCTGCCTTTGGATTTTGCAGGCAGCTAGTGGCCAAACCTGGTCGGTTTGGGACCCCAGAGACAGGTCCTCTTGCCCCTCTGCGCCCCGGGCTCCAATAGAAGAGAGGCCTCCGAGCAGATCTCTTCATATCCCCCAGGCTCCTGGGCACCTGACCCGATCACCAGAGTCTGATCAGGAAGCATGGACTTTGGATCTGGCTTCAGGGTTTATGGAAAAAATCCGTCTCCCGGTTATTTGTCTTTCTTCTGGTTCCTACATTTATCAAGCTTCAAAAATAGGAGAAAAGGCACATGAAGAGCACCTTTCCGGATACCTGGCTCCTGGGGTCTCTGGGACCTCTATGATCTCCCAGAGCAGGGTCCACCAACACTCTTGTGGAAGTGAACACACCGTGTTTCTTCATTTTTTTGAAATCTACATCAAGTTTTTGTCTGACTTAAGGGTCTTCCCACCTCCGCCTGTCCGGAGAAGATAACAGAGTAGATAGCTGGGACACGGAAAAGAGAAAATAATGTAAGTTCATCTGATCCA
Organism: Mustela erminea; assembly: GCF_009829155.1. NCBI lineage: Eukaryota > Metazoa > Chordata > Mammalia > Carnivora > Mustelidae > Mustela > Mustela erminea. The sequence continues at coordinate 157,027,806 of NC_045616.1, read as the reverse complement.
ACTCTACACTCGTCCGGCTCCAAATACAAGTCAATCATGGACTTGACCGTCCTGATTCTGGACCTTGGCATTCCCTCGACTGCGAGAAATGTCTCCGTCTTTCATCTTCAACTCTGGATTCCTTTCCTTTCCCTATGGATGAGGGGCATAGCTGTATCTCATTCTTGATATAAAGTGGAAAGAGAGGTCCTGCTGGGAGTTACCGTTTCTGCCTTTGAGACTGAAACATAGTAAAATGAAAACCAAAAATCATTAATCATTGTCTGGAAGTGGTCACAAATCTTCCCCTTAGACATTTAAGACATTTACGGTTACATAATGAGCCAAGGGTGCCTTGTGGGATAGGCCAGGCTTCCATGTCTTCGGAACAGGGGCAAGAGCAGAGAAGAGAAGCAGACCTTACCCAGCAGCGACGGGGGAAGGTCCCGAAGTCAGACCAAGGAGCTGTAAATCATAGGGGTAACACTTGCTAAAGGACTCATCGGCATTTTGACAGCACTGGGAAGAGAAATAATAAAATTCCAGTGCAGTGTAAATATAGTGACTCTTGTCAAGTGTGAAGGAAACACAATAGCCTACCCTAGGGTGGGCAGATAGCAAATTTTGCCTGGGGTAGTGAACGGTAGTACTTTGCCTTTACGGATGAGGTTGATTATTGTGCCCTTTTCCTTTCTTTCTTTTTTTTTTTTTTTTTAAGATTATTTATTTAGGACAGAGAGAGAGAATGAGCAAGGGCGAGGGGCTGAAGCAGGCTCTCCCTCGCAGGGAGCCCGATGCGGGGCTCGGTTCCAGGACCCTGGGATCATGACCTGAGCCGAAGACAGATGCTTAACCCACTGAGCCACCCAGGCACTTCCCAAAGATAACTTCCGTTGTTTGTTGTTGTTGTTGTTGCTGTTGTAGTTCATAGGTAGCCAGATCAAGGGGAGTCAGATGCAGAGCTGATGGAGAGATCACATGAAATCTTGGACTCCGAGTGAAGGGGACTTGGGGCGTATTTTCTTCTACAAGAGGATAATGTCTGTTTGGTGCCAAGGGGGTAATGAATACGGGTGACTGAGAGAGTTGAGAGCTGAGATACTGCCAGCTATTGGCTCCTTCGCACCAAGAGTCCTCCCCCGCCTGACTGTACGAGTTGTGGGACTAAGGCTACATCCAAGCAGAAGCTTTAAGGGCCACTGGATGTTTGCCTCAACTCCCTTATTTTCCTCCGGCCTGGACCACATTCTGTCCCAAGGGGAGGGGCCGCGCCTCCGGCTTTGGTCCTGGAATGAGGGTACATGAAGCTGACCCACCAATGACATTGACCACGAGCGAGAAATAAACCAGACACTTGCAGCAGCGTAGAGTGAAAGCTGATGGTGAGATTCTGTGATCGTCCAGCTCTTTGTGTAGCTGATGATTCACACAAGGACGGCGAAGCCTGGGAAGCATCAGGTCAATATGGTCAGAGATTTACACAAATTAAAGTTTAAGAAACCAGAAAGATGAAAGGTTGGCGGCATGTAAACAGAACATCTGGATTACAGACCAAGATTTGGGCTGAGCTGATGATGTTGCCTGCCTTCCCGATGTGTGACTGGAACCAGACAGTGTAAGGATTCCTGATGGCTTTGAATTCAGGGGTGTCTGAGTCATTAGAACTCGCTTGCACGCTATGTAACTCGAATGTATGCTGCGTGTGATTTTTGGGGGGAGTGATCAAAACTGACATCTTCAAAGGTGATGCAACCTTAGCAGTTTAGTTAGCTGAGTATCTGTCAGGTTAGAACGGAGGGTCTACGCATAACTGATTCAAGAGCTATTTGATTTCTGTCCTATTTAGTACAAGTTAGTTTTCGAAAGAATTGGACAGATGGATTTTCTTTGTGCTGTTCTTTTCTTTTTGCCCCAAATAAAAATGTGAAGACTTCAACAGGTTCCTCCCTTCTTCTTCTTCTTCTTCTTTTTTTTTTAATCAGCAATAAAACTACCATATTCAAAGTCATTTGTATAAATTGCAGGGAGAGCTGCCGCCCTCCTGTGATCAGTGGACTCTAAACGGAAGTTTGATAAAGCCTGTCAGTGTGCTTGTTAGAGCATCAATAACCTTGGCCTTTGGGAAGGGAGGCTGGATGAAGACGGATGGGCGGTGGGCTCCAGCCAGTCAGGCTCTTCCACTGCCAATCGTAGATGCTGATGCGTTCGCCGGCGGGAACGCCACACGGGGCAATTAACAGATGCCACAGCCGGAAGCTCGGGCCTCATCTCATTCAACACCATCGCGGCTAACTCTTAATCATTCTAGGAATGCGACATGCCGCTGCTTGGCACTTTTTCCGGGAGACATGATGGAATGACATTTTTCCAAATACTTCTTCATAATGTGATCGAATCCATAGCTTCCTTTTGCAAGTTTCAACATTTTTAATCGCAGGCGTTTGGAAAGTTAGCATGTTTGAATGGAGTCCTGAGAGAGTAAATGGGCATATTTGAATTCCTGAAAGTCAATAGGAAAAATTTAAGCACACAGATACCTTATGTTTCCTTAAATAAAAACACTTTATATTCTCTTAAATAGAAAATATACACCTACCATGCATTAATTTACTTAACTGGATATACAGTTAAGTATATATATATAGTCAATCTATACATTTGTTTTATTGGGCAATGCTAGCTGCTATAATGAATAAACCCAACATTTTGGTTGCTTAATATCCTGGAGCTTTTTTTCCTTGTTCGTATAACAGTCCAATGCAGGATTCCTGGCCAGAAGGCAGTTTTTTCCTAACTTGTGATTCAAAGACCTTAACATCTTGCATCACGTGGGGCCACCATACCTGGTGCTATGATTCTTCAAAGTATTCTTTTTTCTAAGCAGCACAAGGGTAAGAGGACAGTAGAGAGGGCTCGGTTGCCTCAAAACATCCCAGCTAAGAAGTGACACACATCATTTCCACTTATACTTCACTGGAAAGAACTGGTTTATGGCCAGACCTAGGTATACAGTTGATATGGAAAATGGTCTATGTTGGGGAACCATCTACAAAGAACATGTTCAAATTGTGGAAGACAGAGCACCATTTTGGGTTCATAGCTAGCTTTTACTGCTATAGTCACCTTGCTGGATAATAAGTTTCGGAAGTTTTTTTTTTCATATATTTAAACACATTGGTCTTTTTATATCAATTTTAGGTCAGTTCTATTTCAAAATTTGAGGGTCAACATCTACCAAAGCATTGAATTTTCAACAATCTGACTCCATCTTTCTACACACAGAGTTTATATTACAGTCCTCATCGTCCGCATTGTTGTGTAACACTTGGTAATTAAAATTCTCCTAATATCACTGGGCCCACGTGGAGAGTTTCAGTCTATACTTATGATTTGGGGTTGAAGGCAAACAGTATCATGCAAATCACACACTCCTTTCAGATATCACACAAATATTACATCCGATGACTGCAGAAACATATTTGCCCAGAAAGAATCCAGATAATTTCCAATTATACCATTCATTCGTTCACTCACATTTCTTATTCTCCTACTAGATGCCAGGCATGAAGACTCATTTCACGTTTCTGCTAGTGTAAAATATTTAATTTCGTTACCCTCAACTTTTCATGTAAATTTATTAAGAAAGGGAAAGGGAAACCAATCGCATGAACTGAGTCTGTAGCCCTCCCTCCTATACACTGAAACGATTTGTTTTTGGTTTTGTTTTGTTTTCCCTCCAAATGCTCGGGTCTTATTGGTTAACGAGGAAGCTGTTCTCCCGGAAGTACTGTATTTAATAAAGTGTAAACATTGGGCGCCTGGGTGGCTCAGTGGTTTAAGCCGCTGCCTTCGGCTCAGGTCATGATCTCAGGGTCCTGGGATAGAGTCCCGCATCGGGCTCTCTGCTCAGCGGGGAGCCTGCTTCCCTCTCTCTCTCTGCCTGCCTCTCTGTCTACTTGTGATCTCTCTCTGTCAAATAGATAAATAAAATCTTTAAAAAAAAATAAATAAAGTGTAAACATTAAGCTGATTTTCCGGGTATGGGGCAGGGCCTCACAGACTCAGAGACCGCACTGCTCACCTCCCTCCTTCCAACTCCTTGTGGCTTCCGCCCACCCAGCGGATTCGGTTCTTCAGCCCTGGAGGGAGGAAAAGCCACGTTTAGTGAACAAAAGACTTCCTCTCCCCATTCCTTCCCGTGCGCATGTGTCCGGCTCAGAGAGCACACTTCGAGAAGTGGAGCAAGAAATCCGTACTCATGACTTGGTAATAAGTCAGATAGATTTCCATCTTTTTTGTTTTCAGCCAGATTGCAGAAGAACTTAATTAAATTGTCAGCTGATAGAGCATTAAAAGTAATTTTAGATGATAGATGATAGTACAATTTCTGGAGGGTAGCTTTGAAGAGTTCAAAGAATTGAGTGACATTGTTACCGCAATTTTCTTCCATTTCCATCTATTTATGTGGATGAATTCTCGAAGCACTTGAACTTATAAAACTGAAAAATAAGAATAGAGTTGATACTGAATTCTTTTAATGTTTTAGCAACAAGTGATTTCTATCCAGAGACATATAAACTTAAAAAAAAAAAAGGAAGAAAAAGAAAAAGAAGAAAAGAGTGCCCATCCCACTAAAGATGCATTTTTCAATAAAATGTTATGTTCTTTCTTATAATTATCAAAATTTGTGAGACATTTTCATTTTTGTTCCATTATGCAATGGTAATTATTGTAATGATCACTAAATCCAGAAGTAATTATTCAAATGGTAGAGCAGGGTATTTAAAACATCACATGATATTTTAGAAAATTAAATTTAAATACATACCCATATTTATATTGTAGAGAAGTATAATGGAAATGCAAATTTAATGAGCAAAAGAAATGATGTAAAACTCCTCCTGTAAGAGAAGACTTTGTTCATCTAGTTTAAAAATAGTCAATGGATATCAAATCACTTTGGAGTTTAGATTCCACTGGATCTATTTAAAAGAGAAAATATTAAGGCTTTACTTTGAGCTTCCAAAACGTACAGGACCTTTGAAATTATAGCCTTGCAATTAGTTAAATTTGTGATAAGACGTTTGGATATTAACTTTAACATATGCGAAGAGAAACATTCATACCGTCATCATTCTTTCTGGAAACATATTTGAAGGTGTCGGCCATGGTGGTGGTGTATTTCCAAGTTCACCAGATTGGACGAACAGCACACAGTGGGAGGGCATACAGTTGTTCTAGCTCTTACTCAAAGCTCCTGAGGCTGGAGAAGTATCATAAGTCACAAAGGTCAGATGGTACCTTCTCCACAGTACGTAATATCCTGGGATCGTTTCATAACATCTCAACTCTTTGCTACTTCTCTAGCTGGGAGGGAGTAGGTTTCCCTTGTCCCTCAGTCTGGACTAGCGTGTGACTTTTTGGGCCACTGGAAGGCAATGTAAATGACACTTTAAAATTTGAGCCTGTGCCCTAGGAAAGCTGCAGCTTTCCTTCCATCTTCTTGGAGTCCGTCCTCTCAAAACCCCACTGTCACGCGGAAGGAGCCCCAGCGAGTCACATGGAGAAGGTTCTGGTGGCGACCCAATTTGTCTCAGTCGGGGCCCAGCTCAGACTTGCCTGCCAGCCATGTGAGCGAGCCGTCTGAGGAGTCCCAGCTCAGGTGAGCCTCCAGATGTCCACAGCTCCTAGAGGATTCCACGTGGGACAGAAGAATGACCCAGCTGTGCCCATCAACCCTCGATCTCATGAGGAGACAGAGACTGTGAACAGTGGTGGTTGCTTTAAGCCCGTGTAGGATTCACTCATTGCATAGCAAGAACTAACTGTGGGGTCCCAGTGGGGTCTAGGGCAGCACCCTGTAACCAAACACATGAATATTTCTGCAGAAAGATCTAGAGATAGTCACAATGAGGAACCACAGAGATGGTAAATAGCCTCACATCAGTTCATGTCAACTGTTCCCTTAAAAGTGCATTGGGTCACTTTTTAAAAAATATTTTATTTATTTATTTGACAGAGAGTGAGAGCATGAGCAGGGGGAGCTGCAGGCAGGGAGCCCAAGACGAGGCTCAGTTCTAGGCCCCTGGGATCGTGACCTGATCCCTAGGCAGGCACTTAACTGACTGAGCCACCCAGGCGCCACCCAATGTAATTTCTTTTCTCTTTTCTTTCTTTCTCATTCTTTCTTTCTTTCTCTCTTGCTTTCTTTCTCGTTCTTTCTTTCTTTCTTTCTTTCTTTCTCTTTCTTTCTTTCTCTTTCTCTCTTTCTCTCTTTCTCCTCCTCCTCCCCCTCCTCCTCTTCATCTTCTTTTTGTTAGCCACATGAGTTATGAATAGAATGGTTTTTGGAGAATTTTGAACTTTAGAATTACGGATATGTACAACTCACATGGTGAATTTAAATTGAAATATGAATCTTAGTTTAAAACCCAGCTGACATGCTCTGTTCTCCAGAAGCTGTCGCCGAAACACCTCTCACACTTTCCCTGAAGCTTCATACTCATCCTTGCACACATAAACACGTTTCTTATAACTTTTGTATCTTTTCTTTAAAAAAAAAAGATTTATCTATTTATTTGAGAGAGAGAGAGAGAGAGAGAGTGAGAGAGAGAGAGAGAGCGCACAGGAGCACGTGTGAGTGGGGTAGGGGCAGAGGGAGAGGGAGAGAGAGACTCAAGCCAAAACCAAAAGTTGAGGGGCGCCTGGGAGGATCAGTGGTTTAAGCCTCTGCCTTTAGCTCAGGTCATGATCTCAGGGGCCTGGGATTGAGCCCCGAGTTGGGCTCTCTGCTCAGTGGGGAGCCTGCTTCCTCCTCTCTCTCTCTGCCTGCCTCTCTGCCTGCTTGTGACCTCTGTCAAATAAATAAATAAAATCTTAAAAAAAAAAAAAGTCAGATGCTTAACAAACTGAGCCATCCAGATCCCTCTCTGCACTTTCGCTGTTGCCACACTAGATCAGAAGCTCCCTCAAGGCAAGGGAATATTCTTCTCTGTCTTCAGTAAATCCCAAATATTGGGCTTTGCATGGAAACACAACTACCAGGTAGAAACTTGTCATTCCTGATGATTCCAGGGTCTCATCTTTGCCATGTTATACAAATCTACAATTATCCTCTGCTTGTAGATGAAGAAACGGAGGTCCAGAAAAACTGTGTAAGTTTCCCGAAGTCACAGAACCAACAGATCCCACGGCCGGGCTTTAAACCAAGGCGGGTGAACTTCGCAGGACTAAAAATGTGATTTGCATTTTTTAAGTTTGTTTATTTATTTATTTACTTATTTGGTAACCTCTACACCCAGTGTGGGGCTCAAACTCATGACCCTGAAATCAAGGGCCACATGTTCTTCCAACTGAGCCAGCCAGGTCCCCCCCGGCCGGCATGTTGAATAACCATCATCGGAGCTGCCTAACCTAACCAGTCATTTCTCAAGGGAGAAGCGGTTATATATGAACTTGTTTTTTTCTCTACAAAATTCGATACATTTCACAAATCTTTATAAAGCAGCAAAATACTGCCTTCGTCACTCAAGGGGATACAAAGACGATTGAGTAGTCATGAAAATCACTCTGAAGTCAAACACACAGATGTAAAAATACATATGGCTCAATTAATTTTGTTGAATTATGGAACGAACAAACTACCAGTTCGATTTCCCTGGCTCGTCTCTTAAGGAGCTCGCAATTCCCTTTATTAAGAAAATAAAACACGTATTCATTAAAGTACCTGCTCTTGTGAAAGCAGGACAGTCCAATGAAAGCACAAGATAAAAGAAATATAAACTTTAATATCCATTAAAGTATGCCCAAATGATGCTTATCAGATGTTTGACCAAAAAAAAAAAATATATATATATACATATGTATATATATATATTTTAAAGATTTTATTTATTTATTTGTCACACACTGAGTGAGAGCTCAAGCAGAGGGAGCAGCAGGCAGAGGGAGAAGTAGCCTTCCTCATGGGCAAGGAGCACACTTCTGGCCTCGATCCCAGGACTCTGGGATCATGACCCAAGCTGAAGGAGATGCTTAACCGACTGAGCCACCCTGACGTCCCCCAAAGTACATTTTTTCATCCGTGGCTATTATGTTTCCTCGTTTCCAGGACACTACAGACCATCTCAATGCTCCTCTTGCTCCCAGTTCTAAACCCCTTTCAACGCTAAGTTCATTCTAAGGTTTCTCCTGCTCCTCTTAATACTTTCTGCTGGTCAGGTGTTTGCAGCATCAACTATTCAACCTGAACTGGTAATTCACCCCTTTTCCTCTTCTGCAAAACTCACCGGTTCAGAAATCTTCCCTCCTGGTGAGAAGCTTTCCGTTTTAGATCCCCGTCTGCTACAGAATCCAGGTTCTTTCTCTTCTGGGTATTTGTAAACCAGCAAAAACAACCAAGCACATCTAAAATGATGTGCCGGGGGCTTCCAGGAGTTGCATCTGAACACGCATGACCAGTTTGCAGTGCACTGATATTATGACGAATCACACAGGAAGGATGTGCAGTTCCGCAACATTTCCAAAGTCAGTAGGTTTTGTACCAACAACAAGCAGGCTCCTCATTTTGGGAGCAAACACTTCCACACCGAGCCTGCATTCCACTTGCTAAGTCTTGCAAAACAAGGTGGAAGAGCAAAGGAGGCTCCGTTCAAGTATCACTTGAGGATTTCAAGGAAACTATGCTACTCTCTTCCCCTAAAACCCTTAAACCGTAATTGTGACACATTTGGATGATTTAGTAATAATCACTCAGCTGTAAACGCCTGGCAGCTTGATCATTGAATTGGAACAACTTTCCCTTCTTATCGAGAGAGAAGTTGTTAAAGGCTGAGATTTTCAGCGTATGGTTGTACGTGAATAAAGTTCAGAGGAAGAAATGAGGCTAATCCTTGTCTGTGTGATGTAGCTTCAACATGAGAGCGCGTTCTGCTACTTAAACAGTTAACATTGGGAGCGTGGTGTATAATGCATATTTAGGTCATATATTTAAGTGGTATTGTTGATAAAAGATTTTTTGGCCTTAAAAGACTGTTTCTGAAATAAGAGAAGTTTTCACATTAAAAAAAAAAAAAAATGCCAGTTTGCTGCTGAATTCTATCGTGCTAAAGAACACCTGAAGGGCTACCTGTCTCTCGATGGTCTCATCCTAAAGGTGAATTGTGTTGATGGTAAAATCATCCCCTGACTTGTTGTGGCTCACCATTTCTGTGCCTGGCGGATGGCGGCGTGCCTGTGTCCGTGCCACCAATGGCCCGTACGAGGCCTGCACTCAGAGAGCACCTGGAGAGGCGAATAACAACTTTCACTTGTGGACGGTCAGTTCCACCTCTGCCCAGAAGTCAGGTCATAGCTGGACCTCCCTTTCTCCCAGCTGCATTCCGACATGAAGCGTGAGACCATCTCCCTGATAAGGTTGCTCAGAAAATTCAGGTCTGTTTGTAACTTCTCATCAAATATAAGTAATGCATTTCTTGAAAATAGTCAACTCCTAAAGGAAAGGGACCATAACTAGTCCACATGACTAGTTCACCAGCCCTGGCCCTCCTCCAGCACTGGGGATGTAGGCCGGACCTCAGTGGCCATGCTGAGTGGACGAGAAGCGCACGGGGCCTGTGCTCACAGGACGGGACCCCCCACCCCCCACCTGGCATTAGGTGGCCCTCTCTGTGGTTGTTCTGAACTGAGCCCAGCAGTGGTCATACATTAATTGTATGGAGCTGCCAGGGGACAAAAGACAAGATGGCATCACAGGCTGGAGACGTCCCCTTGATGAAGCCGCTGGCTGCTCTCACACTTCGTGGGCAGCTAATTAGGCACACGTCTTTGTCATCAGAGGCCACTGGCTTTCTGCAGAGGGATTTGCAAACTCCTCTTACCTGTTCCCTGAGTCAATGACCCCAGAGAGCCTTGAGTGAACATCACGTGGATTCCAGGGGCCGTTTGTGATGTGGACGGAGAGGAGTGTGGTGGGAAAAAGACGAGATGGAGTATTTCTAACCCTGGGGCTTTACATTTTGAACAGAATAATCCAATCAGTAATGAGACTATCATTTTACATGTTGTATCCACGAGGATTAGGTCCCACCACATGTGGTAGGACGCCCAAACTGGCAGTGGTTGACACAAAATAGAAATGTTACTTGTCTCACCTATAAAGGAGTCCAGAGATGGGCAGTGAGGGCACACCTGGGTCTGCTCTTCTTAGTCTTTAAGACACAGGATTTGTCTGGACAACACTTTTGCTATCCTGAGAATATGTCCCATAACCTCAGCATCCTGGCTGAATGCCAGAGCTCCAACCATCACAGCCACAGTCCAAGAAGGAAGGTTACCTTCCTCTATTTAGAGAAATTTTCTGGAAATTGCACAAACACTCTAACTTACATTTCTTTCATCAAAATGCACGGCCACATTTAGTTTTGCTGGACGTGGCCTAGTAGTCATTTGGCTTGGTGGTGAAGAGATGAAGAAAAATTGGGGTTTTGGGGGCACCTGAGTGGCTCAGTGGGTTGGGCTTCTGCCTTCAGCTTGGGTCATGGTCTCAGGTTCTTGGGATAGATCCCTGCATTGGGTGCTCTGCCTGGCACGGAGCCTGCTTCGCCCCGCCACCTCTGCCTGCCTCTCTGCCTACTTGTGATCTCTCTCTCTCTGTCAGATAAATAAATAAATAAAAATCTTAAAAAAAAAAATAAAAAAATAAAAAAAATCAGGGGTGCCTGGGTGGCTCAGTGGGTTAAAGCCTCTGCCTTTGGCTCAGGTCATGATCCCAGAGTCCTGGGATCGAGCCCCGCATAGGGTTCTCTGCTCAGCAGGGAGACTGCTTCCTCCTCTCTCTCTGCCTGCCTCTCTGCCTACTTGTGATCTCTCTCTGTCAAATAAATAAATAAAATCTTTAAAAAAAATTAGGGTTCCTCTTACTAGAATAATGGGGGAGTGGACACTGAGAATTTCTGCTGCATATAATTTTATTCTCTTCCCTCATAAAATGCTTGCATTAGGGACTGCTTTTGGAGAACAATTTTCTTTTTGAAAGCAATCAGTCATATAACCCTAGAAACAAAATAAATGAAGAACACTGGCCTATTCATTATGATGATATATAGAATTAAATCTTGGCCAGAAAGTATTTGAAATCTTATAAAGTGTACTAATTATATATTGAATCATCAAACTTATAAAGAACCTTGACTACTATAAAGATAACTATAGAATTAAAATAAGACTAAGCTATGTGGAGATACTTCTCATTACTGAAATTTATTTTGTTAGAAAAATAGCAAAAAATCTATGAGAAAATTATATTTACCCATCTAGAAGTTCTAAAACTCAAATCACGAAAGCATAATTTTTATGATTGCTTTGAGAATTGTGTCATAGAAGAATGAAAGCTTCGGTCTCTGGAGAGGGGGTGACACTCTTTCTCCAGTGCCCCCCACACCCACCCCAAGCACACGCAAGATAAAAGTCTATATTTTGAATTCTAAATCTGGTCGCTATGACAATGGTCACAACAGGCCTCCATTTCATTGGGTCATGCAGGTTCCATTTGTTTTAAAGGGAAGCGTGTATTTTAGCCCCAGGGAGACAGTGGTGATGGATAGAGTCTCAGACTAGGGGTCAGAAGACTGGTTTCTATTCTCAGCTTCCAGCATTGATTTGTGTGGCTACAGGCTGGTTACTTAAAGTCTTTGGTTTTATATCTGCTTCCTACAAAGCTCAGCTACTTCCATGTGATTATCTGCTCCTCGTAGATGGGAGGTATCAGAGAATTCATTATGAAAAACCCTTGAGGTCCTCACATTCTCAATGCCGACCATCCCCGTTTTGCTCTGTGGGGGGTTCCTGGACGTCATTCAACCAGGTAGAGTCCATGTAGTGAGTACATTGGGAATGTTCTTTCCTGGACGTCTTCCTAGGTCCGGGCATCTGAGGAACCGCAGACGGGGCAGCTTAGAACTTCAAGGAATTATTTGGATTCAGATATACCCCAATTTTAAGAAACCCGTTTTGACCCATTTGAAGCCAAAGCAAAGGGAGGCAGATTTCTTGGGATGCTTTGCGTGGAATTAGGCAAGACTGAGGGAGTTCAGCCGGAGCTCTGGGAAGTTTAATTCCAAATCTCAGATCTGGGGGGATAAGAAGGAAGAACACCTGGGATTACCCACGGCTGGCCCCGGGCGGCCATCCTACTCCACCACACAGACGTGCGCCCTGAGTTTCTCCTTCCCATTCAGAATGGACCTGCTGCCACATGTAAACACTCCGTGGCACTGTCACTTGCTCTATTGTCATGAAGTTCGGAGATAAAACTGCTCCTGCCAAAATGAACCAGCCCACGAACAACATTCTTGCTCTCCCAGAAATTTTGAGACTGTCTATATTTCCACGATTGGAAAACCAATCCTTTAAAATATTCTAAAAGTTCTGTAAAAAATGGGACTATATGGAGGGCCAGCATGATAACCAACCTGCCGAGAGCCTACAGCTGTGTGTGAAACACTGTGCCCGGGGTTAATGGGGCTCTAAGTCCTGAGGACACTTGCAACGAGAACTGACATCACTGTGCATGGATTTTAAAGCGAGACCTAGAATGAATCTTACCCTCACCATGACTATTTGTGTGATTGCCAGCGACAGGAAAGGAAAGGAAAAGGGAGGGAGGAAGGAGAGGGAAAGAAAGAAAGAAGGAAGGAAAGAAAGAAAGAAAGAAAGAAAGAAGAAGAAAGAAAAGGAAGAAAGAAAGGGAAAGGAAAGAAGGAAGGAAGGAAGAAGAACCTCTCTAAGCCTGTTTCCTCCTCTTCAAAACGGAAGTAATGTCAACCTTCCAGGGTTGTGAGGGTTAAGGACTTAGTGGATAAAAAAGCACCAAGGCTTGAACATTATAAATTCTCCAAAAGGTTATTTCCTTTGTGTTCAGAAGTTGATTTGGCAGAAGCAGGAGGCACATTCTGGGCAGGTGGCACGGTTTTCTGCTCTTACCTGAACAACTCTGACTCCCTCCTCCCAATTTCTGTGAAACACAAAAAAAGTGAAATAAAAGCCCCAGTTCTCTAATCAGCGCCAAACCTCGTCAAACCCAGGCTGAGCCCAGACTTGGCCTTGCCCTTCATTTTCTCTTTCTGCTTCTTTGGAGGACCGTCCTTATGGTGCTGAGGACACAGGACTCTGTGAGAGAAGGAGAGAAGATTCCAGATGCGCTGGTGGGTTCTGCCATCTTGATAAAATCGTGAACATGATTCCTCTGGTTTAAGAGTTTCAGGACACCATGCAGGACCCAGAAGGTTCCTGGACGTCCTGTCCCCCAAGCAATCTGCAGCTTCCATGCTTGCTCACTCCCTGATGCCAGTGTCAGATCTAGGGAGGCTAGAAGCTGAGCTCTCCTGCTAGAAGAGAGAGCCCCTTAGCTGCTTTCTTTCCCCATCGCTTGACATGCTGGAGGAGCTCCAGGATTTAGGTTAACGAACATGGCTCGGAGAGATCCAAGACCCAGTTTAAACACGAGAGCCCCTTAACATCTGCTCCAAGAATAGGGACTGATTTCCAGATAACGTTCTTCCCAAATCCAGGAACGATGCGTTCCATATTTTTTAGCTACGCAGCACACCCTTCTTCTAAACATGACATTAATTTCACTTGGGAAAATGCACAGATGCATGGCAATTACATCTCGAAGCAGCTGGAAAGAGGGGACACGCCTCTGCTGATCCTCTACCCACGTCCATCCTCCTGCCTTTGCACAGCTCAGCTCAGAACAAGGCACATATGTCAGAGGCTGTGGAAGGAGCTGGAGCCTTCTTTTGCCAAAATTCCTTTTAGAATACTGGCAAAGATCTCAAATGTCAGTGTGTAGGGGAGCGACGGGGAGAGATTTGTGGGTACATGTGTGTGAGAGGAAGAAAAAACCCATGTGAGATGATGAACGAGCCCTTGTGCTCCTTTGGAGCCTGTTTCCAGGGCGGGCAACGACCCTCAACTTGCCGGGTGCCTTGCTGGCCCTTCCTAGTTGAATGTTGTCGGTTGAGAATTCCGTCCAGGGTCAACCAGCCAACCTCAAGCCCATTTCCCCTAGAAACCTTTGCAACTCCCATGCCCAGCTATTTGAATAGCCGTCTCTCCATGTGTTCTCAACTTCCCCTGCAAACTGGCTACCCACACGTCTTTCTCTTCTCCGGCACGTGGGAAGGCCAATGCATTTTCTTAATCTGTGCTTACACAGTTCTCTTAGACCACTAGACCCCATGGAATGCATATCCATGCAAAAGGGATCTTTATAATTATTCTTTCCCTGCTGGAGGTGGGCTGGGGGATAAAATATGCAAGTCTCCCCTCGTCTGTAAGACTATGAATTGTCATTCCTCCCAAGAAAGGTACAAGGATCCAAGACAGAAAAATAGGAAGGAATAGAGCATTTACACCCACAAGAGAAAGCAGCTCAGTCTCCCTCAAATTAACAAATTGCAAATTAATACAACAATACAGTGGGGATAAGTGCTCTGGAGAGAAGCTGATAGTGCCTCTGTGATGTTTTCTACCTGGGCAGCTGTGGATGAGTCATGGAACTATCTAGAACATTGGTTTCTTTTCTTTTTCTTTTTTAAGATTTTATGTATTTATTTGATAGAGACCACAAGTAGGCAGAGAGGCAGAGAGAGAGAGGGGGAAGCAGGCTCCCCGCTGAGCAGAGAGCCCGATGCGGGGCTCAATCCTAGGACCCTGGGATCATGACCGGAGCCAAAGGCAGAGGCTTAACCCATTGAGCCACCCAGGAGCCCCCTGAAGGCAGAGCCTTTAATCCACTGAGCCACCGAAGTGCCCTGAACCTTGGTTTCTTCATATGGAAAATGGGGAACATAAAAAACCAACCACACAGATATGTTGGAAGAACCACTATCATAGTACCTGGTATGACAGGTACGTTTGACAACCTAAATGGTGATGGTCAATGTCATTGGTAGAGGGTGCATTTGGTGCAATTGTTTTTAAATATGGGAACTGAAAGTGAACAAAATTGAGGGCAAATCAAGTAAAACAGTAACTATACTAATATAATAATAATAGCAGTGTTATTAGGGGATACGTAACCCTTTGAGAGCATTTGACTCTACACGCTAACAGCTTCCAAACTAGGTTCCATGTCATTTGAACCAGTGCATCCTTTCCTTTGAATTTGTGTGAAAAAAATAATCTAAAAATGCAGTGTGTATCCTAATTATAAAATTATGACAGTTAACACAGTGCATGGTTAGATGAATAAATCAATGCATCAGAATATAAAGTCTAGACACAAGACCCACACTTGTGCAGTCAACTGGCATGTGACCAAAAGTGACACTGCTGGACAGGAGGGAGAGATGACCTTTTTGATTACTGGGACTGAGCCAACTGGATATCCATCTGGAAAAAATGATTCTTCAGCCTTACATCACACTGAACACAAAAATCAATTACAGATGGAGTACGCATAGAAATGTGAATAATAAAATAATAAATCTTTCAGAAGACACTATAGGAAAACATAGTCATGACTGTGGCATAGGCTTAGATTTTTAAAGACATGCAATATGCTAATCATAAAAAAATGATAAATTGGAACTATGTTAAGATCGACAATGTTTGTCTATCCAGACACCATGAATGGATTGCAAGGGAAACCCTTGAAATGACAGAGCATTTTACAAACACGTGTCAGAAAGAGGACTTGTATCCAGCATAAATAAAGAACTTCTACAAATCATCAAGAAAACAAGCACACAACCCAAAGGACAAATGGATGAAAAACTTAAGTAGGCACTTTAAAAGGATACTCCCAAGGGCGAAGAAACATATGAAAAGACGATGAAGGAGCAACAGGGAAATGCGCTTTAAGCTCAAAATAAGGTATCACCCAAATCCTGAGTCAGGATCTCAGACCTCCAATTCAAGAGGACAAAAACAGCAAGGGTTAGAAAGGATATGGGACAAGTAAGACCCTGGCAAATTCCACCGGTGGGAGCATAATTCCTTTGGAAAGGGGCTTGGCAATGATATTGGAAGTGGACCTACCATATACCCTGAGATCCGCAATTGCCCCGGGAGGCCATACACCCCGAGGACTGGGCTTGCTTGTTCATCAGGAGACACGTACAACCATGTTCCTGGCTGTGCTGTCTACAACAGCCCTGACTAGAAACTACTCAAGTGCCTCAACAATGGAAAGAAGAAATGAATTGCAGTATATGTGTACATGATGCCAGGCCAGGGAGCCTCGTGATGGACAGTGACATGCACATGAGCGTCACAAACACAACATGGACAAGAAGTCACGGCAGGTAAAGGTTCCTGCTTTAAAAGTCAGGAAAGTAGCTACTCTTGAGCAGAGGAAGGAGACAAGAGAGGATCCTCTGGTGCTGATACTGTTTCTTCAGAGTATTGTTTACCTGGTGTGTTCACTTTGCGAAAATTTGCTAATTGGAATCCTTAGGATGTGTGTGCCTTTCTGGGTGTGTCTCGTTAAAAACTTTGGCCCCCCAACTGCAGTATGTCTGGAAACATATGTGCATGGGTACACACCCAATTTCATTAATACTAGACTTGGGAATAAATAGTCTTAATGTCCCTTGATGGTTAATTTTAGATGTCAGCTTGGCTGGTTACAGGGCGCCCAGCTATTTGGTTAAACATTATTTCTGGATGTTTCTGAGAGGGCGTTTCTGCATTAGATTAGCATTTCATTTGGTAGATGTGAGTGGGCATCAACCAACACTTCGAGGGCCTACAGAGAACAACAGCAAGGCAAATGAAGACAGAACTCTCTAGAACCTGGTGTTTTGGGCTGGGACGCAGTCTTCTTCTGTTCTCAGACTGGCACTTTAATCATCAGCCTTCAGACTCAGACTGGCTTTCCCAAGTCACCAGCCTGCAGACAGCAGGACTTCTGAAATCACACGAGCTAATTCCTTATAATAAATCTATATTTTTATCTATATCATTCTTGTCAACCATTGGCTCTGCTTCTCTGGAGAACCCTGACTAATACGTTCTCACATTAAATTTTCATGAGTTCTAGAATAGCAAACCTGCCCTAGAACTTCCTGCAGCCATCTGACTGCTACCCCACATGAGACCCCATTTTGGATGCCCTTGTCCCTACCCTACTTTACACTTGCAATTTCTTTACTCTCGGTCACACAAGAGGTCTACGAAACTGCTGACCTGTGGAAGGCTGCCCTCCAGCCAGATGCTGCAACTCCTCATTCAATGGAATCAGTAGGTCACAAATAGTTATAGATACCAGATGAACTTGAAAGTTGCTGATATCATTACTCTTCCATGGGAATCCGAAGAGAAAAACTCACCAATATTTCCCATGGTAACTGGGGAGGTACCAGACAGGTTTGATTGAGTACTGCTAGAGAAACAACCAGAAAAATCTCAGGGGCTAAGCGACAAAGTTTATTTCTTGTTCACACTGTCCATTACAGGCTCTGCTCATGTCAGTTACTCAGGGACCCCGGCTTCCAGGGGGAATAGGAGCATCAGAGGGTGACAGTCATCACATACCTGTTTTTCCCAGGTGTCATTCTGAGAAGAGGACCAGCTTCAGCACTGAGGGGCAGAAGGCCCCCCCAGTCAGCCAGCTCAGTGACCTCAACTCCGGTCCTCCATGGGTGACTGTTGTCACACTGGGTAATAATAGTCCACCCAGACAATTGTATTTGAATGAACTCTGCAAGTTCAAAGGGGCTTCTGCATGATCAGCAGTAACTTAGTTGCGTTCTGTTCTGTTTGTCCAGTGGGGTCCCTTCAGGAACACCTACAGAAGAATTACCTAATCAAGATGTTAGGAGACCATCTCTTTCTGGAGATGCGAGGGGTTGTGGATTTATTAGCTTAAAGATAAGAAACAGTCAACAGCAATGAAGTAGGTGAGTTGATAATATGTAAATAGTCTTCCTCATTCTCCTTGGAGAGGAGACAGAAAGCATTTCTTTAATAGCAGAGCCACCTTCAGTACACATTAGAAAGGGCTGACGTTGCCTTTCATTGCCTAAGGAGGCTGTAGGTGTTAAGATCCTGGTGTCTTTGGATTAATCTCGGGATTCTCCCCAGCCCACCACCCGCCAGACTCGGGAACATGCAGTGCTGCTTCGCTCGTTATGTAACAGCAACCTCCTCTTCAGAGCAGTCCACTGAGCATATGCTTGGTCTCTGCGGATCTATAAACTTTAAAAGAAAACAAAATAAAAATGAATTTTTTTCTCCGCAGACAGTGGCTCAATATAAGCTGTTAATTTTATCGGGTGAATTGTTTTCCCATAAAAGTAAGTTTTTGCATTTTCGAGAAACCCTCATGTTGCCTGGGGAATCTGCTAGGGCTGCTTCTCGATACTCACATAGCCTCAGTTTGCAAAGGGAGAGAAAAAGGTTGTAAGTCGCTTTGCTTCTCCTCCCCCGGAGTTCCTCACTGTGAAGCTGAGCTCCTAATGAGGGGCCAGGACGCTGGCTCTGAACTCCAGGTGCAGAGCTGTTTCCGATAAGATTAAAAGGATGTTTTCCCCGAGCAGATATCATTCGCCCTGAACGTACTGTTTCCTAAACAAAGTGATTATACGCCAAATGGTGCAATTTATCTCGTGGGAGCCCAATTGCTTGCTTCTGTGTTCCTGATATCGTGATTCGCTTGGGGACTTTTCCTGGTAATTTCTCTCTCTGTTTTCATCCCAATTTTCATACTCTCACATCAGAAGAACTCGGCAGCTCTGGTTCTGCCAAGGAATTAGTTTCCATTGTGAACTCATTGTCTTTATTAGCAAATCACACTAAATACAGGCTTGGGAGCTGATGGTTTCAAATTTGGGGAAATTTGACTTCATTCCCCCCATTGATTTAAAACCCAGATATTATTATATTGATGCTTAATTATTGCTGCAACTTGTTTCCTGGTAAAATTGACCAACTCGACGTTTTTATTGGGGTAAAATAAAGATAATATAAAATTGACCATTTTAACCATTTTAACCCTTTTAAAGTGTACAGTTCGGTAGTGTTAAGGACATTCACCATGGTGTGCCAACCAGCACTGCTGTTTAGTTCCAGAATCTTACTGACTAAAATTGGATGCTTTTGGTAGTTCAAAGAAATCTCACTTTCCAGGGAAAATGAATGTTGGTTGCCAAATGATTTTATCAAATGGTATTTTTTTTCCCTAAATTGAAATAACTCCCAGAGCATCGGGACAGGAAATCATAGGGGTTTTCCTTTGGAAATCCCACCGACCACCCAAGTTCCCACTGCGCACTCCATTGAGAGCATCTCTGGGATGGCTACATCCTGTTTCCCATGGAACAGCCACCTTGGCCCTAAGCCAGCCCCAGAGGGACAGCCCAGAGTGCCCTGCCTGGGGCACAGAGTTAGACCTAAAAGACAGACCTACATTAATTGGCCATGTGGGGAGGGGAGGGTCCCTGTCCAGGGACACCACCTGCCACCCCATCTGTCACAAGGATGCAGTGGTACGGCCTGGTGTCCCCTCTCCTGCACTGTCCAGAGGCCTAAGATTTGGGTAAGAGCAGTTGGGAAAGGTAAGAACTGAGTTTCTCTCCTTTATTTCACCTGAAGCTTTTCCTAAAATCCTGCCAGATAGTGCCAAGAGCTCTTCTTTCTGACACCCGACGGGGCTCAGAAGACATCTGGGTTTGACTGCAGAGAAAAAAGGCCAAGACGATGGAAGGAGCAGTTTTTCCAAATGTAACCTTTAAGGTCCTGAAATGATTTGGTCCTAGTCTCCCAACCCTCCGCTCCTGGAAAACCCCTAATCAAATCATAAACTCATCCGGCTGCTTTCGAGAAGAAAGAAAGAGTTTTTCATCTCTACTAGAACGCTGGACTTCTGTAGTGTCCCCAGCGACAACCTTGAACCCTTCGTCATCCTCATGGATAGGAAAGCTAAAGAAACCTGTGTGGGTAAAATAATCCTTAATAATCCTTAAAATACGAACTTCATTGGGGGATGGGTGTTGAGGAGGGCACGTGTTGTGATGAGCGCTGGGTGTTCCGTGCCACTGATGACTCGTTGAACACTGCGTCAAAAAGCAATGACGGGCCAGTGGTGGCTAACTGATCATAATAAAAAAATAAAATAAGCAAAATAAAATGCAAACCCTAGAATTTTCTGGTAAAAACACGTTGCGATTCCCCGAGAGGAAAGCAGCATTTCTAGCTTCGCACCCACCCATGAGTCTTTCTGATATGCTCCGGCCCCTCCAGGACCGCCCAGGGAAGACTAGGACCACATCAGTATTTGCTGGAGGAATAATACTGACAGTTAATAAACCAGGATGCCAAAGCCAGTTCTCACAGAACTTCTCTGCGGAAGTCAGTGGGGTAGTTGTTAATGAAAACGTGGTATACCTTACTCCGAAGACGGGGAGCAGGGATACCTCAAGGGTAGTCTCACTAACACATCTGTCTTGTCTTACACTCACTCTCCCATTTTCCTGGTCCTCCTCCCCGACTGCCGCTGGCTTCTCCACCTTCAGACTCTCTTCCACCCTCTCACCCTTCCTCTGAGCCTTTCTCCAGCCCGCACGATTGTGCCCCCACAGAACTCGTTTGTTAAAGCGAACCCCCAACGTAGTGGTGTCCGCAGGTGGGGCCTCACGGGAGGTGATTTAGGTCATGAGGGTGGGGCCCTCAGGAATGGGGTCCGAGACCCCAGACAGCTCCCTTGTCCCATCTGCCGTAGTGGGGGCACAGCGAGAAGACGACCATCCGTGAACCAGGAATCAGGTGCTCACCAGACACGGAATCTGCCAACGCTCTGACCTTGGGCTTTGAGCTTCCAAACTATGAGGAGTGGCTGTCGTAGTTAGAGCCGCCAGTTTGTGGTGTTTTGTTATAGCAGCAGAACCAACCGAGACAGACCTTTTCTTCTCCCTCTATTTAACTCGTCCTTGTTCCCTTGGAGCTTCCTCTTCCTCTTCCTCTCACTGTACATTTTGCCTCTTCTCCTCTGGTATTTTGACTTATTAAGTATCAGTCTCCCAGGCTTTAATTTTTCTCACCGAGTGTTGAAATCACACGGGCGTTTGCACTGCGACAAAGAACAGACTCTTTTTTACTTGTATGTGGGGCAAAAAAAGGATAAAAGTTCTCAGTGATGGCCAATGGCTCTTGAGAAGGTGAGGAGTGCCTGGCAGGCTCTCGGGGATGTCCCACTGCTTCTGCAGCCCACAGTGGCCTGGCAGTCTCTCTCCGCCACCCGAGCAGCAACAGCAAAAAGTTGGCCAGTTCCCAGTAATGGCGGTAAATTGGCCTGCCGCCCGCAGCTGCTACTGCATGAAGAGAAACAGAGGATTCCCAGGTGGTGTCTGACTTTCCATAGGACACCAGGTAGGTGCCTTGTGAGGAACGAATACTGTTACCCAGGCTCTGCTGTTCCCGTTCTGATTTTCTGTGCAATTACTGTGGATACAACATATGTTCAACTGAGGGTACCAATGCGTTGGGCAGAGTACAATTCCGGATTACTACACGAGGAGAAATCTTACGATTTATTTCCCAAATTAACAAAAATTAGGGTGAGACTTATTCCTGGTGTTTCTATGGGATAAGCAATGTTTATCTTCCTCCTTAATTTGAGTAACTGACAAAAGTTAATCAACAAAGTCAGCACGGCTCTGTCATACTGTCCTGTTCTGAGCTCATTTAAAGAAAAACTGAATAATGATAGAGAACTGGAAAAGAATAGACTGCCCACCATTCCTACTTTCTTATTTATTTATTTATTTAATTCAAAAAATTTTATTTTTATTTTTATAAAGGTTTTATTTATTTATTTGACAGACAGAGATCACAAGTAGGCAGAGAGACAGGCAGAGAGAGAGAGGAGGAAGCAGGCTCCCCGCTGAGCAGAAAGCCTGATGTGGGGCTTGATCCCAGGACCCTGGGCTTTAACCCACTGAGCCATCCAGGTGCCCCACATTTTTGTTTATTTTTAATTTCTTTTCGGTGTTCCAGGATTCATTGTTTATGCACCACACCCAGTGCTCCATGCAATACATGCCCTCCTTAATACCCACTACCAGGCTCCCCCAACCCCCCAAAACCCTCAGTTTGTTTCTCAGAGTCCACCGTCTCTCATGGTTCATCTCCCCCTCTGATTTCCCCCAACATTCCTACTTTTAAATATTTGAGTTTTCAAGTTCTCCAGATAAGCTAATTGAGGCAGAATCTTAGATAAAATATGAGAAAAAATGTTTTCTGCTAATATCACAGACATTTGTACTGTTTTCTTTTTAACATCTGTAGAAGCAGCCACCGTTCATTTGTTTTCTTGGTCAACAGATTAATTTGCCTCCTTTGTGCGCCCCTGCTGTTTTTCCCACTCGGTCAGCTCACACGTTCGTTGACATAGTGTTTCTCCCTTCTGGATGCTCAAGAAATATGATTGGAGGCTAAGCCTACACGTGATTTCCAGATGCCTTTGTTTCCCTCCTGCTGGTTCCAAAGCTCTTACCGGGAAGGTAAGCTAGCGTGTCGTTAGGCAAGGGCTCTTCTCCAGTAAGTGTAGGTGGGTGAGGGAAGGTTGAATAGCAAGAGAACAAAAGGGGAAGAAAATAGCATACTTGGCCATTTCTACCACCTTTGCTAAAAATTTTCTTTTGAAGGTATAAGTTTATTTCTTTCAAATAAAAAGCTTTGTTGAATAAAAATATTCTTAAAATTGCCATTAAGTGCGCCATTTTGTTCAAGATGAACCCATTAAACATTTTCTTTATTATAATGAAACCTCATATGCAGCGATTGGAAACATTTGTCCCAATGCTAAGAATTAGCTATCAGCTTAGCATGAACTGGCAAGCCAAAGAATAGATGTATTTTTCTAAGCCCCAAAGAGCTTATTTTTGTTTTGTTCTGATGCTAAGGAAAAGCAGGTGGCTCACACCCAGGACGGTCCCTTTGTGTCCTCAGAATAAGCCTATTCCGCCCAGCTTTGTTCACGTCTACAACTGTCATCCTCACCAGACCGACGACTGTGCGGATTCCTAAAACCAGACAGATGACCTGCGGAGGAGCATGGAGGAGCAGGAAAAGATGGCATGAGTGGGGCATTCCACAGGAGTGCACCTGATTAGTGGGCCATTATGAAGGAAAGCTAGTCACGTCGCCTCCCAGCTCCAACCACGAGAATCCCGATTGTTGCTTTCGATTACATGACCTGCAAGTTAGATGTTTATCTGCATGGTCATCTGTGAGGTTCTGTAACTTGTGACTTTTTAAGGCCACAGAAGGATCGGCTGATAGTATCTGAGCAGTCATGTAAACGGAAAAGTACCTACAGTTTGTTAAGCAGAAGAAAGCCGGCTGATCCCTGATTGGCAGGCCTGGACAACGGGTGTGTCGCCTTTCCCAGCACTGCAGGAAGCGAGGAGAGCCTGTGTGAATTCTCCGGATCACTCAGGCCCCGGGGTACGGACAGGATCCCAGCACGAGGGAGGGACAGTAATGACAACGTTGCCCATTTCCCCATCAGGCCGGTTCCTGCCCAGTTAGCTCTACATTTAAATACCAGATGACATATTACATTTCTAATACGGTGCATGTTTTGGAAGAGAGTGTGATGGTTCTTGGACCAAAGCTGAAGAACACAGATTTAGAAATGCTACACGCAGCTTCAGTTTCCCACGGCGGTTGTTACTAATTACCACAAAGTCAGGGTCTTAAAACAACAGGCATTGTTCATCTCACCGGTCGGAAGCCCCCAGATCCATCTCACGGGGCGCAGGTCAGTGGGCTGGTGGGGCTGCGTTTCTCTGGAGGCAGAATCCAAGCCTCTCCTAGAGTCCGCCGACTCTTCTTGGCCTGGGGCTCCTTTTCCCGTCTTCCCAGCTGACAGGACAACATTTTCTCAACTCATGATGCTCTTGTCATAGCTTCATCGACTCTGACTGCCTCCACCACCCCTCGCATCGGCCCCTCAGGATCCTGGGGTTCCATAGCACCTCCCAGATATCCCAGGGTAATGTTCCCGTTTCGAATTTTTTAACTTAGTCCCATTGGCAAAATCCCTTTCACCCTGCAAAGGAACACACTCACGGGTGTCCGAGAGCAGGACGTGGGCTTCTTTCAGCCCGACCCCGATGCAGCAGCCCGAGGCTTTGGCACCACCTTCAACTCTGTAAGAAATTGCTGAAAAGCCACGGGAGCTCCAGGAAATGGGACTGTTCTGGTCCCATCTAGTCTCTCCTTCTTATTGATCTTCAACTCAGAATCAGGAAAGGGTTGAGATAGCACAGGTGGTTATGGGTTGAGATGGCACAGGTGGTTATGGGTTGAGATGGCACAGGTGGTTATGGGTTGGTGGCTCCTGTCCCTGCCTCCTGCTGGGCCGGAGCAGCGCCCCCTGGTGGCAAAGGGAGCTCTTGGACAAGTCTGTTGTGCAACCTTGGAGGGCCGGCCTTGTCCTCTCTCTCCCTGACTCCTGTTCTGGTCCTAGGGAGGGGTTTCCTTGTCCATGTCCTGTCCTCCCTGGCCATGTCCTTGGTGACCCTCCTGGGGAGGGGGAGTGGGTATAGTTTTAGAAGTGCAGCTCTTAGGACACCTGGGTGGCTCAGTCAGTTAGGTGTCTGCCTTCAGCTCAGGTCATGATCTCAGGGTCCTGGGATCAAGCCCCGGATGGG